>NC_083720.1:107715023-108331261 GCF_028564815.1 Eubalaena glacialis | reverse complement strand
CACTTTTATCTTATCTGAAAAATTACGTAGATTATTTTAAGCTGTGACTTTCTTTATATTCTAGCAAGGGAACACCTAGCAGCCCTATGTTTTACACAAAATTAACTAGACTATTTTTCTCTAAGTAGGTATGGAGATAAGAGTTTTTATATTTTTGCTTATTTGTCAGGCAGTGTACGGAAGTGATTTCTTTAAGAATCCATCATGATCAGGATTTTATATTTATTTTGTAAAAAAACTGGTGTATGTTCACCTATTGACTACAGAAAATGATTGCCATTAGTTTAATTTTCTTTGTTTTAATCAAGATCCTTTGTTTCAGAAAAGTGGAGAAAGTTTATAGTGCCAGTAAAAGCAGTTTTGAAGATGAGTAAGATGTGTCTGTACATGAAAAGCCTTAGAGAGGCTTGGTGTACACTGGGAAAATGTTTTAATTTGGGAAACAGAGCCCTAAGCCAAATTCCTTATTATCTTCAATTTAATTGAGAAAATTGCTTAACCTCAGTCTTTCTGTCAAGTCTGATTGACAGATAACTCCTAGCTGGAGGTGTACTGGAATGCTGAGTACCTTAAAATACCTTGAGACCTCTTGAAGAGAGGTGATGTGTATGTAACTGGGACAGAAAATATTAATGTGTGACGAGACATGTTTTTTCTCTGTTCCCCTGCCTAACCAATTTACTATGCAGATTGGCATAATCTTTAGAGGCTGAACAGTAGAATTAGGGGTGAGTATTTGCATGAAGATATTGTCTTGAGAAAAAAAGAGAATAGCAAGGGATAACAAGGAAGTGGGGAAAGGAAAGGGAAAGTCCCATCGAGTCAGAAAGATAGGGAAGGAGGTTTAGGGAAAAGATGGAAAGTGAGAATGGGGAGAGTTAAGGAGTGGAAAAAATATGAAATCAATAGGAATGAGAAAAAAAGAGAAGATTTTAAAGAAATGGGTTATAAATTGGATCTCCTTTAACATTTTCCAAGAGGTACAACTAGGAATTGGAATTAGTTTTAATTACTTTTGGTTGCTGTCTTTTCTGTCTTTGAATATGACACTTTGTACCAGCTATTTGAGTTTTATGTAAAAGTCACAGATATTATAAGTTAGGTCCCTGTTTTGAAATACTTCAGATTAGTGCTGTATCAAAATCAAATATGGTGAAGGCAAAAACTTTTATACAATATTAATATCTGATTGCTCAGAGAGTCAGATTTGGTGACTCTTGGCAATAAGTCAAATTCTCTGGATGTCATAGATACCACTACAAAATTGTGTTAGTTTCTCCTAAAATACTTTATCGACTTCATGATCTTGAACCAGTAAATATCTATGCTATAAAAATACAAGTGAAACATGTTAACTCTTTTCCATTGGTTGACTTTATTAATGGGATTTTAGAAAACCATGAAATGTGAACTATTATTTTGAGAACTTTTTGGACTTTGCTATTATGTGCAGCTTATATCTTGGCTTTGTTAACTCCTCAGAACAACTGTCTTACTTTTGTTTGGCCTTGGTCAAACTAATTTTGTGCTCATACAGCTGTTATTTTCTTTTTATTACAGTGGAGCTGTGGTTGTCCTAAGGCGAGAATGCCGGTGTGTACCTTACAGTAAATAGCAATGGCAGATTTAAAAATATTTTAGTAAAATAATGAGATTCCATAATTAGATATGTTGAAGTGTTAGGTTTTACTTGGTTATTTTATTTTGTAGAATTTTTAAAAACCCTGCAAGATAGCATTGTGTTATCTTTATTAAAAAGAGATCTGGCATTTGCCATAGACCCACTACCAGGAGGCAACTGCGTGTTTTGGCCGCTAAAGTAGATTTCTGGGTTAGAAGATCAAATCATTTGTCAATGCCAGTGCATTTCATAAGAGCAGAGGATGATGCAATTTGCTCATTATGCATGTTGACCCCAGGATGTATGAGACCTCTTAAGAAACCTCCTAAGCTTGAGCCATCCAGCAAATATCCTCAGAAAAGGTGGAACTTGGCCAGAAGCAAATGGCAAAAGCGGTTTGCTCTCCCTAGACCTGTGAACCATCTTAGCCCACTTCTGTTTGGACTATTCTTGTATAGACATGAGATACATTAAAAGCAACAACAATAATAAAAAGAAGGCTGGCAAAATGTAAAAGGGAAAAAAATGTAAGTGCTGACATTAGGTATATTGTGTTTTTAGGTTTCTCACCAAAAATTTTAACTTAAAATTTAATAATGAGTATAAATGTACGAAAAAAAAAATCTCAAGCTCTATTTCACATCATACAGAAATTAACTTGAGATGGATTATAGACTTAAAATATGATCTGAAGCCATAAAACTTCTGGAAAAAATTTAAAAAGTATACTTTACTTTACACTTGTGGTAGGCAAAACTTCTTAGATAGGTACCAAAAAGCATTAATTATAAGAGGAAAAATATGGTAAAAATAAGAGGATAAATTCTGCTTGCCCATAGACAATTGCCACGGAAATGAAAAGGTAAGTAAGCCACATGCTGAGAGGAAATATTTGCAATACAAAATCTGACAAAAGACTTGTTCCCAGAATATATTTTAAAAAATTCTTATGAATCAATAATAAAATGACAAACAGGTCAGTTGAAGAAGTTGGGCAAAGATTTGAACAGACACTTCACAAAAGAAGATATAGGCAGGGCCAAAAAAGCGCTTGAAAAGATGTCAACATTGTTAGTCATCAGGGAAATGCAAATTAAAATCATAATGAAGTACCATATTATGCCCGCTGGAATGTCTACCACTGAACAGCTGACTACACCAATTGGTGGTATGTGGAGCCAATGGGAGGACAAAATGGGACAACCTCTTTGAAAAGCAGTTTGGCAGTTTCTTAAAAAGTTAACACATACCTACCTATTAACCAGTAATTCCGCTCCTGTATATTTATTTAACTAAGAGACATGGAAGCATTTTTCCACAAAAAGACTTATACTAGAATGTTCAAGGCAGCTTTATTCATAATTGCTCCAAACTGGAAACAACTCAGGAATTTCAACAACAGCTGAATGAATCAACAAATTGTGTTATATTCATTCAGAAGAATATTATCCATTAATAAAAAAGAATCAACTATTGATGCATATCACAACATGCATGAATCTCAAAATCGTAATTCTGAGAAATATCAGTTAGGCACAAAAGATTATACAGTACCTGTTTCTATTTTATGAAATGCATGAACACAAAAAACTAATCTATGGTGATAGAATTCAAGATAGTGGTTGCTGATCAGGTGTGGGGACGGTCTAGAAGTGACATGAAGGAACTTTATGAGATGATAGAGATGTTCTATATTTTTATTGGGAAGTGGTTTCAGGGTGTAAATATATATCAGAAATCATCAAATTATGCACTTAAGGTTTATGCATCTCACTATCAATTTTATCTCAATTAAGATTTTAATTCTTTTTTTTTAAAATTTATTTATTTTTTATTTTTGGCTGTGTTGGGTCTTAGTTTCTGTGCGAGGGCTTTCTCTAGTTGCGGCAAGTGGGGGCCACTCTTCATCGCGGTGCGCGGGCCTCTCATTATCGTGGCCTCTCTTGTTGCGGAGCACAGGCTCCAGACGCACAGGCTCAGTAATTGTGGCTCACGGGCCTAGTTGCTCCGCAGCATGTGGGATCTTCCCAGACCAAGGCTCGAACCCGTGTCCCCTGCATTGGCAGGCAAATTCTCAACCACTGTGCCACCAGGGAAGCCCAAGATTTTAATTCTTAATTATTACAGTGTTTCCTAAATGGTACAGGAAAATGGGTCAAAGGAGTAAGTATGAATAACATCTTGGTCTTAAAGTCAAAGGTACATAAAAGGCATTTGATTTACCTTCTATTGTTTTATCAGTATGAGTCAAGGAATTAAGCCTTTGGGACTTCTTAGGACCTAGCTTTTCCCCCTTAATTTCCTGTATTTTACAACTATCTGGATTTCAGAAATTTTTGATTAGCATTCCATATTCTTCTGCACACAACTTTCTAGTTACCTAAATTTTAATTGTAACTGCAAATTTTACAATGGCATGCTCCACATTTCACAATAGCGCTCTCTCATTTTTGTTCATCTCTCGCTTTCCTTCATTCTTTCTTGTTTTAGGCAAAAAGTATATAAAAATTATCTCCTAAGAAATATACAAAAACGTTGAGTATCCGAAGTCAAAGTAATCTCTTCATTTTATGTGTCAGAATACTGAGCAACTTTTGAACAGTAAGATCCCAAATTTCTAGTTGGAATTAGAACATATTAAAAGTTTGGATTCCATTTCTGAGCCTAAATGGATGCTATAATAAATTGGTCCGTGTAATGCTTTTAAAATATTTTTATTTTCTCTAAAAAATTTAAGGTATTTTATCATAATGTCTGCATTTTTCTTATTTAAATTTGTAAACTTTCTCTTATAATTTGATAACATAATATCTTTGTTAATACTTTTCATGATCTTTGAATTACAGTATGCAGTTATTCAGAAAACAGCCTCAGGGTAACATATTTTACTTTAAAATTTTAAAATTTAGGCTAGCTCACTGTAGAAATATCTTTTAATTATAATTTTCTTATTAAATATTTGTCCTACTACTGTATGGGAACCTTGTTCTTATATGACCTTAAGGACACCAAATATTGAATTTTGTGTCATAGCATCTTGTATTAGAATGAGGCTTAATTGCTTTCTTGTAATCTGTATTGTGTTATCTAGGATTTTATTATGAATCAGACTGAGGCTGGGTTTGGCTTAGCAGGTGGTAGTAAGGATTGTAGTATTTGAAGTGGAAGTGCTCTCTGAATAGGAATAGACACATGGAGGAAAAAGAATATGAATTAGTAAATGGGCTGCATAGAGGCAAGAGAGTAGGAACAGAGATACAGGGCCTTGAGTGCTGAGACAAGATGTACAGACTCAATGTGCTCGTAGGCGCTCAAGCACTTTCTGAATTGAATTATTAAGACCTAGGAAGTGAGAGGAAGAGCTTGAGGAGTGCGGTGAGGTAGTCATGGTGATAAAAAGGGAAGATTTTAGAAGACGGAATTTGAATTAACTGGAAGAAGAGATTTGAAGCATTGAGGCTAGCAAAGAGAATGTTGAATTTGTCAAAGTGACAGGAACCAAAAGCATTAAGGAGTTCAGGCATACGTCATAATGACAAGGCGATGTACTCACTACACAGCCTAATAGCTCACTTTAATAGACTAGTGGGTTCAAATAATTTATGTAGTTTATATATAGGAAGTGTGGAGAGAAATGCAGAGACTGTCACATTGCATTGCAAAAATTTGTTTACTTATCTTTTTATCTCATAGTATAGGTATTTTATTACTTTCATGTTCATATAGCCTCCATATTTGGAACAGAGAAAGGTGCATTTTAGCCATTTAATAAATGTTGGGAGACATTATGAAGTCAGTAATTAAATCATCACTGTATGTATAATACCATGTACCACACACCATTGTAGACACTGTAAACATAATGGAGAACAACACAGAAGTGGTCACGTCCCTCAAAGAGTTTACATTCTACTGGGGATAAGAGAGTAGAGGAGACATTTATATGTAATTCATTCATTCACATACTGATAAGTTCTATGAAGCATTAAAAACTTGGGTAATGTATAGAAAATGGGAGGGATGGGTCAGTAATTCTGGCTAGAGGTGGCAGGGAAGGCCTGTGGGAGGGTGTGATATTTTATTTAAGACCTGAACAGTGAGGTGGGAGCAGCCATAATGAAGACCTAAAGAAAGAGTATCTCAAGGAGAAGAAACATCAAAAGCAAAAAAACATAGGTGAAGTTGAGCTTTGCATATTCAAGAGAGGGAAACAAAGACAGCATGACTGGAGTGTAGTGAGTAGTAGAAGATGGAGGGACATGAGACCCGAGAGGCAACCAAAGCATTAGTGCAGAGCCTGTGGGCTGTGCTAAGGACTTTAGATTTTATTCCAGCTGTAATGGGAAGCCAGAGAGGTGGGGAAGGGATGTGCGCTGACTTATGCTTCAGAACTAACACTTGGCTGCTGTTTGGACATCAAGATTGGGGCAGAAAGCTGTTGCAGTAGTTCAGGTGGAAGTTCCTAAAGGCTTAGGATGGAATTGTGTCAGTAAAGATGGTGAGCAAATGGCCTGATGTGGGATCGGTTTTGTAGTAGAGTGGGCATGACTTCCTGAAAAGTTGTATGTGGGGTATGAGGGGAAGACAGGATCAAAGATGACAACATAGGCTTTTCACTTGAGCAACTGGGGGGGATAGTGGAGCTATTTAGAGAGACGGCAAAAATTTGGTGAAGGGAGTATGTGTGTGTGTGTGTGTGTGTGTGTGTGTGTGAATGGTTCTATTTTGGCTATGTTGTTGTTTCAATGAATTACTTTCAATAAATATTTTCTGAGCACGTGACATGTTCCATCCACTAGATGCTGGGAAAACAGCCAGAAATAAAATAGAGGCTCACCTCCATAGAACTTACATTGTTAGATGTTGATAAATATGGATAAATATAAAACCAGAAGGGGGATGAGAGTGCTGAAGGTGGAATTAGCCTTGCAGTTTTTTAGTGTGGTCATGGAAGGCCATTTTAATAAGGTGACATTTGACCAGCAGTTTTAAGAAAGTGAGGACACCAGACATGAGGATATTCAGGGAAAAGAGTTTCAGGCAGAGGGAACAGAAAATACAAAGGCCATGAAACAGATGTGTGTTTGGCTTATTACAGAAACAGCAAGGAGGTCAGTGTGGAATGAACTGGGGATGGGAGAATAGTAGCAGCTGTTGCTGGGAGCAGCAGGGTGCCCCATGATGCAGGGGATTGTGGACCATTGTAAGGAATTTGCCTTATAATCTGAGTGAGAAGCCAATGGTGGATTTGGAGCAGAGGAATGCATATTTTTTTAAAACACCTCTTTAGTTGTGTTGTATGTAGCATCTGGGGAGGCAAGAACTGAGGTAGTTAGGAGGCTATTTTGATCATTTAGGCCTAAAATGTTGGTGTTTAGGATTAGGATGGTAGTAGTGAGGGTGATGAAAGATGATTGAATTATGGAAAGTAGAGCAGACAGTATTTGCTGACAGACTGGATTTGGGATATTGAAGTCAAAGAGAAGAATAAATGATAGCTGCAAGGTTTTGGAAGGATGGAATTGAGAGTTACTGAAATGGGGGAAGACCTCAAGATGGGTAGGTTTTTAAAAGAAAAACAAATATTCGGTTTTGGGCATTTTAATTTTGAAACATCTATTAGACATATAAGTGGTGATGTGAGGCCTGTGCGTACAAACACGCATACACACCCCCCCACACCCACACACACACACACACTAGATTTCAGTGGAGAAATCCCAACTATAACGATGGATACAAATTTGGGAGTGGTCAGTATTAGATGATATTTAAAGAAGAGACAAAATGAGACACCCTAGGGAAGGAAAGGAGGAGAGGAAAGATCTGAGGACTGAGGTCTGGGCACTTCAACATTTGCAAGTCAGGAGATGAGGAGACTGAGGAGAGACCAGTTAGGCAGAGAACTAAGAAGCCAAGTGAAGAAATTCTTTCAAGAAGTAGAAATAGTCAACTGTGTCAAATGATGCTGATAGGTCAGGCATATTTGGGGTCTGACATTTGACCATTAGATTTGGCAACATAGAGTCATTAAAATTTGACAAGATCTGTTTCAGTGGGTGGTAAGGGCGAAAGCCTAACTGGTATAGGTTCAGGAGAAAAGGGATTTGAATTAAACAAATGCAGACTTTCAAGGAGTTTTTTTGTGAAAGCACACAGAGAAATGGAATGGTAGCTAGAAGGGGACATGAGTTCAACAGAAGCTATTGTTTTATTCTGTTTTTAAGTTGGGTAATAACACATTTGTTTGCTGGTGAAAGGATTCAGCAGAGCATGAGAACTCTCTATAAGTCATTTGAGAAAATGAGAGCATATTAGGGCAAGTGTTGGCGCACAGAGGAAGGGTTGGCAGAGATCTGAGCAGCGACACTACTTGCAGCAGAGCAGAAGGAAAGGCAGAGACAATGAGGAAGAATTTCTGACGGAAAGATAAGGTAGGTCTTGAATACATCTGTTTTCTTGAATTATGACGTAAGCTTATCAGGTGAGAGTGGAGCAGAAGGGGTTTTTGAAGATTTCAGAAGAACAAGAAAAAGGAATGAAGGTCATCTGAGAGAATGGGAATTGAATTTTTCAGGGAAGAATCATGGATTATTTCTGGCAATGCTGAGAAACGTGGACTCATATTTGAAGTGAGACTAATCAGTATGGTCAGGATTTTCTCCAAAAGTGTTCATTTGCTCAGGTTCTGGCAAGAATAATTGGATAGTTGTTTTTAACAAGGAACAGGGTTTCTCCATGCAGATACAATAAAGGAAGAGTCTTCCCAATGGCAGTAAACAGCAAATCCATCCTTCCCTAACCTTGGAGCCATTGTTGACTCTACTCTCTTTCTTTTCCACTTCAAATGCAATATGTCAGCATATCCTATCAGAGAGTGATTATAGTGCTGGGCCATGGATGAGATGCTGAATAAAGAGAAGAGGGAACCAAGATTATTGTGGGGGGGGGGGTGTTGGAAATGAAATGTGGTAAGAGTAATGGATTGGAGATCCTGAGTGAGGATGGTAAAGTACTGATATGGATTACTAGATGAGTGGTTTGGATTCAAAGGCAATATTTTGAAATTGAGATCTGGAAGTTCTACAATTAGTGATAATGGTTAATCCTTGAGAGTAGAACCATGTGAGACTGGTGGAGAAAAAGTCATTGGGGGGCTTCCCTGGTGGCGCAGTGGTTGAGAATCTGCCTGCCAATGCAAGGGACACGGGTTCGAGCCCTGGTCTGGGAAGATGCCACATGCCACGGAGCAACTAGGCCCGTGAGCCACAATTACTGAGCCTGTGCATCTGGAGCCTGTGCTCCGCAACAAGAGAGGCCGCGATAGTGAGAGGCCTGTGCACCGCGATGAAGAGTGGCCCCCACTTGCCACTACTAGAGAAAACCCTCGCACAGAAACGAAGACCCAACACAGCCATAAATAAATAAATAAATAAATAAACCCAAAGTTTAAAAAAAAAAAAAAAAGTCATTGGAGCTAAGGTAGTCAAGGAACTGAGAGGCCAGAATATTTGTTGGTGGATGTTGAAGTCACTGAGAATGATGATAAAACAGTGGAAGAGAGAAAGACAATGAGTTAAATGTTAAGGTCATTAATAAATATAAGAGAGCGACTGAGAGTTGGATTCATGATATCAAAAAGGAATGAATGGTAAAGTCTAATGAAACAAGTTTCAAATGTTTTAAGATTTTGAAAGATAAAGTGCAAAAATATTTGGGAAAATGCACTGGAGAGGAAGGAGCAAACTAACTTCAGTTAAAATCTTTGAGAAACATAGGATGTGAATCAAACTATAGCTACCACTTGAGAGCACTGTAAGGGAAAGCCAGAAGTCAGTCATAACGGGAAGGTGAAAAATCATGAGGACACAGGAGGGGAAGTTTGCTGATGAAAGACTGAATTCCAGAGGGCAAGTTGGAAGGGTGTAGGAGAGTGGGAACAGATTAGGGCATGTCCAGAGTAGTATGGGAATCAACCTTCCTGAGAGAATGGTACATTGGCAGGCTGGGACTTCCAGTGGTGACTGAGGGGGATGGGAAGGTAGAGGCATGATGAGATTAGTTCTGCAAGCCTCGAAGCAAGTGGTATTTGAAGGCCTCCAAGAGGCTGACCTCTTCCTTGAGGGAAAGAAGTAGCTTATAGGAGTACTCAGAGAATTAAGATCTTAGGACATCTTGAGACATTGGCAAGAAGGAAAAGGATACGATGGGAGTAATTACATTTATGTGGCTTTTGATTCAGGTGCTTTGTTAGAATTTTTCTTTTGTCTACCAATCAAAAATCGAAGGAGGGCAATTTTATCTTTGCAGAAGCAAATTACAGCATTTGAGGGAAAAATCTATACTAAAATAATAACTTCTATGTGCTTTTTCATTCAGGACAGTATTTATCTTGTAGCTATGAATCCATTTCTAACTGACTGCATCCATTTACATTTGAATTACACACCTGTTAATTTGTTTCATCTAATACTCAGCATAGAAGCCTGGGTTGGAGACTAAACTCGTCCAAAAAACTTGGTTGCTCACGTAAATCTGAACTCTGCTATAAAGAAAATACAGTACATAAGTACATACCCATACCACCAAAGATGGATTTGATCAGGGCTGAAATGAAAACTTTTATACTTTTGGGGGAACACACTACTTTTTACATTACTGTGTTTTTAATATTTTGTGTTATCTAGGTCTGATTGTATAGATGTAGACTTAGAAATCAATTAAAAACTCAAGAGGATTAAGTGAATTTCAGAGTTGCAAACAGAATGAAGCTTCTCAAAATCCTTATGATTCACCAAGATCTTATTAATACACACTAGTCAATCAGGAATCAAATAATAAGCCTCTTTTATTATTTTTTACATGATTTGAATGGATATTTATATGATGTGTGCCAGTTGCTACTCTAATTGATTTAGGATGGTAGAGAAAGTAGGAAAATGTCTATTAGGCTTAGAGGATGCTACTTAACCTCTGTTTCCAGATGTCTCTGATATCACCAGCCTGTGAGTACAAATGGGACCAAATTCAAATGTTTGTCATTATTGCTGTTACTATTCTAACCATCCGCGTGTATGAACCCTTGAAATCTCACAGCAGTACTGTGAGGTAGGGACTATTGTGATGTCCATTTTACAGATGAGGAAACTAAAGCACTGATTGTTAAATAACTTGCCCAAGGCCATACAGCTATAAGTGCTAGGCCAGCATTTGAACCCAGGGACTGACTCCAGAGCTCAGGATCTTATTACAGTGCTATATTATTTCACACATCATGGCAGCTCTCAGCTCGGTACCTGCTGAAATTGGACCTCATCTTCCATTTACCAAACATCTCTCCTCTTTTCCTCAGGTATTTTGAATACCTAACCAGTGTTAAAGGAAGTTCCAAAAAGTTCCTCACATGTTCTCTTGAGCTAACCTGCTAACCCTTTTATAACATTTCTGCCAACTGTTCTTTTTTTTAATTTCCACCTTCCTTTTATCCATCTTTCTACTTATGAAGCAGCCCTGTTGTCAGATGTGAAAATGTTGAGTTAAAAGTGCTGTTCCTTGCTGCTCAGGAAACCGTCAGTCCTTAAGGTCAGAGCAAGCCTGGCATTCATGCTGAAGGGGTAATGAACCTTGCCCCAACTCTGGGTGGCACGCTGTCATTTTGACACTGAAACAGCACTGCTCGTGGACAGCATTAAAAAAAAACCTCTTGAAAATAGTTTCTGCAGTTTCTGCCTCTAATGCATCTCTCAATTTGCGTTCCAAATATCCTAAGGGATTGAATGAGAACTCAAGCATTCTTCTAATCTATTTACATCTATTCTTCTTCAGTGCCCATGTACCAGAAACAAAACAAATCAAAATGAAATAATAATACATACATGTTCCTTTCTCTGTCACCAACCAAAGCCAATGCATTTTTCAAGTTGTATCAGTGGGTACTCAAGGGGGTGGCCCACGAGTTCCATAGCCTGGCAGGCCACCTTTGGGCTTAGTAGGGGCTTTGAATTCACAGACTTCATAACAGCATTTTTTTAGGCTGTTGGGTGAATGAATGCCTCTGAACAGGTTCAGAATTTCTATATAAATTCTGTGGCCATCAGAAACTAAGAGAAGGGGACATATTTTAGAAGAAAGGAGCATATTAAGGAATTCTATTCAACTCTTGAAGAGCTGGGTGCAGGGCCAGCCTCAGGCACAAATGTGAATTAGGTGATGTTTCTCTTTAGTGTTCCCAGCCTCCTTCTCTCAACCACTCAGTTACTTCCATGCTGTAACTCTTTACCAGAATCAGGAAAAATAAGAGCAAATATAGCTATCCATTTAAGTTTAAGTTTAATAACTTTTTGCATTTTAAATTTATTTCTAGTTATGAATGAATAGACTTCTTTATTACCAAAGGAGTTTCAGACATCATTGAAGAGGATTAGAAAGAAGGGCAGGGGATTTAAAAAATCCTTCTGGCAGCCTTAAAATTACAATTCACAACCTACCAGCTAGTCTGACTTTAAGGCTGATTCAGTTAGTGGGGCTTTTTAAAGATTTTTCTAATGCGTACCAAGAAGCTAAACAGAAGTATCTTGTCTCTTCATGTTCTTGTATGGTGTGAAACTCATCTGGCGTGGAAAATTTTTTACTCTTTGAATGTTTGCATTTTGAAAGACCATATTCTTAATTTGCACTGGCAACTATGTCAACTATCTTGGCAACTTTACAAAAAAAATAGCTTTAAAGTTAAAGAAAAATAATACACTATGAAGGCTGTCATAATATGTTGCACTGACAGGGGAAAATGGATTAATATGGCATTTCTTGTTAACTTCAAACTTCAGAATTAAAACACATTTTATTATAAGCAAGAAATAGAAGTCCTGAACACATAACTTTTCTGCTCTTTATGTCTGGAGCAACTAGAAACAATAGAATATTTATCTCTAAGCAACAATCATAATTAGTAATTATGATCATTTGATATTGTGAGTTTATATGAGAGAAATAGGCAGTGAAAGATTTCTGCAGCTAAACAGAATTTTAAAAACTCTCTATATAGTTGAATGGACCTTTGCAAATGATCTCTTTGTTGGAATGTGCTTTATAATAGTTCTTGGGTTATAATTATGTTGTCAATAATAATATAATCTACCACTTTTTTTCAGTGCATATTAAATTCCAACATCAATGTACATCATCTTCGGTGTTTATTAAAACCTTGTAGGACAGGTCTTGTTCTCTCTGATTTCCAGATAGTTTTGTTGACTTGCTCAGGCACCAGTGAAGTGCTACAACTAAAATTCAGACTCTCATTTATCTAGACCTAAAGCCTTTGCTCTTTCAACTATATCCAGCTATGTCTCCAAAGCAAAAATTATTCCCTATTTGTCATGCCAGTATGTATATAAGTGGCAGTGGCTATAAGGGCATGAGCAGTTAGTTTGGATCAAGAAAAATATAGCCAGGTCTTGGAGGATTGGGTAAGTAAACATCAAAGCTCAGGAGTGATTGCAGCTAGATTAGACCAAGTTTGGAAAGATAGAAGCACTCAAGGTAGATCATGGCTGGTGGCTGAACCAGCTGGACACATTAGGAGCAGGATAATTATTATAAGAGATCTGAAAAATAGCAGAAGCAACAGTGTTTTAGTCAGAGTCTTGCAAGACAGCACACTCGCATTTGGTAATTTGAGGAGTATTTAACGAAGGGTCTAACTTAAACATGTGGACAGTATGTAGAGAAATAATAGGGGATAGTGTGATCTGAGGAAAATAACAACAGGAAGCTAAGCCTAAAGGATTTAGGGAATAGTGGTTCCTGAAACCTGCAGATGTGACCTTTACAGTAGCAGCTTCATAGTAGTTGCGACCTTTACAGCCACCCTATGATGGCTATGATGATGGCTTCCTTATGACGCACTCCATAAGGAGGGAGTAGGAGAAACAAATACCCCAACCTCCTGTTTTACCCTCCCTCAATCTCTATGGTGCTCCTTAGTGGCTTGATAGGAAGCTACAGGGCAAGGCAGTGAATGAAGTGCATGTTAGTCAGCCTCTTGGACACAGAGCAGATTGGAGAAAGTTGGAGAGGAGATATAGAGGTGCAGGTAGAAGTTACCTAGCACAAGATATCAGGCAGAGGATCAATAACTTGATTCAAAATCAGGGAGAGAGTAGAGCTGGGGTAACTGAAAAGCCAGGTTAGTATCAAATGGGACTTGAGAGCTGAGGCTCTAGTTTCTTTCATTCAATGCATTAGTGAGAATCATTAACTCATTCACTCATTCATTTATTTATTCATTTATTCAACAAAACATTCTTCAGTTTCTATTTTATGCCAGGCATATGGTTATTGTATTAAGTGCCATATACAGTATGAGTCCAGTCATGAGGTGTGTTAAAAAGGGCAATCATAAACATCCTCCTGGTGTGTTTATTAATTATTTATGTATTGTTCTATTATCTATTATTACTCTAAACTCTGAAGGCAAGGCCAGGAGTTTTTTTAGGTTCCGTTAGAGAATCAGATTCACAAGATGACCATAAGTCACACATGGCATCAAATTCACTTAGAAGGACATGGGACAGAACCCCAGCTGGCCAGCAGGGCAACATCAGGTATTGCTCTTGCATGAGACTAGCCCTCGCCGTAGTTCCTGAAGTCGGTACGGCAGTCCAAGAACTGTAGTCTTTGGCTTCCCAGGTGACGTCTGAGGTTTGAAAGAATGATTCTCAGATGGAGTAGGTATAAAAGTTCCCCTGGTTTAAAAGCCCTCTATTCCACAGGAGCCAATATCTCTTGTAATAACTCTCTAGGCGGGGCTTCTATGGTCTTTATAAAAGACATGGTCAGTTACAAGAGTCTAAAACTATGGTATCCCTGTCAGGTATTTATCATTCATTTATAGTTTCTCTCACTCCAGATGCAATTAACCAAGCAAAGATTATTTTTACCATAAGCAATGCTGCCTAGTAACTTAGTTGGCATACCTCCTCTATCAGGTTGCTAAGGGAACAGATCTAGAAAGTGAATTGAATGTCAAATTCTAAGGGAGAAAGGGAAAAGATTTTGTTCAGCCTTTGCCCACACATATTATGCTTCTAATTAGTATTTGCTGGGTCAAATAGAACCAGAGAAAGACATGAAAAGGGCATGAGGCAAAGTTCCTAACTGAGCTAGGGTTTGAAACATCAGAAGACCAATTCCATTCATGTTACCAAAAAGAAAGCCCACGTTCCGTTTTGCACCAGCAAATGATTTTAAATAGTCAGTGAGCCAATAGGATCTTCCAAAGAGATGCTCTGTAATAAAGTGATGAATTGTTGTTTAAACTATTATTATATGAAGAACGGTGAGCTACAACTAGTTCTGTATTCAGGCAGCCCTTGGAATTAGCTGATATCTTAATATTTAGCTTGCTAGGCAAAAAAATATTAAAAAGATGATGTGTTTTTCTGTGTCATAAAAAATGTATTAGCATGGCCTTTCATATATGTGTCACATGAGACATATCTCATTGCATCTCCCGTGTCCTCCTAGATCATACTATACTCCTCTTACCATGTTATATTATAATTTTTTTGTGGAAAAAATTCTCCCCACTGGACAATAAACCCTGTGAGGACAATAACCTTATCTGTCTCATCATTGCATCTGCAGCATCTAATGCTGGTCTGCATGGTAAATACTCAATAAAGTTTCCTGAATGGATGAATAAATAAATGAAAGAATGTAACTACACTGCACACTATAGTGGATTCAAACTTTGGACAAAATTTTTTTTATGGGTAAGTGCCTTTGTTAAGTGGCATTAAAACTTGACTTCCCTAGAATTGTATTTTTAATAGCCAATCATGTAGATTTCCTTTTAAGGATGACAGATGGAAATTTACCTAATAATTGGTGAAGAATGCAGGTAAGTTTTGAGTTGTAGTACAGTTTTTCTACAGTGAACTACTTATTATAAAAGTATTTGCCAGGATGCCTAGGAGCTCACCCCTGAATTTCAGTGGACTTTTAATGTTATCTTCAAGGTCCCTGCAGAGTAATTCTGAAGACTCAACAATGAAATTCATTTATTTCTTTTTCTTCTCTGATTGCTGTGGCTAAAACTTCCAAAACTATGTTGAATAATAGTGGTGAGAGTGGGCAACCTTGTCTTGTTCCTGATCTTAGTGGAAATGGTTTCAGTTTTTCACCATTGAGGATGATGTTGGCTGTGGGTTTGTCATATATGGCCTTTATTATGTTGAGGAAAGTTCCCTCTATGCCTACCTTCTGGAAGGTTTTTATCATAAATGGGTGTTGAAGTTTGTTGAAAGCTTTCTCTGCATCGATTAAGATGATCATATGGTTTTTCTCCTTCAGTTTGTTAATAAGGTGTATCACATTGATTGATTTGCATATATTGAAGAATCCTTGCATTCCTAGAATAAACCCCACTTGATCATGGTGTATGATCCTTTTAATGTGCTGTTGGATTCTGTTTGCTAGTATTTTGTTGAGGATTTTTGCATCTATGTTCATCAGTGATATTGGCCTGTAGTTTTCTTTCTTTGTGACATCTTTGTCTGGTTTTGGTATCAGGGTGATGGTGGCCTCATAGAATGAGTTTGGGAGTGTTCCTCCCTCTGCTATATTTTGGAAGAGTTTGAGAAGAATACGTGTTAGCTCTTCTCTAAGTGTTTGATAGAATTCGCCTGTAAATCCATCTGGTCCTGGGCTTTTTTTTGTTGGAAGATTTTTAATCACAGTTTCAATTTCAGTGCTTGTGATTGGTCTGTTCATATTTTCTATTTCTTCCTGGTTCAGTCTCAGCAGATTGTGCCTTTCTAAGAATTTGTCCATTTCTTCCAGGTTGTCCATTTTATTGGCATAGAGTTGCTTGTAGTAATCTCTCATGATCCTTTGTATTTCTGCAGTGTCAGTTGTTACTTCTCCTTTTTCATTTCTAATTCTATTGATTTGAGTCTTCTCCCTTTTTTTCTTGATGAGTCTGGCTAATGGTTTATCAATTTTGTTTATCTTCTCAAAGAACCAGCTTTAAGTTTTATTGATCTTTGCTATCATTTCCTTCATTTCTTTTTCATTTATTTCTGATCTATCTTTATGATTTCTTTCCTTCTGCTAACTTAGGTGTTATTTTGTTCTTCTTTCTCTAACTGCTTTAGGTGCAAGGTTAGGTTGTTTATTTGAGGTGTTTCCTGTTTCTTAAGGTAGGATTGTATTGCTATAAACTTCCCTCTTAGAACTGCTTTTGCTGCATCCCATAGGTTTTGGGTCGTCATGTCTCCATTGTCATTTGTTTCTAGGTATTTTTTGATTTCTTCTTTGATTTCTTCAGTGATCAATTGGTTATTAAGTAGTGTATTGTTTAGCCTCCATGTATTTGTATTTTTTACAGATCTTTTCCTGTAATTGATATCTAGTCTCATAGCGTTGTGGTTGGAAAAGATACTTGATACGATTTCAATTTTATTAAATTTACCAAGGCTTGATTTGTGACCCAAGATATGATCTATCCTGGAGATTGTCCCATGAGCACTTGAGAAGAATGTGTATTCTGTTGTTTTTGGATGGAATGTCCTATAAATATCAATTAAGTCCATCTTGTTTAATGTATCACTTAAAGCTTGTGTTTCCTTATTTATTTTCATTTTGGATGATCTGTTCGCTGGTGAAAGTGGGGTGTTAAAGTGCCCTACTATGATTGTGTTACTGTCGATTTCCCCTTTTATGGCTGTTAGTATTTGCCTTATGTATTGAGGTGCTCCTGTGTTGGGTGCATAAATATTTACAATTGTTATATCTTCTTCTTGGATCGACCCCTTGATCATTATATAGTGTCCTTCTTTGTCTCTTGTAATAGCCTTTATTTTAAAGTCTATTTTGTCTGATATGAGAATGGCTACTCCAGCTTTCTTTTGATTTCCATTTGCATGGAATAACATTTTCCATCCCCTCACTTTCAGTCTGTATGTGTCCCTAAGTCTGAAGTGGGTTTCTTGTAGACAGCATATATACGGGTCTTGTTTTTGTATCCATTCAGCCAGTCTGTGTCTATTGGTGGGAGAATTTAATCCATTTACGTTTAAGGTAATTATCTATATGTATGTTCCTATTCCCATTTTCTTAATTGTTTTGGGTTTGTTATTGTAGGTCTTTTCCTTCTCTTGTGTTTCCTGCCTAGAGAAGTTCCTTTAGCATTTGTTGTAAAGCTGGTTTGGTGGTGCTGAACTCTCTCAGCTTTTGCTTGTCTGTAAAGGTTTTAATTTCTCCATCAAATCTGAATGAGATCCTTGCTGGGTAGAGTGATCTTGGTTGTAGGTTTTTCTCCTTCATCACTTTATATATGTCCTGCCACTCCCTTCTGGCTTGCAGAGTTTCTGCTGAAAGATCAGCTGTTAACCTTATGGGGATTCCCTTGTGTGTTATTTGTTGTTTTTCCCTTGCTGCTTTTAATGTGTTTTCTTTGTATTTAATTTTTGATAGTTTGATTAATATGTGTCTTGGCGTGTTTCTCCTTGGATTTATCCTGTATGGGACTCTCTGTGCTTCCTGGACTTGATTAACTATTTCCTTTCCCATATTAGGGAAGTTTTCAACTCTAATCTCCTCAAATATTTTCTCAGTCCCTTTCTTTTTCTCTTCTTCTGGTACCCCTATAATTCGCATGTTGGTGCATTTAATGTTGTCCCAGAGGTCTCTGAGACTGTCCTCAGGTCTTTTCATTCTTTTTTCTTTATTCTGCTCTGCAGTAGTTATTTCCACTATTTTATTTTCCAGGTCACTTATCTGTTCTTCTGCCTCAGTTATTCTGCTATTGATCCCTTCTAGAGAATTTTTAATTTCATTTATTGTGTTGTTCATCATTGTTTGTTTGCTCTTCAGTTCTTCTAGGTCCTTGTTAAATGTTTCTTGTATTTTCTCCATTCTATTTCTAAGATTTTGGATCATCTTCACTCTCATTATTCTGAATTCTTTTTCAGGTAGCCTGCCTCTTTCCTCTTCATTTATTAGGTCTGGTGGGTTTTTACCTTGCTCCTTCACCTGCTGTGTGTTTTTCTGTCTTCTCATTTTGCTTAACTTACTGTGTTTGGGATCTCCTTTTCGCAGGCTGCAGGTTCATAGTTCCCGTTGTTTTTGGTGTCTGTCCCCAGTGGCTAAGGTTGGTTCAGTGGGTTGTGTAGGCTTCCTGGTGGAGGGGACAAGTGCCTGTGTTCTGGTGGATGAGGCTGGATCTTGTCTTTCTGGTGGGCAGGTCCACGTCTGGTGGTGTGTTTTGGGGTGTCTGTGACCTTATAATTTTAGGCAGCCTCTCTGCTAATGGATGGGGCTGTGTTCCTGTCTTGCTAGTTGTTTGGCATAGGGTGTCCAGCACTGTAGCTTGCTGGTCGTTGAGTGAAGCTGGGTCTTGGCATTGAGATGGAGATCTCTGGGAGATTTTCGCCATTTGGTATTACGTGGAGCTGGGAGGTCTCTTGTAGGCCAGTGTCCTGAAGTTGGCTCTCCCACCTCAGAGGCACAGCACTGACTCCTGGCTGGAGCACCAACAGCCTTTCATCCTCATGGCTCAGAATAAAAGGGAGAAAAAATAGAAAGAAAGAAAGAAAGAAAGTGGATAAAATAAAATAAAATAAAGTAAAGTAAAATAAAATAAAGTTATTAAAATAAAAAATAAATATTAAGAAAAAAATTTTAAAAAGTAAAAAAAAAAAAGAAGCAATGGACGGACAGAACCCTAAGACAAATGGTGAAATCAAAGCTATACAGACAAAACCACACACAGAAGCATACACATACACACTCACAAAAAGAGAAAAAGGGGGAAAAATAATATATCTTTGTTCCCAAAGCCCACCTCCTCAATTTGGGATGATTCGTTGTTTATTCAGGTATTCCACAGATGCAGGGTACATCAAGTTGATTGTAGAGATTTAATCCGCTGCTCCTGAGGCTGCTGGGAGAACTTTCCCTTTCTCTTCTTTGTTTGCACAGCTCCCAGGGTTCAGCTTTGGATTTGGACCCGCCTCTGTGTGTAGGTCGCCTGAGGGCATCTTTTCTTCGCTCAGAGAGGACGGGGTTAAAGGATCAGCTGATTCGGGGGCTCTGGCTCACTCAGGCCCGGGGGAGGGAGGGGTACAGATGTGGGGCAAGCATGCCGGCGGCAGAGGCCAGCGTGACATTGCACCAGCCCGAGGCACACCGCACATTCTCCTGGGGAAGTTGTCCCTGGATCACTGGACCCTGGCAGTGGCGGGCTGCACAGGCTCCCAGGAGGGGCGGTGTGGAGAGTGACCTGTGCTTGCACACAGGCTTCTTGGTGGCAGCAGCAGCAGCCTTAGCGTCCCATGCCTGTCTCTGGGGTCCGCGCTGATAGCGGCGGCTCGCGCCCGTCTCTGGAGCTCGTTTAGGCGGCGCTCTGAATCCCCTCTCCTCGCGCACCAGGAAAGAAAGAGGGAAGAAAAAGTCTCTTGCCTCTTCGGCAGCTCCAGACTTTTTCCCGGACTCCCTCCTGGCTAGCTGTGGTGCACTAGCCCCCTTCAGGCTGTGTTCACGCCGCCAACCCCAGTCCTTTCCCTGGGATCCGACCTCCGAAGCCCGAGCCTCAGCTCCCAGCCCCCGCCCACCCTAGCGGGTGAGCAAACAAGCCTCTCGGGCTGGTGAGTGCTGGTCGGCACCGATCCTCTGTGCGGGAATCTCTCCGCTTTGCCCTCCGCACCCCTGTTGCTGCCTCTCCTCCGTGGCTCTGAAGATCCTCCCTCCACCACCCGCAGTCTCCGCCCACGAAGGGGCTTCCTAGTGTGTGGAAACCTTTCCTCCTTCACGGCTCCCTCCCACTGGTGCAGGTCCCGTCCCTATCCTTTGTCTGTTTTTTCTTTTTTCTTTTGCCCTACCCAGGTATGTGGGGAGTTTCTTGCCTTTTGGGAGGTCTGAGGTCTTTTGCCAGCGTGCAGTACGTGTTCTATAGGAGCAGTTCCACATGTAGATGTATTTCTGATGTATCTGTGGGGAGGAAGGTGATCTCCATGTCTTACTCTTCCGTCATCTTGAAGCTCCCATCAACAATGAAATTCAAATCTGAGAATCCGCTACACCAAAGAAATAGCCTCTCAAATCCACTTGAGGAGTGATGCAATACAAATCCTAACTAAAGAAAGAAACCACTTCTTGGAGTTTATTAATTTACTAGACTAATAACTTAATGTCTTACATTTGACAGTTCTTTAAAATCCGTAAAAAGATATTTTCACATGCTATCTTAACTAAGACCCTATTTTAGATATGAAACCCCAATTTTATAAACAGCAAATCCTCAAAACACAATGCGGGCTCTGGAGTTAAACAACCTGGGTTTCAAAAATGGCTGCCAGCTACAAACAGTGATCTTGGATAAATTACTTCTACATTCCTGAGGTACTTCATCTAGAAACTGAGGAACATGAAGGTGACTGTTTTATAGGATTATCATGAAAATTGCAAAATGCAAAACTATTAGAAAAGTAAATGGCAGATATTGTAGTAAGTGCTCAATATGTGTTCACTATTATTAACTTGCTTGAAGCCAAACAATTAAGTAGAAGTAAAATTTGAATGCAGGTCATTGTTTTTCAACTTCAGTGTTCTTTCCACCAGTCCACATTTTATGTGTATTATTTATTTAAAATTTATTTAGAATGGGGTAAGTTTTGCCCATGTCACACTTTCTCTGGTGTTTGGAGATTGTACTACATAGTTATAATTATATGTTTTGCCTCTGAAATGTGATCATCTTGGTTAAATTTATTAGATAATGGTTGCTGATTGATGGCATTCGTTTGTAGACGCAAATGGCTTGGAGGGTAATGTTTTTTAAAAATTTTATCTCTATATACTTAAAACAGAAAATTCAGTATACTAAGTCATTAATTACCTGATTATCAAAATTATAAATAAAATTGAGGGCTGAGAGCAAAAGCTTCCTTGATCTACCCATAAATATTTCACTTGTATACAATTAGAACTCTAAATCTCTAGATGTGGTTTGAATGCTTCCTGGTTATATAAAACATAGATTCAATTTCACATCCACAGTATCATTCACCTCCACCATGAGGTTTTAGGTAAAATATTATACTTAACTTAGAAATGGTACTTTATAGAAGACATATAAATACATATCTAGTGAATGGCTCTAGTAGGTTGTAGTTTGGATACGTTGAGTTTGAGTTCCCTGTGGGACCTTAAGTGTAGATGTTTAGGAAGAACTTAGACATATGGGTCTGGAATTTAGGAGAAAGATTTGGACTGGAAATATAGATATTTGGTATCTAACATAAAGGAGGTAGTTCAAACCACAATAGTGGTTGACATCTCTTAGGGAGAATATAAAGAAAGAGTTTATGGAGGAAAACTTGGGGAAGAATAAAGGTTAAGGGATGTATAGAGGAAGTTGCAAAAGAGACAGAGAAAGAAAAATCCAAGATTCACAAGAAAAGCTGAGAGAGACTTTTGTCCTGAAAACCAAGAGACCCATTCTTTTGACAAATATTTTTTGAGCTATTATTTTGTGTGAGATGTTGAGATAAATCAGTGAACTCAGCAGATAAACTTATTTGCTGCTGGAGAGAGATACACAAAAATATAATAATAAGTAAATTCTATATTTTGTTAAAAGATGAAACACAACAAAATGTAATAAAGCAATGCAAGGGAGACTGAGAGTGCAGGGGTCAGGGTTGCAGTTTAAAATCGGATTACCAAAGTGGATTAAAGTTTTACCGAGCTCTGACCACCACAGCGACAGTCAGCTCTACTCACCACCAGAGCCTCCCATCAAGCCTCTTAGATAGCCTCAACCATGAGAGGGCAGACAGCAGAAGCAAGAAAAACTATAATCCTGCAGCCTGTGGAACAAAAACCACATTCACAGAAAGATAGACAAGATGAAAAGGCAGAGGGCTATATACCAGATGAAGGAACAAGATAAAACCCTAGAAAAACAACTAAATGAAGTGGAGATAGGCAACCTTCCAGAAAAAGAATTCAGAATAATGATAGTGAAGATGATCCAGGACCTCAGAATAAGAATGGAGGCAAAGATTGAGAAGATGCAAGAAATGTTTAACAAAGACCTCGAAGAATTAAAGAACAAACAAACAGAGATGAACAATACAATAACTGAAATGAAAACTACACTAGAAGGAATCAATAGCAGAATAACTGAGGCAGAAGAACGGATAAGTGACCTGGAAGACAGAATGGTGGATTTCACTGCTGCGGAACACACGAAAGAAAAAAGAATGAAAAGAAATGAAGACAGCCTAAGAGACCTCTGGGACAACATTAAATGCAACAACATTTGCATTATAGGGGTCCCAGAAGGAGAAGAGAGAGAGAAAGGACCAGAGAAAATATTTGAAGAGATTATAGTCGAAAACTTCCCTAACATGGGAAAGGAAATAGCCACCCAAGTCCAGGAAGCGCAGAGAGTCCCATACAGGATAAACCCAAGGAGAAACACACCGAGACACATAGTAATCAAATTGGCAAAAATTAAAGACAAAGAAAAATTATTGAAAGCAGCAAGGGAAAAATGACAAATAACATACAAGGGAACTCCCATAAGGTTAACAGCTGATTTCTCAGCAGAAACTACAAGCCAGAAGGGAGTGGCATGATATACTTAAAGTGATGAAAGGGAAGAACCTACAACCAACATTACTCTACCGGGCAAGGATCTCATTTAGATTTGATGGAGAAATCAAAAGCTTTACACACAAGCAAGAGGTAAGAGAATTCAGCACCACCAAACCAGCTCTACAACAAATGCTAAAGGAACTTCTCTAAGTGGGAAACACAAGAGAAGAAAAGGACCTACAAAAACAAACCTAAAACGAGTAAGAAAATGGTAATAGGACCATCATTTTTTGATAATTACCTTAAACGTGAATGGATTAAATGCTCCAACCAAAAGACACAGGCTTGCTGAATGGATACAAAAATAAGACCCATATATATGCTGTCTACAAGAGACCCACTTCAGACCCAGGGACACATACAGACTGAAAGTGAGGGGATGGAAAAAGATATTCCATGTAAAATGAAATCAAAAGAAAGTTGGAGTAGCAATACTCATATCAGATAAAATAGACTTTAAAATAAAGAATGTTACAAGAGACAAGGAAGGACACTACATAATGATCAAGAGATCAATCCAAGAAGATATAACAATTATAAATATATATACACCCAACATAGGAGCACCTTAATACATAAGGCAACTGCTAACATCTATAAAAGAGGAAATCGACAGTAACACAATAATAGTGGGGGACTTTAACACCTCACTTACACCAATGGACAGATCATCCAAAATGAAAATAAATAAGGAAACAGAAGCTTTAAATGACACAATAGACCAGATAGATTTAATTGATATTTATAGGACATTCCATCCAAAAACAGCAGATTACACTTTCTTCTCAAGTGTGCATGGAACATTCTCCAGGATAGATCACATCTTGGATCACAAATCAAGCCTCAGTAAATCTAATAAAATTGAAATCATATCAAGCATCTTTTCTGACCACAACGCTATGAGATTAGAAATGAATTACAGGGGAAAAAACGTAAAAAACACAAACAAATGGAGGATAAACAATACGTTACTAAATAACCAAGAGATCACTGAAGAAATCAAAGAGGAAATCAAAAAATACCAAGAGAAAAATGACAATGAAAACACGACGATCCAAAACCTATGGGATGCAGCAAAAGCAGTTCTAAGAGGGAAGTTTATAGCTATACAAGCCTACCTCAAGAAACAAGAAAAATCTCAAGTAAACAATCTAACCTTACACTTAAAGAACTAGAGAAAGAGGAACAAACAAAACCCAAAGTTAGGGGTTTCCCTGGTGGGGCAGTGGTTGAGAATCCGCCTGCCAATGCAGGGGACACAGGTTTGAGCCCTGGTCTGGGAAGATCCCACATGCCGCGGAGCAACTGGGCCCGTGAGCCACAACTACTGAGCCTGCGCGTCTGGAGCTTGTGCTCCGCAACAAGAGAGGCCGTGACAGTGAGAGGCCCATGCACCGCGATGAAGAGTGGCCCCCACTTGCCACGGCTAGAGAAAGCCCATGCACAGAAACGAAGACCCAACACAGCCCAAAATAAATAAATAAATAAATAATTTAAAAAAAAACAAAAAAACAAAAAAACAAAAAAAACCCCAAAGTTAGCAGAAGGAAAGAAATCATAAAGATCAGAGAGGAAATAAATGAAATAGAAACAAAGAAAACAATAGCAAAGATCAATAAAACTAAAAGCTGGTTCTTTGAGAAGATAAACAAAATTGATAAGCCATTAGCCAGACTCATCAAGAAAAAGAGGGAGAGGACTCAAATCAATAAAATTAGAAATGAAAAAGGAGAAGTTACAACTGACACCACAGAATACAAAGCATCCTAAGAGACTACTACAAGCAACTCTATGCCAATAAAATGGACAACCTGGAAGAAATGGACAAATTCTTAGAAAGGTATAACCTTCCAAGACTGAACCAGGAAGAAATAGAAAATATGAACAGACCAGTCACAAGTAATAAAATTGAAACGGTGATTAAAAATCTTCCAACAAACAAAAGTCCAGGACCAGATGGCTTCACAGGTGAATTCTATCAGACATTTAGAGAAGAGCTAACACCCATCCTTCTCAAACTCTTCCAAAGAATTGCAGAGGAAGGATCACTCCCAAACTCATTCTATGAGGCCACCATCACCCTGATACCAAAACCAGACAAAGATACTACAAAAAAAGAAAATTACAGACCAATATCACTGATGAATATAGATGCAAAAATCCTCAACAAAATACTAGCCAACAGAATCCAACAGCAAATTAAAAGGATCATACACCACAATCAAGTGGGATTTATCCCAGGGATGCAAGGATTCTTCAATATACGCAAATCAATCAATGTGATACACCATATTAACAAATTGAAGAATAAAAACCATATGATCATCTCAATAGATGCAGAAAACGTTTTTGAGAAAATTCAACACTCATTTATGATAAAAACTGTCCAGAAAGTGGGCATAGAGGGAACCTACCTCAACATAATAAAGGCCATATATGACAAACCCACAGCAAACATCATTCTCAATGGTGACTGAAAGCATTTCCTCTAAGATCAGGAACAAGACAAGGATGTCCACTCTCACCACTATTATTCAACATAGTTTTGGAAGTCCTAGCCACAGCAATCAGAGAAGAAAAAGAAATAAAAGGAATACAAATTGGAAAACAAGAAGTAAAACTGTCACTGTTTGCAGATGACATGATACTATACATAGAGAATCCTAAACATGCCACCAGAAAACTACTAGAGCTAATCAATGAATTTGGTAAAGTTGCAGGATACAAAATTGATGCACAGAAATCTCTTGCATTCCTATACACTATGATGAACACTCTGAAAGAGAAATTATGGAAACACTCCCATTTACCATTGCAACAAAAAGAATAAAATACCTAGGAATAAACCTACCTAGGGAGACAAAAAACCTGTATGCAGAAAAGTATAAGACACTGATGAAGGAAATTAAAGATGATACAAATAGATGGAGAGATATACCATGTTCTTGGATTGGAAGAATCAATATTGTGAAAATGACTATACTACCCAAAGCAATCTACAGATTCAATGCAATCCCTATCAAATTACCAATGGCATTTTTTATGGAACTAGAACAAATCATCTTAAAATTTGTATGGAGACACAAAAGACCCCGAATAGCCAAAGCAGTTTTGCGGGAAAAAAACGGAGCTGGAGGAATCAGACTCCCTGACTTCAGACTATACTACAAAGCTACAGTAATCAAGACAATATGGTACTGGCACAAAAACAGAAACATAGATCAATGGAACAAGATAGAAAGCCCAGAGATAAACCCACGCACCTATGGTCAACTAATCTATGACAAAGGAGGCAAAGATATACAATGGAGAAAAGACAGTCTCTTCAGTAAGTGTTGCTGGGAAAACTGGATAGCTACATGTAAAAGAATGAAATTAGAATACTCCCTAACACCATACACAAAAATAAACTCAAAATGGATTAGAGACCTAAATGTAAGACCAGACACTATAAAACTCTTAGAGGAAAACATAGGAAGAACACTCTTTGACATAAATCACAGCAAGATCTTTTTTGATCCACCTCCTAGAGTAATGGAAATAAAACCAAAAATAAACAAATGGGACCTAATGAAACTTCAAAGCTTTTGCACAGCAAAGGAAACCATAAACAAGACGAAAAGACAACCCTCAGAATGGGAGAAAATATTTGCAAATGAATCAACGGACAAAGGATTAATCTCCAAAATATATAAACAGTTCATTCAGCTCAATATTAAAGAAACAAACAACCCAATGCAAAAATGGGCAGAAGACCTAAATAGACATTTCTCCAAAGAAGACATACAGACGGCCAAGAAGCACATGAAAAGCTGCTCAACATCACTAATTATTAAAGAAATGCAAATCAAAACTACAATGAGGTATCACCTCACACCAGTTAGAATGGGCATCATCAGAAAATCTACAAAGAACAAATGCTGGAGAGGGTGTGGAGAAAAGGGAACCCTCTTGCACTGTTGGTGGGAATGTAAATTGATACAGCCACTATGGAGAACAATATGGAGGTTCCTTAAAAAACTAAAAATAGAATTACCATATGATCCAGCAATCCCACTACTGGGCATATACCCAGAGAAAACCATAATTCAAAAAGACACATGCACCCCAATGTTCATTGCAGCACTATTTACAATAGCCAGGTCATGGAAGCAACCAAAATGCCCATCGACAGACAAATGGATAAAGAAGATGTGGTACATATATACAATGGAATATTACTCAGCCATAAAAAGGAATGAAATTGAGTCATTTGTTGAAATGTGGATGGATCTAGAGACTGTCATACAGAGTGAAGTAAGTCAGAAAGAGAAAAACAAATATCGTATATTAACGCATGTATATGGAACCTAGAAAAATGGTACAGATGAACCGGTTTGCAGGGCAGAAGTTGAGACACAGATGTAGAGAACAAACGTGTGGACAACAAGGGGGCAAAACCGCGGTGGGGTGGGGATGGTGGTGTGCTGAATTGGGTGATTGGGATTGACGTGTATACCCTGTTGTGTATAAAACTGATGACTGCTTTAAAAAAATAAATAAATAAATAAAATAAAATCGGATTACCTGGGTAGGTAGACAGGAAATTGGCATCTGAGTAAAGACTTGAAGGAAATTAAGGGAGAGAGATATAATTTCAAAAAGGATTCAGTAGTTCATGTTTCAGAAGTGTTAGGTAAGATAGTAATTGAATAGTTTCCATTTGATTTTTTGAGATTTGAAGTCAATGTTGACCTGGACAAAAGGAAATTTGGAAGCATGGGGAGAAGGTAGAAGGTAGATTGCATTGGTAGAATAAATGTAAGGTGAAGAAAGAAAGAACGTGGACCTCTCTTTCTACCAGTATAATTATGAACGGAAAAGGAAAAACAATGTCATATCCAGAGACCTAGATTAATAAAGATTTTGTTTAGCTGGTGTCTGGAAGGACAGGACTGCTGTATGACTAGTGGTCCCCCCAGAGCGTGAGAGCACAAGAGAGGGAAAAGATTACAAACACTTTATTTTGGTTTTTGAATTAACCCAAAAGGAAATGTAGATTAAATTAATATTTAATTCAGAAGAAGTCATCAGTTTCTGTTAGAAAGCCATGATGAAATTTCAAAGAGTAGACAGGGTGTTTATGGGGGCAGGATCTTGGAACTTCAGAGCTATACTACTGCCTTCTTTAGTGGTAAGCATGGATTGCTGTGGTTTGACATGGCAAATGATTAAAAAAAAAAGAATACCAAATAAAAACTATGCAGCTACTATTTACCTGTATTAACAAGCTTCATATAAAAGCATAAATATATTTTATGGTGACAATGAGGGAGACACCTCTACACTATCCCAGTGTATATTCATTCACCTGAGGTCAGTTCATCCCCTTCCTTTCAAGGAAAAATTTAAAGAGTGGACCATTAAGGTAGAAAAGCTTTCTATATAAGATTCATAACATTTCTCCATGTATATGGAAAGGATAAGAGAGGTACCAGTTGGAACCAAATCAACTTGCTGGAGGATTTGCAAATAGCCTTTTTCATAGACTTAGGCATTTGATCACAACAAAACTATATGTCTATAGATGTGAGATGCAGAAGGTCCTTGTGGACCAATTACATCAGATGGAGAACCAGAATTCCCTGTGGAATAATCCATCAGACAAAGAACCAGAATTCATAGGAAAATGGTCACATCAGCACTGAGAAGAGTTCCTTTCTATGTAGGGAACCATGGATTCTTCTTTTTAACCCTGGGCTTCACCTCCTCTCCCCAAAGCAGATGAACTTCTACTTCTCAAAAGAACTGAGGCCACCACGTGGGAATTCTCTTAACGTCTACTTGTTGTACTTTAATCTTACCTATTGCAACCTCACCCTCCCTCTGCCACAGAGCTGCCCCAGACCCTGACCAGAGCTAACCCCACAGGCACATGTCCCCCTTCCCCCGGGACTGCGCTTCATCAGTTAGCTGCAGCCCTGCCCACCCTCTCCTCCCCAGCCCTCGTCGTTTCTTGCCACTGACACATTCCTACCTGGGCTCCTGTCCTCTGGTCAGTCTGTCACTTGCAGTGCCTTCTTAATGTTCAACTTCACCTCTCTGCTTCAAAGAAGCTTCCTGGCTTCCCAAATTATAAATGGGTTATATTCAGATGATTACTAGACTTATCATGGTGATCATTTCATAATGTATTTAAAAGTCAATTCACCATGTTGTTTACTTGAAACTAACATGATACTGTATGTCAACTTTTTTTCAGTTAAAAAAAAAAGTAAAAGTTAAAAACAAAAACAAAGTGGGTGAATCTAATAATTTGATTTTCACCAGCGGTATCTGAGAGTTCATGCTGCTCCACATTCTTGTCAGGACTTGCCATTATCAGGCTTAAAAATTTTTTGCTTATCAGGTGGAGGTGACGGTGTATCTTGCAGGGGGTTTGTACTCACGTTACTCAAGAGGTTGAGCAACTTTTCATTTTACTGGTGCCTTGTGGTTCCTCTTTATGAAGTGCCTGTTCAAGAGTTCCGCCACCATTCTCCACTCCTGGATTTTTGCTTCAGTTGGTTGCCTATCCTCCTTATTGATTCACAGGCATTCTTTACATATTCTTCTTTGTGAATTTATGCGTGTTTTAAATATTTTATCTTTTCACTCTCTATATCGTCTTTTGATAAAGTTCATAATTTTAATGTAGCCAAAGTTATCAATTGTTTCCTACGTGACTTATGCTTTTTGTTTCTTGAGTAAGAAATTATTCCCAACCTCATGTTAATAGAGATATTTTTAAATATCAAAAAAAAAATAGATCATACTCCTCCCCAAAAAGATTTTGTTTTATTTTATTATTGGATAAGAAAGATATGAACATAATTATAGACAAAGAGAGGATGAAGTCAGCATAGAAGAGGTTAAAAATCCAGTTGGGCAAGAGGATGTGAATTTATAGGAAGAGGTACCTGAGGACATGGAAAATGAGGGAGAGAGAATGGGATCTACATGGAGAAAGAGCTCTTCCACTGGGACAAAAGTGAATAAAGAAATATTGAGCTGCTTATAAATAATTTAGTGTTGAAAGGAGGCAAATGATGACTTTCATTTTTTCTATGAAGTAAGGAATTGATGCTATTCGTTAAAAATCATAAAGTAGGTAATGAGGGTAGAGGCCTGGGATGATTTCACATAGCTACTGTGGGACAAAGAATAAGATGACTAGGGCTGCAGAACAATTTTGAGGGTACAGCTGAAGCTGGAATCCATGAATTTTTCATACCATTCATCTTCCTGATTGTGCATTCTGCCTTTTCTCTAGTATGCCTTATCAGTCTAGGCATAGAAGAGGAATGAATAGGCAGCTGAATTGATCCAGGCCTGAGGTTTTGCCTGGTACGTATGATGAATTGATTGCGAGAATGGTAGTTAAGGGGTTTGGTGAGATTGTATTTAAAATGATACTTAGGGCTTCCCTGGTGGCGCAGTGGTTAAGAATCCATCTGCCAATGCAGGGGACATGGGTTCAAGGCCTGGTCCGGGAAGATCCCACATGCCGCGGAGCAGCTAAGCCCATGTGCCACAACTACTGAGCCTGCACTCTAGAGCCCGCAAGCCACAACTACTGAAGCCCACGCACCTAGAGCCCATGCTCTGCAACAAGAGAAGCCACCGCAATGAGAAGCACGCGCACAGCAACGAAGAGTAGCCCCCGCTCGCTACAACTAGAGAAAGCCCATGCAGCAACGAAGACCCAACGCAGCCAAAAATAAAAAATAATAATAATTAAATAAATAAATTTATTTTTAAAATAAATAAAATGAAATGATACTTAGGTTAGTCATAGAAAAGAGAGAGAATAAGCAGGAGTGGGCTGATGAATTAGGACCAAATAGAGATATTTAAGGGCAGAGAAGATGGAGTGGGTGTGAGGGAACTGGATATATAAGAGGATGTGGTTCAATGAATTTGACATTGGTGTTTAAGATTTCAAAAATGGGGCAGTTCTGGCTGATATATATCCTAAGATGAAGATGCTTGAAGTGAAGTGGAGGTGGGTGATAAATGGAACTGAGAAGGAAAAAGAACCATGAGGCAAGACTATTGGGCTGGATGGTGAGGATCGAATTCACCCGGCATGATGGCAGGGATTAAGAGGGAGGCCGTGAACCGGTATGAAGTTACTGCTGAATCAGTGGAAGATTGCAATGAGGAAGAAAAGAAGGAGGCGATATATGGACCACATGAGCCCCATAGGACGATTTCATGATGTTTAAGACATTCTGTGAGACCCAAGAAAACTGCCTAGGAAATTCACTCTTAGTGGGTATGGTATACAGATTCAGTATCTGTCCTTTTTAATAGTAAATTAAGCTTCAATTTATCATAACCCAAACCAACCTATAATGATTTCTTAATTAACTGGGCTTTGCTTCTACCACCTTTTTGGATGACAGCAAATCACAAGAAAATAAATTATTATTAGGGGTTAATAAAAATACCAATTTATTGGTCATGTATAGTTGAGAAGACATTCATGCTTGTATCCTATATTTTCTGTAATTACTTCTTTAAAATAGTACTGTGAGAAATGACATTTGGAATAAAGGCAGAGGAATTGAGAGCATGGTCAGTCACTTGTTATAAAGACCTCATGCAACCATTAAAAATGGAATGTAGTACATAAAGCTTCAGATACTCAATGATACATATTTTAAAATAATGCAGTTATTTGCTCAGAAAAAAATAGGTACTTATTAAATAAATTGAAATATTTGTTCATTTTGCAATATATATCCTATTTCTATGAAAGTCTAAAAAGGAAAATTTTCTCTAGTTGTAATGGAAATCTCAGTCCTCAGAACAAGTAAAACAGAAACATAATGTTGTAATTTTGGCCAGTTTCAAAACAGGTGCATTTAAGGAATGGAAACTTTTATAACATGACTTTACAGCTATAATTTTCTCATTGTAACTAACTTCCTAAGTTTTTGACTGTGGGCAATTAAAATAAATAGGCAGATTTTAGGTAAAGGTGTATTTCCACTCTCCTCTGGAGAGGATGTGCAAGCTCTGGACACCTTCATGCCCTGGTGAAGGCACCAGTTTTGTGTGTCTCTAGACATAGGGAAATTGGTTTATTGTAGAGATGAAAGCCATTGATAATGTTGTTAAACAAAACACAATAAAAATGACTTGTGGGGAAGAATGAGGAAAATATCTTTGCTCTTGTGTGCTTGCTGTACATGAGGTTCTTAAATATAGAAACTTTTGTCCAGTACCTATATATGTATAAGTCAGCTATACTATGCCTGTCTGATGCCTGCCCTCCTTCCTTTCCATTTGCCTTCTCTATTCTCTTTCTTTGCATCCTCTGGCAACTTTTTCATTGAATAATTATATATTAAACGTTAAGTATATGCCAAGTAGTGCTGGTGCTGTGGATACATAGGGGAAGTATGTCCTCCATCTGTAACCTAAGTTCCACTGGGGAGAAAATGAAGACCAAGAGATATCTGAAATGACACAAACACAATTTCTAAATCTCAAGGCAATGCTGAGTTACTCAAGAAGCAGATTTTCATTTAAGTTTAGGGACTTAGCAAAGCAGAGAAAACCTCCACATCCCTTCCCCCAGAAAAAGAAAAGTCAATTCTGATAAAGTTTTCTAAAATTTTGTAATCAGAAAAAAAGTACAGAGAATCATGATTTCTAAAATATTCAGTATGACTGTAAAAGCTGTCATTCAAGACAAGATTATAGTTTTAATTAGATCTATAGGGAAGGTCTCCAATGTCCCTTACCTGCTACACATAAGAGCAGGTGGAATGGAAAATGTATTATGTATTATCAGGACAGCATATATGCATTGAGAAAGGAATGAAGCTCTTCCACTTGAGAATGTCTCCCTCTGCCATGGCATCCTGTCTAAAAAGGTCACATGACTTGAGGAAGAAATCAGCAAGAGTGAGACATGTTATAGACTGAAAATCTCCATATCACATTCCATTCATGTTCTTCATTCATTGAGACCAGGAAATGCATTTTGAAAAACCGCTATACATTAAAAAAGCAGGTGCATTTATTTTGGAACCTGCAGTGAGTCTCTACCTAGTCGTAAACTGGAGAGTAGCGATAGTCCCAGGCAAAACCAAACCAGAAGGGTGTCTCCATTTCCCAACTCGCACCCACTCCACCCTCCATCTTACTCAGGCCTCCATTTTAGTCTTTTCCTTTTTTTTTTTTTAAATGAGAGTCTCTTTACCATTGTTTTATTTATTTATTTTTTTCAGAAAATAGGGTTTCAAGAATATGTTACTCTGATTAAGCAGATTGGTCACCTCAGTGATATTACTCATGTGTTGTGTCTTTGCAAAGGAACTGCGTTTGGATGTTAGTTTATCTTCTTCTGAAAAATAAGCATTATCTTAACAAGCGTTTTGATACTCTTGGAGAATATTTACAGGAATACACTCTGTTTATTTTAAGGCTTTTTAAAAGGTATTTACTTTAACATTGAGAACTGTAGATTGCTATCTTTGCTCAAGAATTTGAAGAACCAGGATCTTTTTTAGACTTCTAATGTGGGAGCAATTATCTGTTGTGATGGGTAATTCCTTCACTTCTAAGGGTTGCTCCCTGAAGTTTTATTTCACTGAGAAAGTTATTGGTCAGTTGGTTCAAAACAACACTTTAACTGCATGATTGAGCTTACTTCTTCCCAGCTATGATTTCAACAGTTATAGCATTGGTCACAGAGGGAAAATAATAGTTTTCTCCAACAGTCAATCTGTCATGTCCCCTGGCTGTGTTGTGGCTCATGACCACTGGTGAAATTAATCAGCTTGGCTCTTTGAGAACATGTTTTCTGGACACTAGTACATCGTTAAGGCCCAGGAAGCTTGTCCATGACTTGTTTACAGCAGTGACTACATTTCCAGAAATTGCATAATTTACTTTTTTGTTCTTTCGTTGCTACTTTCTCTATTCCATAATAAAGAAATTTAAAGAGAGGGACTATCAGATGACTCCTCTTTAAAATTTAGATTTAATCTAATTAAAAATTTAAGAAATAACTTGATTCTTTACAGACACCTGCCAAGTGGGTTGATGGTTTCATGAGGCCTGGTTCAAAACTGGGTAAATTTTACCTGTTTGTAATTTTTTTCACTCTAAAAGTCTCTAGGCTTTCAGTCAATATTAATAGCAGAAACATAGTTCAACAGGAATAACAGCTATTTTTATGATACACTTATCTTGAGGCTGTATAATCTCCTTCTGTTAATGTTGTTTAAAATAGAACAGAGCTTGTCTGTCTGAGATGTTTTAAAACCTCTGATGTGGGTACTTAAGAAGACAGCAAATACAGTACAAGGATCACTATGAAATTAGCCGCTTACCTCTGTGGTTACTGGACAGAAAAGTTTATTTCAAAACTCTGTAGGCTAGACAAACATATTTAATCAATGATCACAGCTCCATGGGTTTGATAAACTCCTTGCAAAAGTTTGTAAAGATCATCATTCCTGTGAGTCTAGCTGGAGAGTTTACTATGGAAAGACCTTAAAAGGTCATTTAGTCAATCTTCCTGCTTTCAGACAAAGACAAATGATAAGAAATAGCCAAAGATACTATTTTTAGCTGCCTTATTTTTGTGTACTTCTTCCAACCTCACTTCATGTGATTTCCCCCCTTTCAGACATGAGGCTTTTTGTAGTACAGTCACTTAACATCTTTATTTAACATTCCCATTATGGTTCAGCCATGTGTAGGCTATACAGTTAGGGGTGAGCTTGTTAAGACTTCATTGTATAATCATGAAGTTTTTCCAGTTTACTCCTTCAGGTATAAGCTTCTTGGCTGAAGTTGTCATTAGGGTGCCCACTTGGTCAAGAAATCTCTCTTTAAAATATTTGAAAAGACTGCTTAATATGGGATTCAATGCCAAAGATTTGTTGGCATTGGTCAAACCCACTATATGGACCAAAAACCATATCCCATCGTAGAGATCAGTTTCTGCAGCCTGCATTTGCAGGCTGATCTGGTTCTGACTGACCTCAAGTTGTTTCCAACCCCTCTTCTTTCTTCTTTCACTATAGAGGCTGGAAAAGGTTTTTTAAAAATTCTCTTTCCAGTCTCTTCTGCTAAAAGTGGTGACCACTGGCACACAGTTCTGCCCAAGTGGAAGTCTGCTGAGACAGTGTCTCAGAAAATTTCACTTTCTAAGTTAACAGGGACTAATTTGGTGGGCACTGGTCCACCCCTACTTGTTTTAGCAGCTAAAGAGGATGAGCCTAGAGTTATAGCAACCATCTTGTGATGCTGAAGGACCCTGCATGGGGGAATCACAGAAACACTGGCATTACATAACTGAGCCACTAGATCAATGCCAGCAACCACCCACGTCCAGATGTCTTTTTAAGTGACAAAAATAAATTTCTATTTAATTTTGCCACTAAGTTTCATCATATGTACCTGAAAGCATATGGTGTATGTGCATATATATATATATATACACACACATACATATAATATATATAATGTATAAATATAACAAAGTTCTGGTTTTAGCTATCAGTTTATCCTTACTAGGGATTTGATAAGAAGCTGGAGGTTGAAATGAAGAGATTTTTCTTGGATCTAGTCAGATTTCTTCTCTTTTGTTATTTTGGTTTGCTGACTCAAATTAGTTTTACAATTGTCTGTGCTAAATTCTACCTTTTAAAACAATTTCAGAGCCTTCTAAGTCTTTCAGAATTAGTTCAAAATTTAGATTTCCAATAGTATCTTTATTGATAGCATTTCTGTCTACTCACAATCACAATACTGAAATTTATGGTTTGTTCTTTGAAATATGTAATAAGATTGACAATTCAGCTGTGCTTTAGTCTAGAAATAATGGCATTGGTTCTCTTTGAGGGGTCACTAGTCTGCTTCCCTATTGCCTCTCACTACGAGAGCAAATATTTCTGGTTGGCCCTGCATTATGATAGAAGGATATCTTGTGTCCCAATTCACAATCTAGGTGGGAAAGAGGAGTTGTTTGGTGGAGTCATGAGCTCTGAAATTTCCTCTGTGGTACCATCAAAAATATTTTCTGGCTACAGCCATTTGAGATTTTATTATTTAATCATCTCCTGTGGACTTAGTTCTAGGCTACATTTTCATAAAAATCCCCAGTGTTTATCATGCATATATTAGGTGCTCAGTAAAGGTATATCATTTAAATGTTAAGTGATAAATTGAGATTAAAAGAAACTATTGAGTTCTCTTGTTCTGTTCTCTTGACTTGGTTAGAATATAGTCTATCTAAGTTAAGGTTGTGACTTGGATTTACAGGAAGAAGTTAGTAAATTATCTTAACACTGTAATTTAAATAACCAGAAAATTTCAAAGAATACTTCAAAACTAATTGAAGAAAAGCTTAGAAAAATTAGTAAAGCAACAATGAAGCACTGACAAATTATGATTGTCAAGAAAATAAAGAGAGGGTCTCACAAATACCATAATGGTAATTAAACACATCTCTTGAGCTTTTCGCCTCTGGTTTTAGATGGAGAACTAGAAAAGCCAGAGAAACACAGCCTTGACCCTTTATTTAGCTCTGTTAACTCAACAGAGGATAATGGTGGTTGAGGTGAAGAAAAGTGTAAAGCTACTTGAAGTATGAGAACAAAAAACCAGAAAGATTTTTGAGACTAGGCAGGCCTGGAGTCCTAGAACTTGTCCCTTTTCTTACTTTTTGGAAGCACATCATCATTTGGAACTCTGCCATTCTCAAACCTTCCCAACACTTTTGTAGTTATATGCTGCTGATGAGGTTTATCCCACTGCCTAGAAAGCCTTTTCTCTACTGTAAAACTTTTAGTCAAGGAATAAAATGTTAACTCTTCTGTGAAATGTTCATAAAGTACTTCAAAACATCTTAGAGTTTCTATTCTCTATGCTCTCAGAGCACCTGCACAGCACAAACACACACACACACACACACACACAGAGTTTATATATTCTAACACCATCGCATATTATGGTAATTTGCTGATTTATATGTCTTCCTGCCTTCCTAGACATTAATTCTGTGAGGGTAGGGGCTGTGACTCATTTATATCCCTAAACCAGGACCTCATAATGTCTGAGACAGAGTAAATGCTCAATAAATCCTTGTCAAGTAAATGACTGCCCTAGAAAGGAATGACTCAGCAGTAAGATTCAGTGGAGGTAACATAAATGTATTACAACAGGTCTCAGGATCAGGGCAGAGGGAAAACACAGGTCAGATTAAACAATGATTGTTAACAACTTAGAATTTGTGTACAAGGTGCTTAATTATGCCAATATTTATCAGATGCCTTTGGGTATAAGAAAGACACCTTGATTCAAGTTGGCTTAAACAATAAGGGAAATTTGTTGTCCAAACAAAAGACAGTACAGAGGCAGAACATAGTGAAATGGGGGCTCCAGCTTCACAGCTTCATGATTCTTTTGGCTCCTCCCCCTTCCTTTATGTGGGCTCTGACCTCAGACTGGCTTCCTTCATGATTGGCAGGTGGCTGCCAGCAGCATCAGCTGTAACACACATCCTTGTTCTGGGGTAGACCTCCCTTTCTACCACAGAGTAAACGTTTTTCCCTTTAGTCTGATTGGTCCAACTTAGGTTGTGCACTAGCCCGGATTGTCAGGGTTGTCAAGGAATGCCATTTAATGATTGGTAAGATAGTTGGGATGATTGTGATTTGCTTACTAGTCAGGAGACCCTCTTGAAGTTGTAGGAAATTAACTACCCCCAACCAAGCAGGCTGAGTGTGGGAAGGGTGTAATGGTTAAGAGCACAGACAGCCCCACTGCCTGCACTCAAATCCCACCTCTTCAGTTTACGTGCTCTGTGAATTAGAGCAATCTAACTCAGCGTCTTCATTTTTTAGTAGGGGTGGTAATAGTACTTACTTCATAAAGTTACTGTGAGGTTTAGTGAGTTATTAGATGTAAATTATTAAGAAACAGCAGAGGCACTCTTGAAGTGTTAGTTATCACTTTTTGATTATTTAACAAAAATTGGTGTTATATTAAAAAGGTAAAAGCAAACACACAATTGTAAAGCAATTATACTCCAATAAAAATGTTAAAAAAAAAAAAAGGTAAAAGCAGAGAATAGATTCTATGTAGGCAAGCAACAATGTTCATTACATAAATTTTTGTTTTCTTTAACAATTTGACTTCAGGATTATCCAGTTTATTTTTGAATGTTTATCACTATGTAATGATAAGTTTCAAATTTAAATGGAAAGATAATCATATGGTAAAGTATATTCTTAACTGTCTCTTAATCATGTCTGGAAAGTAAGAAAGAATATTGCCTGTTTATTCTTAGAGTATACATTCTGCCAATCTTGTGGCCATGTAAACCAACTAGAGACAAAATAGTTTAGGCTAATGTATTCATAGGGCTTAATCAGATTCTTAAACATCATCTACTTTACCCTTTCATTTTGCAAATAAAATTTAGACCTCAAGGAATTAAGTGAACTTGCCCAAGATTATACAGTTTGTGGCAGGACTGATCAAAGGCTTTAAACTTCACTCACATATTGTTTTACTGGTCCATATAACATCCCTCTTGAATGCTAGACCTACATGCCTAAGTAATTAAACTTAGAAATATGGTCCTTTTATTAAGAATTAGCCCTTGTGTCGGTGAGTGTTCTGTAATTTGTAGTATAGAACTATGTATACAGTAGGACTCAGCAAATCAGTGTCTTCAAAGAAACTTGAATATAAGCTGTATAAAGAGCTCTTACAGTTAGTGTTATGGTATATACACAGGATTAAAAGAGATAGGTTATGCAGGCTATTGGATATGATTTATTTAAGTCATATTTTTCAGGAAATTTGTTGCAAATACTAGCTTGAAAATAAAGATTATGTAATGATTTAGAATGTCAAGTAGATATCCTGGAGAGAACTATATTCATGTTTATAAAGAGGAAAAATACACATCTAGACACATATTGGGTAAAATTCCTAAATATTAGATATTGGAAAATGTTATATAGAAAATATTGTGTCAGTGTTCAAGGATTAGGGGGTAATCTAGAGCTTTCCAAATATCACAGTATAAGTTTAAAAAGAAAATTTCTCAGGCTTAAAGAGATCACATGTGCAATTCAAAATAGAAAAGGCAGGGACACTTAGGAAGCTCAGCCCTTTGATTCTTCCTCTTAAAGCTGCCTTTTAAATTGGTTGCTGACATTTTATTGCCTTTCCAACATGTCTTTCAGGAATCACAATATGCACATACACACTCTATATGGTACTTTATAGTCCCTCCCTGATGTTCACTGGAAGCATCATAAGCCACTTTACAATTCCTACAGGACACTGTTTTTGTTAGAGTTGCTTCTCAGCTGGCACTTCACTTATTCGTGCTGAAAGATGCTATTAAGAACTGTGGTGAATTGAACCACTTGAACTGGCTTTTCGTTTGATGCATAATTAAATAGAGACCATAAGATCAAGTAAGTGATCAAGTTAATGAGCAGTGATATATTTAAAAATCTATTTTGGAAATTACAGTTATCTCAAACGCAAGAAACTTTACCTTTCGCATAATCCTTGTTGCATAGGTTTTGCACCATTCGGTGTCTTCTCTGATTTCATGTTATTATTCATTAAAAATGATTTTGCATGAATGAGTTATAATTTCACAAATTTTAAGAAGCACAAATGGTTGGCATTGTTTTTCTAAGCATTTTTTTAAAGTACCTAAACACTTTGCTTCTCTTTTTCATACAGACTTTCTCTCCTAGCTTTATGCTTCTTTAGTTGGAACCTAAGAGTTATAAAAACATCTAGAAAAGTGTATCTGTAGCACTGTGGATATGCTTGTATCAGCCTCCACTTAAGTGACTCTTAAATCAGTGCTTCCATTTGGTCTTCTTTCCAGCACTCCAGCATTAATCATGAAACAAATATTTATCAAGTTGTCAGGTAGTGTTCTTGGTATTCCACATGCAGCAGTGACTCAAAAGTCATGCCTGCCATTGTGAAACTTACTACATTCTAGTGGGTCTGGGAGGAGGTTGGGGATGTAGGGGAGGGAGGACAGACAATAAACAAGCAAATAAACTGTAAGTTTACAGAGAATAGTGCTATGGGCTGAGTAAAGCAAGAAACAGGGATTCAGAGTAACGAGATTGGCAGTGGGGTAGCAATTTTAACTAGGTGGTCAGGGAAGATGTCACTGAGAATGCGATGTTTGAATTAAGACCTGAAGAACGCCAGGGCAGGAGATATGTGGGTATCTGGGAGAAGAGAGTTTCAGGTGGAGGGAAGAGCGTGTGCAAAGACCCTGAGGTGGGAGTGTGCCTAAGGTATCTACCATGCCAGTGTGTCTGGAGTGGAATGGGTGGGTGAGGCAAGGAAGAGTAAAGAACAAGTTTAGAGAGATTGAGGGTGCCAGATTGCCTAACCTAATAGACTGTTGTGAGGATTTGGGATTTTACTCTGAATGAGATTGCAGTCGTTTGGGGTTTTGACAAGTAAAGAGATATGCTTTAACATTTTAGCAAGGTTCCTCTGGTGGTTGTGTGTAGAATAGACCAGATGTATGATCAGCAACTTAATAGTCTCACAATTAAGTCTTCTAGGCACCTGGAACTCAACGTGTCCAAAACTGAACCTCTTGTCTTTACCCACTAGTCTCTTCCTTTTTCTGGAGTCCCAGTTTTGGTTAATGGCACCATCATTCACTATTCCCCTTCTTTCTCACTTTCTTTTACACCCATATCTCTTCAAGTTCTATTAATTTTACTTTCTAAATATCTCTTTGACCTGGGTCTGTCTTTCCATCTCCCCACAACCTGTTGTAGTTCAGACCTCTGCTTGAACCATCACAATAGCCCCTTTGCCTTCTTTCTTTTAGTTTTTTTCTGAATCCCTCTAATTCTAGGTTATGCATAGCTGTTAAAATATTTTAAAAATACATATCAGATCGCATCACTCTTCTGCTTGAAATTCTTCTGTTTCATTTTGCGATATGAATTTTCTAGCTTGGCATTATTAATCATTTTATAATCTGACCTTCATTTCTATCCAGCCTTATGAAAGTACAGGACTAAATGTCTGAATCCCACTTCCAGTCATATGCTCTTCTCTCTTGTCCAAATGGCTAACATCTACTCATCTTTCAGGACATGTGGTAGACTGAATAATATCCCCCAACACCAAATATCCACATCCTAATTCCCAGAACCTGTGACTATGATACCTTACATGGGAAAACAGACTTTACAGATTAATTAAATTAAGAATCTTGTGATGAGGCTATTATCCTGTATTATTCAGGTGGGCCCAATGTAATCACAAGGGTCCTTATAAGAGGGAGGGAGGAGGGTCAGGGTCAGCAGAAAGAGATGTGATAACTGAAGCAGAGGTCAGAGAGAGAGAGAGAGTTGAAGGTACTACATTGCTATTGACTTTGAAGATGGAGAAAGGTGGCCATGATCTAAGGAATGCAGGAGGCCCTAGAATCTGGAGGAGGCAAGGAAACAGATTCCCCCTTGGAGCCTCCAGGAGGAGCCATCTGTGCCAACACCTTGACTATAGCCTGGTGAGACTGACTGTGGACTTCTGACCCCCAGGAACTGTAAGATAATAAATATACGTCATTTTAAGGTACTATGCTCGTGATAATTTGTTATAGCAGCAATGGGAAATTAACAGAGGACGCAAATCAAGCATCTTCTCTTTCTGAAAGTTTTCCTCAGCACACTTTTCACCTGCACCCCTGCTGCCTCAGGTGCTGGGGCCCCGCAGCAACTTTTCGCTTCAGCTGTCAGTACCTTGTTCAAAGCATTGCAACTATTTACTGGTCTGTCTCTCCATAGATTGTGAGATGCTTGAGGGAAGAGATTTTTACCTCATTTATCTTTATATTTTCAGTACAAATCACTGGACTTGGTAAATAGTGGATATTCAATAAAAGATAAGTGACTTTTCACTACTACGTGATATGTGTCAATTACCACTGAACAGAAAGTAGGAACTCATCTTACTACATTTTAATGCAATATAACATGTATACAGAGAAGTATACAGATCCTAAGTGTGCAGTTTGATGGATTTTCATAAGGTGAACACACTCGTATAACCAGCAGCTAGATCAGGAAACGAAACATTGTGGGCACCCAGGAGCCCTCCCTGTCCCAACCTCTAACACCAGGGAGTCTGTGCAAACAAAGCATATTTTTGATAAGAATTAGGAATACTGAATTTCCAAATGAATCTCCCTTTTGATCAGGTAAGAATGATCGACAGGAATGTGTGAGACTCAGATAAAATTCCTTCCTTCTAAGGCAGTGGTCCCCAACGTTTTTGGCACAAGGGACTGGTTGTGTGGAAGACAATTTTTCCACGGAATGTGGGGGCGGTTGGTTCAGGCGGTAATGCGAGCGATGTGGGGGATGGGATGGTTCAGGTGATCATGTGAGCGATGGGGAGCGATGGGGAGCGACGGGGAGCGGCAGATGAAGCTTTGCCTGCCCGCCGCTCGCCTCCTGCTGTGTGGCCCGGCTCCTAACAGGCCGCGGTCCCATAGCAGTCCATGGCCTGTGGGTTGGGGACCTCTGTTCTAAGGTCTCTATTTCTTCATCTAGAAAGTGAGGAGGTGCCCTGTAATCTCAGTTCATCTTAATGTGTGAGTCTAAGACCTGGTTCTTTGATATATGGGTGAATTTGATTGTGCAGGAAAGATGGATTTGGTCATTGAAGCTTGTATAGCATTAATTTAAATTATAGGAATAATATGATTTAATCCAGATTATTTACCCGGAAAATGAATGTAGCACCAGAGTAGAGGAGCGGTGACCTGGTATGACTTTTTTGGTCTTGATTCTTCTCTTTCCTCCTAATTTGTTGCTTCATGGCTTTCAGGAAATGTGTGAGAATAACTGCCTACTCTATCAAGTAAATAAGATGGATGAAAATTTTCTTACAAAGAGATGGATTTCCTAAAAAGGTCTTAGAGATGGTTGATTTAAGTCTAATATTGTAATTTCTCCCTTAATTTACAAGGCAGTGTTTCTAAAGTATTGTAAGTTTTGAGAACTAGAGGATTAACTCTGGGATCAGTAAATAAAAATCCATATAAATAAGAAAACTGACAATGATTTTATTTATTTATTTATAATTTTTATTTTTATTTACTTTTTTTTAACATCTTTATTGGAGTATAATTACTTTACAACGTTGTGTTAGTTTCTGCTGTATAACAAAGTGAATTAGCTATATGTATACATATATCCCCATATCCCCTCCCTCTTGCATCTCCCTCCCACCCTCCCTATCCCACACCCCTCTAGGTGGTCACAAAGCAACAATGGTGATTTTAAATGGAAAAGTTGATTTATTGTTCAATTGCTTGGAAAAGAAAACAAATTCTCTTTACTTGTTAATACATTTATCAGAGGATCAATGATTTGTTTTAATATAGTGTTTATTATTGAAGAATTTGGGCTAGGTATTCATGATTTAGATAAAAGTACTCAAGATATTATATTAAAGGAAATGAAAGTGAAAACCAAATATCTAATACGGACATAAAACAGAAATGGTTCATATTTTGTAAATAACATTATAATATACATCAAATTCAATTGAGAATTTTGAATATAATCTATTTTGAATTTTGGAATATGTTTTTGTAAGAATATTATTGTTTATTACTCAAAAGATGATAGCAAAAATACTACTTATTGAGCAAATAATATGTATCAGAATCTTTATATTAATTTCTTATCATATATGACTCCATATATCAACTCTGAAATGGAGATTTTATTTTTCCCATTTTACATATAAAGTAATGGAAACACTGAAAGATCAAGTTCAAGGATGCATAGTTAATACATTGTGAGCCCTGCATTTGAGTGCAGGTACTCTGAAGTTTCATTTTTCTTTTATCATACCAAGCAGCTTCACTCTGATTCATATTATGATTGAGAGGACAGCCATTTTACATATTCTTCTTGGTTATAAAGGAAAAGACCTGGCCAATTATGTTTTATTCCTCCTTTCATTTCCCCCTTATCATATCTAAAATCAGCATCACCTAGAATGCATAACTCAGAAGGAAGGCACACACCTTGGGAGGCACAATACCATATCCTGGGGTTCCGAGCATCTCTATTTTGGTTCTTGCAATGACTGCCACAAAGATGGGTAGGTTAGGAAAACCAGGTCAAAGTGAAATGGTCAGAAAAATCTGTTGTTGCTCTAGAAGGTGCCTAGTGCAGATGCATGTTAAACCAAATGGGTGAGAAATAGTTCTTCCCAGTCTGCAGTACAAGGTGGCATCTTTCCACTTCTTTTCAGGCTTGGGGGTAAGGATTACCTTGAAAACCCACCACCAAAATGTGGGTCAGAAGAAGTCAAGCCTGCTTGAAAAACATCATGCTCTTTTTTTCCCATTAATAGGCAAGGGATAAATTGTGGTTTATTTACTCAATGAAATATTATACAATAGTAAAAATGATGAATTGAGTTGCATGCAACAGCATGGATGAATTTTAGAAGTATAATGTGGAGTGAAAAGAAAATTTCAAAGATTGTATATAATATGATTCTAAACATTGCCAAGCACTTGTTTGTCACTATTGTGTCATCTTTCAGAGAATGCTCTCTGGGGAGGGAGATTCATGCCTGGAAGAAACAAAATAGCTGAGACATACCTATTCAGCCAAATCTTTGTGGCAGTCACTCAGAAAATTTATTTTTCACTAGAATGTTTTTAAACGAGTTCTTCCCCACACCATAACTTTCAATTATTCCTGTAGGCCTTATATAACCATCAATTATTCTGACTTCACTGAGTACTTGGGTTATATATGGATTTCTGAGTAACCCAAATTAGCTAAATGTATGGTTTTGCTCCTTGGGGCTTTGTGTTCGGTTCTTTGTCCATATTTGACTATTGGCTACTCAGAAACAAGGGCCGTGGCTCTACTTTCTGCATTTTCTGTGATACCAAGAGCTCAGAAGATTGGAATGTAAACCTGGCCTTTCTATTTCTGACATATGTTTCTTGGAAGACATTTAACCTCTTTGGGTCTCAGTTTCCTTATCTTTAAGATGGGAATAATAACTGTTTCACCTATCTACTATTAAAGGGCCTGCATTATGTAAGAACTCTTGGGCTCCCAAGGAGCTCTTTGAGGCTTGTAGACATGAGCAGTCTCATCTTCAACCCTGCATGGCCTGTCATGCAGCCTTCACCCCAGTAAGAACAGACCGAGAGAGTCACATCTTTATGCCTTTCTTTATGTTCTTTCCTTTGACATTTTTTTTAACCAACAAAAAAGCACATGAAAGTAAATAAAAATTAAAAAGGGGAGGAAAATGAAAGGAACATTTATTACATTTCTCATTATGCATTCCCTGATATATATTTTTAGAGGACCTGGAAGACTGGGGCAGAAGTTCGATTAAACTAAATGGTTGAATTTAGTGTAAAGATACATACGTTAAAAGAAATAAATTCTGTTATATACTTTTGCAAAAATGTTTTAATGTCCTGGGGAAATGAGTATAATCCAAATTTCTACCTTAGGGGTTATATTTGTGTAGAATCTAAACAAATCTAACTGGTAATTTTGCTCATGTTTGCAGTATAGTCCAGGGGTCAGCAAACTATGGACCGTGGGTCACATTTGGTCCACCAGCTGCTTTGTAAAAAAAGTTTTGTTGGAACACAGCCCATGCTCATTTGTTTATGTATAGCAGAGCAGTTGTAACAGAGACTGTATGACCCTCAAAACCTAAAATATTTACTGTATGGCCCTTTATAGACAAAAGTTTGGTGACCCCTGGTGTAGACCAGTTCCAGTAAAAAATGAACCCATTTATGTTTCTCTGTCATGTAAGAGCGCTTGATTCATACATAACCTAATGTCTGGGATTCTAAACTTCTAAGAACGGGACTGGCTTCATGGGCACTTGGCTTAATGCTCTACTACTGCCATCTTGAAATAATAATTGTTGAAAAGGGGCCCTGTGTTTGCATTTTCCTTTTTTTAAGTATCTTTATTGGAGTATAATTGCTTTACAATGTTGTGTTAGTTTCTGCTGTACAACAAAGTGAATCAGCTATATGTATACATATGTCTCCATATCCCCTCCCTCTTGCGTCTCCCTTCCATCCTCCCTATCCCACCCCTCTAGGTGGTCACAAAGCACCGAGCTGATCTCCCTGTGCTATGCAGCTGCTTCCCACTAGCTATCTATTTTACATTTGGTAGTGTATATATGTCAATGCTACTATCTCACTTCATCCCAGCTTCCCCTTCCCCCCCCCCAGCCCTGTCCCTCAACTCCCTTCTCTACATCTGCGTCTTTATTCCTGCCCTGCCACTAGGTTCAACAGTCCTGTGTTTGCATTTTGCATGACACCCCACATATTATGTAGCTAGTCCTGTCTAAGAACATGTATTTTTATAGCATTTAGAGTCAAGAGTTTCTTCAACTTAAATGTGAGGGAAAATGATTAGTATCCCTTTAATTATGCTTCAACATAAGTTGCAAGATTTAGCAAATAAAAATACAGATGCCCAGTTAAATGAGAATTTCAAATAAACAACAAATAACTTTTTAGTATAAGTGTGTCTCAAATATTGCAGGTATTTTGTCTGGCAGTTCTACTTCGACACAACGGTAACAAGCTCTTTAGGGATAATAATAAATATGTATCTTAAATATCTCCAGTGCAATTACAGGACATACTATAGAAATCATTTCAATCACCAGGGTAATACATTAGGCTATTAAAAATCCTCTCCTTAAAAAAAAAAAAAAAAAAAAAATCCTCTCCTTAAAAAAAAAAAAAAAAAAAATCCTCTCCTTGCATTTTGACCTTCTGCAGCATTGGTCTTGGTTGAAGATTCTAAACCTTATCAATTCATCTTTTCTGATAAAATGCTCATATGGAACTAAAATTGCGATATTCCTTCAGCATGTCTTTTCTAGTCATCTCAGCTTTAGATTTTTGGACTACTTTTCCCAGGGCTGTTAAATTGCCATTCATATCTGAGCAGATAAAAAAGGTCATTAATAAAACAGAAAGTAGGTTGAGCAAGTATTTAGAAGTGCAGAGACTTTATAATTGCCAATAAAACTGGAGGTGATAAAAATGTTGACTAGATGTTATACAATATTTTAGGATTAAAATCCTTGAAGTAGTAATATTTTGCTGAAATTTAAATTGTGCAAAAATAAAGGTGATAAGTCAAGGGTGGTTTTAAAGAAATAATTTATAAATTAGTTCTATAGTAAGGAATTAGTAAGGTGAACTTGTACAAGTACAATTTCCTTAGTACAGAGGTAATGTATTAACTTTGATCTATTTAAGTATTAGGTTGGTGAGTGATATAAATCAATAATTTCAATAATCCTCATGGTTCCTCACTTGCATAGCAAGCAGAATATTCACAAAAATAATCCTGAGATAAAATTAGTAGAGATAGTCTATTCTAAAAATTAGCAGCAAACAGTAGGTTATCAGGATAGGCATAGGTACCTCACATTTTTTATGAATATTTTCTTAGAGATGAATAAACCAAACTCTTTTTATATGTTACATGATATTTTCTTTAAGTGGTACAATTTAAAATCATATGGTAATTCATACACTAATATTTCACATGCCTAATCTCCCATTTTAAAAAAGAAATGAATAACCTTCAAAAAGAAATACAGTCCTCAGTGGGAAATATATTTTGTAATCAACCAAAAACTGTATGAATTTAGTCTTTTTTATGATCACTTAAAGATAAAAACTGAGAAATACTTTTTCCCGAACTATGACTGATTATTTTCAGTTCTGACAATTCAGAATTATTCTATGAACATGTCATTTTAATTTTAGCCTGAAAATTATAATATGCATGTGGTTTTTCATAAAATAAAATCTGAAAGAGTTGCATTTATCTTCTTACAAAGTACAAAATAAGAGTACAAAATAAGAAAGTTCCTATATATTTCATGTTTTTAATGTGGTAAACAATGAAAAGCCAGTTGTTTCCTTGCATTTTTAGTGAACATCCAAATGTGAATAATTTCCTTCATAACAATATATCAGTTTCTCTTACTATAAAATGGATAGTGTTTACCTACAAAGACAGGCGCTGGAGAAAAGAGAGCCTAGATTCTTACAGAGTTTTATAAGTTATTTCTATGTGATTAAAGCTTGATAAACATTGGCTAATGTAATAGGGCTTTCCATTTCAGGTGTGGGCATAATGTAGATTCATCTTGATGGCCCTGCACGCATATTGCTGCCATGTGGTGTTTTCACAATGATTACTTTATTATTTTATTATAACCAAATTTTACCTCATTGAAAATATTTTAATGATGCATAATTGATGTATCTGGGAGTGTGGGCAGTAGATATGAAGAAATTAAACTTCACATGGGTCCTGGAATGTGACTTTGCTCTTCCCATTGGGATTTAATTGGGATCTTTATGTTTAAACTTAACAAAAGTTCAGTAGGGTGATGGTGGGCAACCTTTAGGTGCACTACAAACTCATAATGGAGGTTGAAAATTTCAATATATGGAGAATTTAGTTAAATTTTCAATTTTTGCTTTCTCTCAAAAAGCAAATTTAGGGATCTTGTAGAGCTATAATTGAATGTTACTATGTTTAGAACTATGTATAGTCTTGTTTCTTAATAAAATGAGTAGAGTTGAAACATGGACTTAGCCTGTATTACGTATTCATTTTTATTCATGAAGGACTCAAATTAAGACATAAAGCTAGGTTGACTGAAACCATACCTTATCTGGGAGTCGGTATTCGTTCATTCAGCAGATATCTATTGTATGCCTACCATTGTGGTTGGTACTGCATAAGTGCTGGGGATATAAACATGAGTAAGAGGTATTCCCTTCTTCAAGAACTCCATTGTTAAAGTGGGTAACAGGCATTTGTAATTGTAAGGTAAAGAGAGTGGCAGAAATATGTGTATGGTGTCTTGGGAGCATACTGGAGCAGCAGTTTTCCTAGTCTGGATCTGGCAGGAGTGGTCTGATGAGGCTTCTAAGACGAATTTATATCTTAAGTGAAACAAAGTATTAATATAAAAATAGGTTAAAAAGTAGAAGTATCTGGGAAAAGGATTTTAGGTAGAAGAAATTGCGTGAGGAAAGGAGAAGGGAGAGAGAACATGGTATTGTGGGATATCATAAGCAATTTAAGGTTGTTAAAACAAAATGTGAGGTAAGGATGGGAAGGCAGTAAGGCTAGAGAGGCGGACAGCAGTCAGATGAGGGTCAGAGACGCTTGCTCTTAGGTAATGTGGGAAGATCCATATCAATATTGTTTTATGTTTCTTTTTTTTCCCCTCCTGTGTGAGAATAACATTCTTTGAGAATCTCTGAAGATTTTTAGTCTAGCCATACACAATCTCCAAGGCTGGTCTAAATGTCTTTTAGGGCAAACCTTACCTTGTAATTAATTTGCTGACAGATGGGAAAATAATCTTAAAGACCTGAGAATAATACTATCCATATAACTTTTTCAAAAGGTTTTTAATATTCTACAAAGAAGATATTTACATTTTGCCACCCCCAGGAGAACTAATATGTGAGGAACAGTGTGATAAAGCCTCCTTCTCATTTCTGGTTCATCATGGGTTTTATGTTATCACGACTGACAAGACAAATTGTGACATTCACAATGTGTTATTATTGGACATAAAATGCTTTTTCAAAAATCAGGTAAAGTAATCCATCAAATCCATTGAAAACATGCTACCAAGTAAAGCCAGGTAAATTGGATTTACAATGCCTTGCCTTGGGAGTGTATATTTCTCACATGCAGGACCTATAATCATTTGACACGATATTGGTAAATGTTCAGGGACAGCCATATCAGACTCTTAAGGAATTCATTCTCACTATGGAAATGGTCTTCAGTTATACTCATAATATAGAATACAGAATTCTTCAGTATGCTGTCCTAACATGGAATAGAAAATTAAGCTCCTGGCACATCTGTCATTTCTTATTTTCTGGAACTATCTTTGAAATTCTTGAGGAGAAATTAAAGCGATGGCTTCCTCCTGGATTCTTATAAGGCAGCTCATTTAGAAACTGACTGAAATAATGTGCAATTCCCAGTGTTGAATTAAAATCTTAGAAGGAAAATGTGTTCAAGACTTGATGCTCTTTACTAACTTGTGTCCTATAAAGAAATTTCAAAATATCTTAAAATTCTGACATAATGTATTATAATGATAGGCACTGAAAAAATAATCTTTTAACCCATTGCTAATAATATGCTGTTTTTCTTCTATTTTAAGATTTAATTACATTTCTCCCCATTATATTTGGCACCATCTAAGGATTCTAAAATGCACTATGATCTTGAAATATAACTGCTCATGCAAGTCTGGTAAAGTCTGGCTTTAAATGGAGAGTAAGCATTGAATAAGATACCCAAGTGATAATTCAGAAACTTGCCTGCTAGGTATCATGTGAACGCTTACAGACTTAGATTCTTTTTTCATAAAACCATGCCTGCCAAGCTCATCTCAATGAGAATCAAATGTGTGAGCACATGCTGAAAGCCAGAAAGCCCTATGTAATGAAAAATATTTTTGTTTTAAAAAATAAAATTCCATATTTAATTAGTGTGATACAAGGACCACTTGCATTATGCTGTCATAATCAAAAAGTTTTTCTTGATCTACTGTCAGAGAAATCTGCTGTTGGAACTCTGTCTCTATTCCTTCTCTTTTGAAATGTATATGCATATGTATGTCTAAGTCCCATCTAGATTTATATTTGTGTATGTATATATATATATATATATATATATATATATATAAAACAGGGTGTATATCCTTGGAAAAATATATAGAGACTATATAGGAGAAAAACTTAACAATGAAGCTTGAATCAGTGGGCACCAGGAATACAGTATCTTCTGGAAACATTCCTTAATTTTAAATATGACTAGGCAAATGATATGTGTTAATATTTTATTATTAATTATTAAGTATAAGAATTTAAAAATAGGAATAAACGATATATTAATTCTTTCCTATTATTTTACTGATAGAATATGAAAACCATGTCAGGGTCACCAAGACTATCACCAGGTTTGGAGACTGACTAGGAGTACTCACAGGACTCAGAATACAGTCATACTCACAGCTAGGATTTATTACAGTGAAAGGATGCAAAGCACAGTCAGCAAAAGGAGCAGGCACATGGGGTGAAGTCTGAAGGGAATCAGACCCAAGCTTCTGGGAGTCCTCTCCCAGCGAAGTCTCAGAGGACATGCCTAATTCCTCCAGCAGCAAATTGTGACAACATGGCTACTGGGGAAGCTTGCTGGAGACTCATTGCCCAAGATTTTTTTTGGAGTCTCGTCATATAGTGATGTCTGCCTGGCATGTACCAAAATTTGAGAGTCTCAGAAGGAAAGCAGGTGTTCAGCATAAACCACATTGTTTGTGCAAACAGTTCTGGGGCTCTTATCAATTTTGGCAATGGTGGGAACGTGCCTCAAATCCAAGTATCCATACTCCAGCCAATGGCCAAACTTTCAAACAAGGCTTTTTAAGGATAGCAGTTTCAGGCCTGCTATTGACTCTTTGCTGCACAGAAACCAAATATATTAAACTATTCAGATTCTTGTGTGGGTATTGAAACTTTTTTTCCCCTTCTAGGGTATTAATATACTTTAGCAGTTGAATTTCCAAACCAATTGGGAACAGTCAAGTTCAAGGTTTCTTTAGGCCAACTAAACATCTGCTGTCTATAAATTTTCGATTACTGCAAAATAAATAAGGTTTAATTTTCATTGCAGTAGAGAATTGTATTTAAGATATTATTTCTATAAATGGTGAATCTCATTAATTTTGAGTAATTTTTTTTAAACTTCCATTTCAGAAGATGAGGTTCCCTGAACTTATTTCCTAAACTTGGGAGAAAACAGAAACTGAGGTATATACAGTCCTATGAAGTGACTATATCCTCCTAAATTTGGGGGGTAAAGAAAGGGAAGAAATACATATGTTCATAATTTTAATCAATAGTCCTGATATTTGGTTATTGACACTTGATCTTCAACTACTCAACCTTCTTCAATTCATACTGACACAGAGCGATCATTTTAAAACATAAATCTGCTAATGTCATGCTTACCCTGAAACCCTTCGATGGTATTGATTGCTCTGACTTTTCAGTCCCTCACATTTCTCTTGCTCCCTCTGTCCTACGTTAGTCCTTCCTGGAATTCTCTTCACTTCCCTTTCTATTGAGTTCACTTCTACTCATTCTTCAGCTTTCAGCTCAGATATCGATTCCTTAATCTTCCTCACTGTCTAGGATGTGTCTAGGTCCACACAACATAATAGACTTTTCTTCCCTGGAACTTGTCACAGTTGAAAATTGGCACTTCCTGAAATGGTTTTGATAAATATCTGCCTTTCCCATTAGATTGGAAGCTCCACTGTGTCCTTGGTGTGTAGCAGAATCCCAGACCTATAGTATGTATTCAATAAACGTTTGTTACATGAACACTTTGCAAAAGTGTCATTTGTGTATGTTCTCAGATCATCAGAACTGAGGTAGGGCTCTAACTCCTGCATATGGAATTTTGGGTATTACAAAATGGTAACTAAGCCATAGCTCAAAAAAGATTTAAAATAAAAACTGTGGCGTGTTAAACTCATTAATGTAGAGGGGTGTTGTGCTTAGCTTGCAGAGGGAGGATGGACACCACCCCAAATGTGGTTTGTATGTTGAGACTAATGATGCCACTCATGCACCAAGAGGGTATGAAAAGGCTTATTGCTCATATAATGGAGCTTTCTGGGGGAGAGCAGGACATGTTCCTAAGCAGGTCCAAAATTGGCATGAGAAAGCAGGAAAAAGAGACTGGCTTAGGCTTTTATTATGGTTAGGGGGTAGGGCTGGGGTGAGAGTTTCTATCTGCATGGTCCAGAGTTTGTGTGATTTGAATGTCCTGCTGGTGCCAAATCAGAGAGCATCTGGGGCTTTCTTATCAGCTTACCTAGAAGCAGGGCAGAAGTGGACATGGGGTGAGGTTGAAATAGGGGAGGCCACTTCCTCCTGCAGGTAGGATTTGCCAGGGGCCTGGGTTTGACTCTGTCCTGTAGGAAGGAGGCCTCAGTGGCTGTGCTGATTTTGCAGGGTGTGTGTACATGACCCAAGGCAGCTGAGTGTGGAGGATCTTGGACTCAGGCCCTGTGAGAGCTTCTCTTTTCAGGAGAGCACAGAATGCATCCAGAAAATGCCATTCTGATGGAATGTAACTGAGGAGGGCTGTTTCTTGCGCCACAGTCCATGGGTAATTTATGTCCATTATGGGTGGTCCAGAGATTCCAGGAAACATGAGAGAAAGTTTCTGAAGTCTTTACAGTGAAGAAGTCTCAGGAGAGCAGGGGGCACTAGTGGAAGTGCCTTTTGTATTGCATTTTGGACAGATTCTAGAGCTTTCTGTTGTAGGAGTTTCCGTTTATGATGGGCTGAATTGTAAGTAACAGCATAAATGGACTTTAGTAATATTTGTGAGGAATATGGTGCCTCCTGAATCCAGAAAGGCATACAATACGCTGGGCTTATTTTAACACTGAGTGTTGAGGGTTATCAACTGTTTCTTGACAGTGTCAGGGATGGAGTGACTCTTGGCTTACCAAATAATTTTCAGGAATTTAGCTGAGGTGGTGGGACCTTGTACTATGTGTGGGGCAATGCCCATCCCTTTTTTGTGAACTCATTTGTGAATGTTTGTATGTCTTGACTAAGAGTGTAAACTGAATCTCCTTGGAGGATGTCATCAGTGTGATGTAATACTTGCTCCTAGAGAAAATTGGATGAAGTTTAGATCTTGCTGCAAAGACTGTGTGTCATGGCAGGGCTGTTGAATTACTCAACCATAGGTAGCCAGGTAAGGGTATATAGTGTCCCTTCAAAGGTGAAGGGAAACTGTAAACTGTGACTGAGAGGCTGTTGAAATAGGCACTGAAGAGAACATATTAACCAAATCTATAAAAACAAAATATATACCAATGGCTGATTAGATGGAATCAATAATTTTAATAATATTAGGTGTGGGGACCTTAATGGGTGAGACCACAATGTTAAGGTTACAGTAATCCACTGTGAAGTGCCATTCATTCTTTTTTTTTTTTTTTTAATAAATTTGTTTATTTTATTTATTTATTTTTGGCTGCCTTGGGTCTTCGTTGCTGCGTGTGGGCTTTCTCTAGTTGCTACTCTTCATTGCGGTGTGCAGGCTTCTCATTGCGGAGGCTTCTCTTGTTGTGGAGCACGGGCTCCAGGAGCGCGGGCTTTGCTAGTTGTAGCACGTGGGCTCAATAGTTGTGGCTTGTGGGCTCTAGAGCGCAGGCTCAGTAGTTGTGGCACACGGGCCCAGTTGCTCCGTGGCATGTGGGATCTTCCCGGACCAGGGCTCGAACCCGTGTCCCCTGCATTGGCAGGCGGACTCTCAACCACTGCGCCACCAGGGAAGCCCGCCATTCATTCTTCTCGGTTTAGAAAAAGGCCATATTTGGCTGTTGATGGAGGAACAATGGCCATTATCACCCTTTTTCTAAATAGGTCTTATAACAGTCCTTGAAGGGAAAGGAGTCTATGGAGTCCCTTTCTATCAAGCCAATTGCAAGTACCAAAGACTTAATTTAATTTTAATTTATTACTCTTTGGGTCAGAGTATCCACGACCACTATAAGGTATTATGGGCAATAGGCATCACGGCTATGGGAAATTTAGGCAAGGCAATAGTTCTGGTGGTTAAGGTGAGGCATATTTATCTCTATTTTATATTTTGTAACTTTCCTATGACTATAGAAAGTACTTTGTTTAAATTTAGTAGGATCCCCTAGTTTAACTGTAATTTGAGTCCCCAAATTTATTGAGGTCATGAGAGTTTGGCAATTGGTGCATTTCGATATATGTTAAAGTTGATTCAGAACCTACATTGTAGAAGCATAAAAACCAATCAGTTCCCTTCTATTTTTTTTGTTGTATAAATTCTTTTAGTAAAACTTGAATTTCCAATTAGTCAAAGTGTGTACCTCTGTTTCAGTTTTTTTGTTTCCACCTCCTGTATCAGTTTTCAGTTTGTTTTTGTTGCCCTTGGGTATACCTCAGTGGGAAGGAGGTCTTCTCTATGCTGCTTATATTTATGTTTCTTCTTTCAGAAGCCTCAAATCAGTATCTTAAAGATTAGGGTTCTCCTCCATGTCAATGGTTGCTTTATAGAGTTTAAGGAACCCAGGTTTATGCTGGGTTTGGATTAACCCCTTGGCTGTGTCATGGGGGCCCATGGGTGTTTTTCTCTATACTCCTAAGGGTAAAGAGCTTGTTGTTGACAGAGGTATAGGCAGCAGCATCAGCAAAGGCAGTTGATAGTGTCCTAGTTTCAGCCATCTACTTTTAGGAGTGTGACCTCAGCATGCCACATAGTAACTGCTTTTTCTCCACACAAGAGATCACCCAGTGGGCCCACCTGTTGTACAGGATATTGGTCTTTCTCCTGAGCACTCTATAGAAAGGGCCAATTCCTCATTGAAACACAAACCCTGAGCTTAGTGTCAGTGGCTGTATATGCTGGAATCAAGACACATGACTCACAGCTATGTCCTGGTCAAGACACATGATCCACAGCCACTTTAAGGAAGACCCCAATTCCATACTCCTGTCCTAAATGCCAAATAGTGAAACTTCTGATGTAGGTCAGTTGCATCCATAGCAGAAGCTTGAGAGAGGACCCAGCAAATGCAGCACAAAAAGTAACACAGCTCAAAGTACAAGCTAGTCAGCAGGAAACAGAGCTGGTTAGCAAGCCAAAGCAAGAGAAGAAAGACCCCTCCCCCCACCCCCGCCAGCGGTACTGTTTATCATCTAGACATGCTTGCTGTGTCAATTGTTATGGTCACCCTGAAGAGGAGAGATGGATACCCCACCCAAAATTTACTTCAGATGTCAAGATGGTACCATACTTCCTCCAAAAAGGTATGAAAAGGCTTATCACTCAAATAAAGTGGCTATCTGGGTGGAGCAGATAGGTTCCTAAGCAGGTCCAAAAATGGGTTGAGAGAGCAGGGAAAGGAGACTGGGTTGGGGTTTTATTGTGGTTAGGAGTCAGGCTGGGATGAGAGATCCTGTGTGCATGGGTCAGGGCTTGAGTGTTTTGAACTTCCTGACGTCACCAAGAGAGGGAGCATCTGAGCTTCCTTATCAGTTTTCCCAGATGTGGGGCAGGAGGGGAGGGGGAAAGGGGAAAACTGGAAAAGTGTCAGCAATCAATCATGAAAAGTAGAATCAGACTCTGTATTACAATGGTGGGAAAGAGCTACATGTATAGAGTGGCCTATTTTGGTATTTGAGGTTTATCTGTTTATAAGGAAATGTTGGGTGTCTCATTTTTATGTAAATGCTGATTTTGCTTGTGTTAAAAACCATGCTGAGATAACCTTTCTTGCTCTTTCTTAATCCTCAAATTTTGTATTATCTGATATAGAAATTTAATAATACTGATTTACTAGGTCTATTATTAGCATTGCAGACTTTAATTACTATTCTATAAGTCCAGTTTAAAATCATGAATTCCATCTGAATTTTATTATGTTCTCATACAGAATTCATCTGGGAAATCAGTCAACTAGAATGGGCATAAGCAAATAAGCTTCTCATTTTGGATAATCATTATAATTTATGACTTATCTATGACCACAATATGTAAATAGTTCTTAAAAAGTTCAAATGTAAAACTCAACCAGTGGGCCCATTTAGTGAGAGTTCTCATAAGAGTGTTTTCTTTTGTGATTATGTGGATGAACTTGGTCAGCTCTGGCCTTGCAGTTTGAAGTTGTGGTTTGGCATCATTATCCTAGAAGCTGCCTATTGGCATGGGTCTTGTACTATACCACATTTAATTTATTTTTTTATATTGTACAAATAGAATGTAAATTCAATGAAGGCAGGAATTCTTTTTTTTTTTTGGTTCATTGCTATATCCTCAGTGCCTAGAGCAGTGCAATAATAGCTACTGAAAAAAATATTTGTAATTGAGTTCCTTGGCAAGTACTTTTTACCTCTTTGATAATTAAAAAGTTAATTGTAATTTTGATAATTATAAGCCTAATTTCAAGTTCAAAATCATGGTGTTCCTCAAACAAAGAGTACTGTGGTGACTTTTAAAAAAAAAATAACTTATGGAAAGTACTTTTTTTCTTTCGTGATTCTTTAAATTTGAATATATTAAGACAGGTTGGAAGGAATCATAGGTAAAGCAATTTGTTAAGCATATAGAAGTGCACATATTAATTATGTTTATTTGGCACATTTGATTTTAAGAATATGGAAATCTTATATGAGCCCAAGGATAGGATGTATATTGTAGTCAGTCTTCAGGGGAACTAGATATATAAGATTCTTACTTTAGATTCTCTTTCTTTTTCAGGAAAGGACATGATCTTCTTTTCTTATGGTTTCTTAGTTTCCATTTTCTCATATCACTGAAAGTATTGTTCTGTGGATAAGAATAAGGAATATGGATTCAGATTGTCAGGGGTTGAATTCTGGATTTACACAAATATTTGACTTTGGGCAAGTTACTTACCTTCTCTGTGACTCAGTTTCCTAATCTGTAAAATGTGACTAAAAAGAGTATCTATCTCATAGGGTTATTATAAAGATTAAATGAGATCAGGCATGTAAAGTATTTAGCATAGTTTGGGGCACATAGTATAAAAGCACTCAATAAATTTGATCAATTACTAAATTTTAATGATAACTGAAATGTATTGTTATAGTAGCATGTGCTTTCTTTTTACACTTCCATAGCCTCATTTTAAAACACAACTTATTCCTTCATTTAACTTACACAGTCTCTGAATTTTCCAATTCCAAATTTTCAAGAAAAAATGTGGTTGACCCAGATCACAATTTTGAGCCAGAACACAAGAGATTTTATGTAGCTCTCTGTCCTAGGTCAGCCCAGTCCAATCAGCTGTGATGGTGGGGAGTGGCTCACAAAGTACAAAATATAGCTGCTTAGACATTAGGGGAACCTAATGTCTAAGGACCAACATCTGTAGTTTAGTAACACATATGCAATTATACAGATCTACAAATACTCATGTATATATACTGCTTGTTTATAAATAATTGCCTGGATCTACAATCAAATACTACATAATATCAATTAAACCATTCTGTTAACGAAAACTATCTTATGATCAGTCAATGATGTAAAATCTATTTATATAATTGGTTTACTTAAAGAATTGTGTTTTTCCCACGTTTGGGAATACTTAATCCATTTGATTTTTAAAGTATTTCAAAATTGAGATAATATTTATACTAGTAGAGGTTATTTGAAACTTAATTGGAAATATTTTTATTTTACAGAACTAATTCATTGACATCCAGATTTTAACAAATAAAAAGCAAAATTGAAAAGGGATTAAATGTGCCTTAATATAAAAAGGCTGTGAATATATTAGATTTGCTTTGCCAAGTCAGGCTAATACTGTCTTTAACTCTTGAGTCTGTGATGAAATGCATTTCTAGGGCAGTTTTATTCTCTTTGCACTTTGCAGCTGAATATTTCCATGAATTTGTAGCTTAGTCTAACAGTCCTGAGTACCAGGACTATCTACCTTATACTGAATTAAAATTTTCTCAGGGCAAGTAAAGAATATCTTCTCTTGTACTTTTCTACTTTTATTCATCTGGACAACAAATTATTGATTTTAATTATCCAATCCAGATATCTATATGTGAAAAAAAAAAAAAACTAGAAGTCTTCTTTAACTCAGGATGTTATGAAAATGATGACAAAATTTGTCAAGAGTGTCAAACTAATTTTCCTAATGAGATCAACATACAATTGAATATGGAAGTAATGTGGTCCATAAGTAATCTCCAGTTCCTCCCCATTAAGGAGTTAGTGATAATCTTTAACCATTGACTGAAGAAAGCCTTCGTATTGCATTTAATTGCACATTTCCTGGGCACCATGTAGTTTTTGTTCTGTAAAATCTCTCCTCTGCAAAGATCTCTCTTTCTTGCTCTTGTTAGGTTAGGCAGAAAGGAATTTAGTAAAAGGTCATTAGGTGGTTCATAAATCTTCTGGATGACTGGAGGACCAAGGGTAATGAGCATAGGCAAAAATCCAAAGAAAGAAATGATTCTGGACTCTGGTGTTTCTGGACACCTGCTACCACTGCCCACTCCCGTTATCCAATGCTGCCAAGCGATATTCTCCATCTGACCTACAGCTTTGAATTACTTCCTCAAGATGAAGAAATTTTGGACAGTCACTTCTGACTGTGCTTAGGTCATTGACCACATTCCATCCTAAAGGAGGCAGGGAAAAGAAATATTTTTCCTCTTTCCACTTCAGTAGGAAAAGGCTGGACCCTGATTCCCACCTATTTTCAGATTCCTCACAAAGTGAAGGGTTTTTCTTACTGGTCTGGCAAAGCTACAAATGTGAGCTGTACCATATTATGAAGACTTAGTCTTTGCTTAGGCAACAGGCAAAGGCTGATACTTTGCTTGATTAAATCATAGTTTTTGAGTGCTGAGTTTTCCTTGTTAATTCACCCTTGTAATGGCTTTTTCTTGCTGTAGTTAAACCCATTAAACCTGGAAGTTGTATTTGGTCTTCTAAGAACAGTGACGAAGAATATCTTTGGTGGGAAAAACATTCTTTCTCCTTGGAATGTACATAAAAATCGTGGAAACTAATTTTAAATAGAGTAAAAGTAAACTCATGCATTTATATACTATATGTCTTTGCATTTCTTGGTGTGAGGAATCAGTGGCAAATTGAATCTTACTGAAGAAGAGCCACCCTTCAACTTACAGAATTCAACAACTGAAAACTGATAAGAAGTTAAGTTAAAGTACTTTTTAGAGGGTATTGCAACCATAAAATCATTATATCTTTATTTTTCCTTAAAAGTAGTTTCATTAATCAGGTAGATTCTTAAAGATTGGCTTGCATTAGGCCTAGAACTCTACGAAGTACACAGCCATGTTAGACTTGATTAACTGCTCATCCTCAGTGCCCAGCACAAGGTTTGGCACAGAGATAGTACCCAATAAATATTTGTTGATTGAATAATGAATGAAAATTTTCAATACACAAATTGCCATATGAATATTAAACTGAGCTATTGAAATACAGGTTTCTAGAGAAAACAATACAAGCATTCATATGGAAACACAAAGACTGGATAGACAGAGCAATCTAGAGAAAGAACAACAAAGCTGGAGGCATCATACTTTCTGATTTCAAACCATATTATAAAGTTATTGTAATCAAAAAAGTATTATTATGGCATAAAAGTGGACACATAGACCAATGGAACAGAATCAAGAGCTCAGAAATAAACCTGTGCATATACAGTCAACTAATATTTGATAAGAAAGCCAAGAACATTCAGTGGGGAAAAGACAGTCTCTTTAATAAATAGTTCTGGGAAAACAATAATCACAGGCAAAAGAATGAAATTGGACTTCTAAGTTATGCCACTCACAAAAATTTACTCGAAATGGATTAAAGATTTAAACAGAAGACCTGAAACTATAAAACTTCTAGGAGAAAATATAGGGAAAAAGCTCCTTGACATTGGTCTTGGTGGTGATATTTTAGATATGACAAACAACAGAAGCAAAAGCAACAAAATCACAGCAAAATAAAAATCACAAGTAACAAATCATAATCAAAATCGTAAAGCAACAAAAGCAAATATAAACAATTGGGACTATATTAAACTAAACAGCTTCTGTACAGCAAAAGAAATGATCAACAAAATGAAAAGGTCACCTATGGAATGGGAGAAAATATTTGCAAACCATATATCAGATTAATATCCAAAATATATAAAGAATTCATACAACTTAATAGTATAAACTCCACATAATCTGATTAAAAAATGGAAAAAGGACCTGAATAGAAATGTTTCCAAAGAAGATACACAAATGGTCAACAGGTGCATGAAAAGGTGCTCAACATCTCTAATCATCAGGAAAATGCAAATCAAAACCACAATGAGATATCACCTCACACCTGTTAGAATGGTTATTATCAAAGTATAAGAGATAACAAGTGCTGGTGAGGATGTGAAGAAAAGGGAACACTTGTGTACTGTTGGTGGGAACGTAAATTGGTGCAGTCATTATGGAAAACATTATGGATGTTCCGCAAAAAATTAAAAATAGAACTACCATATGATCCAACAATGCCATTTCTGGATATACATCCAAAGGATATCAAATTACTATCTCAAAGAGGTATATGTACCCCCATGTTTATTGAAGACTTATTTAAAATAGCCAAGACATGTAAACAGCCTAGGTGTCCATCAACAGATAAATGGATAAAGAAGACATGGTATATATGTATAATAATATTCTATTGCTTATACACAATGGAATATTGCTCAGCCATAAAAGAAGGAAATCCTGCCATTTGTGACAACATGGATGAATACTGAGGGCATTATGTTAAGTGAAATGTCAGACAGAGAAAGACAAATACTATATGATCAAATCACACAGTATTTTGTGTAGAATCAAAGAAAACCAAACAAGTAGAAATAGAGTAGAATGATGGTTGCTAGGGGCTGGGGGTGGGGGAAATGGGTCATGGTGATCAAAGGGTACAAACTTCCAGTTCTCAGATGAATAAATTCTGGAGATCTAATGTACAGCACAGTGACTATAGTTAACAAAATACTTGAAAACTGATGAGAAAGTAGATCTCAAATGTTCTCCCCATACACACAAAAGATAACTATATAAGGTGGTGGGTGTGTTAACTAACCTTATCGTGGTAATCATTTATATATTTCCACATACATATATATATATATATATATATATATATATATATATAGTTATATGACACAATGTTATATGACAATTATATCTCAATAAAGCTGGAAAAAAGAGATGGAATGGAATGCACCTTTCTTCATTCTGTTTGTGCACAAGACATTAAAGTATCCTAAATCATGTTTTACAGAATGTAAATTGACTAATATTTCTCAAACTAGGATCTCTGAATATCTAGAGGTTTGCAAATATATGTATTTTTGTGATCTGAAAGTTCTCTCTTAGTAAAACAGAAGTTATAGATAGAAGTTTCCTCTGAAAATTTCTTCATAATGTAGTACATCCTTCATTCTTTAACATGCTCTTGCATTCTTCTAAGATGTCAGTAAAGCAAGCAGAAAAATTATCAGGCTTTTAATAAAAGCCTTCAATGAGGTAAAAATTATTGAACTGATACCCTCTCTTGCTCTTCATTTTTTGCAATAACCAACTTCATGAACTCAGAGAAGCAAGTATATTAAGATGTTCCCAGCATTTTAGACTTAGGTAACAACCATCATTATTTTTTCTTCCATTGTTTTTGAAGCTAAAGGGGGTTCTCATTTTTGTGGCTCTCTGTTTAACTAGTGATTGTAAAAATTGGAACTATCTTAATCTTAAAGAATGGGACCAGAGGAACTCTTATTGCCTCTTATTCTTCTAGTCTGTTCTCAAGAAACTTAACCAATCAAATTCATTCATTCAAAAATAATTACATATGATGTGCTAACTATCCTTCTAGATGCTGGAGATACTTCCTGGTGGTAAGGCAATGAATAATTAAATTAATAATATAATCTCATTTAGCTATTAGCACAAGAACGTATATAAGGGTTAGGTGGAAGTGAGTTTTGGGGGGTGGAGTTGGGTCTTCTTGAAGCAAAGATCTGAATAATGAGAAAGAGGGAATTATATGAAGACCTATAGGAAGAGAGTTCCGGGAAGAGGGAAGAGCAAGTGCAAAAAGTTAAATGATAGGGGCGATTTTTCTAATGGTTCATCTCTTGTCATGTCACTTTTTTGTTTTTAACATCTTTATTGGAGTATAATTGCTTTACAATGGTGTGTTAGTTTCTGCTGTATAGCAAAGTGAATCAGCTATACATATACATACATCCCCATATCTCCTCCTTCTTGCGTCTCCCTCCCACCCTCCCTATCCCACCCCACTAGGTGGTCACAAAGCACCGAGCTGATCCCCCTGTGCTATGAGGCTGCTTCCCACTAGCTATCTATTTTACATTTGGTAGTGTATATATGTCCATGCCGCTCTCTCACTTCGTCCCAGCTTACCCTTCCCCCTCCCCGTGTCCACAAGTCCATTCCCTACGTCTGCATCTTTATTCCTGTCCCTAGGTTCTTCATAACCATTTTATTTTTTTAGATTCCATATATATGTCTTAGCATACGGTATTTGTTTTTCTCTTTCTGACTTACTTCACTCTGTATGTCTTGTCAGGTCACTTTTGAAGGAAATTCTTTGTAACTGATTAACAGGGTGACACTACGTCAGCTTCATTTGCTATTTTGGTTATTAAGATCCCTGATCCTAATGGATAATATTAGGGAGGCATATTAGTTTAGAATCCCAGTTCTGAAAAGTGTAAATCTTATGCTAAAGTTTGTAGATAAGCATAAGTGAACGGAGCAACAGAGTATCAGGTTTTTACTTGTAATACCCAATTTTTCTGAATGGGTGTGGTTAAGGCAAGCCTTGAAGTATGTCCCGTGGAGTTACTTACAAGGACAGACTCATATAGTTGAATTTGGACAGGTATATTATGTGGTAAGAAACTTGGCAAGTCAATTTGGCTAAATTCCTCTACTAATTTTTTCTACCCTGTCTTGGCTCATGGGATAGTTCAGATAAAGTGACTATCTACAAATTCTTTAAATTTATCTGAAATAAATGCAAATCCTTTGTGAGAAACAATAGTGTCTCATTATCTACATATAACAATGGACTGTCATCAATGTTCTAAACTTTTCCTTGGAGTTTGAACCCTGACTCTTGCAGCCAGTTGGCATTTCCTAATCCCCTTTTTCTCAGTGGTCTCTATTGCAGCTGAGCTAGCCAAAGTCTGTTTTTAAAACAGGGAAAGGGAGAACTTCCCCAAACATGTTCATTGGAGAGGAAAGTGATACAAAAAATAAAAGTGCTAATCCTCAGGCATACTCAAGTCGTTCCTTTAAAAGTCCCTTATGTTGTGAGACAATTAAGACACAACCGAATCTACTGAACATATTTAAAGGTTATAGAGAGCCTAGAGATTGAGACAGAAATAAATTAGGTAAAGTAAACAAAAAGAGAGGTGTTTGCCCTGATCCAAACATTAAAATGCTAGATAGAAATGCCATAACAAATACAGTATAATACAGTACTCCTCTGTACTGAAAATGTTACTAGAAGAAACATAAAATATTGTTTATTATTAAGAAATAGTTGTACATTTTTGAACTTGCTTTTCTAACTCTAAACACAGATGGAGTTCAATATATACACATACATTTCCTTCTAACTACCAGCCAGTTAATTATATGATTGATGTATGTAAGGGAAGAAAAGAAAATATTCCTCTGTCACTTTTCATATATTAATACTGAATAGAACTTAAGGAAGACTCGTGACATCACTGCTTCTTCTTTCCTACCTCCACTAAGTCCACTTGTCAAAATGCAAAAGCTTTGTTATTATTTTCTAAAAGAGAGTGGACATGATTCATGATTCTTATATTCTTTTGAAATCATATTACTCCTATAATGACCTTATTTTTTTCCATATTACCCATTATTCAATTAAAAATCATAGAGGTTCAAAACGTTAGTATATTGTCAACCTTGGCTTTTTGTTTATGTTCTTTTTTTTTTTTTTTTAATGGTGAATGAAGCATTTGGCATGAGTAGCTCTTATAAGTGATGGCTAAATACAGGTCAGCTTTCTAATGGCTTTTTTTGAACTTTATTTTTTGTTGTTGTGACATTTCAACTAATCATGAAATATCATAGATGAAGTTAAACCAAACTAAATTTATATGGCATAAAATTTTATTTTGTCATGAGTCATATTAAAATGGCTTTTGATTTGATTACACATTTTTTTAAGTAATTTTGTTGACATTTATGTAGCACACGTTTGAAACAGTTTTTTTAATGCCACTTAGTATATCATAATTTACTCAGATTGGATGTGGATACAATTTCTAAACATAAGCTTTGCAAAAGTGTGTGCAGTTTTATGTTGTAGGATTAGGTGATATATTGTTATTCATATATATATATTTCTGAAAAAATATTAAAGCAATTAATTTATTTTAAAAAGAACTTAACAGAGAGCCTTGTCTACAGATGACTTTCAATAGATGTTTGTTCCCTTCTCTTTACTTCATTTCATAATCTTTAATTTGCTTTGGTTTACACTAGCAGGTAATTAATACAGTTTGAATGCAAGAGTATTAATATTCTACTTGAAGAATATAAAAGATTTTTTCTATAAAATAATTACCTAAAGAAAAAAACCTTCAGATTGTCTACTAATTTAGTTATTATTAAAGAAAAGACCTTCCTCTAAAAGGTTAAGGTTACTAACCAAGGTAACCTTGGTTAAACTTGCTGCAATCTTTTTAATAACCACAAAATAATAATACTGTATATTTCTATGTTTCCTAAAATAATAGACATATTCTTATAAGAAATATTCTTTTGAAATATCCACTGAAACTAGGCTAAAGAATAAATTGAGGGAACATTTGAACTTATGTGAATTTATGGTTTATTCTGCTGGAAGCATTGGATTGTGATATGAGTTTGTGTTGCAATATCCCAAATATCCTCCTTTTCTTTCTTCACTCTACGAAGTGTTGATTAATACAAAGAAACCTTTACATCGCTAAATGAAATGAGTACCTGTTTACATTTTTGATTCCTTGAGTTTGTGCTTTACATTAGAATTTAAAAAGATTTGGCTGTGCAAGATAGGATGTGTGCTAATTATGAATGCAGTAAGGGGCTAGTCAGAGAAATCTGTCTTGCAAACCAGGGGATGGAAAGAAGCTGTGAAGAAGACAATGAGAACGGCTCTGGTTTTGCATGTGTTCTTATGAAATGCAGCAGTAGGAAGATGAAAGTGGAGGGGACAGAGTTGCATGGATAAAAAGAAAGGGTGGTAAAACTTGTATCTGGGCCTTTGGATGGTGATAAATATGTTCCTACAAGAAGAGTTGGCTTGAAGCCTTGGAAAAACTGCTTCCATTTCCGTCCTCCTTTGTACTTATCTCTACTTCAGAGTTTATGGTTAATTATTTTTACAAATCATTTCCCTCTTGCTCTCTTCACTCCAATTCAGTTGCTAAGTGACAGGAAGATAAAGTGACCTCTGAATTTATTCTTCTCATTATATTGTTAGATTTTTCCGCATCACTTAAGGGATGCATTTGTTTGTTGTAAGTTCAACACCTCTCCAGCATTCAAGTTGACATTTCACCTAATTAATAGCCCCTATTGGCCTAGTTATTCTGGGGATGCATAATTAAGGCAATAATGCTACTTGTTCAGTGGAATTAAGATTTCATTTTGCCTTTTAGATTAATTGCCCAAAGGTTTATTGCTTTTTCTGGCTATAGGCATATTATTATGCTCATCTGTGTTAAAATAAGCATATTTTTAAAGTCCATCCTTAGAAAAATTAAAAAGTTACTCTAATAGAAAATTTTGAACTTTGAGGATTTAAAAATAAACCCATATATATGTACAGTATTTTAATTTACTTAAAATTAAAAGGGAATTCCTTAAAGGCACGAATTTTGACCTTTTATCTTTGAATTGTTCACTTTTGTACTTGGAGTCCCCTCTATAGCGCCTGACGCAGAATGGATACTGGATATATACATACATTTTTCACTGACTTCATGTGATAGGAATTTGAATTTTCTTTTTAAAAGGAAGTTAATATAAAAATGGTTATACATAAGTAATTCTGAGTAAAAATCAAAACAAATACAAACACTATTTCTATTTTTACTCTTTGGAACTTGTAGTCTGAATGTATTTATTCTCTGTGATGTGAAATGTTAATGACTTATCTATCAAACTGAATACATGAAAACACATAGCACTTACTATATAAAAGGCACTATACTCCATGCTTTACAAATATTATTAATGTGGAATCACTAAGGGAAAAAATAGCATACTTTCCCTCAGGTAACGATTTAGAAAAAAAGACCACGTGTAATTCACATGTGTACACACACAAACCTAGAAATGCTCTCAGGTGTGGAGCATGCAGATGTTAGGTTCTGAGTGTTCTGTGTGTAGAATGATAGCTGTGGTGGTGGGAGATACATAGGGTTTCCTGCAGTAACTGAGGAGCTGAGTTTTATACCTTTTGATATTTAGATGGAAAAATGTTATGACAAATGTTGAAGAAAAAGATATAACTAGGCAAAAAAAAAATAGTGGTTTAGATCCCTCACCTGGGTAAAATACCTTTTGCGATAGATAATGAGATTTGGACTGGTGGTGTCTGTTAAACCCACTAGAACCATTCAAGAAATATTTTATTTGTTTTATAAACTATAAGGATGATGAAAAAATCCTGTTTCTCTATGTTAATGTAATTGTATACAGGCTATTTTAGAAAAATAAGTAAAACACTTGTGTCTAGGTGCAGGCCCCATATACATGAATTTTAGGAGAAATTAGAAGAGAAAAAAAATCAGTTCCTGGGAGGCCACTGAATATATATTTAACATGTTTGCTGGCCAAGATTTTGAGAAATCTAATCTGTGTTTACTGCATAGCATTTGGGACATTTGGATTACAGTCCTATTGCCTTGCTGATGAGATATGTGAATTTGGAAGATTTCCTCACTATTTACCATTAGGCCTCAAGTTTCTCATCTGTGAAAAGAAGTTGCTTAGATGCTTGCTATGTTTTCTTTCAGTTCAAAAGTTTTGCATCTGTTCTTTTACCACATGCTGTAATAACATTTTTCCTTATTAAAAGATGTAGTCTTCATTGTAAAAACTAGAAAATATGTAAAAGCACAAAGTGATAAATATGGGCACAGTTCTATCTCTGTAAAACTATATTCATATCTATTCAGTTTTTAAAAGATTGTGGACATATTGTGGTACTTTTAAAATGTTTTTCCACTTTACAGTATATTGTGAATGTTTATCCATCTTATAATTTATAAATGCTTAAATGGAATTATGTTATATGCTTTTACGATAATTATTTTATTAATCCATTTCTATGGAGCATTTAGTTTTCCAATTATTTTACTATAAATAATGCTGTGGTGAATATTTTTATAGATTAATCTTTGTACAGATACTTGATTATATCTTTAGCATAAATTCTTAGGTATGGAATTATTTGTCTTAAATGCATTTTTAAGCAATTGAATACCTTGTTGTCAAGCTACCCCCGATGCTGAACGGATATTTATTTGCAACATCTATTGATTCATTCAATAAATATTTATTTAGTGCTCATTTTATATTGTGTAAACATGAATGAAGTATTGAGAGAAATGGATGTCTGGGTGGAGGAGAACAGGTAGGTCTGTTTCTCTGCATTGAATATATTAATTATCAAAAAACTTCCACAATTTGATGAGTAAAATACTGTCTTATTTTTTATTTCTTTGTTATTAAGATCAAAACCCTTTTAAAAGAATTACTTTGATAACCATTTTGTATTGGGACTATTTTGTTGTACTGACTACCTTGCTTGGTGTCTGTGTCTCTGGTGAAGGAGGAAGGTGACCTCTAATGTTAATTAGTTCTCTTTCAAGTGGTTGCCAATCGTACTATGTTTTCGTCATCAAAATTAGAATTTTTCTTATCAAAATTAGAGCAGTTTACTTTCCATTATATGTTGGTGATAAACTGACCTTTTTTTGTTTGTATGTTTCATTGTTCTCATTATATTGGTTCTATACTGTGTTTTAAATTGACTTATTTCTAAAGCACCATTTTTTCTACCTTAATACTTTATTTTATGCCCATCAGTCTTCCTTCAGTCCAGTTGTTCTTTTCTGAGGATTCTGACTCTTATCTCTAGTTGTTTTTAAGATTTTATCACTGTTTGGCTCTTCTACAGTTACTTGTAATATTTCTAGGCATGGATTTGTTCTTATCTATCCTGCTAAGGACTTCATTCTGTTTTTCAGCTTTTTAGGAGAATTAACGGTCATTATTACTTCAGATATTCTCCTTGCCCTTTCTATTTATTTGCTTTGTTCCTTCTGGAACTCCAATTATATTTATTTTGGACCTTGTTAATGTACTGTATATGTTTCTCCATCTTTCATATTTTCCATCTCTTTATTATTCTACCATAAATTCCTGTGAATTCCCTTCCAGTTCATTAGCGCAACTGTTTCTATTTAACCTGTTTAATCTATTAGGCTTTTAATTTAAAAGCTACTTTTTCCACAACTTCTATTTAATTCATTTTCAGATCTATCCATTTTTCCTCTAATCATGGTGATAGCTTATTTCTCATGGCATTTATTCTGACTCTTTAATTATTTTATTCATTCCTACGTATGGTCTTTCCAATTGTTTTTCATCATGTCTAAAGTTCTTGTGGTGGTAATACTTCTTTTATAGTATCGGACGATGCTCACTTGTGGTGTTTGCTTTCCTTTGATATTTATGGAAAATATGTATGCATCTTTCAGTGTTTTTTTTTTTTTTTTTCATTTCTTGTACCTGGTAACTTCCAGTGGTGTGCTAGTAAATGTTTAATTATTAGTTCTCTGAGAAAAAGTGCTCGGGTTTGTAGCATATCCCCAGCACAGCCAATTTTAAACTACTGAAGTGGTGTCATCAAGCATGGAGGTGGGAAGGGATGTGCACACTCAGCTTTTGTAAGCTGGTTGTAGGAGCCAACTTCAGAACACCACTGGCAATTTTCCTTTTATAATATAAATTCAGCTGTGTTAATTTTTGTTATAGTTTACCCAGTGCATGTAGAGTTTTGTGATATGAGTTTCCATTAGCTAACTCTTGCAGGACCAGAAGCAATGCTATATGTTCAAAATTAAGAAAGCTTAAAAATGTTTGTATGTTATAATTCTTGGATTGGTGAATTTCACCATTTCTACATCTTTTATATGTCCTATCTCTTAATACTCCACCCTTTTTCTTATGCATTTGCCTCATTCCCCCATCATCTCTTACATTCTGGTCTCTATTTCTTTACTCCTGCTAAATAAGCTTATCAAAGGATTTCTGTGGAAGGAATCATCTTGTTACATAAACAATATTTTAAGAGATACTTAGCTTTTAGAGGTAGACAAGCACAGACTCCTTAGAAGGAGATAGCATATCTCCTGAAGCTAATGATGTACTCCTAGATATTTGTGGGTAGAGTGTGCGAAATCAGAGGCAACCTTTTTCTGTAAATGGTGAGATAGTAAATATTTTAGACTTTGCAGGCCATACAGTCCATCTCCCAACTACTTAACTCTGCCATTATAGTGTGAAAGCAGCCATAGATAATATGTAAACTAATAGATGGCTGTGTTCCAATAAAACTTTATTTATAAGAAGGTAATGAGTTGAATTTGGTGCATGGGCTACAGCTTACTGAGCCCTGCTCTAAATGATAGTCCATGGATGTAAAGATTTAATAATATTTTAAAGTGAGCATATGCACAGTTGTTAATAGAAAATTAAATTTAATTTCATTTTCTATATCAGCACTTAAAAAGATAATTACTAGATTTTAGATATAATTACTTTTTCTTTTGCACATGGTCAGGAGAACCATTTTGGGCATAGAAGAGACAGAGTGTTTTTTGTAATTAACAGTGACTTTGTATTTTAATATTGTATATGTGCCTGCAGGCTATTAAGAGAGTCATTTACAATAAATCTGATATGTGTTAAATACAAAAATTATTTATAGACAATGAGTTTGTGGTACACGAACTCAACTTAGAAACTGCTGGACCTTAGACTGTTTTTTGGAATCAGTAGCTCATTTTGTTTACCCTTACATATATTGCATTTCAGTGACAAACCATGGGAGCCTGGAACTGCCCAGAACAATTTGATTTTTTCATCTGTGAAGATTCTCAAACCTCCTGTGGTTTAGTTGGCATATCTCACATGCAAAAGAATTTAAGTATTTATCTAAGCTATTAAAACACATCATAGTTACATTCTTTTATAGCAACTACTGTGCACCAGTTCAACCTAATGAATTCTCAAGTGTATCTCATTTTTACAACTTGGCCTACTGCTTTGCTCAGAGTAGCCATTAACTCCTATCGGCATGTAATGAGGAAAACTCAGTAGAGTACATAGCAGGAAATGAACATATGAGGGTTTTCCCAAAAGACCAACCAGTAATTGAAAGCACTAAACTCCCCAAATTATCATCCCCTCCCTTTTCAAGCTACTCATAGGTCCCATATTGTACCAAAATGTTGTCAATAATTCCACTTTAGACTAATATCAAGATAGTGCCCTGGCCATTTGTGTTGTTCCTATGCAATGGTGCCAAATGTTCTCTGCCAGGCTACTAGGAAATATAATTACCAAACTAGTTTTCTGTAATTCACTAGGATTATCATACTGAACATTCTCTTTCCTTTAATGTCCCTTTGAGGAACAAGAAGATTCTGCCTTGACTTAGTGACTTAGTCATAGAGCTACATTTGGAATCTTTATAATGCAAACCAGGAAAGTTCAAGATGCTTGCTTTTCATAGCAAGATTATTCATTCATTAAAAATTAAAATACATTGTTCATTTCAGGTGGGGGGCTGGATGTTATTATTTCCCACATGCCCAGTTCAGCAGTACAGAACAAAAACAGCCCTGCATGGTAACATTTTTGCAGGTATCTTTGCTGGACTCTTTCATACTTTCACTACTGCAAACTTCTCATTCCTAATTTGTTCTCATCAAATTTATTGAAAATTCATAGGTCTCAATATGAAAAGATAATGAAAATAGTTAGATTTGTGGTAGAGAAGGAAAGAAGCTTTTTTCCTTTGATTCACTTTTTATTCAATAAACATTTACTCAACATGAGCTCTACACTAAGAATAGCACTGGGCCCTGAGGTTGTGAACATGAATAAAACATAATCACTTTCCCCAAGAAGGTCATAATGTAGTATGGAACAGACATATGAACAAACAGTTACAATATTATAAGATACTCATAATAAAAATACGAACAAAGTGCTGTGAGAAGACTAAGGAAAGAATGAAGAGTGGCTGAGAGAACATTTCTTCATTTAACACGTGCTACAAGATAGTGAAACAGCAATGGAACCACGTATTTTAAATGCTGGAAATGAGAATTTGAAAAATGGAAATAAAATAAAAATGCCATTTATAATGACATGAAAATATAAATGCTTAAGAATAAACTTAAATGTATGAAAGGACTGTAAACATAAAATATATGATTAAATATAAAATACTTTTCTTTGTAAATTCTTAATTTCTTTAAAATAGAATGGCTTATGCAAAGAAAAAATAATGGCAATGTGTTGTGAAGTTTATAAAATATGTATAATTAAAATATATGACAACAATAGCTCAAAGGAAAATTGAAGCATACTATTGTAAGTTTCTTAAACTATATGTGTGAAGTAGGATAATATTATTTGAACCTAGTTTACTAAAAATAAGTGCATATTGCAAACTCTAGAACAACCATTAAAAAAAGAAGAAAAAGAAATATAACAATTTATTGCATAAAATAAAATGGGAAACAAAAAGATACACAGTTCTTCCAAAAAAAGCTCAGAAGGAAGAAAAATGGAATAAAGAATATAGGGATAGAGGAACTTCAAGATGGTGGAAGAGTAAGACGTGGAGATCACCTTCCTCCCCACAAATACATCAGAAATACATCTACATGTGGAACAACTCCTACAGAACACCTACTGAACGCTGGCAGAAGACCTCAGACCTCCCAAAAGGCAAGAAACTCCCCATGTACCTGGGTAGGGCAAAAGAAAAAAGAAACAACAGAAACAAAAGAATAGGGACAGGGCCTGCACCTCTGGGAGGGAGCTGTGAAGGAGGAAAAGTTTCCACACACTAGGAAGGCCCTTCGCGGGCGGAGACTGCGGGTGGCGGAGGGGGGGAAGCTTCGGAGCCACGGAGGACAGCGCAGCAACAGGGGTGCGGAGGGCAAAGCGGAGAGATTCTCACACAGAGGATCGGCGCCGAGCAGCACTCACCAGCCCGAGAGGCTTGTCTGCTCACCCGCTGGGGCGGGGGGGGGGCTGGGAGCTGAGGCTCAGGCTTCGGTCGGATCTCAGAGAGAGGACTGGGGTTGACGGCGTGAACACAGCCTGAAGGGGTTAGTGCACCACGGCTAGCCGGGAGGGAGTCCGGGAAAAAGTCTGGAGCTGCCGAAGAGACAAGAGACTTTTTCTTCCCTCTTTGTTTCCTGGTGCGCGAGGAGAGGGTATTCAGAGCGCCGCTTAAAGGAGCTGCAGAGACGGGCGTGAGCCGTGGCTATCAGCACGGACCGCAGAGACGGGCATGAGACGCTAAGGCTGCTGCTGCAGCCACCAAGAATCCTGTGTGCAAGCACAGGTCACTATCCACACCTCCCCTCCCGGGAGCCTGTGCAGCCTGCCACTGCCAGGGTCCCGTGATCCAGGGACAACTTCCCCGGGAGAATGCACGGTGCGCCTCAGGCTGTTGCAACGTCACACTGGGCTCTGCCGCTGCAGGCTCACCCTGCACTCCGTACCCCTCCCTCCCACCGCCCCCCCCCCCGGGCCTGAGTGAGCCGGAGCCCCCGAAGCAGCTGCTCCTTTAACCCCGTCCTGTCTGAGTGAAGAACAGATGCCCTCAGGCAACGAAAACAAAGAGGCGGGTCCAAATCCAAAACTGAACCCTGGGAGCTGTGCGAAAAAAGAAGAGAAAGGGAAATTTCTCCCAGCAGCTTCAGGAGCAGCAGATTAAATCTCCACAATCAACTTGATGTACCCTGCATCTGTGGAATACCTGAATAGACAATGAATCATCCCAAATTGAGGAGGTGGACTTTGGGAGCAACGATATATATATATTTTTACCTTTTTCTCTTTTTGTGAGTGTGTATGTGTATGCTTCTGTGTGTGATTTTGTCTGTATAGTTTTGCTTTTACCATTTGTCCTAGGGTTCTGTCTGTCTGTTTTTTTTGTTTTATTTTGTTTTTTTATTACTTAAAAATTTTTTTCTTAATAATTATTTTTTATTGTAATAACTTTATTTTACTTTATTTTACTTTACTTTATCTTCTTCTTTCTTTCTTTCTTTTCTCCCTTTTATTCTGAGCCGTGTGGAGGACAGGCTTTTGGTGCTCCAGCCAGGCATCAGGGCTGTGCCACTGAGGTGGGAGAGCCAAGTTCAGGACACTGTTCCAAAAGAGACTCCCAGCTCCATGTAATATCAAACAGTGAAAATCTCCCAGAGATCTCCATCTCAACGCAAAGACCCAGCTCCACTCAAAGACCAGCAAGCTGCAGTGCAGGACACCCTATGCCAAACAACTAGCAAGACAGGAACACAACCCCATCCATTAGCACAGAGGTTGCCTAAAATCATAATAAGGCCACAGACACCCCAAAACACACCACCAGACGTGGACCTGCCCACCAGAAAGACAAGATCCAGGCTCATCCACCAGAACACAGGCACTAGTCCCCTCCACCAGGAAGCCTACACAACCCACTGAACCAACCTTAGCCACTGGGGACAGACACCAGAAACAACGGAAACTATGAACCTGCAGCCTGCGAAAAGGAGACCCCAAACACAATAAGTTAAGCAAAATGAGAAGACAGAGAAACACACAGCAGATGAAGGAGCAAGGCAAAAACCCACCAGACCTAACAAATGAAGAGGAATAGGCAGTCTACCTGAAAAACAATTCAGAATAATGATAGTAAAGATGATCCAAAATCTTGGAAATAGAATGGAGAAAATACAAGAAACGTTTAACAAAGAGCAAACAAACAATGATGAACAACACAATAAATGAAATTAAAAATTCTCTAGAAGGGATCAATGGCAGAATAACTGAGGCAGAAGAACAGATAAGTGACCTGGAAGATAAAATAGTGGAAATAACTACTGCAGAGCAGAATAAAGAAAAAAGAATGAAAAGAATTGAGGACAGACTCAGAGACCTCTGGGACAACATTAAACGCACCAACATTCGAATTATAGGGGTCCCAGAAGAAGAAGAGAAAAAGAAAGGGTCTGAGAAAATATTTGAAGAGATTATAGTTGAAAACTTCCCTAATATGGGAAAGGAAATAGTGAATCAAGTCCAGGAAGCACAGAGAGTCCCATACAGGATAAATCCAAGGAGAAACACGCCAAGACACATATTAATCAAACTATCAAAAATTAAATACAAAGAACAAATATTAAAAGCAGCAAGGGAAAAACAACAAGTAACACATAAGGGAATCCTCATAAGGTTAAGAACTTGTCTTTCAGCAGAAACTCTGCAAGCCAGAAGGCAGTGGCAGGACATATTTAAAGTGATGAAAGAGAAAAACCTACAACCAAGATTACGCTACCCAGCAAGGATCTCATTCAGATTTGACAGAGAAATTAAAAGCTTTACAGACAAGCAAAAGCTAAGAGAATTCAGCAGCACCAAAACAGCTTTACAACAAATGCTAAAGGAACTTCTCTAGGCAGGAAACACAAGGGAAAGAAAAGACCTAAAATAATAAACCCAAAACAATTAAGAAAATTGTAATAGGAACATACATATCGATAATTACCTTAAATGTAAATGGATTAAATGCTCCCACCAAAAGACACAGACTGGCTGAATGGATACAAAAACAAGACCCATATATATGCTGTCTACAAGAGACCCACTTCAGACCTAGGGACACATACAGACTGAAAGTGAGGGGATAGAAAAAGATATTCCATGCAAATGGAAATCAAAAGAAAGCTGGAGTAGCAATTCTCATATCAGACAAAATAGACTTTAAAACAAAGACTATCACAAGAGACAAAGAAGGACAGTACATAATGATCAAGGGATCAATCCAAGAAGAAGATATAACAATTGTAAATATTTATGCACCCAACATAGGAGCACCTCAATACATGAGGCAAGTACTAACAGCCATAAAGGAGGAAATCAACAGTAACACAGTCATAGTAGGGGACTTTAACACCCCACTTTCACCAATATACAGATCATCCAAAATGAAAATAAATAAGGAAACACAAGCTTTAAATGATACATTAAACAAGATGGACTTAATTGATATTTATAGGACATTCCACCCAAAAACAACAGAATACACATTTTTCTCAAGTGCTCATGGAACATTCTCCAGGATAGATCATATCTTGGGTCACAAATCAAGCCTTGGTAAATTTAATATAATTGAAATTGTATCAAGTATCTTTGCTGACCACAACGCTATGAGACTAGATATCAATTACAGGGAAAAATCTGTAAGAAATACAAACACATGGAGGCTAAACAACACACTACTTAATAACCAAGAGATCACTGAAGAAATCAAAGAGGAAATCAAAAAATACCTAGACACAAATGACAATGAAAACACAATGACCCAAAACCTATGGGATGCAGCAAAAGCAGTTCTAAAAGGGAAGTTTATAGCTATACAAGCTTACCTTAAGAAACAAGAAACATCTCAAATAAACAACCTAAACTTACACCTAAAGCAATTAGAGAAAGAAGAACAAAAAAAACCCCCAAAGTTAGCAAAAGGAAAGAAATCATAAAGATCAGATCAAAAATAAATGAAAAAGAAATGAAGGAAATGATAGCAAAGATCAATAAAACTAAAAGGTGGTTCTTTGAGAAGATAAACAAAATTGATCAACCATTAGCCAGACTTTTCAAGAAAAAAAGGGAGAAGACTCAAATCAATAGAATTAGAAATGAAGAAGGAGAAGTAACAACTGACACTGCAGACATACAAAGGATCATGAGAGATTACTACAGGCAATTCTATGCCAATAAAATGGACAACCTGGAAGAAATGGACAAATTCTTAGAAATGCACAACCTGCCGAGACTGAACCAGGAAGACATAGAAAATCTGAAGAGACCAATCACAAGCATTGAAATTGAAACTGTGATTAAAAATCTTCCAACAAACAGAAGCCCAGGACCAGATGGCTTCACAGGCGAATTCTATCAAACATTTAGAGAAGAGCTAACACCTATCCTTCTCAAACTCTTCCAAAAAAAACAGAGGGAGGGACACTCCCTAACTCATTCTATGAGGCCACCATCACCCTGATACCAAAACCAGACAAAGATGTCACAAAGAAAGAAAGCTACAGGCCAATATCACTGATGAACATAGATACAAAAATCCTCAACAAAATACTAGCAAACAGAATCCAAAAGCACATTAAAAGGATCATACACTATGATCAAGTGAGGTTTATCCCAGGAATGCAAGGATTCTTCAATACATGCAAATTAATCAACGTGATACACCATATTAACAAATTGAAGGAGAAAAACCATATGATCATCTCAAAAGATGCAGAGAGAGCTTTTGACATAATTCAACACCCATTTATGATAAAAACCCTCCAGAAAGTAGGCATAGAAGGAACTTTCCTCAACATAATAAAGGCCATATATGACAAACCCACAGCCAACATCGTCCTCAGTGGTGAAAAGCTGAAACCATTTCCACTAAGATCAGGAACAAGACAAGGTTGCGCACTCTCACCACTATTATTCAACATAGTTTTGGAAGTTTTAGCCACAGCAATCAGAGAAGAAAAAGAAATAAAAGGAATCCAAATTGGAAAAGAAGAAGTAAAGCTGCCACTGTTTGCAGATGACATGATACTATACAAAGAGAATCCTAAAGATGTAACCAGAAAACTATTAGAGCTAATCAATGAATTTGGTAAGTAACAGGATACAAAATTAATGCACAGAAATCTCTTACATTCCTATACACTAATGATGAAAAATCTGGAAGTGAAATTAAGAAAACACTCCTGTTTACCATTACAATAAAAAGAATAAAATATCTAGGAATAAACCTACCTAGGGAGACAAAAGACCTGTATGAAGAAAATTATAAGACACTGATGAAAGAAATTAAAGATAATACAAATATATGCAGAGATATACCATGTTCTTGGATTGGAAGAATCAACATTGTGAAAATGACTCTACTACCCAAAGCAATCTACAGATTCAATGCAATCCCTATCAAACTACCACTGGCATTTTTCACAGAACTAGAACAAAAAATTTCACAATTTGTATGGAAACACCAAAGACCCCGAATAGCCAAAGCAATCTTGAGAAAGAAAAACGGAGCTGGAGGAATCAGGCTCCCTGACTTCAGATTATACTATAAAGCTCCAGTAATCAAGACAGTATGGCACTGGCACAATATCAGAAATATAGATCAATGGAATAGGATAGAAAACCCAGAAATAAATTCACACACATATGGTAACCTTATCTTTGATAAAGGAGGCAAGAATATACAGTGGAGAAAAGACAGCCTCTTCAATAAGTGGTGCTGGGAAAACTGGACAGCTACATGTAAAAGAAAGAAATTAGAACATTCCCTAACACCATACACAAAAATAAACTCAAAATGGATTAAAGACCTAAATGTAAGGCCAGATACCATCAAACTCTTAGAGGAAAACCTAGGCTGAACACTCCATGACAAAAATCACAGCAAGATCCTTTTTGACCCACCTCCTAGAGAAATGGAAATAAAAACAAAAATAAAGAAATGGGAACTAATGAAACTTAAAAGCTTTTGCACAGCAAAGGAAACCATAAACAAGACTAAAAGAGAACCCTCAGAACGGGAGAAAATATTTGCAAATGAAGCAACTGACAAAGGATTAATCTCCAAAATTTACAAGCAGCTCATGCAGCTCAATAACAAAAAAACAAACAACCCAATCCAAAAATGGGCAGAAGACCTAAATAGACATTTCTCCAAAGAAGGTATACAGATTGCCAACAGACACAGGAAAGAATGCTCAACATCATTAATCATTAGAGAAATGCAAATCAAAACTACAATGAGATATCATCTCACACTGGTCAGAATGGCCATCATCAAAAAATCTAGAAACAATAAATGCTGGAGAGGGTGTGGAGAAAAGGGAACCCTCTTGCACTGTTGGTGGGAATGTAAATTGATACAGCCACTATGGAGAACTGTATGGAGGTTCCTTAAAAAACTCAAAATAGAACTACCATATGACCCAGCGATCCCACTACTGGGCATATACCCTGAGAAAACCATAATTCGAAAATAGTCATGTACCAAAATGTTCATTGCAGCTCTATTTGCAATAGCCAGGACATGGAAGCAACCTAAGTGGCCATCAACAGATGAATGGATAAAGAAGATGTGACACATATATACAATGGAATGTTACTCAGCCATAAAAAGGAATGAAACTGAGTTATTTGTAGTGAGGTGGATGGACCTAGAGACTGTCATACAGAGTGAAGTAAGTCAGAAAGATAAAAACAAATACCATATGCTAGCACATATATATGGAATCTAAAAAAAAGAAAAGAAAAAAAGAAAATGGTGAGAAGAACCTAGGGGCAAGACGGGAATAAAGATGCAGACCTACTAGGGAATGGACTTGAGGATACGGGGAGGGGGAAGGGTAAGCTGTGACAAAGTGAGAGAGTGGCATGGACATATATACACTACCAAACGTAAAATAGATAGCTAGTGGGAAGCAGCTGCATAGCGCAGGGGGATCAGCTCGGTGCTTTGTGACCACCTAGAGGGGTGGGATAGGGAGGGTGGGATGGGGGAGCTGCATGAGGAAAGAGATATGGGGGCATATGTATGTGTATAACTGATTTACTTTGACATAAAGCAGAAACTGACACACCATTGTAAAGCAATTATACTCTAATAAAGATGTTAAAAAAAAAAAAGAAATTGAAAATATAACTACCATATGAACCAGAAATCCCATTTCTGGATATATAGCCAAAGAAAATAAACCATTATCTCAGAGAGCTATCTGTACTCCCATGTTCACTCTAGGATTATTCACAATAGTCAAGGATAGAAACGAGAGAGTAGAAAAGTGATTGCCCCTGGCTTGGTGAGGGAGGAGGAATAGGGTAGGGACAGGTTGGTAATAGGGCACAGACTATCATTATAAGCTGAGTAAGATCCATAAGAGCATCTAACATATAACATGGTGACTATAGTTCATAGCACTGTATTATATAATCAAAACTTGCTGGAGAGTAGAACTTAAATGTTCTCACCAATAAAGGGGGCAGGGAATATGTGAGGTGATGGATGTGTGAATTAACTAGATGGGGGAAATCCTTTCACAAAGTATACATATATCAAGTCATCATATTGAATACTTTAAATGTCTTAAACAATTTATTTGTCAATTATACTTCAATAAAGCTAAAAAAAGAAAGAAAAGAAAAGAATATAGGGATAAAATACAAAACTAATTGTATGATGGTAGACTTAAACTCAATAACATCCATAACTACTTTAAATGAAAATGGATAAGTGTATCTGTTAAAAGGCAGAAATTATCAACAAGTCATCACTTCTCTTCAATATTGTACTGGAGGCAGGACAATTAGGCAAGAAAAGGCAGATCGGAAAGGAAAAAGCAAAAACTGTCTTCACTTGCAGATGACATTTCTGTGTATAAAGAAAATCCTAAACCATCAACAAAATATTTACTAGATTTAATAAGTGAATTTAATAGGGTCTAGATACAAGGTCCCTTACAAAAATCAACTTTATTTTTAGAAATGAGCATTTAGGAAATGGAAATGAAAATATGCCATTTACAATAGCATCAAAAAATAGAAATGCTAAAGAATAAACTTAAAAAAATATAAGGTCTATCTATATACTGTAAACTACAAAAGATTCCTGAGATAAATTAGAAAGAACTGAAGTAAATGGACAAATATACTATGATTGTGGATAAAACACCAAATAATAAGATATCTATTCTTTCCCAGGTGATCTATAGTTCTGATGCAATCCCAATCAAAATTCTAGAAGGATTTTTTAAAATTTTGAAATGTTAGGCTGATTCTAAAATTAATGTGGAAATGCAGAGGCCTAGAATAGTCCCAAAAATAAAAGAGAAGAAAAATTTGGGGACTTACCTAATTTTAAGACTATTTTAAAGCTACACTTATCAAGACAGTATGGTATTAGGGTGAAGATAGACAACAGATAAATGGAATAGAATAGAGTACTGAAATAGACTTGCATTGGTACAATCAACTGATTTTTTAACCAAGGCAGCAAGGCAACTCAATATTGAAAGGCAAATCTTTTCACCAAGAATGCTTGAAAAACTGCATATCATTAAGGAATAGAAGTGAACCTCAACATATACATCACACCATGAATTAAAATTAATAGGAGAGGTATCATAGACCTAAAAGTAAAATCAACAATGTAAAGCTTCATGAAGAAAATGTGGAAGAATATCCTCATGAACCTGGATTGGGAAAGATCCCTTGACAAAATCAAGAAAGCACTAATAATAAAAGGAAAATAAATCATAAAATAAATTTCATAAAAATTAAATATTACTCACTAAAAGACAGCATCAATAAGCTGAGTATGCAAGCTACAGACTGAAAAAAAATATTCATAATACATGTAACTGACAGTAAACTTTAATCTGAAATAGAGAATTTCTGCAATTTGTATAAAAAGACAAACAACTTGCTTCCGCCACCCACAGTCCCGCCAAATGGGCAAAGTATTATACTTGAAAAGTCACTCTACCGAGTAAGATAAATAAATGGCCAATAAACTCATGAGAAACATTCTCAACACTCTTAGTCATCAGGGAAATAAAAAATAAAACCATAATGAAATACTACTAAACACTCACTAGAATGATTAAAATTTAGAAAACTGATAACACCAAATGTTGGCAAGGATGTGAAGCAACTGAATTTTTATGCATTGCTACAGGGGGTAGACAATGTGTCTGACAATTTTTAATAAGTTAAATATATTCCTATCCCACGATCCAACAATTCCTTCTTTAGGTATTTTTCCCAAAAGAAATGAAAACATATTTGTGCAAAAATACATGTATATAAATGTTCGTGCAGCATTATTGATATCCAAAAAATAGAAACACCTCAAATGTCTAAAAGCAGAATAGAGAATAGATAAACTGATACATTTTACTCAGCAACAAAAAGAACAACTACTGATACTTAAGCCAACATGGATGAATTCTAAAAGAAGCCCAACGAAAAAGAGTATATACTGTATGATTTCATTTATATGAACTCTAGGACAAGAAAAACTAATCTATATAGAGAAAGAAGTTAGAACATTGTTGCATGGGGGGTGGGGACTATTGTCAAGAAAAGGGTACGGGGATTTTCAGACTTTACCTTCATCGCAATGTGAGTTACATGGATATATGCATTTGTCAAAACTCATCAACCTGCACACTTTAGAACTGTTCATTTTGCTGTGTGTAAATTATACCTGGGTAAACTAAACTTTTAAAAAATTAAAAATAAGAAGTGGAGGTAACTATCTGGAAAAAATTATACATGAATCTCATGGAAATGCAATAAAATCTCACAGATTGAAATTTGAGGAGTAAATTGTTTCTTTTGTTGTTTTGTTTTACTTTTTACTTATTTTATGACTGTATTTTAGTAACTTTTTTTCCTGTAGGGGATTTAGTTTCTCATATAACAGAAAGTCTAGAATTAGAAAAATCCAGAATTTCTTAATTCAGTAGTTTAATGGTATCATCAAGCACAGAGTTCTTTCTATTGTTCTGCTTTACACTGCTCAGCATTTCTTCTCAAGATCATTTCCTATTAGTGGCTTTACAAGCGTTTTGGTTCCAGACATCCATGAAGAGATAACAATGCCTAGCAAGAGAATAAAGGACCTTGTTTCTTGTGTCATTTGAACCTTTTTCTATTATAAAATATCAGACATATCAAATAGCATATATTTTATACCTGTAGGGTTTAAAGAATAATAATGAAATAATGTTGCATGACACCACTACTCAGCTCAAAGTAGTTGTAACGAATACCATTGAAAACCCCTGCATGCCCCTTTCTAGGGGTGTTCTTCCCCTCCCTAGGAGATAGCCAATCTCTTGAATTTTGCATTTTTTATTCTTTTGCTTTTCTTTATGTTTTATCATAGTAAAAAAAATTCTTAAATAATACATTGTTTAGTTGTGTATATTTTGTAACTTTCATAAGTGAAGTTAGCCATGACTTCTTTTCATTCATTTACTGTGTTTATGATATTTGGCACGTTGATATTTGTTTCTTTATACAACCATTTCATTACCATATAGTATTCCACTAAATGAATGTACCATAGTTTATTTATTCATTGGTTTTTCTGTGATTATTTTTTTCCAGTATTAATTTTTATTATTTATTTATTTTGCTATTACAAAAGTATTCTAGTGAACTGCCTTTTATATGTATCTTGGTAGCAAAACACAAGAGTTTCTCTGGAAATATGTGTAGAAGTAGAATTGGTGGGTGTTAGGCTATGCACAAGTTTACTGTATAATGCTATTTTCCCCCTAAATTTGGTTGTTCCAACTGCCAAAATTATCAGCAGTGTATAAATATTCCCATCTGATCAACTGCTTTGCAAAACCTGAATATTATCATATTTTTCAGTCTTTATTAATATGATAGGTATAAAATAGTATCTCAATGTGGCTTTAAATTACACATATATTTATGACCCCTTTTATATTTCTTTTTTTAATAAAATGTAATCCATATTGTTTGCCCATTCTGCTGTTGGGTTCTTTGTCTTTTTCCTCTTATATTTTAGGAGCTCTTTATAGATTCTGGATAAATCTTCCTCTGGTTATATGTGTTTCAAATATTTTTTCTAAATTTATGGCCTACTTCTTTATCACATTTTTTCATAAACAGAAATGATTCATTTTAAATAGTCTATTTTATCAGTAGTTTCCTTTTTAACTTAGCATATTTACATACTATTTATGATGTATTCCTCAGACATTCAACTACATTTCCTTCTATATTATTTAAAGTTTGGCCTTTCCTGAAAATTTTAATCTGTCTGGAATTGTGTTTTGTATACAATATGAGGTAGGGGTTGTCAAGAACTTTGAAGAGTTTTAGATGTTACCCTACCTGCAAGCTAACAAGGTAGTAGCTTGCCACAGTTTCATGAATGCTGGCAGAAGATAAGCGATTCCTGGGTCAGATCAAAGTTCTTTACTACTCACGTTAATAACAGGAGCTAGAGTGTCAGAATTCATGCCAGTTTCTCAGGCTCAGTTCCCACAGGGCGACTCAAAGAAGGTCAGGTGACTACTGCACATACAGTGAGTGGTATTATACAAGAGGAACCCCAAGCTTAGGGAACCCAAATCTCTTATGGTGGGTGGTTAGCATGCCTGACATTTGCCCCAGAGGGACACCTTATCTATATTATAGTGGAGAATAATCAAATTGCCTTATGCTCCAGAGGGAGATATGTTTGCTCTATAACCATCCTTGAGAAGATAGTCTGGAATAAAGGCAGCCAGTGCCTCTGCCTGTAAGACATGCAGAAATATGAGAAGCCCATAGAGAATTGTCTCTAACAAGGACAACTCCTCCCTCCCCTTGCCCCAATATTTATGACCAATTGTCTCAGCTTGGTTTAATGCATAGTCTCTCCTTTCCCCAGATATCTTTAATATAATCAGGTTTAAATGTCTGTATTAACATAATATAACATAATCAGTTTCCATATACGTATGTGTCTGTTTCTGGGCTCTCTATTCTATTAATCAGTAGTCTATCTCTGTATCCACCCCGCGTACCTTACTTAATACAACTTTATAATAAATCCTGATCTCTGGTAGAGCAACTCCCTCCCCAACCCCCACAAACACCTACCTTATTCTTCTTCAGAAGTGTCTCATACATTCTAGTCCTTTCATTCTTCCTTGTATTTAAAAAATCTACACAGGTTCCAATGTAAAATATTTTTTCTTGCAATTCAGACCTTCCTTCTGGGATTGTTTTGCTTGCTCCAGAATTTTGTTTGAAACTTTCTATAGTAAACTTTATGCAGGTGTCTCCACTGTGACTTCCCACCATAGATAGCTTCCAAGCTTTGGTTCCTGTATTCTGCATGCTGCCCTTTAAAAGCTAAATTTCTGATCTTCAGACATCAGCAGATGGTCTGAGGACGAGTGACAGGTTCAGCTCATTTACTTCTCTGCATGGATCCTTTCACATTGTTTTCAGCCTCTCAGAATTTTTCTTGCCTTTTTTTTTGGGCAGCTCAGCTATGCATTTTAAAAGACATTTTGTCTATTTCACCTAACCTTTCTAGAAGTTTTGCACTGAAAGTGGTTTTCAAGATAGCTAATCATTCACATTGCCAGAAACAGAAGTCTTGTGTCAATAGTGGTTTTAAAATTGTTTAATCTCACAGAATTGTATCTTGCACACAATACATATTCAACAAAGTGTGTTTAATTGAACTGAATAAGATTTTGGTTGGGTTTTTCTGATGCTGCCTCATCATTCCCAAATAACCCAGTACCTAATTTGGCATTTCCACTGTTAGATTATTATCCTCTCCTTAAAACTTTACAACATTAAAAAATATTTTAAACATACAGAAAGCAATATACTTGAAATCTTTGTACTTACCACCAAGATTAAATACATGTTAATATAGTGTCCTATTTTCTTTAATCTATGGTTACATGGTTAGATAACAAAGCAATGTATATTAATTTGTGTACTTTAAAATTTTACATTAATAATACAGTGATATTCATACTTTTTTGAAAGCTGCTTTTTTTCCCCACTCAACATCATGTTTGAAATATTTTCCATGCTGATACCCTAAGCTTTGATTCAATTATTCCAAGTCCTGTCTGTAATTTTATTATAAATTAAATTTTATTTAATAGTCCCTTTATTCTACAACAAATATTCTTATTATATATATCCTCTTGAGCATGTATTTGAGAATTTTTAAAAATTAGATGCCTGGAACTGAAAGTGCTCTATAATAGGATGTACTTAACTTTAACATATTAGGTATATCCAGTTTCTTATATCTGGTCTTTATGATTGTGATGACATTGATCATTATAGAAGATAGGACATTTTTTAACCTTATTTTATTATTTAATATTTACAATTTGTGAAAAGTACCTAGTACTGGTCTGGACAAGGATTATGCTGAATATATGCAGTGCATGAAACCTTGTGTATCATTCAAATTATACTAAAGTTTATACTATTCAATAATCAATAATTAGGTGATTTGGAAATTCATGCCCCCATTTTTTTCTATAGGTATTTATGAGCCTCCATTTATTGTACTACTGCAGTGAACCAACCTTGGATGTGAAAATTGCCTTTTGTCAGGTGTGTGTTCCTTACAGGTAAAACAAGGTACAGTATATTCACTTGTATTTCCATTTTGCCAACCCATCTTGCAAATGTTCCACACTAAAGTTAATGTTTATGTAACATTAAAAGTAGCTTAGGAAGTAGAATCTGGTACCTAGATACTGTTTTTTTTCCCCCAGTTCATTTATGTTAGAATAGGAATTAAGAGAATTCTTTTTAATGTTTATAAATATAGTACTTGATCACTGTATAAAGTGATTTCTTACTAGATTTTTAAACATCATTAATATGTCTTTTTCAGCTCCTTAAAATGTGGTTTTATTCATCAAACTAGCTAAAGTCTATGATTTTTTTTTTAATTTACCTATTATTTATTTATTATTTATTTTTGGCTGTGTTGGGTCTTCATTTCTGTGCGAGGGCTTTCTCCAGTTGTGGCAAGCGGGGGCCACTCTTCATTGCAGTGCGCGGGCCTCTCAGTATCGCGGCCTCTCTTGTTGCGGAGCACAGGCTCCAGACGCGCAGGCTCAGTAGTTGTGGCTCACGGGCCCAGTTGCTCCGCGGCATGTGGGATCTTCCCAGACCAGGGCTCGAACCCGTGTCCCCTGCATTGGCAGGCAGATTCTCAACCACTGCGCCACCAGGGAAGCCCTATGATATTATTTTTCATCCAAGAACTGATGAGCCCCAAGTAGAGTATCTCTAGTACTGAAATATAATAATATGTAGGTAGTGCTCAGTTTGTTTTCTGATGGTCAGTTCTAACCAGTAGTTGATAACAAAGATAAAACAACAATAATGACTAATAAAGTTATCTTTAACCTACAATGAACACTAGTGAGAAGGTGTTGTGCATGGACCAGATAAGAGTCTGCACTCCTGTGTTCATACAAGTGATATTCTTAAGAAAGAGCCCAGCTAGGGCACCTGTACCTACACTAAGTATGTTTAGGTAGTTCTAACTTAAGCCTGTTGTCATGGCATAATTAATAGTGCTCATTTTTACTCTCAGGAATTTTTATTTGGCCAGTAAATTTCATGGTAACTCTATTCATACCCCAAGCAGAGAGCACTTCTGTTTTTTCTGTAATGATTTTCATTGCATGTTCTCATCAAGATGGGCTGTAAACAGAGAATGACATGCATCCCTTGAAACAAGGTTTAAAGAATAACTCTGCAGCTTCTATTATTTTAATATAATATTTTCTGATTCTAGAAGTAACATGTACTGATTATAGAAAATATATAAAAATACAAAGGGAAATAAAACATTGGTAATCTATTCTCCCTGAGCATAGTTAGAATTTCTATGGAAAAGTAAAATGTGTTACGTGCTATGAATGGGATTTATTGTCTGTTTCATCTCCCTGACCTGTAAATTCTTGCAGTGCCAAAAGCCTCAGACTTTCAGATAACTCCTCTTCTCTAACTAGAACTCTGGATCTGGACAGCTTAGTTTAGAAATTCCAAATCTGCCACTTATTAGCCATTTACTTGTGAGCTTGGGCAAGTTAGTTAACCTTGCTGTGCTTCAGTTTATTTGTAAAAAGGGAAAAAAGTAATAGTACCTACCTTCTAGGTTTATGAGAATTAAGTGAGTTAATACTTGCATAACACTGAGTACAGTGCTGGAATATATTTTTGTTAAATAGCTAACTAAATCTTAAATAAATTTACATTCACTCTTCTTATGCTCCCATTGAGTCCTAGTGTTTTAAATATTATCAGTATCTTGAATACTCCCCAGTTATATCTCCAACACAAACCTCTCCCTGAAACCAGACTCATAAACCCAATTGCTTGTTCTACATCTCAGCTCAGATGGCTAATAGGCATAGCAAATGATACATATACCAAACCAAACCCTTGATCTTTCCTCCAAAATTGCTCTGCTCTAATTCAGTAAATGCTAAATCCATCTTTCCAGTTGCTTAGAGCAAAATCTTCAGAATCATCTTCTGGACAATAATTTACATCCAATCTGTCAGCAAATTCTATTGGCCCTACTTTAAAAATATATCTGTAATCTCACTACTTCTCACCGTTTTCTCCACCACCATTCTGATCCAAACCTGGATTATTGTAAGAGCTTCTACTTTTGCTCACCCCCAAATGGTTTACTCTCAAAACATCAGCAAGAGTGATATTTGAAAAATATAAGTGAGATCATGTCACTCTTCGGTTAAAAACAAAAAAATAGCAAAACAAAAAACCTTCCAGTCAAGTGAAATGTCTTCCCATCTCACTTATGGTAAAAATTCTTAAAACAAATACACAAGCCTTTGCCATGTAACCACCTAGACACCCCTCCTTCAAATGCTCTTCCTTTATTATCCACTTGGCTCACGCCTTCACCACCTTCAGGACTTGGCTCAAATGTCATTTTTAAGGGAGTCTTTCCTGCCTATCCTATTTAAAATTGCCCCTTCCTAATCCACACTGCCTACCCCACACCGCCTACCCAACTTCCCAGTCTTTCTATTTTTTTCCCTCCATAACGCTTTTTGGTGTCTGATACACTATATACGTAACTAGCATTTTGCTTCTCTCACTCTGCTAGAATGCATTTTTCAGTTGGGCAGGGATTTTTTTTCAGTGGTGTGCTGTGAGCTCACATAGGCTCACAAGAGTTGATCGTGCACATCCCTTCTCAGCTTTAAGTTCAATGATGTCAAGTTGGTAGATTGAACTTTGTCATGATAGGAATATGTACATTGTGTAAATAAACCATTGCTGCAGATAAGTTCTCTCCTCTCTCTCACCCCCAGCCAGTTGTTGAACAATTAGCAGCACATGGTTGGGATTTTGTCTCTTTTGCACACTGCTGTACTGTAGCACTAAGAATAGTATCTGGCATAGTGCGGGCTCGCACCAAATATTTGCTTAATGAATGAATGATATATGTTGGGTTAATGCAATCAATTGCAACTGTGATAGTGCTCTGGTGAAAAATGAGCAGACCTGAATTTCTGGTTAAAATATCTGGGCCTACCGTTTGCAAGCTGTATGACTGTGAGCCATTTCCTTAGTGTCCATGATCCTAGCCATTTACCATGGGCATTAGTACTTACGAAACAAACCACAAACAAACAAAAAGTTTATTTTTTACATATTTCAAGATTAAGTCTGAATTTCAAAAATTATCAATAAAAAAGTCTTAAAACTTCAGCTATTACTTTTAATCCAAAGAGTTTTTATGTAGGTTGACGTTATTTTTAGATCAGCTCCCAAAATTTGGGTACAGATGCAGAATGTCTATTTCTAGGAAGAGTTCTTTTAAAGCAAAGGAATAAAGACAAGTGAAACATGAACTTTCTTAATGACTGATTTTTTTGCTTACTATGAGCTTTTGATATCTAGAAAATATACATGCATATTCTATAACTTAAAAATATCATAGCAAGCAGAATATTTCTAGTTGTGACTCAGAGTGCTTTATTTACTTTCCGGGTAGAATTTTTATTTGATGTTAATGTTTATGTTTTTCTTTCCTGTGGCTCTGAGCCTCATTTAGTATTCTAGTAATTTAAAGAAAATACTGTATTTATTTTTAGAGGCAGAATTATCTACTTGGGTTTACTTTCAAACTATGTGCTTTGGAAGCTTCTCATTTCATGAGATATCTCATGGATCCTTGGTATGCAGTGGTGTTTAACACCATCTCCAGCAGGGTTAGGTTGCTCCCAACTTCTTGCCACACAGACAATACGCAAAGACCTTTAAGTAACTTGTCAACAATTAGTGATCAAGTGTATCCAGAATTCAGGTCTCTTGAGTCTTAATCTTTGGCTTTAAAAAATTATATCATATTTATAAGTTTTTCACTGTTATCAGTAAGAAATCACAGAAAATATAGAAAATAAAATTGCCTGGGTAGTTATTTATCAACAGTAAATATGTACATTATCTGTAGTAGTATTAACCTTTTTTTCTTAGTTGAATTATTTGAAGAACATGGGATTCATTGAGGTACTCCTATTAATTTTGTTGCTTTTTTCTTTAAAAAACATCAAGCAGCTTTTGCAGGCAAGAGGTTTCTTGTAATATTCTGGAGAGAAATTTGTCTTAGACAATGAAAAAATAATCTTTAGTTTGCACTTGTATGAATCCTTTACAAAAATATAGACTGATAGGGAATTGAAAGTGCAAAAGCTCTTGATCCTCCTGAGAAATAGGTAAGCCTTCTTAGCCTGCTTTTCTCAATTAAATAAAGAAGGGCAGAACTATTAAATTTCACTCTATGAATTTTTAAAAAAATCTGTGAAAAGTGCTATTTTTGGAACTCTGCTGTACTGAATAGTACAGGGCTTTATACAAATGAAATATAAGAAATATATACACAGAGAGATAATGTGTGTTGGGAAACCTAATGCACACCCACTGGTGTCTACAGCATTTACCACATCCTGATTTGTGTTACCATTGGTTGTACAGGTTTGTGTTTTCCCCACTCAATGGTGACTGCCTCTGGGGCAGGGCCAGGGCATCTTCATCCTTGTCTTCCAAGCCTGGAATTCTATCTTAATTCAGTAAATGTTCAATAAATGCTTTTGGGTAAAAGAGGGTAAATAAAAACTCAGAAAAACACTGTGTCCTGAGTGGAAATTTGCTTGCCTTTCAAAATCAAGTCAACTTCTCAACATCTTACCATCTTGTAAGTGTATATTAATATATTTAATTGCATTTTGGTTAATTTGCTAATCATAAATTAGTGTTAGTCTAACATTTATCTAAAAAGTTATTAACTTATTGTCCTCTCTAAATGTTTACTGATGCATGAGTTGGTTATGAATCATTTTAAATGATTTCTTGATTTTCAGAAAGCCTGAGAGATAGAAGGTTCAAATCAGTGAATCAACAATTATGAGTCTAAGTAACACTAGAAATAAAGGGACTGAGCTCAGTGGGCTTCTTTTTGTTAAGACACAGAAACTCTTCATGCCTTCTTACATTGTCTATGCAAGGAGACATCTACACATCGACTGATTATTGATTGGTTCCATCATTCATTTATTCAACACATCTTTATTTAGTGCCTATAATATGTATCTGTAACTTGTAGAAATTAGGGATACAGGGTGAGTATGGTTACTCTCCTCAAAGAACACACTGTCTAGTCTAAAGCAAAGTAGAGAGTGGCTAGGCTTACAAACATAAAGAAAATCTATTCCGCTTTGAGTTAAAAACCTCAGTGGTAACTATGGGCTAAACAATAACGAGTGAGAAAAGAAAACACCCCAATACTTACCAAATGCTTACTATGTATGATGACTTCATTAAGATTTTATTTCATTTAATCTTTAGAGTGTCATTAATTACCAAGACAGAATTCAATTATGTTTTATTCTGGGATTGGAAATCTCAACCATTATACTAGAAGGTCTTTCTCTAGTCCCATTATGAACTTTTTGAAATCTTCTATCGGTTATACAGTGTTTTGACTGAAGTGAGTAGCAACTAAATATAACTCAGAAAAAAATACTACGATTAAATGCAAAGAAGCTTAAGATTCTATTGGTCACCAGTAGGAAAAAAAGAAGACTTTTATATATATTCCAAAGGACAGTTGTGATATATAAGGTCTAAAATATTACTGGGGACATGACAGAAATAGCAGTCTCTTTGTAGAGTTCTTACTAACAGAATTGTTCTTCAGTGTCTTTTGAGGTCTTAATGTTTTTTGGTATAGCACCTTGTTAGATATGATAGCCAAGACTGAGCATGTTGAATTTTTTCTAGTTAAAGCAATGCTTTTCTTATAATAGATATAAAATATTACTAGATGAGTTGACTAGTTAACTAAATTTTGCTACTCTAATGTCTGGATAACAAAAGCACTATATGTGTATATGTAATAATTTTCCTAGCCACAGATGATGGCTGTTCTAAATAAATAAAAACTTAACTCTTCAGCAAATTTCAAAAGAGTAAATTTAGTGTTACATTTGTGTCTTATACCTTGGGCAGTTTTTTTCTTAAGATTTATTAAGTTATTCCAGTTAATAAATAGATTCAGTTATGTTACTAAAGCTTATCTAACAAAAAATGTACAGGTCCTACTTAAGATTCGGTTCTGTAATGATGAACTTCTCTGTATTAGTTTGTGTGAGTATGTGTTTGGTTTGCTTGAAACACATAAAGTTCGGACTTGACTTCTTGTTGAATGATCTTGACCTGAATGTAAATGTAGCTTAATACTATGAGTTTAATTATGGTTGAGGTAGTAATCAGTTTAAATGAAGTTATTGCTGATATCTGTCAAAATTGTTATGCTGTAAAATATCCCAGACTTATCTGTGGTTTTTCAGTGTATAGTTAATAACGCTCTGTCAGAAAAGCACCAAATTGTGGATTTCATTTTAATCTATATAAGTGTTCCTAAGAAATCAACTAATTCCTTAAATACACTATTTTAATTTATTGCCCTTTGGATGTTAAGACTTTAGAAAATATATTAAGTGATGATTTTGCTTTTCTGCACAGGCATTTTCTGAGGTTGTGGTGTGTGATAAGCAAAGGCTGAATTTTTCAGTAGGTTAAGAAAAATAATGTCCACTTTTGTTCTGAGTTCTAAAACCAGTACTAATCAGGAATGTGTCATTCAACTCTTCTATTATTCACCTCTCTAAAGGTGAATATTTATCCGGCTGTTTACTCAATACATCTCTAACTCGTTCTAAAAAAAGTCAAGGTAGTTACAAAATGCATATTTAAGAAGAAGAAAACCAAGACGTTGGAGAATGTGTAATTACTAAAATTAGGCATAAATTAGATCTTTTTATAATTGTGCAATGAGAGAATGATAATAATATCATACAGGATTTAAGAATAATATTCTTTATTATATAAATGAAAATAGGACTTTAATGTTCCATATTTTTAAAAAAATAATGTATATTTTAGTTCCTCTTTGATTCAGAGATTTATTATTTTATTTTAACATCTTTACTGGTGTATAATTGCTTTACAATGTTGCGTTAGTTTCTGCTGTATAAAAAAGTGAATCAAAGTGAAATCAAAGTGAAACAAAGTGAACCTCTTGCATCTCCCTTCCACCCTCCCATCCCACTCCTGCAGGTGGTCACAAAGCACCGAGCTGATCTCCCTGTGCTATGCAGCTGCTTCCCACTAGGTATCTATTTTACATTTGGTAGCGTATATATGTCAATGCTACTCTTTCACTTTGTCCTAACTTACCCTAACCCCTCCGCATGTCCACAATTCCATTCTCTACCTCTGTGTCTTTATTCCTGCCCTGCCCCTAGGTTCATTAGAACCTTTTTTTTTTTTTTTTTTTTTTTAGATTCCATATATGTGTGTTAGCATACGGTATTTGTTTTTATCTTTCTGACTTACTTCACTCTGTATGATAGACTCCAAATCCATCCCCCTCGCTACAAATAACTCAATTTCATTTCTTTTTATGACCAAGTAATATTCCATTGTATATATGTGCCACATCTTCTTTATCCATTCATCTGTCGATGGACACTTAGGTTGCTTCCATGTCCTGGCTATTGTAAATACTGCTGCAGTGAACATTGCGGTACATGTCTCTTTGAATTATGGTTTCCTCGGGGTATATGGCCAGTAGTGGGATCGCTGGGTCGTATGGTAGTTATATTTTTAGTTTTTTAAGGAACCTCCATACTGTTCTCCATAGTGGCTGTACCAATTTACATTTCCACCAACAATGCAAGAGGGTTCCCTTTTCTCCACACCCTCTCCAGCATTTATTGTTTCTAGATTTTTTGATGATGACCATTCAGAGTGGTGTGAGGAAACCACATTGTGGTTTTGATCTGCATTTCTCTGATGATTAGTGATGTTGAGCATCTTTTCATGTGTTTGTAGCCAATCTGTATATCTTCTTTGGAGAAATGTCTGTTTAGGTCTTCTGCCCATTTTTGGATTGGGTTGTTTGTTTTTTTGATATTGAGCTGCATGAGCTGCTTGTAATCTTAGAGATTAATCCTTTGTCAGTTGCTTCATTTGCAAATATTTTCTCCCATTCTGAGGGTTGTCTTTTGGTCTTGTTTATGGTTTCTTTTTCTGTGCAAAAGCTTTTAAGTTTCATTAGGTCCCATTTGTTTATTTGTGTTTTTATTTCCATTTCTCTAGGAGCTGGGTCAAAAAGGATCTTGCTGTGATTTATGTCATAGAGTGTTCTGCCTATGTTTTCCTCTAAGAGTTTGATAGTGTCTGGCCTTACATTTAGGTCTTTAATCCATTTTGAGTTTATTTTTGTGTGTGGTGTCAGGGAGTGTTCTAATTTCATACTTTTACATGTACCTGTCCAATTTTCCCAGCACCACTTATTGAAGAGGCTGTCTTTTCTCCACTGTATATGCTTGCCTCCTTTATCAAAGATAAGGTGACCATATGTGCGTGGGTTTACCTCTGGGCTTTCTATCCTGTTCCATTGATCTATATTTCTGTTTTTGTGCCAGTACCAAACTGTCTTGATTACTGTAGCTTTGTAATATAGTCTGAAGTCAGGGAGCCTGATTCCTCCAGCTCCATTTTTCATTTTCAAGATTGCTTTGGCTATTCAGGGTCTTTGTGTTTCCATACAAATTGTGAAATTTTTTGTTCTAGTTCTGTGCAAAATGCCAGTGGTAGTCTGATAGGGATTGCATTGAATCTGTAGATTGCTTTGGGTAGTAGAGTCATTTTCACAATGTTGATTCTTCCAATCCAAGAACATGGTATATCTCTCCATCTATTGGTATCATCTTTAATTTCTTTCATCAGTGTCCTATAATTTTCTGCATACAGGTCTTTTGTCTCCTTAGGTAGGTTTATTCCTAGATATTTTATTCTTTTTGTTGCAATGGTAAACGGGAGTGTTTTCTTAATTTCACTTTCAGATTTTTCATCATTAGTATATAGGAATGCAAGAGATTTCTGTGCATTAATTTTGTATCCTGCTACTTTAGCAAATTCATTGATTAGCTCTAGTAGTTTTCTGGTGGCATCTTTAGGATTCTCTATGTATAGTATCATGTCATCTGCAAACAGTGACAGCTTTACTTCTTCTTTTCCAATTTGGATTCCTTTTATTTCTTTTTCTTCTCTGATTGCTGTGGCTGAAACTTGCAAAACAATGTTGAATAATAGTGGTGAGAGTGGGCAACCTTGTCTTGTTCCTGATGTTAGTGGAAATGGTTTCAGGTTTCACCATTGAGGACGATGTTGGCTGTGGGTTTGTCATATATGGCCTTTATTATGTTGAGGTAAGTTCCCTCTGTGCCTACTTTCTGGAGGGCTTTTATCATAAATGGGTGTTGAATTTTGTCAAAAGCTCTTTCTGCATCTATTGAGATGATCATATGGTTTTTATTCTTCAATTTGTTAATATGGTGTATCACATTGATTGATTTGCATATATTGAAGAATCCTTGCATCCCTGGGGTAAACCCAACTTGATCATGGTGTATGATCCTTTTAATGTGCTGTTGGATTCTGTCTGCTAGTATTTTGTTGAGGATTTTTGCATCTATGTTCATCAGTGATATTGGCCTGTAGTTTTCTTTCTTTGTGACATCTTTGTCTGGTTTTGGTATCAGGGTGATGGTGGCCTCGTAGAATGAATTTAGAGTGTTCTTCCCTCTGCTATATTTTGTAAGAGTTTGAGAAGGATAGGTGTTACTCTTCTCTGAATTTTTTGATAGAATTCACCTGTGAAGCCATCTGGTCCATGGCTTTTTTTTGTTGGAAGGTTTTAATCTCAGTTTCAATTTCAGTGCTTGTGATTGGCCTGTTTATATTTTTTATTTCTTCCTGGTTCAGTCTCAGAAGGTTGTGCATTTCTAAGAAATTGTCCATTTCTTTCAGGTTGTCCATTTTATTGGCAATAGTTGCATGTAGTAATCTCTCATGATCCTTTGTATTTCTGCAGTGTCAGTTGTTACTTCTCCTTTTTCATTTCTAATTCTATTGATTTGAGTCTTCTCCCTTTTTTTCTTGATGAGTCTTGCTAATGGTTGATCAATTTTGTTTATCTTCTCAATGAACCAGCTTTTAGTTTTATTGATCTTTACTATTGTTTCCTTCATTTCTTTTTCATTTATTTCTGATCTGATTTTTATGATTTCTTTCCTTCTGCTAGCTTTGGGGTTTTTTGTTCTTCTTTCTCTAATTGTTTTAGGTGTAAAGTTAGGTTGTTTATTTGAGATTTTTCTTGTTTCTTGCGGTAAGATTGTATTGCTCTAAACTTCCCTCTTAGAACTGCTTTTGCTGCATCGCATAGGTTTTGGGTTGCCGTGTTTTCATTGTCATTTGTTTCTAGGCATTTTTTGATTTCCTCTTTGATTTCTTCAGTGATCTCTTGGTTATTTAGTAGCGTATTGTTTAGCCTCCATGTTTTTATGTTTTTTACAGATTTTTTCCTGTAATTGATATCTAGTCTCATAACTTTGTGGTCAGAAAAGATACTTCATACGATTTCAATTTTCTTAAATTTACCAAGGCTTGATTTGTGACCCAAGATATGATCTACCCTGGAGAATGTTCCACGAGCACCTGAGAAGAAAGCGTATTCTGTTGTTTTTGGATGGAATGTCCTATAAATATCAATTAAGTCTATCTGTTCTAATGTGTCTTTTAAAGCTTGTGTTTCCTTATTGATTTTCATTTTGGATGATCTGTCTTCGGTGAAAGTGGGGTGTTAAAGTCTTATACTATGATTGTGTTACTGTCGATTTCCCCTTTTGTGGCTGTTAGCATTTGCCTTGTGTATTGAGGTGCTCCTATGTTGGGTGTATAAATATTTACAATTGTTATATCTTCTTCTTGGATTGATCCGTTGATCATTATGTAGTGTCCTTCTTTGTCTCATGTCTCAGTCTCTGAGACTGTCCTCAATTCTTTTCATTCTTTTTTCTTTGTTCTGCTCTGTGGCAGTTATTTCCACTATTTTATCTTCCAGGTCACTTATCCGTTCTTCTGCCTCAGTTATTCTGCTATTGATTCCTTCTAGAGTATTTTTAATTTCATTTATTGTTTTTCATCATTGTTTGTTTGCTCTTTAGTTCTTCTAGATTCTTCTTAAATGTTTCTTGTATTTTCTCCATTCTATTTCTGAGATTTTGGATCATACTTACTATCATTGCTCTGAATTCTTTTTCAGGTAGACTGCTTATTTCCTCTTCATTTGGTCTGGTGGGTTTTTACCTTGCTCCTCATCTCATGCATATTTCTCTTTTTTCTCATTCTGTTTAACTTACTGTGTTTGAGGGTTCCTTTTCACAGGCTGCAGGTTCATTATTCCCATTGTATTTGGTGTCTGCCCCCAGTGGGTGATGTTGGTTCAGTGTGTTATGTAGGCTTCCTGGTGGAGGGAACTGGTGCCTGTGTTCTGGTGGGTGGGGTGTATCTTGTCCTTCTGGTGGGCAGGGCTGCGTCTGGTGGCGTGTTTTGCAGTATCTGTGAACTTAGTATGACTTTAGGCAGCCTCTCTGCTAATGGGTGGGGTTGTGTTCCTGTCTTACTAGTTGTTTGACATGGAGTGTCCAACACTGGAGCTTGCTGGCCATTGGATGGAGCTGGGTCTTAGTGTTGAGTCGAAGATCTCTGGGTGAGCTCTTGCCGGTTGATATTACGTGGGGCCGGGAAGTTTCTTGTGGTCCAATGTCCTGGACTTGGCCTTCCCACCATGAAGGCTCAGGCCTGACCCCTGGTTGGAGCACCAAGACCCTGCCAGCCACACAGCTCAGAAGAAAAGGAAGAGAGAAAAACAGAAAAACAAAAACAAAAAAAAGACAGAACCCTAGTACAAATGGTAAAAGCAAACCTGTACAGACAAAATCACACAAAGAAGCATACACATACACACTCACAAAAAGAGAAAAAGGAAAAAAAAATATATTTAAAAAAAAGGAAGAGTGCAATGAAACCTATAAGCAAATCCACCAATGATAATAAATACTAAATACTATACTAAGATAAAAATGAAACCAGAAACAAATTAGATGCAGAAGGCAATCCCCAAGTCTACAGTTGCTCCCAAAGTCCACTGCCTCAATTTTGGGAACATTCATTGTTTATTCAGGTATTCTTCAGATTCAGGGTTTATCAAGTTGACTGTGGGGATTTAATCTGCTGCTCCTGAGGCTGCTGGGAGAAATATCCCTTTCTCTTCTTTGTTCGCACAGCTCTTGGGGTTCAGCTTTGGTTTTGGCCCCACCTCTGCAAGTAGGTCTCCCTCAGGCATCTGTTCCCTGCCCATACAGGAGGGGGTTAAAGCAGCGGCTGATTAGGGCTCTCTTGCTCACTGAGGCTAGGGGGAGGGAGGAGTATGATAGTCATAAATGGAATGCGGGGTGAGCTGTGGCGGCAGAGGCTGGCATGACATTGCAATGGCCTGAGATGCACCGTGTGTTATCCCAGGGAAGTTGTCCCTGGATCTTGGGACCCTGGCAGTGTTGTGCTGCACACGATCCCAGAGTGGTGTGGATAGTGACCTGCTCTTGCACACAGGATTCTTGGTGGTAGCGGCCACAGCATTAGCAGTTCATGCCCGTCTCTGGGGTCTGAACTGATAGCTGTGGCTCGCACCTGTCTCTGGAGCTTGCTTAGGCAGTGCTCTGCTTTCTGTGGGCACACTGGGAAGGAATCCCCTCTCCTCGCACACCCCAAAACAAAGGTCTCTTGCCTCTCCGGCAGGTCCAGACTTTTTCCTGGACTCTTTCCCGGCTAGCTGAGGTGCACTAGCCCCCTTCAGTCTGTCTTCATACAGACAACCCCAGTCCTCTCCCTGGGGTCTGACCTCCAAAGCCCAAGCCTCAGCTGTCAGGCCCCCACCTGCCCCGGTGGGTGAGCAGACAAGCTTCTCAGGCTGGTGAGTGCTGGTTGCTACCAATCCTCTGTGTGGGAATCTCTCTGCTTTGCCCTCTGCACCCCTGTTGCTGCGCTCTCCTCCATGGCTCCAAAACTTCCCCCTCACACACCCACCGTCTACGCCAGTGAAGGGGCTTCCTAAAGTATGGAAACTTTTCCTCCTTCACAGCTCCCACCCTGAGGTATGGGTCCCATCCCTATTCTTTTGTCTCTGTTTTTTCTTTTTTCTTTTGCTCTACCCAGGTACATGGAGATTTTCTTGCCTTTTGGGAAGTCTGAGATCATCTGCCAGCGTTCAGTAGGTGTTCTGTAGGAGTTGTTCCACATGTAGATGTATTTTTGATGTATTCGTAGGGAGGAAGGTGATATCCACGTCTTACTCCACCACCATCTTGAAGGTCTGATGTTCCATATTCTTAAATGTAGCATTTGCTAAACTTCAATTTTCCCTTCCAAAAAAACAAAGGCTTATTTTAGAGATAAGTCAGTGAAATCTAGATAACTCACTTTAAACATTTTGATTCTTAAATGAATTTTTATTCTCCTTATGATGAAACAAACTTTTGCTCCTACCCTGAGAAAGTATTTTTTAAAAATTAACTATTATTTATTAACCTGGAAATTTTGTCCCATCTTGATTATATAATACCTCTTATTATTGCCTATTTTATACTCCTTTTTTCTTTATTATAGACAAATTGCAGATAGGCAGGTCAAAAGTGTACATAGAATTCAAGGTGATTAGCTTAGTAGTTAGATCATTGTGATAATGAAGCCAGCATTCTAACTTTGATCCTGTAAGGGACAATTTAATATTAAGCTCCATGAGGACAGGAGCTTTATGTTCTCAGTGCTTAGAACATTGCTTGGCACATTGTAAGGCCAAAAAAAAAAACTTATTGAATGAAAAACATACTGCAATAGTGGATAGACCTCAAATCTCAGTAACTTATTAGAACAAAAGTTTATTTCCTGTTATACAAAGTCTAGAACAGGTTGGTAAGGACTCTCCTCTATCTGGTGACTTAGGAATTTTGTCTTCTGTCATCTTGCGACTCAGGAACTGCCATCTTGTGATGTCCAGTTAAGGCATCACAGTGTGGAAAGAGGTGGATTGTAGAGGCACACCTCTTAAATGCCTCTGCATTTAGATGATATCTGCCAATCCTTCCTGTAGTCCACTGGCCAGATACAGTGACTTGGCCCCAACAGAACTGCAAGGGAGCTGGGAAATGTAGTAGAGCTTGTGGGTACCCACAGAGCAACTGTCTTCACCACAAATGAAAACATAGAAAAGTATTTTATTACCTGACCATTCTGAACCCTGTTGGTTATACATTGATTTTATAGCAGTATCATAGTGTCTTGGGATGGCACTATGACCCAGGCCAACTTTTGGTTAAAAACATTCTAAAACTATTAATTAGCTATGTCTTTAAATGTTGTCTAACTTCTCAATAATAATGATAACTGTAGTAGTAGTAATAGTAATAATAATAACAACAAACAACTTTTTTTTAAAAATAAATTTATTTTATTTATTTATTTTTGGCTGCATTGGGTCTTCATTGTTGTGTGCGGGCTTTCTCTAGTTGCGGCGAGAGGGGGCTACTCTTTGTTGTGGTGCGTGGGCTTCTCATTGCTGTGGCTTCTCTTGTTGGGGATCACGGGCTGCAGGCACACGGGCTTCAGTAGTTGTGGCTCATGGGCTCTAGAGCGCAGGCTCCGTAGTTGTGGCGCACAGGCTTAGTTGCTCCACGGCATGTGGGATCTTCCCAGATCAGGGCTCGAACCCGTGTCCCCTGCATTGCTAGGCAGATTCTTAACCACTGTGCCACCAGGGAAGCCCAACAACAAACAGCTTTGTTGAGAGTTTCCTGTAAGCTTATACCATGCTAAGAGCTTTACATAGATTATCACATTTAACTTTCCCACTAATCAAAAGAAGTAGATTACAGGCATACCTTGTTGCATTGTGCTTCACTTTATAGTACTTCACAGGTACTATTTTTTTTACAAATTGAAGTTTTGTGGCCACCCTGCATTGAGCAACTGTATTAGTGCCATTTTTCTAACAGCATTTGCTCAGTTTGTGTCTCTGTGTCACATTTTGGTAATTCTCACAGTATTTCAAACTTTTAAATTATTATTATATTTGTTATTATATTCTGTGATTGGTGATATTTGATATTACTATTGTAATTATTTTTGGGGGCACAATGAACTGGTCCCATTTAAAATGAGGACCTTAACTGATAAATGTTGTGTGTTCTGACTGCTCCACCGACTGGCTGTTCCCCTGTCTCTCACCCTCTCCTTGTCCCTCCCTATTCCCTGAGACATAAAAATATTGAAATTAGGCCAATTAATAATCTTACAATACCCTCTAAGTATTCAAGTGAAAGGAAGTGTTGTATGTCTCTCACTTTAAATTGAAAGCTAGAAATGATTAAGCTTAGTGAGGAAGGCATTGAAAGCTGCTGTAGGCCAAAAGCTAGGCCTCTTGTGCCAAATAGTTAGCCAAGTTTTGAATACAAAGGAAAAGTTCTTGAAGGAAATTAAAATCACTACTCCAGTGAACACACAAATGATAAGAAAATGAAACATCCTTATTGCTGATATGGAGAAAGTTTTAGTGGTCTAGATAGAAGATCAAACCAGTTACAACATTCCCTTAAGCCAAAACTTAATCCAGAGAAAGGCCCTAACTCCCTTCAATTCTATGAAGGCTGAGAGAAATGAGGAAGCTACAGGAAAAAAGTTTGAAGCTAGCAGAGGTTGGTTCATGAGGTTTACGAAAAGAAGCTATCTTCTTAACATAAAAGTGCAAGGTGAAGCAGCAAGTGCTGATGTAGAAGCTGCAGCAAGTTATCCAGAAGATCTAGCTAAGATAATTAATGAAGGTGGTGATACTGAACAACAGATTGTCAACATAGACGAAACAGCCATCTATTAGAAGAGGATGCCATTTAGGACTTTCATAGCTATAGAGGAGAAGTCAATGCCTGACTTCAAAGCTTCAAAGGACAGGCTAACTCTCTTGTTAGGGGTTAATATACTTGGTAACTTTAAATTGAAGCCAATGCTCATTTGCCACTGCAAAAGTTCTAGGACCCTTAAGAATGATGCTAAATCTACTCTACTTGTGCTCTAAAATGGAACAAGACCTAGATGACAGCACATCTGTTTACAATATAGTTTTTTTTTTTTTTTTAAACATCTTTATTGAAGTATAATTGCTTTACAATGGTGTGCTAGCTTCTGCTTTACAACAAAGTGAATCAGTTACACATATACATATGTTGCCATATCTCTTCCCTCTTGCATCTCCCTCCCTCCCACCCTCCCTATCCCACCCCTCTAGGTGGTCACAAAGCACCGAGCTGATCTCCCTGTGCTATGCGGCTGCTTCCCACTAGTTATCTATTTTACATTTGGTAGTGTATATATGTCCATGACACTCTCTCACCCTGTCACATCTCACCCCTCCCCCTCCCCATATCCTCAAGTCCATTCTCTAGTAGGTCTGTGTCTTTATTCCCATCTTGCCACTAGGTTCTTCATGACCTCTTTTTTTTTTTTTTTTCCCTTAGATTCCATATATATGTGTTAGCATACTGTATTTGTTTTTCTCTTTCTGACTTACTTCACTCTGTATGACAGACTCTAACTCCATCCACCTCATTACAAACACCTCCATTTCATTTCTTTTTATGGCTGAGTAATATTCCATTGTATATATGTGCCACATCTTCTTTATCCATTCATCCGATGATGGACACCTAGGTTGCTTCCATGTCCTGGCTATTGTAAACAGAGCTGCAATGAATATTTTGGTACATGACTCTTTCTGAATTATGGTTTTCTCAGGGTATATGCCCAGTAGTGGGATTGCTGGGTCATATGGTAGTTCTATTTTTAGTTTTTTAAGGAACCTCCATACTGTTCTCCATAGTGGCTGTATCAATTTACATTCCCACCAACAGTGCAAGAGGGTTCCCTTTTCTCCACACCCTCTCCAGCATTTATTGTTTCTAGATTTTTTGATGATGGCCATTCTGACCGGTGTGAGATGATACCTCATTGTAGTTTTGATTTGCATTTCTCTAATGATTAATGATGTTGAGCATTCTTTCATGTGTCTGTTGGCAATCTGTATCTCTTCTTTGGAGAAATGTCTATTTAGGTCTTCTGCCCATTTTTGGATTGGGTTGTTTGTGTTTTTGTTATTGAGCTGCATGAGCTGCTTGTAAATCTTGGAGATTAATCCTTTGTCCGTTGCTTCATTTGCAAATATTTTCTCCCATTCTGAGGGTTGTCTTTTGGTCTTGTTTATGGTTTCCTTTGCTGTGCAAAAGCTTTTAAGTTTCATTAGGTCCCATTTGTTTATTTGTGTTTTTATTTCCATTTCTCTAGGACCTGGGTCAAAAAGGATCTTGCTGTGACTTATGTCATACAGTGTTCTGCCTATGTTTTCCTCTAAGAGTTTGATAGTGTCTGGCCTTACACTTAGGTCTTTAATCCATTTTGAGTTTATTTTTGTGTATGGTGTTAGGGAGTGTTCTAATTTCATACTTTTACATGTACCTGTCCAATTTTCCCAGCACCACTTATTGAAGAGGCTGTCTTTTCTCCACTGTATATGCTTGCCTCCTTTATCAAAGATAAGGTGACCATATGTGCGTGGGCTTATCTCTGGGCTTTCTATCCTGTTCCATTGATCTATATTTCTGTTTTTGTGCCAGTACCAAACTGTCTTGATTACTGTAGCTTTGTAATATAGTCTGAAGTCAGGGAGCCTGATTCTTACAGCTCCATTTTTCGTTCTCAAGATTGCTTTGGCTATTCGGGGTCTTTTGTGTTTCCATACAAATTGTGAAATTTTTTGTTCTAGTTCTGTGAAAAATGCCAGTGGTAGTTTGATAGGGATTGCATTGAATCTGTAGATTGCTTTGGGTAGCAGAGTCATTTTCACAATGTTTATTCTTCCAATCCAAGAACATGGTATATCTCTCCATCTATTTGTATCATCTTTAATTTCTTTCATCAGTGTCCTATAATTTTCTGCATACAGGTCTTTTGTCTCCTTAGGTAGGTTTATTCCTAGGTATTTTATTCTTTTTGTTGCAATGGTAAACGGGAGTGTTTTCTTAATTTCACTTTCAGATTTTTCATCATTAGTATACAGGAATGCAAGAGATTTCTGTGCATTAATTTTGTATCCTGCTACTTTACCAAATTCATTGATTAGCTCTAGTAGTTTTCTGGTAGCATCTTTTGGATTCTCTATGTATAGTATCATGTCATCTGCAAACAGTGACAGCTTTACTTCTTCTTTTCCGATTTGGATTCCTTTTATTTCTTTTTTGTCTCTGATTGCTGTGGCTAACACTTCCAAAACTATGTTGAATAATAGTGGTGAGAGTGGGCAACCTTGTCTTGTTCCTGATCTTAGTGGAAATGGTTTCAGTTTTTCACCATTGAGGACAATGTTGGCTGTGGGTTTGTCATATACGGCCTTTATTATGTTGAGGAAAGTTCCCTCTATGCCTACTTTCTGCAGGACTTTTATCATAAATGGGTGTTGAATTTTGTCGAAAGCTTTCTCTGCATCTATTGAGATGATCATATGGTTTTTCTCCTTCAATTTGTTAATATGATGTATCACGTTGATTGATTTGCGTATATTGAAGAATCCTTGCATTCCTGGAATAAACCCCACTTGATCATGGTGTATGATCCTTTTAATGTGCTGTTGGATTCTGTTTGCTAGTATTTTGTTGAGGATTTTTGCATCTATGTTCATCAGTGATATTGGCCTGTAGTTTTCTTTCTTTGTGATATCTTTGCCTGGTTTTGGTATCAGGGTGATGGTGGCCTCGTAGAATGAGTTGGGGAGTGTTCCTCCCTCTGCAATATTTTGGAAGAGTTTGAGAAGGATAGGTGTTAGCTCTTCTCTAAATGTTTGATAGAATTCGCCTGTGAAGCCATCTGGTCCTGGGCTTTTGTGTGTTGGAAGATTTTTAATCACAGTTTCAATTTCAGTGCTTGTGATTGGTCTGTTCATATTTTCTATTTCTTCCTGGTTCAGTCTCGGCAGGTTGTGCATTTCTAAGAATCTGTCCATTTCTTCCAGGTTGTCCATTTTATTAGCATAGAGTTGCTTGTAGTAATCTCTTATGATCGTTTGTATTTCTGCAGTGTCAGTGGTTACTTCTCCTTTTTCATTTCTAATTCTATTAATTTGAGTCTTCTCCTTTTTTCTCTTGATGAGTCTGGCTAATGGTTTATCAATTTTGTTTATCTTCTCAAAGAACCAGCTTTTAGTTTCATTGATTTTTGCTATTGTTTCCTTCATTTCTTTTTCATTTATTTCTGATCTGATCTTTATGATTTCTTTCCTTCTGCTAGCTTTGGGGTTTTTTTGTTCTTCTTTCTCTAATTGCTTTAGGTGCAAGGTTAGGTTGTTTATTCGAGATGTTTCCTGTTTCTTGATGTAGGCTTGTATTGCTATAAACTTCCCTCTTAGAACTGCTTTTGCTGCATCCCATAGGTTTTGGATCGTCGTGTCTCCATTGTCATTTGTTTCTAGGTATTTTTTGATTTCCCCTTTGATTTCTTCAGTGATCACTTCGTTATTAAGTAGTGTATTGTGTAGCCTCCATGTGTTTGTATTTTTTACAGATCTTTTCCTGTAATTGATATCTAGTCTCATAGCGTTGTGGTCGGAAAAGATACTTGATACGATTTCAATTTTTTTAAATTTACCAAGGCTTGATTTGTGACCCAAGATATGATCTATCCTGGAGAATGTCCCATGAGCACTTGAGAAAAATGTGTATTCTGTTGTTTTTGGGTGGAATGTCCTATAAATATCAATTAAGTCCATCTTGTTTAATGTATCATTTAAAGCTTGTGTTTCCTTATTTATTTTCATTTTGGATGATCTGTCCATTGGTGAAAGTGGGGTGTTAAAGTCCCCTACTATGATTGTGTTACTGTCGATTTCCCCTTTTATGGCTGTTAGTATTTGCCTTATGTATTGAGGTGCTCCTGTGTTGGGTGCATAAATATTTACAATTGTTATACCTTCCTCTTGGATCGATCCCTTGATCATTATATAGTGTCCTTCTTTGTCTCTTGTAATTGTCTTTATTTTAAAGTCTATTTTGTCTGATATGAGAATTGCTACTCCAGCTTTCTTTTGATTTCCATTTGCATGGAATATCTTTTTCCATCCCCTCACTTTCAGTCTGTATGTGTCTCTAGGTCTGAAGTGGGTCTCTTGTAGACAGCATATATATGGGTCTTGTTTTTGTATCCATTCAGCCAGTCTGTGTCTTTTGGTGGGAGCATTTAATCCGTTTACATTTAAGGTAATTATCGATATGTATGTTCCTATTCCCATTTTCTTAAATGTTTTGGGTTTGTTATTGTAGGTGTTTTCCTTCTCTTGTGTTTCTTGCCTAGAGAAGTTCCTTTAGCATTTGTTGTAAAGCTGGTTTGGTGGTGCTGAACTCTCTCAGCTTTTGCTTGTCTGTAAAGGTTTTAATTTCTCCATCAAATCTGAATGAGATCCTTGCTGGGTAGAGTAATCTTGGTTGTAGGTTTTTCTCCTTCATCACTTTAAGTATATCCTGCCACTCCCTTCTGGCTTGCAGCGTTTCTGCTGAAAGATCAGCTGTTAACCTTATGGGGATGCCCTTGTGTGTTATCTGTTGTTTTTCCCTTGCTGCTTTTAATATGTTTTCTTTATATTTAATTTTTGATAGTTTGATTAATATGTGTCTTGGTGTGTTTCTCCTTGGATTTATCCTGTATGGGACTCTCTGTGCTTCCAGGACTTGATTAACTATTTCCTTTCCCATATTAGGGAAGTTTTCAACTATAATCTCTTCAAATATTTTCTCAGTCCCTTTCTTTTTCTCTTCTTCTTCTGGGACCCCTATAATTCGAATGTTGGTGCGTTTAATGTTGTCCCAGAGGTCTCTGAGACTGTCCTCAGTTCTTTTCATTCTTTTTTCTTTATTCTGCTCTGCAGTAGTTATTTCCACCATTTTATCTTCCAGGTCACTTATCCGTTCTTCTGCCTCAGTTATTCTGCTATTGATCCCATCTAGAGTATTTTTAATTTCATTTATTGTGCTTGTCATCGTTTCTTGATTCCTCTTTAGTTCTTCTACGTCCTTGTTAAATGTTTCTTGCATTTTGTCTATTCTATTTCCAAGACTTTGGATCATCCTTACTATCATTATTCTGAATTCTTTTTCAGGTAGACTACCTATTTCCTCTTCATTTGTTAGGTCTGGTGTGTTTTGACCCTGCTCCTTCATCTGCTGTGTGTTTTTCTGTCTTCTCATTTTGCTTATCTTACTGTGTTTGGGGTCTCCTTTTCACAGGCTGCAGGCTCGTAGTTCCCGTTGTTTTTGGTATCCGTCCCCAGTGGCTAAGGTTGGTTCAGTGGGTTGTGTAGGTTTCCCGGTGGAGGGAACTAGTGCCTGTGTTCTGGTGGATGAGGCTGGATGTTGTCTTTCTGGTGGGTTCGTCCACGTCTGGTGGTGTGTTTTGGGGTGTCTGTGGCCTTATTATGATTTTAGGCAGCCTCCCTGCTAATGGATGGGGCTGTGTTCGTCTCTTGCTAGTTGTTTGGCATAGGGTGTCCAGCACTGTAGCTTGCTGGTCGTTGAGTGAAGCTGGGTCTTGATGTTGAGATGGAGATCTGTGAGAGATTTTCGCCGTTTGGTATTACGTGGAGCTGGGAGGTCTCTTGTGGACCAGTGTCCTGAAGTTGGCTCTCCCACCTCAGAGGCACAGCCCTGATGCCTGGCTGGAGCACCAAGAGCCTTTCATCCACACGGCTCAGAATTAAAGGGAGAAAAAATGGAAAGAAAGAAAAAAAGAGGATAAAATAAAATAAAATAAAGCAATTATAATAAAAAATAAGAAAAAAATTATTAAGAGTAAATTTATTAAGAAAAAAATTTTTTTTAATTTTTAAAAATAGATTTATTAATTTTTTATACTAAAAATAAGAAAAAAATTATTTAGAAAAAATTTATTAAGAAAAAAAATTTTTTAATTTTTTAAAATAAAAAATATGAAAAAACTTATTAAAAAATTTTTTAAAAATAGAAAATAAGGAAAAAATTATTAAGAAAACATTTATTAGGGGAAAAAAAAAAATTTTTTAAGCCAAAAAAAAAAAAAAAAAAACGGACGGACCTAACCCTAGGACTAACGGTGAGAGCAAAGCTAGACAAAATCTCACCCAGAAGCATACACATCTACACTCACAAAAAAAAGGAAAAGGGGAAAAGTTAATATATCCTGCTCCCAAAGTCCATCTCCTAAATTTGGGATGATTCGTTGTCTATTCAGGTATTCAACAGATGCAGGCACATCAAGTTGTTTGTGGAGCTTTAATCCGCTGCTTCTGAGGCTGCTGGGAGAGATTTCCCTTTCTCTTCTTTGTTCGTACAGCTCCCGGGGTTCTGCTTTGGATTTGGACCCGCCTCTGCATGTAGGTCCCCTGAGGGCGTCTGTTCCCCACCCAGACAGAACGGGGTTAAAGAAGCAGCTGATTCGGGGGCTCTGGCTGAGTCAGGCCGGGGGGAGGGAGCGGTACGGAGGAGGCGGGGCGAGCCTGCGGCGGCAGAAGCCGGCGTGACGTTGCAGCAGCCTGAGGCGCGCCGTGCGCTCTCCCGGGGAAGTTGTCCCCGGATTACGGGAGCCTGGCCGTGGCGGGCTGCACAGGCTCCCGGGAGGGGCGGTGTGGAGAATGACCTGTGCTCGCCCACAGGCTGTTTGGTGGCGGCAGCAGCAGCCTTAGCGTCTCATGCCCGTCTCTGGGGTCCGCGCTGATAGCGGCGGCTCGCGCCCGTCTCTGGAGTTCGTTTAAGTGGCGCTCTGAATCCCCTCTCCTTGCACGCCGCGAAACAAAGAGGCAAGAAAAAGTCTCCTACCTCTTCGGCAGCTGCAGACTTTTTCTCGTGCACCCTCCCGGCTAGTTGTAGTGCGCTAGACCCTTCAGGCTGTGTTCACGCAGCCAACCCCAGTCCTCTCCCTGGGATCCGACCGAAGCCCGCGCCTCAGCTCCCAGCCCCCGCCCGCCCCGGCGGGTGAGCAGACAAGCCTCTCGGGCTGGTGAGCGCTGCTCGGCGCCGAGCCTCTGTGCGGGAATCTCTCCGTTTTTCCCTCTGCGTCCCTGTTGCTGTGGGATCCGCGCTGATAGCCGCGGCTCGCGCCCGTCTCTGGAGCTCGTTTAGGCGGCGCTCTGAATCCCCTCTCCTTGCGCGCCGCGAAACAAAGAGGCAAGAAAAATTCTCTTGCCTCTTTGGCAGCTGCAGTCTTTTTCCCGGACTCCCTCCCGGCTAGCACCGAAGCCCGAGCCCCAGCTCCCAGGCCCCGCCCGCCCCGGCGGCTGAGCAGACAAGCCTCTCGGGCTGGTGAGTGCTGGTCGGCACCGCTCCTCTGTGCGGGAATCTCCGCTTTGCCCTCCGCACCAATGTGGGTGCGCTCTCCTCCGTGGCTCCGAAGCTTCCCCCCTCTGCTACCCGCAGTCTCTGCCCACGAAGGGGCTTCCTAGTGTGTGGAAACCTTTCCTCCTTCACAGCTCCCTCCCACCGGTGCAGGTCCCGTCCCTATTTTGTCTCTGTTATTTCTTTTTTCTTTTGCCCTACCCAAGTACGTGGGGATTTTCTTGCCTTTTGGGAGGTCTGACGTCTTCTGCCTGCGTTCAGTGGGTGTTCTGTAGGAGCAGTTCCACGTGTAGATGTATTTCTCATGTATCTGTGGGGAGGAAGGTGATCTCCGCGTCTTACTCTTCCGCCATCTTGCCCCTCCCCCTACAATATAGTTTACTGAATAATTTAATCTCACTGTTGAGACCTACTGTTCATAAAAAAGATTCCTTTTGAAATATTACTGCTCATTGACAATGCACCTGGTCACCCAAGAGCTCTGATGGAGATGAAATTAATGTTGTTTTCATGCCTGCTAACACAACATCCATTCTGCAGTCCATGGATCAAGAAATAATATCCAGTTTCAAGTCTTATTATTTAAGACATTTTGTAAGGACATAGCTGCCATAGACAGTGATTCCTCTGATGTATCTGGGCAAAGTAGATTGAAAACCTTCTGGAAAGGATTCACCATTCTAGATGCCATTAAGAAAATTTGTGATTCAAGGGAAGAGGTCAAAATATCAATTTAACAGAAGTTTGGAAGAAGTTGATTTTAACCCTCATGGATAACTTTGAAGGGTTCAAGACCTCAGTTGAGGAAGTAACTGCAGATATGGTGGAAATAGCAAGAGAACTAGAATTAGAAGTGGAGCTTGAAGATGTGATTGAATTGCTGCACTCTCATGATAAAACTTTAACAGATAAGGAGCTACTTCTTATGGATGAACAAAGAAAGTAGTTTCTTGAGAAGGAAACTACTCCTGGTGATTATGCTGTGAAGATTGTTGGAATGGCAACAAAGGATTTAGAATATAACATAAACTTAGTTGATAAGGCAGCAGCCAGGTTTGAGAGGACTGACTCCAACTTTGAAAGAAGTTTTACTGTGGGTAAAATGCATCAAACTGCTTTGCATGCTACAGAAGAATCATTCGTAAAAGGAAGTCAATCGATGTGGCAAACTTTACTGTTATCTTATTTTGAGAAATTTCCACAGCCTCACCAACCTTCAGCAACCACCACCCTATCAGTCAGCAGCATCAACATTGAGGCAAGAGCTCCCACCAGCTAAAAGATTATGACTCGCTGAAGGCTCATTATGGTTAACATTTTTCAGCAATAAAATATTTTAAAGTTAAGGTATGTATTTTTTTTTTAGACTTAACAGACTACAGTATAGTGTAAGTCTAACTTTTATATGCACTGGGAAACCAAAAAATTCATGTGACTCACTTTATTGTGGTGATCTGGAACAAAACTCACAATTTCTCCAAGATATGCATGTACTGCCCTCATTCCATAAATAAGGACACTAGGGCTAAGATTGTAAAAAGCTTGCCCAAGGCCTCACAGTAAGGATTCTTAGATAAAAGCTGAATTTTTACCCTTTGTTGAAATCCTCACTCTAGGATTTCTCAAGTGCAAAATGATAATACTAAGTCTTACATGAAATGATTTATTAGACACCTAGCACAGCATCTGGTCCTAATACTAACTTGGTGCTTAGTAGGTATTCAAACAGTACTAGCTGTCTTCCTTTATATATAAAGAACAGGCAGCCAGAAGCCATGCCTGCCTGCTCTACTATTGATTACTGTTATGTGCTTTTTCACATAATTGAAAATTGTGATTAAACATAACTTAAGCCTTAGAGTTTTTACTGCATTACTGATTTATAATAGGCCATTGATTCCACAGAGTAACCATCTCTGGGCCAACCAACATAAAAGTGATGTAGATTCCACACTGTAATCCTCCTTGAAGAGTAACACTTCAAGAAATTGAATGGGGAAAATATACTCAGGACAAAACAAAATCTAATCCTTTATGTCATTAAGGATTGTCTCAGATATCCCTCTTTAAAACTAATATGTAGATTATTTGATTCGGATTTTAAATGGATTGAACACATGCCTTTCTGCCATAACAAACAGAGTAGCAGGCATTGTTTCTGCTGACTTTATATAACAATCTTGGAGGGGCAAGAGCAACTCAACATGCTGACCATAACTGTAAGACTGAAGAGCTCAATATCATTTGTGTCAAAAGCAGAATCACCACTTTTGGCAGATACTTTTAAGTATCCAAACGACAATACTAAAATAATATCCAACAGATTGACCAGTTCATTTCCTGGAGATGCATTTTGTAGTGAATTCATCTTGGCTATCCTGTTGAGCTAGATCAGAGTTACATCCATAGCATCTTCAATAGTGCCTGGCATATAGTAGGTGCTCAATAAACATTTAACAAATTCTAGACAGCTCTGAAAATCCAGCTTTCCATCACCAACACAAGATTGTCTACTTCAACCCTGAATTGTTTAGTGTTACGTTCAAACTCCAGGCTGAGACAATTGATAGATGAAAGAGAAGGATGTGTTATTCACTCATCTCTCTCAAGCTCTATTCCTACAGCTCACCTTATCATAAGAAAACCACATCACTGTTCTAAGTTATTTTAGCTGAACTAGTGAATGGTTTAGTAAAAGAAGAACACATGTTTTGGAGTTGGAAAAACTTTAATTCATATTAATTGGTACCACTAATCAATAGTTCCAAGACTTTGAGCCAATTAACAGCTCTGTATGCCACTTTCCTCATCTGCTGTTAGTGTTAAATATAGTATTTAACAGAATACAAAGTTCACCTTTACTAGGTAAATGACTAATGCTGGTTCACCTTTCTTTCTCCCCTTGTCTTATTGAGAGTTGATATCATATAAGTCATATGAAACATATATCTATGTCTTTGATGAAAAAATACTATATCTACTGCCTGTTGTTTGATTCCAGGGTTATTATATAAAGAACTACTGAATATTTTTTCCTGGGGTTGAGTGCTAGAGAAATTCTACCTTTCCTATGAACTACTGTATGGTATACTTTATGAAATTAATGAATCAAAACTTGCCACTCACTGTGGTCTTGTTGTTGTCATGTTTTTCCTTTGGCTTGCTGGAAGCATGACACTAACTTTTGTGCTCAAGACAGTAGATGTTCAAAATTTAAGTCTTCTGGTAAAACCGTCATCTCTCAGCCTGCTTTATTTGACATTTATTCTTAAAACTGGATTTAATGGTTTTATTGTTTCTATATCTTTTATGGTGAGCTGTACAAATCCTTTTTGAAACCACACAGAATATAAATAATAAATGAATGAAGGAATAAAATGACTTGGTTTCATAGGTGTTAAGTGCAGAACTAATCCAGGCTTGGTGCTCTTTTCAGCTGAAACTGAAAGTTTTATTCAAGAGAAACTAAGGAAACTTAACATCTAAAAATTCTCAAACCTTAATGTTTCCTGCTCAGGAACTGACTAGCAGTAACACAGGCCAGTCATGCACAAGTGAAAATGGGGAGGGAGTGAAATACAGGTTATTAAGTCCGAGAAAAATGCAATCAAAGCTTTGGACACCTACAGGATAAGATCAGTAATATGGGACATTTTTCTTTTCAAACTCCGTAGCTATGGGCTAGCACCTGAACTGATGATAGGAATCATGACACAAGCCCTTTCTTATAGGTCTGTGTAATATGCTGTCTTTTCACAGAACAGATTATATTCAAATTTCCTCTCTGCCTATCAAACTGCCAGCAGCAATAAAGTCTTCTTTGAATTTAGCTTAAAATTTTTTTGGCAGATGGGGGGCAGGGAGGAAATGAGTTTGCTTTGAACTTTTTCAAAGAAAATTTTATTATGTCAATATAAAATAAATCGTTGAGTCATTTAAATATAAGATTAATATTCAGTGGGGGAATGAGTTACTTTTAAAATTAATTTGAATCAATGATAGAAGAGACTATTCTAAACCTGTAGTTATTTTGAGCCGTATTGATCTCCAAAAGTCACCACTGTGATGTTTTTCATTTTTAATATAACATTTCTGATTTATAATTAATTTAATCATCTTAATTTTTTCTCTGGAAAAACACTTTTCATTTTGACAAGCATTTATGAATACCTGTGAGTTTCATACTTCCTCCCAAATGTTTTAGTATAAATTTAATAGAAATAGATGGTGGAATGTTTATTTTCATGAGATAATTGAGAGAAAATTGACTGGACACTCTATTGTAATTGTGAGATAGGAAAACACATCCCAGGGAAAATGACATCTGGGCCTGCTTATAGAGGTGCTGATACCAAGGAAAGCCATCATAGCATTATTTTTAACTTCCACATCCTTTGTTTACTTGGTTTGACCTGCATTTCCTCCAGTTTTTGCCTCTCCAACTAGCCTTTTTTGAATGGTGACATCTCTTACATCTACTATTCTCTAAAATAGTGGTTCTCGAAGTGTGGAACTTGTTAGAAATACAAACTCTTGGCCTTATCTTAGTCCCACTGAATCAGAAACTTTTCAGGGACTCAACAATCTATGTTTTACAAGCTCCTCAGGTAGTTCTGAGCCATATTAAAACTTCAGAACCCCTGCCTTAAACTATTGGCCAGTCATGCCTTCCCAATATGAATTCCTGATTCTTCTTGTCTTGGGTTCAAATCATCAGTTCTGTGATCTGAATAGGAATATACTACAACATATAACGGGTGAAAAATCTCTTCAGCATTGATAATATTTTTCCATAGTGTGCTTAATGGCATATTTTCATAGGCTCATTTTTAGAGAAAAGTTTATATTTAGACTTTATAGTCATGATAAGACTGCATGGGAATTGAGGATGGAAATTGTGTGTGTGTGTGTGTGTGTGTGTGTGAATTCACAGATTTTACAATGATGATTTTTAATCTTACTGTGGGAAATTATATGCTTTCAAATGGATAAAAAAATCACTGAGTAACTTTTATTTCAGAAAATGTGTCAGGGCATTAGGTATTTCATTTGAATAGCTTTTATTTGTTTCTTTTTGACTGGGAATACTTTTGTAGCTAAAATTTTGCTCTTAGTCTAAGCTCTATGATTGTTTTAACCATTTTACCAAACTACCACCAAGTCTGTATACAACTTCCCCATTACATGAAAAGTCCTGCTCCAGATATGCACTGGGAAAAATTACAGGGTACTTCTCAGGTGTGTGAACAATTGCTGTGATGAAATGATATACTCCATTATAGCACTTGGCCAGCTGGTGACCTGTCCTGAGTACCAAGACTTCATTAGTTCTTGAGTCTGGAGCAACGGGTGTCTTTCAAATACTTGAATCTGAGATGTAGGGTAATCCTTGTCCTAACTAGGACTCTGGTTTCTAGTTTGTGTTTGCCATGAACAATGGAATTTGGCAATATGTAAATACACCAAGTGTGTGTTCCCTGATGCAGAAGCAGAAATATTATTTCTGCTGCATAATAAGTGTTTTACTTTCCAAATATCTCAGGCAGAGCTGTATGATCTGTTTCACAGGCTTCAGGCGGTCCTTCCACTCCAGTGTGTGATTCTCAATATGCATCAGAATACTTAGAAGCCTTATTAAAACAGAATGTTGGGCCCCAGAGTTCCTGATTTAATAGGTGTGGGGTGGGAGTGAGCAGTCTCATTTCCAACAAGTCTACAGGTGATGCTGATACTGATGGTCCAGGGAGCACACTGTGAGAATGATTTTCTAATGCTGCCTTTCTCAAAGTCAGATCCACAGATCCTCAAATCAGAATCACCTGGACTGCCTAGTAATCTCCAGATCCTCAGGACCTATGCTGATGACCTGAATCCAAATCTCCAAGGTGTTATGTCAGTGATTTGTATTTTATCAAGCTCCCCAGGTAGTCCAAATGCACACTCACATCTGAGGACCAGTTAGAGGGGAGGACTGGGCATATAGTTTGCCAGAGAAAACACAAATCAAGTCTCTTTCCAACATTACCAATTTTATACCATGACTTGGCATTCATGGTTGTTTTATACATAGTAGTTGGATGAATTAATGATAATGAATGAATGCAGGCAATTAGTTGCTACTCCCTGTTTGCTCCTAGCATCTTTTCTTTATTCTGCTATAAAATATATTTTCCATATTTTAACTACTTGCTTATTTTACTGCCTCCATCTAGATGGGGAACTTATCTTTTTTTGTATCGCCAGTGCCAGAAGTCTAGAACATAAAGGTCATTACATATGATTACTACATACATGCAATGCAGTTGGAATAGCGATGTTTCAGAGGTGAAGAGAATATGTGGGGAAAGGGAAATAGATTACTTAGGTTTGATGAGACTAGTGTGTGCTAAGAATTTTGTGGGTGGTCAGAAACTAGAGTAGTACAGGATGTGAAGTGTCAGAACATGACAAATGGCAAGTCGGGCACTTTGTACCAAATTAATCTTGACAGATGAAATTCATTTGTTAGTCTAGCTCCAGTTGCTTTTTTACCTTTCCTTGCCAAGGGAAAAAAATGACTTTAGTAGGGTTAGTTTACTGATACATCAAAAAGTCTAGCGTAGAAATGGACTATGGTGTAGAGAACACTTCCTGATACTGTAGTTGAAATAAAGGATCGTTATAATGTTCTTGTTTCTGCTATTGTCCACAGCCATTGTCTAAATTCTAAACCCTGTTTAGTCTCCATGAATGGGCTCACAATGCCCTGATTCTTAATAGTGTTGTTTAATTTCCGGCTCTGTACTTCATAGACTGCCTCCTGGATTTCAGACCTCTCATGATTGTATTTGTGAATTACCTGAATTTTCAGTCTCCATCCAAACAACCTAGATTCCTAATTTATAGTCCACTCTGTTCTTTGAGGTCTGTGTGCATTTGTACTGGATTGTTGCTAGCGTATGTCTCCCAGTCATAGGCTGGTGCCTGTCACGACTATTCTGTTCCCAAGCCCATCTGGGGTCTTAAGGTTCTTGTACTAGATTCGTAGGTTTTGTCACCCTTGTCCACAAAGTCCCCATTGTATTCTCCTCATTACTAATGCTGCCTGTCTCTCATCCAAGAGCATACAGGGCAAATCAGTTTGTACTCCCATTTCAATTTTTTTAATTAGAAATGAAATGCCAAAAATGTCTAAGGAAATGACTTTATTACCAACTACAGGTCCAGAGCTTAAGGAGGTTTAAATCTTCTTTCAGATTATGTGAGAATTAGATTTTTGGAGGTCAGTATATATTAAAACCATACAAAGACCTTTAGTTTAGATTCTGGGCTCAGAATATTAAAGCCAGTTTTGCTTTGTATTTTACTAATTAAAGCTTTGACATACTCAAAAGATGTAAGTATGTAATTATTCATTGTGTGGGAATGTCCCACTCATTGCAGGACAACTAGCATTGGTCAATAAGCCACATCTTCTATTATTGTGGCACACCCAAACATGCCCACAGGTCTCCCAAATGCCTGCTAAGGGTTAGCATCACATCTAAAGAGAACCACTGGTTTAGACTATTCAATTTTCAAGTGCTGGAACTGGGAAGGAAACCACAGAGCATGTGAGTGCTCAAAACCTGAACAAAATCAGCAAGAAAGAGACGAATGACTATTGGGTAAACATCTGCCAGTGTGTGCCACAAGGAAAAGGCTAGATAGTATTCTGTAAGTTTCCTTCTCACTACAGAATCCAAACTATTTAATGTCATAAAAAGCAATGTAAGATCATTTATGGGTAAATAATAATCATGGATAATGGATACTTACATTATATATATTCATAAATCATGATTCAAAATAGCAATTTCTTCAATTGTTAAATATAATTAATAGAACTTCTCTTATTGATAAACAAAAGATATAGCAATTGAGATACTTAAAATCTAAGCTGGCAATAAATAAAAAAGCTGTCATGTGGCATTTTAGAACAGTGTTAGTGACTAAAATTTTTCAATGTTTAATGCAGTAGCATTTTTGGTATTATTGAGAGCAAATGAAGTCAACACTATTTAATTCAAATTTGCCTAATTAAAACTATGCATTATTTTATATCTCAGTTCTTTCTGAGAAAAGGATGTAGATACATTCTTTCATTCTTCCTCATATGGCTGTTATAACAGATGATCAGGGATCACCTCTGAAGTACCTAACATAGTCTCTGAGGCCAGTATATGTTCAATAGGTGTTTGCTGCATAAATAAATGGTTTTAATGAAATATTTCAGAAAAGATGATGCAGATCTTAGAATATTTTATCATAAATAGTTTTAATATTGAAAACGAATTTTTCTTTGCATTTTTTCTAAGATATTTTACTCCAGGTTATCTTACATGGACTAATATATATATTTTTTTCTGTGTTAAATGCAGGTTTATATAATGACTACAGATGACAAAGTATTAGTAATCATTGAAAGAACAGGCTTTTCTGTATCTCATTGTCATTCTGGTTTTTCTCGTCTCAAGTTTTTGTTGTTCTTTTTCACAGGGATTCGATAAACAAGTGGATGTGTCATATATTGCCAAACATTACAACATGAGCAAAAGCAAAGTTGACAACCAGTTCTACAGCGTGGAAGTGGGAGACTCAACCTTCACAGTTCTCAAGCGCTACCAGAATCTAAAGCCTATTGGCTCTGGGGCTCAGGGAATAGTTTGGTAAGTGGGATGGATTTAACTTCTATTTTTAGAAGGAACATGCTCTATGTGTTGACTACATACACAACACAAACACACAAACACAAATAAATAGCATGACTTGAGGGGGAAAAATCCATTCTACCAAAGAAAAATAAATTTATGAGCCTTATTAGTAATTTACTAACCATTGCCTAACAATATGTACATCTTTGCTTGTGACTAGTTTTTCTAGTCACAAAAAAATCCATTATGCAACAACCATAGAGAAACCAAGAAAACCAGAGGTTTTCTAGCTGTTGCTAAAGCATTTAGAAAATTTTATTTGGATGTTTTCACAGCAAGAAATGAGGGAATATGTGTTCAGATAACCAGCAAGTAAAATTCCCTACAGTCTGAACAAGTATAAATGAGATCTCAAATGTTCCAGTGACTTTTAAAGTTCAATGTTTAAAATTCAGTTGCCTATTAGAAAAAGTGGCATTTAAAAAAAATGTTTGTTGAATATTTCCAAAATGGAAAGATTCTGGGCTCCTTAGTAACTACTCTTTTATGACATTTTGAGTGGCAAATTGAAATGATGACAAATCAGGATCTGACTTACCTGTTATAAAACTCTTGCAAAAGTGATGATAGATTGATAAGGATTTTTTTAAAGGTAGTTTTAACTTGCAATTTAGCAACCAAATGTATTTAGTATGAACTTATTAGTATAATAATTTTCAGTTTGGTGGCTCACAACTATAAAAATTTAGGGCATGAACTATAAGGATACACGTATATTTATATTTATTTATAAAGGATTTACTTATAACAATATATTCGTTATGTGAATTACTGCTAAATTAATAATATCCATTTAAAAACAAAAACATCCCTTTTAAGAGATGAGATGAAGTTGAAATTAACATAATTTAAAAATAGATTTTGTTTTAAAACTCCCTTTTTCCACTCATTTGAGTTTTCTTTTTTTTCTTTTTTGGTGAAAGAAATCTAACAGGGTACAATTATTTTTCAAACCTTCATTTTATATTTCATAAGATGATTCTAAAATCTGGTTCACTTCATTTTTAAACATTTTTTTGTTTTTTTAAGACTATTTGTTTAGAGCAGTTTTAGGTTCACAGCAAAATGCATAGGAAGGTACAGAGATTTCCCATATATCCCCTGCCCACCTGCATACATAGTCTCCCCCAGTATCAACATCCCCCACAAGAGTGGTACATTTATTACAACTGATGAACCTACACTCACACATCATAATCAACGGAGCCCATAGTTTACATTAGGGTTCACTCTTGGTGTTTTACATTCTATGGGTTTGGACAAATGTAAAGTGACATGTATCCATTATTATGGTATCATACAGAGTATTTCCACTGCCCTAAAAATCCTATATACTCCACCTATTCATCCTTCTCCCTACCCCCAACCCCTGGCAACCATTGATCTTTTTATTGTTTCCATAGTTTGCCTTTTTCAGAATGCTGTATAGTTGGAATCAAACAGAATATAGTCTTTTCAGATTGGCTTCTTTCACTTAGTAATATGCATTTAAGTTCTCTTCATGTCTTTTCATGGATTAAAAGTTCACTGAATAGTATTCCATTTTCTGGGTGTACCTTAGTTTATTTATCCATTCATCTACTTTAGGACATCTTGGTTGTTTCTGAGTTTTGGCAATTATAAGTAAAGCTGCTTTAAACATTTGTGTGCAGATTTGTGTGGACATAAATTTTAACGATTCACTTCATATTGACAACTCGTTTTAAGTTCACTCTCAGTGCTTAGTCAATGCAAATGGTGGAAGTGCCTGGTTGGTGCACTACTAAATCATTTACTAGCACCTAAACCTCATTTATCAAATATACCAATGCTTTTATTGAAATTCACTTAGTAAATTTCAATCTTTCCTAATGTCAATCAGTAGTTGTTTTTGCAATTTGAAGATGGAACATTTTAATATTTTAAAATAATGGGCCAAACCTTTTATTTTGTAGATAAACAGCTAAGTAAATTTTTATTTTCAATGTTTATTTGTTTATTTATTATGGTGCAAGGATGCAGGTGAACCTCTTTGTGACACAAAATAATTTCAAGTTGTGGTAGGCGGAATAATGGTCCCTCAAAGATGCCCAGACCATAATCTCCAGAATTCTTGATATGTTATCTTATATGGCAAAATTTTTGACATATAACTTTAAGATTAAAGGCCTTAAAATGGGGCCATTATCCTGGAATATCCAGGTGGGACCTATCTAATCATATGAGTTCTTAAAAGTGGAAAGAAAGGCAGAAGAATGGGTCAGAGAGATGCAATGAGAGAGAAGGGTTAAGAGATTCAAAACATGAGAGGGACTTGCCTTATTGTTGCTGGTTTTGAAGATAGAGGAAAAGTGTCACGAGACAAGGAATGGGGTGGCTTCTAGAAGCTGGGAATGACCCTCAGCTGCCAATTAGCAAGAAAATGGAGACGACAGTCATACAACCATGAGGAATTGAAATTTGCCAGCAAACCCAAATGAGCAAGGAAACATATTGTCCTCTAGCACCTCCAGAAAGGAACTCAGCCTGCTGATATCTTGACTTTAGCCCCATGAGACTCATGTAGGACTTCTGACCTAAAGAACTGCAAGATAATAAATTTATGTTGTTTGAGCAGCTAAGCTTGTGGTGATTTGCTGTGGCATTAATACTAATACACATAGTATAGTAAAGATTCTATTATTAAGATGATTGCTATTCTTCAAAAACCTGGCACACTGAACTATAGTGTTGTCAAAGGAAGGAGTTCAGGGTGTCTCTGTCAACCCTCCCCAAACTGTGAAATTCCCTTTTTCCTTCCAAGTTGCATCTTTTACCCTAGGTTATATGTGACCAATGCTAAGAGGATAAAGTGTGTTTGGGAGAGACCAATAATAATTATTAGTAAGGTTTAATTTATTTTCTAGATTACAAGATATGTTTATATTTTCTTCTGCATTCTACTGGATGGCTTGAATACCACTTGGAGAGTGGGAACCCTGTTTAAGAGGTCACTGCATTCATGAAGAACTTTCAAAGAGAAATAGAAAATAAAACAAAACCAAAAATTCTTATGAAGGAGGAGAGATAGGAGATGGAGAAAACAGTGATTCCTAGCTACCTTTTTTAAATGGAAAATTGTAGAACATGAGAAAGTTTTTCTAAAATCCTCAGTTTGGATGCTCAAATATTCATTGGAATTGATTCATTTTCTTTCAGATAAAACTGTCACGAAAATGAGAACTACTAATAAAAGGAAGTTGATAGACTTTAATGATTCAAAAATAGGCCCAAAGCAACATTTTGCTTAAGAAGTTAACAGATTGTCCCAGAAAGATTTGAAAATCTACTAGTACTAATAATTTTGTAGTATGTTTTATAGGGCATATTGGGCTTCTATTTCTCCTTGTGCAGGATGGATATCTCATACAAGGTCTTAGGTATAGTAACTGAAATAAACTCCAGTAAATAAAATGTCCTTGAGCAAAATTTTTACTCCAGGCTTACAACAAATTTATCAGCAAATTTGTCAGTAAAAGGACACCTGAATTCCAAAATGTTAGCCTTGGAGTTTCCTGGGATTATTATTAGTCTTTTAGTCAGTAGCTGAGGGAAATAAAACTAGCAAAGATGAAGATGAAGGGGCAGAAATGGGATGGCATGTTCCTCTACCTCATCTTCAGTCTGCCACTCTACCACGGGCACAGATGCCACAATTCCAGCACATTCCTTCCTGGACATGAATATAGTTGTCTCTTCCTCAACCTAACTTTGAGTTATCTTTGTTTACTTATCATAACCTGGGTTTGTAATGTACTATTTTTCTTGAAGATCTATTTTTGTAGTAATTTGTCCTCTCTATCAACCTGCCTTATATTTAATTTCCTTCCTATTGCCTTTTGTCAATGGTGAGTTCATCCACTTCTCTCGCACTGAACACGCATCCATCCCCCAGCATGCTTGTAAAATCCACACCTTTCCTCTGTTCATGAAAACTCAGATTTGCATATTTTGAACGTCCCACACAATCCTGAGTATAGTAATTGGGAGAAATGGAAACTCAGTATCTGGGGCACTCAGAAGGAGGTGGAGGGCAGACAATGTGAAACAGATGATTTATTTATTTTACTTTATTTTCTTTAGAGCAGGAATAAGACATGAATGAACCAGTTCCAAAAGAGATACTCATCAGCAATTCTTTTATTTTGGCATATATTACTATAAAATTCTGTGTGCGTTTATTAGAAGGATTTTTACTTTTCAAGTATAATTGTTGATATATTGGTGCTTATGTCACAGAATCTCCATCCTCCTAACTTGTTTGAAATGGATTCTCATTTCTCCTGTTCCAGTTACCTTAAACTTGTTATTGGTTTCTTACACTTTGTTTCCTCTCTTTGGATGGCTTCACTGCTTACTTTTTATCAAGAAAACAAATAGGCAATACTAATATATCTTCAAAAAGAATTCACCATTATCATGCTATTTTTTCATTCACCATGGATGATAGACCAACTATATCAGTATTAAGAATCATTAAATAAAATCTAATATGAAATCTTTTGCAATAAGTAAAAAATTTATTTCTACCGCTGAGGAAAAAATGAATATTATCCATTGAAACAAAAAGAAACAATGATTGTTCTCCTTCTCCATGTGAACAAAGAAGTCCTCTATAGTTTCCTAGGTAGGGAATTGTAAAGTGATCTATAAAATGTGTTTTTAACAACAGTAGTCAGGAGTCAGATGAACAAATCATTTCAGAGCATTTTTCTGATCATCAGAAGAGGATCTCACTAGCATTGTTTCTACTACAAGCTTCAGAACAAAAAAAGAATGTAGGAAGAAATCAACAGCAGGGAGTTCATTACCTTCTCTTACTTCCATCCTGCTGCTGCTTGCCAAGCCAAGAAACATTTCTATTTTCTCAATTCTTTCTCCAAAGATGATTTAAACTGACAGTGAAAGTGGTGGCAAAATTCGACGACCAAGTTTAGCAGAGAAAACTTGCAAAGTTTGGTCACCCCTTAACTGAAAAGAGCTGATTGCACAGTTTTAAACGACAGGACGTAAAACCATATTCTTTCTTTCTTGGGCTTGTTCTCTTTGTCATCTACATGTAATTAACTTGTAAGCAGTCCCAATCCAATTTTGCAAGGTGATCTTTTACAAGATATTTATGTCAAAGATGTAAGCTTAATACTGAAAAAGCGTAGATTTGTAGTGGATTATTGTAAAAAATCTGTACCTGGAAAATTAAATATTTAGAAATAAGATGCTATATACTGTGTATTAACTAAACATTCCTAAAATTCCAGTTAGAGTAAGATGATATAGAAGTAGAAATAATTGTAGTCGTAAGATGCCCTGGAAATAATGCAGTGAATTAATCTATCTTAAATTAGATATATATTCATATATGTATATACAAAATAAATGTATAACAAATACATAATTTATAATATATTACATATGTATACATAATTTATATACATACTAACCCAATGGATTAGTTTATCTTAATTGAATTTATATGCTATATATTTTACACACATGTATTTTATGTATATAGGATATAAATTATTTTGTTTTTCACAAAAATTAAAAAAACCATTTCTGGTGAATGTCCTTCAACCAGTGGTCTGTAGCAACAAGCTCCTATGCAGATAAACAATCTAAGATTTAAATTGCCAGTCATGTTCAGCAGAACCTTGGGTGTTCACATATTCTTATTCCATCACCTTCCTTTGATAAGTGGATATTGGTGAGTATGGTGAGCCTGCCTAGCAATGTCCTATTAGCCAGGTCAAGTTAAATGTTAGACAGACTGAAGAGAAGTCTTGAGTTCCTGTACCTGTGGTTTTTTTTTTTTTTCTATTTAATATGGGTGTGATCTACATTGAAGGAGGGCAGGGATAGAAAACATTCTATAAGAAACATTGTGATCCAGGAAACTTAGTTATAGCATTTTATCTAGTGGGCCCTTCCTTGGCTCAGCATCTGAAACTGCAGCTATATTATCTTTGTACATATGTATACATATGTGTTTGAATCTTGTTTACTCCCAAATAGGATTGAAAGTGATGGAAAAAGATAGATGTGACTTAGTATGCACCTAACATAAGGGATTTGAGGGAAGATGGTAACCGTATCCCTCGGAGTAGAGTCTCCTTAAGGGTAATGATATGGGATAAAGCATATAGTCTAAGTTGTTGACTGAAGGGGTAGAAGGAAAGGGGTTTTCTTTGTGGTTTGTTTTGCTTTTGTTTTTTAAAATGTGGAACATAGTTTGAATCTTTGCCTTCCTATTTCCACATAGTACTAGTGAGTAGAAATACTCTGGGTAAGCCAGAGCGCTCATCAAAAACCAAAACAAACACAACAATCCAACAGAACCAAGAGCCAACCCCCCAAAATCTCTGAATTTGTTCAAATGCTCAAAATAATTACTGATAATAGTGCCAAGTCAAGAGACGTTAGTAGAACAATCACCATCCATGGAATCTTCTTCAAATAATAATAGCTTCTATATGCTTTAAAAAATGGTTTATGGAAAGTCCCCCCTTTTTAATGTGCTCATTTTCATTTCCAAAAAAAGACATTATTGACTCACTGATGCTTTTAGCCCCTTTTCTCATCTTGGTGATGAATTGGAGCTATTCTATCTAGACTCTGATTTAATCACCCTTGAAGTAATGGCACACATTTACAAAATGACTGGCAAAGGTTAGGAGATATCTGTAGATATACACCAAAACAAAAGAGTTTGAACCTTGGCCATGTTAGGGTATATGATGGAAAGATAGTCAATATCTATTTATTGCTGATTAAGATTGGGAGGGAAATTAATTAAGTAAATTATCTGAATTCTGTAAAATATTTGCACATTTAAATATTACTGATTCAATTACAGATACTTTAAGATACCTTATATTATCATGTTCAGTCATTATAGTTATAGATATACTTACACCTTAGAATAATTGAATTTCCCATTGTGCTTTATCAATGATAGTATTTAACATTCAGTCTTTCAGAACCTTGGTTTACTCATCTGTAAAATGGAGATATCAGTATCTTGCAGTACTCAAAAAGTATAATACAAACTATATATATGAAATTGCCTTATAAATCTGGTATTGTCATGAATTTTAGTAGATTCAAGGAAGGTAGACTTAATGTTACTCTTTTATATCAATGGAAAATTGCAAAAGGTCAACATGTGTAACCCAAGAAGATGGCTGATTGTAACAGTTGCTTATTCTTCAGACTGTGCATATTGTTTGCATATTGTAGTTGAGAATATGAGTTTTAAAAAATAACTTACCTAATGCTCCCTGATCTTGAGTCCAGAAAAGAAGCATCTGAACCTTTTCATTCCTATCTTTCAATCTGAGTTTCAGTTAACCTAGGATATTTACAATATTTATACAAGTTTTAAATATTAGTTTTTAAATTTGCAACATGGCTACACACACGCAGCTAACCATCTTTAAGCACAGAATTTGGATAGAAGAGTTTTATGGTAATGATGTTGATGGTACAAAGAGAGATGGTGAGATCATCCAGAGGGTGATCAGACTTCCTGAATAATACAAGAGACCTGATCAGTGGGTCCTGAATGATGATTTTATTTTGTTTCTGGAAACTTCCATGATCCTGTGGTGCATTTCTCTTCCTAGAGTTCCTAACGAGCCATTACGCTAAATGATGCAGCTTTACTCACACGTTTCCATTTAGCCTCTGACCAGGGGCCATGATTACTGTCTGATCCACATCTGGAATATCAGCACATTTTGTAACCTTGTTATTTTCCATTAATTTTACAATTTAGACCCTTTATTACAAACTTATTTTTTATTTTTTTAATTAAAAAATTTTCAATTATGGTTTACTACAAGATATTGAATATAGTTCCCTGTGTGTGTATGTTTTTAATTTCAACCTTCTTGATATAAGGAGCATTGAGCTTCAAATATTGCCTTTTGTATTGGTAAGACGGTTGAGGCTGTAATGGTCCAGTGTAATAAGACAGAATAAGACACTGTATTCTCCTTCCATATTTCACTGTTATTCTTGGCCCTGTTGCATAGCACAAGCCCCGAATATTTACTTACTGTATTACTTGATTGGTGATTAAGACTTGTAAATATCACCTTTTTTCCTTCACAGAGAAAATGTGGCTCTGAGTAACCATGGGTAGTTTAGTAGCAGTATGTTTACAGGGGAAAAAATTATATAAATTCCATACTTCTGTTTGTTAACCATAAGGTATGTATGTGTTCATCAATGCAATAACTGATGCTGAAGGGGTTGGTTGTATATAATATTAAAAACTATATTTGGTTTTGCAATGTATTATGGACATTTATTCTGAACTCTGTCTTTCTTTAGTAAATTTGTAATCAATTTATATCATTGTAGTTAAAATTGACAGCAAGAGTTTGTAGCCCAGAAGCATTTTTGTTGGCAGAAGGGAAAAATAGTCATTTAAATTCCATAGATAATTATTCACTTATCGATGACTGAGTCTTCTCTGTAAATCAGTTATTGATGTAAGTGCTAATGTCCTTATCAGGAGAAATAATTAGTAAGTAAATTCTATTTTTTCAGTTTCGACTTCAATCCCAAAGATAAAAAGTTTGTGACACTAATTCTTATTTCTTTTAGGACCTGTCTTCTAGGGCAGCGGTCCCCAACCTTTTTGGCACCAGGGACCAGTTTCCTGGAAGACAATTTTTCCACCGATGGGGTTGGGGTGGAGGGAGGGGGCGTGGTTCAGGAGGTAATGCCAGCAATGGGGAGCAGCAGATGATGCTTCACTCGCTCGCCCGCGGCTCACCTCTTGCTGTGCAGCCCAGTTTCTAACAGGCCTCGGACTGGTACTGGGACCCCTGTTCTAGGGCATCAATAGGTACTTTTATTGCAAAAATAAAATTAGTTTATGCTTCATGAACTGTTTTGCCAGATGCATACATTCTGATTGTTAGGATTAAAGTGCATTCATGGTTATAATTTTTTAAAGAAACCTGAAACCCAAATATAAATACCTAAAGGCTTAATCCTGCACTATCCTGCATTTTGGGAAAGACAGCATTCCTCACGGAAAGGAGGCAATGTCTTCAGTTAAATTAAATTATGCTAAATAACAGATGGCAATTGCTGCTCCTCAGATTCCAGAAATCATTCTCATTTACTACTCTGAGACCTGTCCATTCTATCTGTAGATTAAGATGATTTAAAAAAAAGAAACAAAAGGAGAGCAGGTAGGTGATATAGATAGTGTAACTAAAAATACTAAGGCTTCGAGGAGCTTTTTATAAAGCTCAGAGGAAAGGTACTTGGCCCCTCTCTTCTACAGAGTCATGCTTCTGGCCCGTTACAGCATCATGTTCTGTTTATAGAGTCTGAGCTGTCTTGCTAATCATGGATTTGAACATAGAAGCTGAGGACAAAGGAAGACATCTTTTAGAAGTTCGAGTGACAGCCCTATCATCCCCTGTTTCTGCTCTCTATTCCTGGATTTGTTAAATTTATTTAAAATATTTGACCTTGTCAAGTGAATTTCACTTTACATGTCCAACGTTCTGAATCCAGCATAGAACCATTGCATTTAAGCTTTTTTGTATGATGGGGTTGTCAATCACCATCAGAGAGGGAATTTAGTCACTTCATTTAACATGGGGTTTCTTTTCTTTAAAGACATGTACTTAAGAGACCTCTTAGCTGTGCTCTTCTTCATCTATATTCACCTTTATTTTTTATCGTTAAAAATGTTTTCCACATTTTTAATATTTTAATATATCTATTCATAAAGTCAAGATTTTACTTCCAATCCAGGGACATACGATGCCAAATATATTTAAAATTTTTTTCTTTGGGCTCATCTGGGACCGGAAAATATGGCTGGGGAAGGTGTGCCCTGCACCAGGACACATGGATGGGGGAGTGTGTAGGGGCGGAAACCCAGGCTGCCCTTCACCTGCACAGCAGGGTGCCCGGGTCGGGGTGTTCCCTTTATCCTGAGGAGCTACGTTTTCCTAATTCACACATCACACCTGAGCTGCTATTGAATGAATGAACTTTAGATTTCAGGTGACTGAGAAACTCAATTTATCTAGCAAAAATACTAGTTGGAGAGTAACTAGTATGCAGTGGAAATCTAGTAAGTTTAGGATGTTAAATAATTCACTGGCACAGGAATGTAAGAAAATGGAAGGGAAGAGGGAGCCCAGGAAAATTAAAAGCCAAATTGTCACACGTTAACGCTATTCCTTCTCTCACCTCCTTTCTGTCCCTGTATCTCCTTAAAGACGTCAGTCTTTCAAGGCATCCCTGTTCTCTGAGTCTGTCATTCTCCTGCTGGATTAACGTATTTCCTATTTAGCCTGAAACCATGAAAATAATTTCACAGTCTCAGAGGCTCTCTGTTTTCTTACCACTCTATCTTCTGCAGCTCTCTGTTTTTTCCAAACCCTCATCCAGGGCAGCCCAACTGGCTGTTTTCTCTGTTCCTGCTGGAGCCTGAGCCCAGCTGGAGAAATCACATAATTATGCTGACTTCCTCCATTATAAGTTTATGAGCTTCATCCTCAGCCGGGCCCTTGTTGCTGCTTAGCAATCCTTTTACTTATGTGTCTCATCAGCCCCTTACCTCATTTCCCATGATAGCTGTTACAATCCTTTTATAACCTTAATTGCAAGCTCCTAATTCCACTTCACCCACCCTATTCTTTGCGGAAGTCTTGCTTCCTACTTCCTGGAGAAAACAGGTGGCCTCAGTCAGGCATGTGAGCTCTCAATTTCCCCTTCCACCTCCTAACTCTGTCTGCAGTCTTCCCTGCCCAGTTAGCTCCTCCATGAGGGGCTCTGGAGGCGGGCACCCACCAGTGTTCTTAATTCCATCCCCTGCCCCTGGGGTCTGTCAGTGGTTCTCTGTCTCACTTCAACTGTCTCTTCTCCAGTAGCTTCTTCTGCCCTGATGGTAGAAGACCTTCCACCCAATTCTTATGTAAAAAAAGTTATTTAGCATGTGCTTGCCCCTCAAGTTTGCCCCTCCTTGACTCTTTCCTTCATCATCAAACTTCTGGATAAAGTAGTCTGAATTTAGTGCTTCTGCATACTGTTTAAATTCTCATTTCATAGACAGTCCCAGTTCTATTACCATCATCCCTCTGATGGAGTAGGTTGCTGTGGAGAAGGCTATCATTGACCCCTAAATGGCTAATAATCGACTGACTTCTTTTTCAGCCACCATTTATTTACTTCCCTGTAACGTTTGGGAATATTAAGTATTCATTGACTTCTTCTCGAATGTCATCTTCCTTTGATTTTCAAGCTAGGAATTTTCAAAATCTGCCCTTTGTTTGGAATTGGATGAACTGGCCAGCACATGAAGGGCAGCATAACATAGTGGTTAAGAATGCAGACTCTGGAGCCAGACTGCCAGGTTGGGATCTTGGCTTACTCTTATCTGTGAGTGTCCTCAGTTACTTCATCTGAAGATGGGGCTAATAGAAATATGTATGTATAGAATTGTTGTTAAAACAAACTAAATTAGTTAATTCAGTGCTTGGCTTTAGTAAGTAGCCAATACATGTTAGTTTTCATTAGTGTTAGCTGGCCTGGGTCATGGCCATTTTCTGAGATTGGCTTGATAGAGAACTGTCTTTGATAGTTCAGTACTCAGCAAGATAGTTAAAGAATTCAATCCAAAGCTCCTGAAGGCAAGATTGGAATCAGGAGCCAGAGCAAAAATGAGCTAGAAAGGTGAGTACTAATTCTAACTCCTAACGAGAGGGAGATTCTAAATGAGAGATGGAGGCAAACATCAAGAACCAGTAGAGAACTAGATCAAAGTGGGAGAAATTTGGGAAGAATGGAATGAAACTAGGACAAGTGTCATGAATATTATTGGCTGGTGGGTGAGTGGTAGTGATGTTAAACTGGGTTGAAGCCAGCTGTTTCCTGGTTCCTTCCTACTTCTATAACCAAGAATTATCTGTCTCTTTTGTTGGTCATCTTTCTCTACGCTTCAAATATTTGTATGCTTTAAATGTTCTTCCGCCTTTGGCTTTTCATTTCCCTTCACAGTTCAACGCCTAATGTCTTCCACGTTTATATCATTCTGGCTACACCTTATCTCTTTTTTTTTTATTGACATAAAGGATGTTTCAATGAACTACTTCAAATATACATTTTTATTGAGGTATAATTGCCATATAGCAGTATATTAGTTTCAGGTATACAACATAGTGATTCTATATTTGTGTATATCGCGAAATGATCATCACAGTAAGTCTAGTTAACATCTGTCACCATACATAGTTCCAAAAAATTTTTTTCTTGCGAGGTGAATTTTAAGATCTACTCTCTTAACAACTTTCAAATATGCAATACAGGATTATTAACTATGGTTAAAAATGTAGGTCATCTATTCAGTGATCTGAGGAGCCAGGCTGATGAAGGCTCTGCCATATTCACCTTGTGGCATCTAAGGTCTCCAAACAGCGGAAGGGGGTAAAAGCATGGAGGAACTCTTATTGAACAGACCCAGAAGCGGTGTGCTTTCCTCTGTTTACAGTCCACTGGCCAGAGCTGTTACACGGCCACCCCTAACTGTTGAAGAGGCTGGAAATGTCATCTAGCCGAGTGCCCAAGAAGAGGAAGGGGACTAGGATTTGCAGTCCCTATTTTAAATGTCTATCACCCTTCTGAATCCAATGTCAGCACCTCTCTGATATGCTTCCACATCACCCTGTATTTTCTTTATCAATCATCATCACACTATTTTTATATTGTTTCTTTATAGTGTCTCATTTCCCACTAGACTATAAGCTCTTACAGGCAGAGACTGTCAAGCTTGCTCCCAACTGTGTCTCTAAAGCTTAGCACAGCCCTGGCTTAGAGCAGGCACTTAATAAGTATTTTCTGCTGTTAAACTTCCTGTTTTCTCTTCATCTCCTTTTCACTCCCCAGCTCACTGGAGTCCACTTCTTTGCACCCTGCTCTGTGGGAACTGCTTTCGCTAAGTTCCCAGTAACCAATTCCATAGACAGCAAGCACTCTTGGATCTCTGTCTTCTTCGGTTTTGCACTTGCCACTTCATTTTGGTACTCTCCTCTTGAAGGTTTACCTCTGAGTTTTTCAACTCTACCTTCTCAAATCTTATGTGGACTCCTTTTCCCTAAAATTGGCTTGCACGGGGGGCTCTTAAGTGTTAAGGGCTTGCGACCTTACAGATAAAGGAAAGAGTACATTTTTAAAAACAGGAAAGTCCGTGTACTCCATCAGAGAGGAAATGCTGGATGCTGGAGGTTGGGTGTGTGGAGAGGAAGAGTGAGAGAGAGAGAGAGAGAGGTCTAGAGAAGCAAGAGAAGAGGATAGAGACAGAGATGTAGAAACAGAAATAGCGAGAGAGAAACGGGAGACAGATGCACAAAAGGAAGAGGAAGAGTGGAGACGGAGAGACATAGGGACACAAAGAGGCCGTTGAGAGACACCCAAAGAACAGACAGAGACAGAGAGACTGAAGATACCAGAAAATGAAAACACATTTGTCAGAGAACAATTTCTGAGGAAGCAGGAAGATACTAATGGGATTAACTTTAAACAGAGGCAATAATTCTTCATGAAAGAGCAAAATTGAGAAAAATGCTTTTTCTTTCTTTTGTTTACAGAGAACTGTGTTTGATATATTGTGTAACATTTCTTCACTAACGTTGCTTTACTCTCAAATAGAGGTAGAGATTTGAATGGACAAAGAAGTCTTTTGACCATGCAGCTACATATGAAAAGGCAATTGAAAGGAAAAGTAGGACAAAAGAGAATACCATTAGTCACAGAGCAATTCTTATAAAATTGACACTTCACTGTGTCTTTGCTCTTTGAGGAGGATGAAACTTATTGGTTGAAGTGCCTTATCATTAATACCTTCTCTTTTGGTAAATATGGTAATAGGTAGGGAATAGAAACATAGACTCAGCTACCATGTCCATAGCAGACAACTTATCTAATGGTGTTCATAGATCTCTGCTTCTTTTATAGCTCATTATAAGTTTTTAACATCTATATTTACTTGTTTTGTCCTGGAAGCAAACATGAAGTTTCTAGATCAGAGGCAGAGTATTATTACTTACAACAACAACTGCATCAGTTACCTATGTCCCCTTCTCCCCTTTCAGGGCTATGCTATAAAAGCCAAATGTTATCCTGTACATGCAAAGGGGTTTTTACACTACCAAGAAGAAGAAATTATGAACCTCAGAGTTTGTACAGGAAATGCTACACAGCTACAGTCTCCTCCTTCTGAGAGGGAGGGAGGGAGGGGGAGAGAGAGAGAGAGAGATCTAACATCCCCAGTAGCAACAAATCTCCCGGAACAGAAAGGAAATGTCCCTATTTTACAGTCCATTGGAATGTAAAAGGATGGCTCTGCGTTTCACTTGCTTTGAAATATAAACACATTTTTCTCTGGACGTCTCTGTTTATTCACTCTTTAATTTCCAGGATTTGTGCTTTAACCAGGGTCCAGTTTTCTTTGCTCAGAAAGCCCTAATAATGCAGAAACACTAAAATACCTCTATGAAGTACATACTATTATTTACATTGATAATATAAAAGTCCAACCTTATAAAGAAATAACGTTTCTGGAATCAAATAACTTTGTAAAATGGCTATTTAAAAATGATTGTTTTGCCATTAAAAACATGCTTGTTTTTAACAGTCCTCATTTAACTAGAATGCAAGATCTTTTACTACTTTAATTAAATTAATTTATAAGTGCACATGATGTGGCTATATATATAAACTTATTATTTTGTGTGCATAAATAAAAATAACCCCTTTAAACACACCAGAAGAAAAGAGACCAGTGATTTGGTCCCTCTTTACAGGTATATTGCTAACTCCTGTCATATGAACTCAAAAATATTTATTAGTAATTTAGTTTGGGACACAATAATAGCACAAACAATGTGGTTGAGATTCAAAGTTATTTTCATCCAATTTAACATGCTTAGCACATGATAACTATTTTCCTTGGTTATCAAAAAGCATGTCAGAGGAGCTTAAACTTTTGCCCATATAAGACTTTTTAAAATATGAAATATATCTTTGGAGAATTGGAAGAATGTGCATTAATAAGATTGAAAGGGAAAGCTATTCTTTACTTTTGTTTCCATGTCTATTTCCTCGTAGTGCGATGATTTGCCTCAACGTCAGGACCCTCATGTATTTCATTGAATTCACGTATTTATTTATCACCTATTATGTTCCAGGCACCATGCTAGCTGCTGGACCTACTGTCATAAGGAAAAGTGGATATTTCCAAATTGTTGTCTAGTACATAGGATCCAGTTCTGTATATCTGTGTTAGATAGCATATACCTAAAGATACCCTAACAAAGATACACAAAGTATAGTGGCTTAAACACTGCTTTCTTCCATAAAAGTCTGAGCTGCTAAATGGTTCCAGGGGGTAGGGCAATTCTGTTTCACAAGGTGATCCTGAGATCCTGATGAATCTTAACAATGTTGTTCTTGCCTATATGGCCAAAGCCACTAGGGTCACATTCCAGTCTGTGGGAAGAAATGAAAAGCAAGTGGAAAGCAAGCAACTGAGGTACAAGGATACAACCCAGAAATTGTGTTTCGCTCTGTTCCCATCCATCATCCTAATCACAAGTTACATCTGGCTGCAAGGGAAGCTGGAAAGTATGTTTTTTGCTGAATACCATGTACTTATCTAAAGTAAGGAGGTTCTTATAACTATGAGAGGAAGAGGATGGATTTTAGAAGAACATTACTCTCTGAAATAGTCAGTCTTCAGTTTCTGGATCTGATGACTGATATCCAGTTCCTCTTCTTGTTCATCTGACTTTGACTTGTCGGCCCTGCTTCAAATCAGTGTGGGTTTTAGTTCTTGATCCCTCTAAGCTGTGTTCTAGCCAGCTGTATTATATGGATTAGGGCCAAGTGATTCTCAAGAATGCCACAATGTAACATAAATTACATGATAAATAAATGGATTAGTATCCTGCTAGTCTGATGCAATCACCCTGTCTCCTTCACCCTGTTTTCCTAAAATCTTCCACACTGTTTGGAACACAAGAGGCACTGAATGAATAATGAACAAATAAATGGCATGTAGTATAGTAGTGGCTCAACTTATGGTCCTATTTTTTCTTATTTTGTTTTTGTTCAACTCTGTGAATCACATTATTGGGGACAGGAAGAGAACCAGGCATAGGGCTTTGAATGTTTACGGTAAGAGTTATTGCTTGCATTTTTTTATCTTCTGTTCTATATTAACTATCCAAGATATTTGAGGACAATCATATACTTAAAACATGTGAAATTATAGAAAAGAAACATATCATCTAACTGCCTATTTTACAGATAGAAAACTGGGGCTTAGATAGAGAAACATTTGCCAGTTGTCATATGTTATTTATATTAGAGCCTTTTGATTTTCAATTCCTTGTTCTTTTTAATATCACATCGATCCATTGATTCTGAACTTTTAAGTGCCTGATAACTGGCAGGCACACAAAGGCTCATACTCTGAGGCTCATACTCAAATCAGCTGCCTCTAAACCAAGTGCACCTTCTTCATCTTTAGTAGTCCTCAAAGTGTGGTCCCTTGGCCTGCAATATCAGCATCCAACCTCCTGGGAACTTGTTTGAAATGCAAATTCTTGTGTTTCACCCCAGACCCAGGAACTCAGAAACTCTGAGGCCCCAGCCCAGCAAAGTGGGTTTTAACAAGCTCTGCAGGTGATTCTGATGCTCACTCAAGTTTCAGAGCCACTATCCTGCTTTGACAGGACAGCACACAGCATATATTAAGACATTATATGGTATAGACACCCAACACCAAAGCTACCAATTATTGAGTGCCTATGATATGCCATTCTCTGTGTAGATACTCTATGTATCTAGTCTCATTTAATCGTCACAACAGACTGGCAAAATTGTTAATATCATCAGTATTTCATAAATGAGGAACTAAGGCTTAGTGAGGTTAAGTTGCCCCCTAACCCACACACCCAAACTCAGACAGTGGGAGGGATGAGGTTTTTTTGTGTGTTTTTTTTCCCACATAATTTTATTTTTTTGGACAATTTTTTTTATTTTTTTAAATATTTATTTATTTATTTTTGGCTGCTTTGGGTCTTTGTTGCTGCACACGGGCTTTCTCTAGTTGTGGTGAGCTCATATTGTCTAACTCCAATGACCATGTGTCTTCTAAAGCACTGTTTTAAAATATATATATATGAATAATTTATTCATTGAGCGTTATGGAAAATAAGAATATTTGATATTTGAAACACAAAGTTTTCAGGACCATGAACTGCTTTCAATTTTCCTCTAGTTATAATGTGTTCCTTAAGATGCTGCTTCGAATTTTAACAGCCTTCTTTTGGTTGGTATTGCTGCTATATACAAAATAATATTTTGCCACAAAAACTTGTCAACTTTCTTTAAGTAATTTGCCTCCTCTGTTTTTGCTGTTTGTAGAACTTGGTGAGTGGTCTGGTAGAGACAGGTGTGGAACCTTCACAGTTGATGTTTCTCCCAGAAGGCACTGCTTGAGACTTGCCTCATGACCCTTAAGAAATGGGCTTCATCCTGAGTATGTCCGAGAGTCTACATGGCCAGAAATATCCTAGTTTCTCCAAATGAAGGGAGACTTGACTCTGAAATATATTAAATACTCTTTATCCTGTAGTTCATCATTCCCAAATGACTGGGGGACCAGTTGACCTGTCTCTTCTCAAACAGTTATTGATACACAGAGATACCTGAATGTGTAGAGTATAGATGGTGAAACCTTAATACACTTTCTTACTTGACCTTTTACTTTTGGAGAGAGTGAGTCATGAATAAACATCGCCCCTTAATAATTTACCTAAAGTGAGTGGCTCTGGTTAGTGCTAAGAGGAAACTCTGGAGACTGTTTCTGTAGAGAAGTAGGATTTTTCCAGAGAAGCAGGATATATGTATATCTGCTATACCTATATATATTTGTGTGTATATATATATTAGAGTGTGTCTGAAATTTTGTAACTAATTCAATTCTTTTAACATTGTGTAGGCAAAAACCTATATTTTGGGGCTGGTTATATTCATTATATGTTTACTTTGCATTTTTTGTAAACTTTTGGTGATGAACATTTAAAAAAATCATTCCCCTCAGTATTACATATTTCTTTAGCATCACAATTTGAATTAATTTTATCACCCACCTGAAGTTCCCTTCTTTTTGAATGGCAGTTTGTAGATTAAAAAAACAAACACCAAAGGGATCTGGATTTAAAATCTGTTTGGGTTTGCACAATGCCATTACCATATATATTAGCTGAGTGACATAGGTACGTTACTTACAATCTCTGATCTTCATTTTTCAATGTCAGTAAGGGAGCATAAAAAATGCCCAGCACAATCTTTGGATGTATAGTAGATATTTAATTCCTGTAATTCCCTCCTTAACTATGGCAAAAAATTATGACAAACAAAATGGATTTCCTCCAAAAAACTAAAGGAACTAGCAATATTTTCATTTTTTTTCTCCCAGGAAAATAAAAATCCTACAGATAATTTTGAGGAAACAATGCTATTCAATGAAATAACTATAAAAATAATAACACATATGTCATTTATTATGTTAATTGATCTTATCGGTTGGAATCTTTAACATTTTTATTAACTGAAATGGAAGGAGAAAAAAAACTTCCAGTAGTATATTTTAGGATTGACCTATCCTTGGGCTCTAAAAGGGCAGGATTGGATACAGACTCTCTGGAAGCAACTGAATTGCTACATTTGGGCAGTTTGTATTGATATTTGGGTCCATCTATTGATGCTTCAAAATAGTGACTTAATTGGGAGTCCTAAAACAAAGGAGCAAAGCAGATAATCTAGCTAAATTATCTGGGTCATCAAAAGGATGAAATTCGTATTACTTTCTTGGTAGTTTGCTTGTAATCCCTTCATAATTGAGTTTTGTTTTTTCCCATGGGACAATTAAAATCTAGAAGGTTAGCTTCCCTTTGTCCTTGTTCCGTGTCGCAAATTGTAATTGATTTAGAATGAAGTAAAAACTCGTTGATGAGCAAGGAGACCTGGATGACTAAGTTCACTACTAAAACTTTTTGACTTGAGTTCTGTCTTGGTCACCTCAGGCTGCTCTAACAAAATACCATAAACTGAGTGGCTTATAAACAACAGAAATTTATTTCTCATAGTTCTGGAGTCTAGAAGTCCAAGATCAGGTTGTCTGCATTGGTCAGGATTCAGTGTCTTGTGAAAGCCTGTTTCCTAGTTCATAGATGGCTGTCTCCTCACTGTGTTATCACATGGTGAAAGAGGAAGCAAGCTCTCTCAGGACTCTTGTAAGGACACTAATCCCATTTATGAGGGCTCTATCCTCGTGATCTCATCTAATCCTCATTACCTCCCAAAGATCCCACTTCTTAATACCATCATGTTAGGGGGTAGGGTTTCAACATATGAATTTGGGAGGGGGTACATAAACATTCAGTCCATAGCAGGTCTGTGGTGGATACACACTGAGGTGACCCCCAATGAGTCAAACCCTTGTTTGAGGGCCCTCTCCTTTTAGGTGCAGATGGAACCTGTGTCTTACTTCTAGTCAGTAAGTATGGAACAGGTGATCGGAAGGATAATCGCTTCCTTGATTAGGTTATAAGACTCCATCTTATGAGACAGAGTGAGAGATTCTGCTGCCGGCTTTGAAGGAGTGAGCCCATGTGGTAAGTGGGCCATGAGCCGATGACCTGGAGGTGGCCTTCAAAAGCTGATAGGAGCCTCGGGCTGATGGCTAGCAAGAAAATACAGCCCTCCGTCTTACAACCACAAGGGACTGAATTCTTCCAACAACTATGTAAACTCAGAAGAGAATCTTGAGCTCCAGAAAGTTTCTTTAGCTTGCAGACACCTTGACTGCACCTTGATTGTGAGACCCTGAGCAAAGGATCCAGCGAGGCTATGCATGCATGGACTCCAGACCCACAAAAACCCTGAGATAATAAATGTTTGTTATTTTAAACCATTAAGTTTGGGATAATTTGTTATGCAGCCTGGAAAACTAATGCAAGGTCATCTCATTTGCCCTCTCAGGCTTCTTCAGTTAATCCTCATAAGTAGATGAGATTCGTGGAAGGATGATGTCTTGGAAATGTGTCAAACATACCTACATTCCCATGTCTGGAGGATTTTAGACAAGTTTATGTCTAATGGCTATTGAGTCATTAACTTGTTAGCACTAGAAGTAGGTTTTGCATTGTTAAACTGCTGCAATCAAGGAATTCAACACCTATTTTACTTAAATATACACCTTATGAGTTAAGGGAGGGGGGGTCACTTCTTAACACAGAGCATGCTGAAACACAAATAAGCCTTCTCAGACAGAGTTTTCCAAAGAATACTGTGTACCTGGTTTTGTCCTTCCTCTAACTACCAGGAGGTTCTGCTCAGTGAAGATATTTAGAGGTAACAGTATCTGGACAGTTTGATGGGGGAGTACTCTGATGATTGTATAGAATTAAATGAGAATGACTGAATCCATGCTGTGAAAAAATAAAAAGATAAATACTTCAGAATATAATTAAGTGACAAATCATAATGAATACACAATGAGGTTTTGACCAAACATCCTGTTTCTCCTCATCAATTGAATTATCATAGACTTTAACATTCAACATACATAGATTTCAGCCTAGCCTCTCTCATTTATTAGTGACATGACCTAAAGCCCCCAGAGCTTTTCTCCTTATTTACAAAATGAGTATAATAATACCTACATCGTAGGATTATGTGAGGTTGTGTAAGGATTAAATTTTATAATATAAGTAAAATACAACATGCAGTGTGTGACACGTATTAGATGCTCAACAAATTCTGGTTCTCTCTCTTCCTCCCTAGGCCCAAAACAACACACACACATGCACACACACTCACAAATATGTGTGCATGCCCACACCCACAGACACATAAAAGAACTGGTGAAAATTCTTTGGTCTGTATTAAAGATTATTTTCTATTCTGGTCTGGTCTTGATATTTCGTTTTGTCTTACTAAATGTGAGTTATGCTTGTCTTTTTTATTGCATCAATATTATATCTAAAGATTATTTTCTTTAGGGTTATCCTATTACATTGCTCAAAGTGCATTTTAAAAAGTCTAATCTGTATTGGTAAATTCTACAGAGCTTTGTTTTGTTTGTATTGAACACAGGATCCTCCCTCTCCCTTACCCCCAACAAAGATATGGATCTCATGATGCAATTTCCTCAGTTCAGGGATTGATTTCTCCTTTGTCACTACATCTGAGGTGTATACTGTACCTTTTTGTATCTTGTTCAGTGGTCAAGTGTCTCATATTCACCATGGAATTATAATTTTTTGTAAGATACTCGTATCATTTTTTGTAAACAATATCCTTTTTGTAAGATAGTTTCATGATTCCTTCACGTAGATCTTGGTCCTTAACCATGCTGAGCTTGACTTGTATGTTATAGTACAGCTGAACTCTAGAACATAGGACAGTCTTGTAGAAACTGGGTCTCAAATAAGCTGTATAGCTTTGGGTAAGTCAGTAGTCTTCCTTAGGCCTCAATTTCCTCTTGTATAACTAAAATTAGCGTATTGGTTCAATGATTAGAAGTCTTTCTAGCTAAAAATTCAGAGTCTTGATATGTAGCCCATTTGCTATTTATGGAAATGCACAATATGCTTTTTCTTCTCTTTTGAAAATTACTGCTGACAAGCACAGTGCTTTCAGCACTTAACAAAGTATTTATTGTGCATCTGTTAGGAAGCATGGCTTGGGAGCCTGGGAAGTAATTACCAAGTCTCAAGTCTCTGCAGCCAATAGTTTGTGTGTCTGTGCGGGTTTGTATGTGAGTGTATACCTGTCTGCACACAAGCATGCCCACATGTATGTTTAAATTGCAGCCAGTTGCAAACTGAATTTGTACATACATTTCTTTTCGTTTGAATGATGAGGAGAATATATAATGTGTACTGCCAAAAGTAATACTTTTTCCATTTTCCTGGCTTCTGTTTCTTTGGAAAATCTGAAACACCTGAATATTATTATCAGTTTACAGATCAAATAGAAGTAATAGACTGGAAAAAGTGTGTGTGTGTGTGTGTGTGTGTGTGTGGTGACAGTGGGATAGAGGGAATGGAGTGGACTGATGTTGTTTTGCAAGATTGAATTATTAATTACTGTTAACTAAAGTTTTAAGTTTGAGTTACCTCAAACTTTAAAATTTATCTGACAATAGACCTTTTCCTTTCAGTGGCATGAATATATGACTCTGTAGCTAGATAAATTAGTGGTCTATGGATTCACAATTATACTTGACAATATACATAGGAAGGGGATGGTTATTGAATCTAGAGCTAGAGACACTTAATTTGGAGAGAGGTTGACTTTTCAGGGAGATGGAAGATATCTTCAAATATCTGAAGACACCTGTGTCAATAAGTGAGTAAACTTACTCAATTTGGCTCCAGAGGGCATACATAGGATTAATAGGAGTTGGATTTGGTTTGATTTAAGAGAGAACTTTATCAGACTCAGAGCTATTCATCAACGAGTTGTCTTCCCTGCGAAGCTGTGATCAATTGATTACTGAAAGTTTTTAAGCAAAAGCTGGCAGGATGAATCTCTCTCTTTTTATTGAAGTATAGTTGATTTATAATATATTAGTTTCAGGTATACAACATAGTGATTCAATATTTTTATAGATTATACTTCATTTAAAGTTATTATAAAATAATGGGTATATTTCCCTGTGATGTACAATACATCCTTGTAGCTTATTTATTTTATACATGGTAGTTTGTGTCTCTTAATCCCATACCACTGTCTCACCCCTCCCCGCCTCCCCTCTCCCTACTGGTAACCACTGATTTGTTCTCCATATCTGTAAGTCTGCTTCTTTTTTGTTACATTCACTAGTTTGTTGTACTTTTTAGATTCCACATATAAAATGCTATCATACAATATTTTTCTTTCTCTGTCTGACCTATTTCACTAAGCATAATACTCTCTAGGTCTGTCCATGTTGTTGCAAATGGCAAAATTTCATTATTTTATAGCTGAGTAGTATTCCATTGCATATATGTACCACATCTTCTTTATCCATTCATCTGTTGATGGGCACTTAGGTTGATTCCATATATTGGCTATTGTAAATAACACTGCCAGGTGCATTGGGGTGCATGTTTCTTTTGAGTTACTGTTTTCACTTTCTTCGGATATATACGCAGCAGTGGAATTGCTGGATCATATGATAGTTCTATTTTTAGTTTTTTGAGAAACCTCCATTCTGTTTTCCATAGTGGCTATACCAGTTTACATTCCCACCAACAATGTACTAGTGTTCCCTTTTCTCCACATCCTCACCAACACTTGTTTCTTTTTTTCTTTTTTTATAATAGCCATTCTGACAAGTGTGAGGTGATACCTCATTTTGATTGTGATTTGCATTTCTCTGATGATTAATTATGTTGAACATTTTTTCATGTGCCTGTTGGCCATCTGTATGTCTTTTCTGGAAAAATGTATATCCAGGTCTTCTGCCCATTTTTAATTGGGTTGTTTGTTTCTTTGATATTGAGTTATATAAGATGTTTATATATTTGGGGTATTAACCCCTTATAGGTCATATCACTTGCAAATATTTTATCCCATTCAGTAGTTTGTCTTTTTGTTTTGTCAATGGTGTCCTTTGCTGTGCAAAAGTTTTTAAGTTTAATTAGGTCCCATTTGCTTATTTTTGCCTTTATTTCTTTTGCCTTAGGAGACAGATTAAAAAAATTGCTACGATTTATGTCAAAGAGTGCTCTGCCTACGTTCTCTTCTAGGAGTTTTATGGTTTCAGGCTTACAGTTGGTCTTTAATCCATTTTGAATTTATTTTTGTATATGGTGTGAAGAAATGTTCTAATCTTATTCTTTTACATGTAGTTGTCCAATTTTCCCAGCACCACTTATTGAAGAGATTGTCTTTTCTCCACTGTATATTCTTGCCTCCTTTGTTGTAGATTAATTGACCATAAGTGCCTGGTTTCATTTCAGGGCTCTCTATTCTGTTCTTGATCTATGTGTCTGTTTTTGTGCCAGTACCATGCCGTTTGGATGAATATCTCTTAATAATATTATATTCTACATAGAATTTCTTCTTTTGGTGGAATATTGGATTAAATGAACTAGTTGGATTACATGGATTAGTTTTCTCCCCATTCTAAGTTTTTTTGTTACCATAGAGACATTATTTGTAAGTTATCAGTGCTTTTAAGCAGAGAATCCACTGCTAGAAGGTGGTTAAGGTTGTGTTATGTTTAGATTTGGAATGGAAGATCAACATTACATTGTTGGTAATGTCTAAATGTTAGATTGAGTCACAGTGAAGATGTCTGACTCTACATCCAAAGTCTGAACCTAAAATTCTGTCTAGTTATGGTAGATTCATATGTGTTAACATCCAAAAAAAGAGTTTTTTAAAATTCAGACTTTTCTCTAAATACAAAACTATAGACACATGTTTTAGTCTGTTCCAGCTGGTATAACAAAATACCATAAACTCAGTGGTTTATATGCAACAGAAATTTATTTCTCACAGTTCTGGGAAGTTCAAAATTAAGGTGTCAGAAGATTTGGTGTCTGGTGAGGGTCTGCTTTCTTCTTCATAAAATGATGCCTTCTAGCTACAACCTCACAAGGCAGAAAGGCAAAGGGATCTCTCTGAGGCCACCAATCCAATGTATGATGCTCTGCCTTCAGGACCTAATCACCTCCCAAAGGCCATCCAAATATCATCACATTGGGCATTAGGATCTCAACATATGAATTTTGGGGGGACATAAACATTCAGATCATAGGAACACATTTCTTTGAAAAAGGTGAAATAGTTTGTTCTAATTATTGGTTGTACCTGTAGACTATTTTAGCTATGGGCATGTGAAATTTTATATTATAAACAGGGCACACCTAGGATTTGCTGGGCCTTAAGCTTGTAAAATTTTGAGGGGACCTTCTCTAAGAAAAATCACAAACATAAAATTAAGAATGAGAGTAAATCATTTATTTAGAATAAAAATAAAAGAATGAATAGGTGGAGCACAGAAGACTTTTAGGACAGTGAAACTGTTCTGTATGGTACCGCATGGTAGATACATGTCGTCATACATTTCTCCAAACCCATAGAATGTACAGACAATGGAATGTAATATAAACTATGAATTTTAGGAGAAAATAATATGTCAATATAGTATCAATTGTAACAAATATACCACTCTAGTGGAGGATGTTGATAATGAGGGAGGCTATGTATGTGTGGGGGCAGGGTGTATATGAGAAATCTCTATTCCTGCCCCTCAATTTAGCTGTGAACCTAAACTTCTCTAAGAAGGTAAAGTTTTAAGAAAAAATAAATAAGTCAATTTTAAAAAAAATTACAAAAAATTTCAAATTAGAGAAAAAACTGACAAATACCACAGAATCATAAATTAGAAAAGTAATATTTTTACTAATTAACTGATATAATACACCTTTAATATATTTTTGGATGCATATTCTTTGTACATGTCTTCATATGACAATAATTTTTAAAATATTATTACCTATAGAGAAGATAGAAAGAAAATTCAGTTTCTCTCCTATCATGGTTGGTCAAAACTTATCTTTATTTCCCCCAAGAGTCTAATTTTAATTAATTAATTAATTAAATTTTAATTGAAGTATAATTGACTAACAATGTTATATTAGTTTCAGGTGTACAACATAGTGATTAGATATTCTTATACACTACAAAATAATCATCATGATAAGTCTAGTAGTTACCCTCTGTCACCATAAAAAGTTATTACAATATTATTGACTATATGTCCTATGCTGTACGTTACATCCCTGGGACTTATTTATTTTATAACTGAAAGTTTGTACCTCTTAATCTCTGTCACCTATTTCACTCATCCCCCAATCTCCCTCCCCTCTGGCAACCATTAGTTCTTTTCTCTGTATCTATGAGTCTGTTTCTGTTTTCTTATGTTTGTTTGTTTGTTTTTTTAAGAGTCCACATATAAATGAAATCATATGGTATTTGTCTTTCTCTGTCTGACTTATTTCACTTAGCATAATACCCTCTAGGTCTATCCATGTTGTCACAAATGACAAGATTTAATTCTTTTTTTATGGCTGAGTAATCTTCCATTGTACATATATACCACATCTTCTTTATTCAGTCATCTATCGATGTACACTTAGGTTGTTTCCATATCTTGGCTACTGTGAATAATGCCCTGATGAACATAGGGTTGCATATATCTTTTCAAATTAGTGTTTTTTTGTTTTCTTTGGAAAAATACCCGGAAGTAGAATTGTTAGGTCCTACGGTAGTTCTATTTTTAATTTTTTGAGGAACCTCCATACTGTTTTCCATACTTGCTGCACCAGTTTACATTCTCACCAGCAGTGCATGAGTGTTCCCTTTTCTCCACATCCTCACCAACACTTGTTATTTGTTGTCTTTCTTTGTAATAGTTATTCTGATAGGTGTGAGCTGATATCTCATTGTAGGTTTTTAAAAAATTTTTTTAAATATCTTTATTGGAGTATAATTTCTTTATAATGGTGTGTCAGTTTCTGCTTTAAAACAAAGTGAATCAGTTGTACATATACATATGTTCCCATACCTCTTCCCTCTTGCGTCTCCCTCCCTCCCACCTTCCCTATCCCACCACTCTAGGTGGTCACAAAAAACCGAGCTGATCTCCCTGTCCTATGCAGCTGCTTCCCACTACCTATCTATTTTACGTTTGGTAGTGTATATATGTCCATGCCACTCTCTCACTTTGTCACAGCTTACCCTTCAACCTCCCAATATCCTCAAGTCCATTCTCTAGTAGGTCTGTGTCTTTATTCCCATCTTGCCCCTAAGTTCTTCATGACCATTTTTTTTTCTTAGATTCCATATATATGTATTAGCATATGGTATTTGTTTTTCTCTTTCTGACTTACTTCACTCTGTATGAGAGTCTCTAGGTCCATCCACCTCACTACAAATAACTCAGTTTCATTTTGATTTATGGCTGAGTAATATTCCATTGTATATATGTGCCACATCTTCTTTATCCATTCATCTGTTGATGGACACTTAGGTTGCTTCCATGTCCTGGCTATTGTAAATACAGCTGCAATGAACATTTTGGTACATGACTCTTTTTGAATTATGGTTTTCTCAGGGTATATGCCCAGTAGTGGGATTGCTGGGTCGTATGGTAGTTCTATTTTTAGTTTTTTAAGGAACCTCCATACTGTTCTCCATAGTGGCTGTATCAATTTACATTCCCACCAACAGTGCAAGAGAGATCCCTTTTCTCCACACCCTTTCCAGCATTTATTGTTTGTAGATTTTTTGATGATGGCCATTCTGACCGGTGTGAGATGATATCTCATTGTAGTTTTGATTTGCATTTCTCTAATGATTAATGATGTTGAGCATTCGTTCAGGTGTTTGTTGCCAATCTGTATATCTTCTTTGGAGAAATGTCTATTTAGGTCTTCTGCCCATTTTTGGATTGGGTTGTTTGTTTTTTTGATATTGAGCTGCATGAGCTGCTTGGAAATTTTGGAGATTAATCCTTTGTCAGTTGCTTCATTTGCAAATATTTTCTCCCATTCTGAGGGTTGTCTTTTGGTCTTGTTTATGGTTTCCTTTGCTGTGCAAAAGCTTTTAAGTTTCATTAGGTCCCATTTGTTTATTTTTGTTTTTATTTCCATTTCTCTAGGAGGTGGGTCAAAAAGGATCTTGCTGTGATTTATGTCATAGAGTGTTCTGCTTATGTTTTCCTCTAAGAGTTTGATAGTGTCTGGCCTTACATTTAGGTCTTTAATCCATTTTGAGTTTATTTTTGTGTATGGTGTTAGGGAGTGTTCTAATTTCATACTTTTACATGTAGCTGTCCAGTTTTCCCAGCACCACTTATTGAAGAGGCTGTCTTTTCTCCACTGTATATTCTTGCATCCTTTATCAAAGATAAGGTGACCATATGTGCGTGGGTTTATCTCTGGGCTTTCTATCCTGTTCCATTGATCTATAGTTCTGTTTTTGTGCCAGTATCATACTGTCTTGATTACTGTAGCTTTTTTTTTTTTTTTTTTTAATCTTTTTTTTTATTTATTTATGGCTGTGTTGGGTCTTCGTTTCTGTGCGAGGGCTTTCTCCAGTTGTGGCAAGCGGGGGCCACTCTTCATCGCGGTGCGCGGGCCTCTCACCGTCGCGGCCTCTCTTGTTGCAGAGCACAGGCTCCAGACGCGCAGGCTCAGCAATTGTGGCCCACGGGCCCAGTTGCTCCGCGGCATGCGGGATCCTCCCAGACCAGGGCTCAAACCGATGTCCCCTGCACCGGCAGGCAGACTCTCAACCACTGCGCCACCAGGGAGGCCCCTTGATTACTGTAGCTTTGTAGTATAGTCTGAAGTCAGGGAGCCTGATTCCTCCTGCTCCGTTTTTCTTTCTCAAGGTTGCTTTGGCTATTCGGGGCCTTTTGTGTTTCCATACAAATTGTGAAATTTTTTGTTCTAGTTCGGAGAAAATTGCCAGTGGTAGTTTGATAGGGATTGCATTAAATCTGTAGATTGCTTTGGGTAGTAGAGTCATTTTCACAATGTTGATTCTTCCAATCCAAGAACATGGTATATCTCTCCATCTATTGTATCATCTTTAATTTCTTTCATCAGTGTCTTTTAATTTTCTGCATACAGGTCTTTTCTCTCCTTAGGTAGGTTTATTCCTAGGTATTTTATTCTTTTTGTTGCAACAAACTCCTGTTGGTAAACAGGAGTGTTTCCTTAATTTCACTTTCAGATTTTTTCATCATTAGTGTATAAGAATGTTAAAGATTTCTGTGCATTTATTTTGTATCCTGCTACTTTACCAAATTCATTGATTAGCTCTAGTAGTTTTCTGGTAGCATCTTTAGGATTCTCTATGTATAGTATCATGTCATCTGCAAAGAGTGACAGCTTTACTTCTTCTTTTCCGATTTGGATTCCTTTTATTTCTTTTTCTTCTCTGATTGCTGTGGCTAAAACTTCCAAAACTATGTTGAATAATAGTGGTGAGAGTGGGCAGCCTTGTCTTGTTCCTGATCTTCGTGGAAATGGTTTCAGTTTTTCACCATTGAGGATGATGTTGGCTGTGGGTTTGTCATATATGGCCTTTATTATGTCTAGGAAAGTTCCCTCTATGCCTACTTTCTGCAGGGTTTTTATCATAAATGGGTGTCGAATTTTGTCTAAAGCTTTCTCTGCATCTATTGAGATGATCATATGGTTTTTCTCCGTCAATTTGTTAATATGCTGTATCACATTGATTTGAATATATTGAAGAATCCTTGCATTCCTGGGATAAACCCCACTTGATCATGGTGTATGATCCTTTTAATGTGCTGTTGGATTCTGTTTGTTAGTATTTTGTTGAGGATTTTTGCATCTATGTTCATCAGTGATATTGGCCTGTAGTTTTCTTTCTTTGTGACATCTTTGTCTGCTTTTGGTATCAGGGCGATGGTGGCCTCTTAGAATGAGTTTGAGAGTGTTCCCCCCTCTGCTATACTTTGGAAGAGTTTGAGAAGGATAGGTGTTAGCTCTTCTCTAAATGTTTGATAGAATTCGCCTGTGAAGCCGTCTGGTCCTGGGCTTTTGTTTGTTGGAAGGTTTTTAATCACAGTTTCAATTTCACTGCTTGTGATTGGTCTCTTCAGATTTTCTATTTCTTCCTGGTTCAGTCTCGGAAGGTTGTGCATTTCTAAGAATTTGTCCATTTCTTCCAGGTTGTCCATTTTATTGGCATATAGTTTCTTGTAGTAATCTCTCATGATCCTTTGTATTTCTGCAGTGTCAGTTGTTACTTCTCCTTTTTCATGTCTAATTCTATTGATTTGAGTCTTCTCCCTTTTCTTCTTGATGAGTCTTGCTAATGGTTTATCAATTTTGTTTATCTTCTCAAAGAACCAGCTTTTAGTTTTATTGATCTTTGCTATTGTTTCCTTCATTTCTTTTTCATTTCTTTCTGATCTGATCTTTATGATTTCTTTCATTCTGCCAACTTTGGGGTTTTTCTATTCTTCTTTCTCTAATTGTTTTAGGTGTAAGGTTAGGTTGTATTGCTCTAAACTTCCCTCTTAGAACTGCTTTTGCTGCATCCCATAGGTTTTGGGTCGTCGTGTTTTCATTGTCCTTTGTTTCTAGGTATTTTTTGATTTCCTCTTTGATTTCTTCAGTGATCTCTTGGTTATTAAGTAGTGTGTTGTTTAGCGTCCATGTGTTTGTATTTCCTACAGATTTTTTCCTGTAATTGATATCTAATCTCATAAAGTTGTTGTCAGAGAAGATATTTGATATGATTTCAATTTTCTTAAATTTACCAAGGCTTGATTTGTGACCCAAGATATGATCTATCCTGGAGAATGTTCCATGAGCACTTGAGAAGAATGTGTATTCTGTTGTTTTTGGATGGAATGTCCTATAAATATCAATTAAGTCCATCTTGTTTAATGTATCATTTAAAGCTTGTGTTTCCTTATTTATTTTCATTTCAGATGATCTGTCCATTGGTGAAAGTGGGGTGTTCAAGTCCCCTTCTATGATTGTGTTACTGTCGATTTCCCCTTTTATGGCTGTTAGTATTTGCCTTATGTATTGAGGTGCTCCTATGTTGGGTGCATAAATATTTACAATTGTTATATCTTCTTCTTGGATTGATCCCTTGATCATTATGTAGTGTCCTTCTTTGTCTCTTGTAATAGTCTTTGTTTTAAAGTCGATTTTGTCTGCTATGAGAATTGCTACTCCAGCTTTCTTTTGATTTCCATTTGCATGGAATATGTTTTTCCATCCCCTCACTTTCAGTCTGTATGTGTCCCTAGGTCTGAAGTGGTCTCTTGTAGATAGCATATATATGGGTCTTGTTTTTGTATCCATCAGCCAGTCTATGTCTTTTGGTTGGAGCATTTTATTCATTTACATTTAAGGTAATTATCAATATGTACGTTCCTATTACCATTTTCTTAATTGTTTTGGCTTTGTTATTGTAGGTCTTTTCCTTCCCTTGTGTTTCCTGCCTAGAGAAGTTCCTTTAGCATTTGTTGTAAAGCTGGTTTGGAGGTGCTGAATTCTCTTAGCTTTTGCTTGTGTGTAAGGTTTTAATTTCTCCATCAAATCTGAATGAGATCCTTGCTGGGTAGAGTAATCTTGGTTGTAGGTTTTTCTCCTTCATCACTTTACATATGTCCTGCCACTCCCTTCTGGCTTGCAGCGTTTCTGCTGAAAGATCAGCTGTTAACCTTATGGGGATTCCCTTGTGTGTTATTTGTCATTTTTCCCTTGATGCTTTTAATATTTTTTCTTTGTATTTAATTTTTGATAGTTTGATTAATATGTGACTTGGCGTGTTTCTCCTTGGATTTGTCCTGTATGGGACTCTCTGTGCTTCCTGGTCTTGATAAACTATTTCCTTTCCCATATTAGGGAAGTTTTGAACTATAATATCCTCAAATATTTTCTCAGTCCCTTCTTTTCCTCTTCTTCTTCTGGGACCCCTATAATTCGAATGTTGGTGTGTTTAATGTCATCCCCGAGGTCTCTCAGACTGTCCTCACTTCTTTTCATTCTTTTTTCTTTATTCTGCTCTGCAGTAGTTAATTCCACTATTTTATCTTCCAGGTCACTTATCCGTTCTTCTGCTATTGATCCCTTCTAGAGAATTTTTAATTTCATTTATTGTGTTGTTCATCACTGTTTGTTTGCTCTTTAGTGCCTCTAGGTCCTTGTTAAACTTTTCTTGTATTTTCTCCATTCTATTTCCAAGAGTTTGGATCATCTTTACTATCATTATTCTGAATTCTTTTTCAGGTAGACTGCCTATTTCCTTTTCATTTGTTAGGTCTGGTAGGTTTTTGCCTTGCTCCTTCATCTGCTGTGTGTTTTTCTGTCTTCTCATTTTGCTTAACTTACTCTGTTTGGGGTCTCCTTTTCTCAGGCTGTAGGTTTGTAGTTCCTGTTGTCTTTGGTGTCTGTCCCCAGTGGCTAAGGTTGGTTCAGTGGGCTGTGTAGGCTTCCTGGTGGAGGGGACTAGTGCCTGTTTTCTGGTGGATGAGCCTGGATCTTGTCTTTCTGGTGGGCATGTCCACATCTGGTGGTGTGTTTTGGGGTGTCTGTGACCTTATTATGATTTTAGGCAGCCTCTTTGCTAATGCGTGGGGTTGTGTTCCTGTCTTGCTAGTTGTTTGGCATAGCCTGTCCAGCACTGTAGCTTGCTGGTTGTTGAGTGAAGCTGGGTCTTGGCGTTGAGATGGAGATCTCTGGCAGATTTTCGCCATTTGATATTATGTGGTGCTGGGAGTTCTCTTGTGGACCAGTGTCCTGAACTTGGCTCTGCCACCTCAGAGGCACAGCCCTGATGTCTGGCTGGAGCACCAAGAGCCTTTCATCCACATGGCTCAGAATAAAAGGGAGAAAAAATGGAAGGAAAATAAGAAAGAAGATAAAATAAAATAAAGTAAAATAAAAGTAAAGTTAAATAATATAAAATAAAGTTATTAAAATAAAAAATAATTTTGAAGAAAAAAATTTTTTTAAGTTAAAAAAAAAAAACAAACGGACAGACAGAACCCTAGGACAAATGGTAAAAGCAAAGCTATACAGACAAAATCTCACACAGAAGCATACACATACACACTTACAAAAAGAGGAAAAGGGGAAAAAATAATATATCTTGCTCCCAAAGTCCACCTTCTCAATTTGGGATGATTCGTTGTCTATTCAGGTATTCCACAGATGCAGGTACATCAAGTTGATTGTGGAGCTTTAATCCGCTGCTCCTGAGGCTGCTGGGAGAGATCTCCTTTTCTCTTCTTTTTTCGCACAGCTCCCGGGGTTCAGCTTTGGCTTTGGTCCCACCTCTGTGTGTAGGTCGCCTGAGGGCATCTGTTCTTCACTCAGACAGGACGGTGTTAAAGGAGCAGCTGCTTCGGGGGCTCTGGCTCACTCAGGCCGGGGGGAGGGAGGGGTACGGAATACAGGACGAGCCGGGGCAGCAGAGGCCGGCATGATGTTGCAACAGCCTGAGGTGCACCGTGCGTTCTCCCGTGGAAGTTGTCCCTGGATCACGGGACCCTGGCAGTGGCAGGCTGCACAGGCTCCCGGGAGGGGAGGTATGGATAGTGACCTGTGCTTGCACACAGGCTTCTTGGTGGCTGCAGCAGCAGCCTTAGCGTCTCATGCCCATCTCTGGGGTCCGCGCTGATAGCCGCGGCTCGCGCCCGTCTCTGGAGCTCCTTTAAGCGGCGCTCTGAATCCCCTCTCCTCGCGCACCAGGAAACAAACAGGGAAGAAAAAGTCTCTTGCCTCTTCGGCAGGTCCAGACTTTTTCCCGGACTCCCTCCCGGCTAGCTGTGGTGCGCTAACCCCTTCAGGCTGTGATCACGCCGCCAACCCCAGTCCTCTCCCTGCATCCGACCAAAGCCCGAGCCTCAGCTCCCAGCCCCGCCCCCCCCGGCGGGTGAGCAGACAAGCCTCTCGGGCTGGTGAGTGCTGCTCGGCACTGATCCTCTGTGCGGGAATCTCTCCGCTTTGCCCTCCGCACCCCTGTGGCTGCGCTCTCCTCCGTGGCTCCGAAGCTTCCCCCCCTCCGCCACCCACAGTCTCCGCCCGCGAAGGGGCTTCCTAGTGTGTGGAAACATTTCCTCCTTCACAGCTCCCTCCCACTGGTGCAGGTCCCGTCCCTGTTCTTTTGTCTCTGTTTTTTCTTTTTTCTTTTGCCCTACCCAGGTACGTGGGGAGTTTCTTGCCTTTTGGGAGGTCTGAGGTCTTCTGCCAGCATTCAGTAGGTGTTCTATAGGAGCAGTTCCACGTGTTAATGTATTTGTGGGGAGGAAGGTGATCTCCGCGTCTTACTCTTCTGCCATCTTGAAGCTTCTCCTCCTCATAGTGGTTTTGATTTGCATTTCCCTGATGATTAGTGATGTTGAACATCTTCCATGTGTCTGTTTCCCATCTGTATGCCTTCTTTGGAAAAATGTCTATTCAGGTTCTCTGCCCACTTTTTAATCGAGTTGTTTGTGGTATTTTTTGGTTTTGTTTTTTGTTTGTTTGTTTGTTTTTGATGTTGAGTTGTATGGGTTCTTTGTATATTTTGAATATGAACCTTTTATCAGATACATCATTTCCCAATTTCTTCATAACTTACCTTTTAATATTGAGAGTTTAGAAAATATTTTTCAGCTTCACAATTCATATACATGTTTAGAATTGTTGTCAAGTTTGGGAAAAACTCTAGTTTCTTTTATATATGGGCTGTAATGATTGAAAATGTTATTTACAGACTATCTTCTGGTTTCATATATTTCAAATATTGTTTCTCCACCACCATCTACATACCTGCATACTTCCAGTGTCAGGCAGTATTCACATTGTGATATAATTTCTGGTCCTGCCACTTCCTGTTACAATATTGGGCACCAGGTGAATGTGCCCAGAGGTTGCAATATTCTTAGCATGCATGTCTAATCCCTGAAAATTGCAATAATTTAAATATATAAATGACTGTGAAGCCTATAGTAACCCACTGAACCAAAATAAATTTATTCTTAACTTAATTTCCCCTTAGTCAGGTCCCCGAAATGTCTGCAGCCACTCCAGTTCTACCTTTTACAAGGGGAAGTTGATGGAAGAGAAGGTGGAGAAAAAAGAGTCAGTGGTCTTAACTCTTGAACATTTAAGTGTAAAAAAGCATGTGACTTGCTCTTTTAAAACATAATATTTGTAAGTTAAAGGAACTGGAGTTGAGATTGAGATCAGAAATATTAGAAGCAAATTTTTGTTGAACTATATGACAAAATTTATCAGGTTGACTTCATAATCTTGAACATGTATTTTTTATGACTATCACAGTCAATCTATAGTTTCAAAAGTCATGTTAGCTGTGAATCTTCAATAAGATAAATATGTTTGCCTAGGTGCATTTCCCAATACAAAAAATGTGTTCAGTTTGAGTTTTCTTTTCAACAGTCAACAAAGGGCAATATAAAATCATTGCAAGAATAACTTCTATACTATTCAGTACTTTAACTCAACATGCAATGGCAATAAAATTGCAGAAGAACTGTATCCAAGTTTTATCTAAGTATGAAGGATTACATAAATTGCTTATTAACTCATTATTGAGATCTTTATGGACTAGAATAGTATCTTATCTGACTAAAGGCAGAACAGAAATGAGGTGACCACTGGAATTAAGTTCTAGGTTCGTATTTCATTGAGTTCATATTTGGTAACCCCTTTCTAATCTGGTACACTTCAGTTTATTTCGCTACTCTTATTAAATATTGTTGGCTGTGTTTTCCAAGTCAGTATTTCAAATTCTTATTTTACAATTTAAATATGGTATTTTGATAGTCAATGTCAGCATTCATGTAAAATGCTATTTGCATTGTCTCATAAATAACATGATTTAAAAATATTTCGTGGCAAACAGAACATTTTTTAACATTCACATTTTACAGCAGTTACTGACTTATAAACAGGATTTACGGTGAAACAATTGACTAATTGCATTTCTGGCACAACATGCTGCCAGTAATCTGATCATAAACTCGTGGGACCTCTTTTTTATTTTTTTTCCTTTCTCATTTTCTACCTTGAAACTGCAATAAAGCTATAGTTTATGATATAAACTGGGGGGAAATTATAGTTCTTGTTTTAAAAATACAACAATTAGTACAAATGCTAAGATAAGTCCCTAGCTAAGTACGTATTTCCCTAACTGTCCTTTTCAAAACTGATATATTAGTTTTGACATGCAATTTGGGTTTTATTAAATCCTCAAATTCAATGCCACATTCTGCAGTGATAATTCTCCATGTTTATTTTTTTCTATATTTCTCCTTGACTTTTAAACTTTCTGTATGCCTGTTAGCTAGATAATAAAAACAAAACAAGCAAAACTACCCACAAGATCTAGTTTATATATGTTTTCAATGATCAAAATGAAGCTAAATTAACTACCTCAACTGAAATTTTTGTTTCTAGAATGAGCGATACATTTGATACTAGCACCCTCTTTCCAATTCCTACAATCTTCTATCATTTCTCTGTTCCTGACCACCCTCATGTACTCACTTTCCTCCTTACACAGCGTAGATATTGTGTCTCTTATTATAATCTATCCCATACATAAACTCTCAGCTATCTTCTCCTCTCTTTCTGCCTGGCAAAACTCAAATGCTGGTTAAATCTAACTCCTCTCCATTAAGACAGATGAACGTGGCTGGAGAAAAACATTTAGTCATGTTGACTGTGTGCTCCTAAATTCAAGACCAAAAGATTAAGTGGGCCTTTACTACTGCCCAGAAACTCTAGTCCCTTACATTTCTACCATCCTTGGTGACAATTTTATCCCTTAACTCTGCCCTCAAAACTCTAAAAACCTTTCCTCCATCCTTTCTCTCAGCTGATGATCTTGCTTCCCATTTCACTGCAAAACTAAAAGCCAACAGAAATGAACAAGTTCTTCACCACCACCATCTCTGCCTATGTACTGGCATCTGAACCAATTTAGGCTACTTTTCTGGCTGATGCTGTGCAGCATTTTATCCTGTATAAACTGATCCCTACACTTGCAACTATATCCCACACTATTTTATCACCTCTAGCAATTATCCTCTTTGCCATCCTCAATATTTCCTTAAAAGTAGACTTTTCCATTAGTGTTTAGTATTTCCTTTCTCATTTTTGAGCTAATATTTTCAGTTCATATTTTATTCCTGTATTAGGTAGTCCCCCAGTATGTCACAGTTCTTTGAGTACAAGAAACTAAACTTGTTCTTTTTTGTATATATCACAATACATATTAGCAAGTTTTTGCTTAATTATGTGACATGATCTAGTAAAATTTAACCTTCTTCTATGAAGTTTTTTACTTTATCCAAATACATATATCCAGTAAGTAAAAATAGAGACATGATAGAAGACCAGTGAATTTTTGTTTAGTGAAAAAAGAGATAGCCATGAAACAGTCTTAAATGAACTTGAATTTCAAAACTGAGTATTAGTTCAAATTAAAAAGAAATGTTACAATGGAATTCCATTTCCTTATAGTGTTTAGCCAAAGGACAAAGAGAGGGATTATTTTTATTATCTTAGAGGAAATATAATTTGTATTCACATGGTTTCATCTATATATTAATTATGGTGCCCCAGAATAGATGATTAATAAAAATACATATGCATGTGTGCGGGTGTGCATACACACATATGCACACATGCATACATACATACACAATGCTTTAATCTTTACCAGTGACACAGAAATAACCTTTGTGAGAAGAGAATTTTTGTTATTATTGTTATTTTGTTTTGTTATTGATTTTTTGTTATTGAGTCTTGTACATTCTGACCTTTCTCTAAACTCAGACTGCATCACAGAAGAGTACATAAATAAATCTCTTTTCCATTTTGGTGCTTATGAGTGTTGGGTGCCTTGGGTTCCTAAACTGAGCACAAATAAAACCACAAAAGCAGGATGCAGTGGGAGGGCTGTTAATACCAGCTTGTCAGGAAACCCATTTGGGGGTCAGTAAACAGGTTGTTAATGATACCAGCCAACAGGAAGAAGGTGGAGAGCGCAAAAGGCAGGCATGCATTTAGGAGTAAAATTAATACTTGTATTTGATAAGTGTGGTTCTTTTTAGATAGTTGTGCAAAGAAATTCCAATGTATAGTCTCAAAGTGCCAATTTTCTATCACTGTTTAAAATTCTTAGGACGACAGCTTTTGTGAGAAGAATACTATATAGACTAAACCTTTGCTGAACAATCATCATGTTAGTTTAAAACAAACAAAAAACAACTAACACCTGCAGAATTTACCAGCCATTTATCTGGTTTTACCATGCTTCTCAAAGAAATTATCTAACAAAAAAATTTTGTGATTTTTTTTTTTTAATGCTTTAATATATTTCCTGGAAGCTCAATTTTTGTTTCTTTTATAAATACAAGGAGTAAAACTTTAACCGGAGAGCATTCTATCTCCAGATCACTCATGTACTAATTGTCTCATGAGCAAGTTATTTAACCATTCTGTGCCTCAGTTTTCCTTAGCTCTACTAGTTCGTCAATTTTCTGTAAAAATACAGCAAGTTAGCTAATATCTGTCCAGACAATAAGTGCAAAATTTAGTTATTATCATGAAGTGATTTTTCTATTATCAATTCTTTCAATTGTGTAAATAAATATTATTTAACTATTTGTTGAATGTATAAGTGAATCAAGATGAATTAACTGTGAAATAAGAATCAGAAAGGCTGCCGTCTTAGCGGAATGGCTTGCAAATATTTGTAGTTTTGGATTTAATAATAGGGATAATAAAGAAAATGTAAACAATTCTAATAATAAAAGCTGGAGGAAAATTAGGAGATTTCACCCTGTCACAGTCATATGATATCAGTTACATTTTAATTTTTCAGATGTGTGCTATACTCCTATATATTTATAATAAAGATGTCAAACTTTTATTTTGAAATAATTTTAAACTTGTGGAAAAGTTGCAAGAATAGTAAAAATAACTATAACAAGATCATAATAATACTTATTTCATATGATTTTAGTGAGGATCAAATGAGTTAGTTTATGGAAAGTATTAAGAACTTTAGAAGCAAATGAATTCGGAGAAAAAAACTGCTGGAGCTAATAAATACTGGTCGTTATTATTAAGCTTCAGTTTTTTGGTTTTTTTTTTTAACATCTTTATTGGAGTATAATTGCTCTACAATGGTGTGTTAGCCTTTGCTTTATAACAAAGTGAATCAGTTATACATACATATACATATATCCCCATATCCCCTCCCTCTTGCGTCTCCCTCCCACCCTCCTTATCCCACCCGTCTAGGTGGTCACAAAGCACTGAGCTGATCTCCCTGTGCTATGCGGCTGCTTCCCACTAGCTATCTATTTTACGTTTGGTAGTGTATATATGTCCATGCCACTCTCTCACTTTGTCACATAAACTTCAGTTTTGCCACCTGAACAGTAGCGTTACTAAGAGTGCCTATCTTATAAGATTATTGCATGCATAAAACTTAGCAACCCGGGGATTTTCCTGCCTAAGTTAATGACAACCTGTGCTATACAAATCATAAAACTTCTTGTTGGAAGAAACCCAATCCCAGTTTCTATGATTACTTGAATAATGCCACAATAAAATCAAAATTGCCTATGCATAATCTTGTTTTGACTTAGAGTTAACAATTATATCAAGTCTTCACATTTTGGGTTTACCTAGGCTTCACATCAGTAGCTATCAATATGAGGATGAATCTAGTTGATCTTTCCTAAAGCGAATCTGGTAAATTATTTGCTATTAGGAAAATATTTACTGGTGGATGAAGCTACAGTCTTATTATTGTTGTCTAGAAATGCTAATAAAATTTTGGTGAAAAGAAAACAGCCTATTTGTTAATCTCCCACTTTTTAAACTGGAGTCTTTGTGCTTCAGGGTAAGGGCTGGACAGGGAAGGGTGCTGGTGCAGCATGCCAGGGACACTCAAAGCCCCATGATAAATATGGCAGGTGTGCCTGGAACTCAAATTTCATGTGAAGACTGAAGTATTGATGGGGAAATGAAATTTTATATTAAAACAAATATAGATATATATGGGATTAAAATAAAAATTTTACATGAATTTTAAAGATGAAGCATATGACTTCAACAATATGTGATTTGACTCATGTTTGTAGAAATCTTAGACCTATAATTCACTTTGCTCTACCATTAGGAGTATTACGATCACTGATTAGTTTACTTGTTTAAAAAATACTTATTTGGGGCCAACTATATGCCAGACACTGTACTACACTCTCAATGTAAGCAAAGGTGAGTGAGTCTCATTGCAGCATTATTTACAAGAGCTAAGACATGAAGACAACCTCAGTGCCCATCGATTTTATAAAATATTCCATTTTATATAATGGAATATTATTCAGACCTAAAAAAGAAGGGAATCCTGCCATTTGTGTCAACATGTATGGACCTTGAGGGCATTATGCTAAGTGAAATAAGTCAGAGAAAGACAAATACTGTATAATCACACTTATATGTGGAATCTAAAAAAAAATTGAACTCATAAATACAGAAACAGATTGGTGGTTGCCAGAGATGGGGCTAGGAGTGGGAGGAGGGATAGGTGAAGGTGGTCAAAAGGTATAAACTTCCAGTTATAAGACAAATAAGTCCTGGGGATGTGATGCACAGCATGGTGACTATAGATAACAATACTGTGTTGTATATTTGAAAGTTGCTAAGAGAAGTTCTCATTATAAGAAAAATTTGTAACTAAGTGAGGTGATGAAATGAATGTTAGCTAAACTTGTTGTGGTAATGATTTTGCAATATATACATATATCATATAATTTTGTTGTGCACTTTAGACTAATACAATGTTATATGTCAGTTATAGCTCAGTAAAACTGGGGGAACAATGGTGATCAGAATTCAGGTGGCTTCTGCCCTCATTGAACTTACAATCAAGCAGCGTGGCAGGTTTTTTTAAGTTAAGCTAACTTAATTTTTGTAACAATTTATGAGGTTCTATTAGTTATTTTATTAATGCCGTGTTACTTCAAGACATTTTCTTGATAGGTGCTAAAAATGAGCAGGATCCTCAGACACAAAATAATGTGCCAAGGATGGCCCAATTTAGATGTAATGAGATTCTATGAGGGTGGTGAGGTGCAGATTGTCGAGAAGCAAGAGTTAATGTTAGGAGACCATTTAAGGAACAGTCTCTGCAGTACATGTAGCTCATGGTAGTGGAAATGGAGTTAGAGTTAAGTGGATTAATTTGAAAATTTACATTGGAAGTAAATGCAGACCTTCACGAATTGGATATGGGGAGGAGATGAGAAGAGAAGATCAAGATGACTTCTATACCTGAGCAAATGATGTTTAAGAGAGAAACAGGTTGAGAGAGAAATCAGAGGTTTATTCAGTTATGGACATATTAATTTTCAGGTAATTCTGAGACAGCCAATTAGGGGTGGTCAGTAGATAGCTGTATATGTGAGTCAGGAGCTTTGAGAAAGATGTCTTAGCCAGATAATATCTTGGCATCTCGAGTAACACAGCATTAAGTTAAAATATGCTGCTTCGTTTATTTGAATTTTGTCCTTAACTTATATAATGCCATTTTCCTAACATATTTAAAGCTCTGGACATAAACATCTAGCAATGGCAAATATAATTCCATGCAACAAACATGTAAGGGATACAGAGCTAAATCCTTCAGGATTTTGACCGCTAAGGATGACAACAACTTTGAGGATAGCAAAAAAGGTAATAAAAGACAATATATGATAAGTATACCATAATGATCGTACAAATAAACTATTGCGGATATAGAATTCAATTTCAAAAATATCAGCCCAAATATCAGAGTAAGGGAAGTGAATTAAAAAAAAGATAAATAGTAGACAAAGAGGAACATAGCAGTAACAAAGGAAAGAAGCCCAGGGGCTGTAAATAATAGCTAATACACATTTTCAGAGGCAAGAGACATTGGGGGTCATCCACTGTTAGCAGTGCTTCCCCAGTTGTCAGACTAAGGGAGGGCAATCGTAAATCCAGAAACGCTGTGCTGGGGCAGGTGCGGAGGAAGAGAGAGCAGGCCCATGGGCTGGGCAATGAAGCTTATTCCTGTCATAATTATATGTCCTGTGTGCAGGAACTGTTTGAGATTCCTGTGCGTCACTTAATGGATCTCATTAATTTGGCAGGTGTCAAGAAACAGTACCAACCTCTGAGCCAAAGGAACATCTTACTGTCTTTAGTTCCGTTAATTTTGGACATAGCACATTTTTACTACATGGCCAATTTGATAGTTGTCATTTCAGAGTAGAGTTACTTGTACAAACAAAGATGATGTGCTCCATAAACTTCCACTCCTTAGCTAAGTCTGACATCATCCAGGGTCTGATACTCACCTAACCTATGTGCAGATTTATAAGGAAAATCTTAGTAAGATGAAACTATTAAATAGAAATCAGACTTTGAATTTTATTGCCAGGAAATGACCAAAGGTAAGAATGTAGCAATAACCCTGGAAGAGCAGTTCCTTACTTCTGCCTCTTCCATCTTGTGGAAACAATGTGCAAAAACCTCTTGAACAAGAAAACACAGTGACCATCAGTAGCAGGGGACCATATCATTTATCTCTAAGTCGGGAAAATTTGACAGTGAAAGGGCACACTAAGATACATTGGTGGGTGTCAAAATAGTGCTATTGAAATTTGTTTAAATTAATTAAAAGAATACAAATACAAGTAAAAATTTTAAATGTATTTATATAGATTACCTAAATATTAAAAATATAACATGAGACAAATGACTGTTCTTCATATATCTTCATGTATTTTAATCAACTGAAACTTCCTAGTCCTATCTGTTTGTAAAACAGTTTCACTGGTATTTTTCTGAAGAAGACTTTTTTCAACATGATTTTATTGTTTGATTTGTTCAGTTTCTTTCTTGCTTCAGTTCCTTCCACCACATTTCAGTGTGCTTTTATTTGCAAGTATTATTTGTTTATAATAATAGCTATTCCCTAAAATTTCAACAGTTGAAATATTGGGATGCTCCATTTACTGAATACTATGGTTAAAGATTTCTAAGAGATTTTGGGGGAAAAAAAGCATCTGAAATTTAGGACTTATTTATAAAAAGTTATTCCTCAATCAGAATTATAAGGGGTGCCAAGAAGTGCTAACTGCCTGGCTGAAGCATCTTTATTTTTTGATTCAACATAATCTTTGTCTCCAAAATTTTGTGATAAAGTTATTCCAACCACGTATATATTCTATTTGCAAATCTTGGCACATACACATTCTATTTTGATTTGTAGAATATTGCAGTTTGCTTGGACTCAGTGTGAATTATTTTTACATCACAACCACTCTACTATAGAAAATCAAACTGTTACTGAAAAGTTCTGATTTTATATTTGAAGCATTTGATATAAGGCAGGTAAAATGATTTGGTAAAATGATATAAAGCAGACATAATTTAAATGCTTTCAAAATTATTTTTCTGCTAATGGAGGCAACACATTAACAAGCTGTTGCTTAACTTTTTGTACATATCCCAAAAAAAACCCCTTGGGATAGAAAATAAGCAAAATTAATTTAGAAGAACAGTCATTTGATCTAAATGAAAAGTCATGGTTTAAATGCATTTTTTGTAGGTGCATGTGTTAAATTATCGTCCTTGGAAACAGTCTTCTTAAAATAATTACTAATTTTGAAATAGATACTGATGTTCCTTTAGGAGAATTATTTTCTGGTTTTCATTAGTCATGCCCAAGAAAACATGAGAAATAGTATAGCATACTATTACTATTATATATATATACTATATATACCATATTACTATAGTATACTATACTATATATAATATATATACTATATATACACTATATTACTATATAGTATATATAGTATATATATACTATATTTATATAGCATATAGTATTTTAATTAAATATGCAGTCTCAATTTTATTTATTTTTGTCAAAAGGGTTTCTTGCAAAGTTAAAAAAGCATTACTAAACACTAAAAAGTAAATAATTATAGATTTATGTCACACAAATGGCAAAATCAGTGTAGCAAGAGTATTCTGACTACTCTCTATATCCTCACTATATGCTTTATAGCAGGCTGACCAGCCTCTGTGCCCTCACATATTTCATATCAAGCTAAACTCTAATTTCCCAAGTTTACTACTTAGCCTATCACATAGCAGCCTGGCAGCTTTGTGGATTTTGTAGTTTAAACCATGAGCTGGATCATACATGGGTGGTGCACTGAATGGTCACTAAGGGCAGCAGGGTGACATTGAGACAACTTGTCACAAAGATAAAAGAAGATCAAGAGAGGCAGCACTTGCATGCACCCTATCACTCCATCTCACTGAGATGAAGAAGTACCTCTTTGGGAGCCTTCAATTCTTCACTAATGCCATCAACCTGATTTCCAAGAATATGGTTGCCTTATGCTTAGGGTAACCATCTTCTTTACTTTCATCTATTTTCTGTGGTGATGAGTTTGTTTAGCTAGTCCCACATTCATTATCCATGTGGTAAATCTTTGTGTGATCTCCCCCATCACTAGTTTGCTGAAGGGCTGTAAAGTACTAATTCAATTTCTAGTGTTTGGAAGAGCTGCTGCTTTTGGTGCTATCTTTCAGGGCTTGGCTTCTGAGCCCCTTGCTACCCCTGCTTCAACTCTGTTGTCCATAAAGTGTGAAGTGGTGTTGATTAGAATCTAAATAACTAGGCTTGGTCACATAGGTTAGTTTGTTGCATAGGTGAAATGGCTTTCTTGGTGTTGAGCTCTGAGCCCAGCCACCTTCATCCACAATGGGACCCTGCCTTTTGCTTAGAAAAAGATTCAGGCGAACTCCACAGCTTATTGCTGTATTTGGTCATGAGTTACTGCTTGTCAAATATTGCATTCCCCAGAAAATACACTTTGAGATGGTGAGCGTATGCAGGAGATTTATTAGGGAGTGTTTTGGGGGTTTACAGCTGTGGAAAGGAAGGGAAGGAAGCAAAGTCAGAAGTTCAGCTGCAATGAAATCTCAGTGGACGCTTCAGCTGACCCTTTTGGGAGTTTTGAAGAGGGAATGAGCCTTCCTAGCTGTCCTGAGCTGGGATGAGGTGGCCAGGCTTTCATAATCCCAGATTTATTAGTCGCTGATTGAAGGCTGCCCAAGAAGAGAGTGTAACTTCAGTTGGGCAGCTCTTTTCAGCTGAGTTTATAACCAGCGGGGACTAAGAGCTGAGAGGCTGTGTGCCAGCAGCATTCCCAGCAGCTGGGATAAAAAGTCCTTTATTCCTGAAGGGGAATCTTAGCAGTGCATCACAGCACCTACATTTCCCTTTGATGCACTAATGGATTTCTATTATTGGCTTTTTTTACAACATGCTTAGAAACAATTTGCAGAAAATGGACGCCAAAAGTGCCTAGGGCCCATGAGAGTTATAATGTATTCCTGAAACTGGGATATGCCTACTTCTAGACTTTCCATTGTATGATATAATGAAGATCTTTAATAATTAAGCCACTATTAGTCATAATTCTATTACTTGTAATCAAAAGTATCTCTAACAAAATATAACCAAATTGATATAGCCAAGCAATTCAATGACAAATTAGTCCAAAAAATCAACTGTTGACTTTTGATATGGGGATTAGGGAAAGCCTCTACTGAGGAGATGATATTTAGGCTGAAACCTGAATTACAAGATGGAGTCAGGCAAGTGAGGATGTGAGAAGAGCATTCCTGACAGAAGGAACAATGCAAAAGCCTTGAGGCAGAGGTGATTTTGCAGGTTGGCCAACATGTTTCTCTGTGGTGGAATCAGTGTCTTGATAGCATGTCTAAGGACTATAATGTTTGGGCATGAAAGTGAGATATTTGAAGGCACGAGGTAGAGATTTTTTGATAGTTTTCAGTTAAAGTCCAGGCCTTTGGTAAAGGTCAAAGTGAGAACATGGGAACATGGGAAAAGAACAGTGAAGGGTGCAGCGTATATTCCAGGACAGAATTTGGCTTGCCCAGCTATGGCTTAAGATGTTTAAGGTGCTCCAATGATAAGGTTTTTTAATTTTTATTTTTTAAGACATAAAGTTCTTCTCACAATGCCTAGGGATTTTTTAGTTATTTTTTAAATTTTTTGCCCACAAACATGTTAATATTGATCAAGAACATTTTAAATGTGATAGGGAAGGGGAACAAGAGAAATTATCAAATAAATAATTATGACTTAGGAAGAAGAAAACTTTGCAACAGGTTGTCTGCAATTTCCAGAAGGAAAAAAAATCAAAACAACTGATTTTATGTTGAGAGTAAGACTTACCTACAGGGATGTGTGTGTGTGTGTTTATATAAATACATTCAAGGAGGTAAACATAGCTTTATTGCAACATAAAATTGGATTAAATGACAGGAGCATAACAAAAGGAGGCTATATCTTTCTCTCATGAATAAACCTGGTAGACGTGGAAGTGAGTATGTTAAGAAATTGCTAGAAAATTTTCAGCATAATTGCTGGAAAGTTGCTAGAAGTTGCTGAAAAACCTTCATAAAGATTTATCTCTTTTTTTACCGGCATGAAGGGAAAAAAAAGAAAAGCCATTGAAAGAAATAAAGTAAAATTCTATAGTCCAAGATTCAAAGAAAGAAGGACTTCAGAGTAACAAAAAACTTTCAGACATTAATTTGTGTCTATGCAGCAACCAGTGATTCCAATTTGCAGATGTATTTGCTAAACTGCTGCCAGTAATCACTGAGGAATTACAGAAAATGGGAAAGACTGTAGTGTCAGCCAGGGTTCATGGCAGGAGACAGAAACATTATAAGTAGGCAAAGATTTAATACGGTAAATTGGGTGCTTGCAAATCACTGGAAGGCCTGGAGAAGTGAACTCTAGTCTGGGCTTCCTGGAAGGACTCCCAGACATGAGAGAGATGAATCACCATGGGAGCCCCAACCTCTGAGAGTATCCTAAAAAAACTGAACTTCTGGAATACATGATTGTAACCGAGATTTGAAAATCACAGAGCTGGAACTGTGCACTCATTATTACCATCATCACTATCCATCATGCTGGTGACTGGGCTCTGGAGACCACTGTTGCCTCTGCTTCAAACCATCTTCTATCCCAGAAATCTGGAAAATGACATGAATCACTGCTTCAGAAGAAAATTTCACATCTTCCTGAGACCATGCTTGCTAACTAAGAAATGTTAGAAGATGACCACCCTCACTTTTGCCTTGCAAATCTCCCACGGTTGCATCTACCTGGCAGGACGATATTGGAATCCAGAATACTAGCTGCAAAAGCATCTAGGAATTGTATGTGTGTCTCTCAAGTCTCTTCAGTACAGGAAGGCATGATACAAGGGGGTAAATGGAAGTTCAATGGGCCAAACCACCATATTCCATACAACTGTAGATAGGCGAACGTTATTTCTTTAGAAGGAAGAAGGAGGTTATAAGAGACACCTATTGAACTTGACATTGGTCCTAGTATTGGTTAGAAAAGATACCCTGTGAGTCATTAAGAAAGGATGTAGTGATGACTGGGAATAGAGGTTTCATTAAAAACAAATCACACCAAATAGCTTATTAAAGTGGTAGGTAATAGAACTGTATGGCTATACGTGTCTGGATGTTAACAAGGCTTTTGTCCCAGACTTTTATAACGTAGGACAAACTTGTGAAGTGTGCTCAGGATAGTGATATAGTTGAATGGATCTGTAATTAGTAGAAAGATTAAAAACTGCTGATTAGTAGATACATGTCCAATTACAGCAGATAAATATAAAAAAATTATATATATATTTTATCCTGCCCTGCATTACACAATGACTCCAGCAGGACATTGAATTTAAAATAGTAATAGTCATTATTTATTGAGTGCACACTCTAGGCAAGGGGCTGTAGATACATTACTACCTCATTTACTCCTTATAACAATCTTGTCAGGTTGTTATTACCTCCATTTTTAAGCATGTGGAAACTGATGTCAGAAAGTGTTAAGTGGCTTGCTCATAGCTTCACATCTAGTAAGCAGTAGTGCTGAGATTCAGATCTAGAATTTCTTCAAGAAAGAGGTACCAGAGGGAGAGAGAACATCACAACATTTCTAAGAGAGACTGGCCGGAACCTGCCAAGATCCCCAGAGGGCAGCATTTTCTCAGTCATCCCACATGGGCCTACTGTCTCCAGGATCTGTTCAGTATCTCAGGGACTCAAACTCACATCGACAAGCCTCACTAAAAGCTCACACATGAAACCAGATTCTGATTTATTAAATTACGAGACATGCAATAGTCAAGCTAACCAAATATGGACAGAATTCTTGTATGCAGAATTCTGAAGGAGAGCCTGATGAGTAGAATTTTGACTGCAGAGGATAGAATCAGACTAAAGAGACACAGATCAGATTGCTAACTGGCTGTAGTCTCTGACAGTCACAGTAGGGATATCCACCTGGCTGACTGGATCCCTGGACCTACCTGAGAGCGCACTTTCTTATTTCACCAGGCAGTACCAGAATTTACCTCTCTGACTCCTTCCTAGGCCCACATGACTAATTGCTATTCTTTCTTTAGATATTTTAATGACTTCACCTAAGTTGTTTTGGCTTAAAATTTAGTCTTTCTCTTTAAGGTGACTGTTCTGATCACTTTCCTGCTGACACAATTTCTTAGCTTCAGAAAGCAAGTTTAAATCCTGTATTTCCAAATTCACTGTTGCCCTTGTACACTACCTATAAGATGTATGCCCATTTGACTCTTTACTTGTGCTGACATTGATAGGTTAACAAGAACAGAACGAACACAAGAATAGAAGTACCAGTGCTAAAATACAGAGTTGAATAGCAGCACAAGTTTTTAAAAAGACAGTATTTCTAATTAGCATAGGTTCACTGTGAATCAATAGTGTGTGATGCATTTATCAAAGAAACCAGGACAGACTTAGCTGTATTAACTGTGTCAACAGAATGAATGAGCAAGTGAATGAATGAAGGAATTGGTAGCCTTTCCCTAGTCTTCACTGACACTCCATGCTTAGAGTAACAATGGCATTTTCAGAGGACATCCACAGACTGGAATATATTCAGAGGAAGCTGACCAGATGGTACTAGGACTTGAAATCACACTCTGACAAATGGTGGTAGGACCATTTAGCTTAAGAAACAAAAGGCCTAGGGGGGAAATAAGAAAAGCTAAGAGTTATTGAGCGCTTACTGAGTGCTTATAGAGTAAGCCAGATGTTGTGCAAGGTCCTTTAATGGATTTCAAACATTATGGGCTTGTCATGATGAAAAGGGAATACTTTATTTTGAGTTGCCCTGGAAGGCAGGGATGACAGTAGTTAGTAGAGATCACAGAGAGACAACTCTGTTTATTAGAATGATGACATTTCTAACACTCAGAGCTTTCCAACAACAGAATGAGCTGCCTTTATGTAAAGGGGGTCCATGTTTTTGAAGATGCTCAAGCAGAAACTGGTCAAAATTTGATGGAGACGTTTTGGAGAGGAATAAGTATTAAATGGAGGCATGGACAAGATGAAGTCTAAGACTTTGTCCAAACTTCTCTTGTGAGTCTATTTGCAATACAGTGAACCTCTTATTTATCTTTTAGTTTAGTGGCATGAGCCCTAAATGGTTAATGTCACTTCCAATTCAATAGATCTATAGGATATTGATTGCTCCCTTCTTTCCTAGCAACAAAGACAAAGTCCAGGACAACCCAAATTTGCAGAGATGGAAAAAACTTTGTGAGTGGGTTCATTAGGTATAATATTTAGCAAAAAGAGATTCACTTCCTCATTTGATCCCTAGACCCATGTATTCTGAGTATGGTAGAAACATAAAGCATGGTAAATTCTTCTCAAATGGCTTGAAAGCTTCAAATGTTAGTAGCATTCATTTCTGTCTTTGTATTTAAATGTAATGATTTATGCTTCTGAAACCCTCTCTGACTGCATTCCTTATTTCAAGCTTTGTTATTGTTAATGAGTGCACTTTGAGCATCAGCCCACCTGCGCATTCATGGCAATTAATGTCACACCTTAAAAATTGGTCCTGTGAGTGGGGAAAGAATGAATGTCTACTGAAAACAATCAAAGAACAGTAAAGTTTCACAGCTAAATATAACATATTAGTGGATGAGAAATTCAAGCCCAGAGAGATTAAATGACTTGCCACAGTCGCATGGCCAGTGGGAAAGTTGAGCACTTTTCTTTCTTTTGTCCCCGACTCACTGATGAAATTACATGCTGTTTTCTTGGCAAGATACTCTTTTTCTTTTCCTAGCAGGTAGAATGTTTCTATACTAGTCACTCTTACGTCTTTATTTACAGCCTGATTGACATGTGGCTTGAGAAGCAGGTATTTGAGTAGGATTCCAAACTAGTATTTTCCTTATCTGTATCTTTAGTTTGATAGGCAGGAATTCTAAGGGCTCCTTTGTTCTTAATTCTGGATTGCTCTTGGGTCTCTGCAGTGCTGCGTATGATGCTGTTCTTGACAGAAATGTGGCCATTAAGAAGCTCAGCAGACCCTTTCAGAACCAAACGCATGCCAAGAGAGCTTACCGGGAGCTGGTCCTCATGAAGTGTGTGAACCATAAAAACGTGAGTTCTTATTTTAAACCTCTGGTGGTAGGAGGTGGTGAGATTGGGGAAGGAAGATCAGTATGCCAACTTGAGTAGGAAAGGCTTTCTTTACTTTGCAATTTTTGCCCCTTAAGATTGTTTATCCTGCCCATATGCTACATTTGCTTTCATTGTGCTCATGGTAGCTTTCTTCTTAAAAATCATCTGAAAACCGTATGGCATGGAGGGGATGAATCTGATAGATATTTCCCTGTTAAGAAATTAACCATATTTGGTTATCTTGCTCCAAATTAACCAGAGAACTTCATGCATTTCCAAAAAAAAACAAATAAAAAACATCCAACAAACCAAAACAAAACCAAAAATATCTTAAAGAACAATATGCTATATTTCTTTATAATAATTTAAATTTAATTATTAACTGGTGAAGATTTTTGTCTCCGTTTACTTTTAGCTATAGTCTGGCAGTGTCCTCCAACTGTTCAGTGTATACACTGTGCTTTGGCATCTTGCTTTTTGCAGGGTTGGGCAAACGTGCAGGGACATATCTGCAGCGTACTTCAGAACAGGCTTGTCAAGAACGTTTCACATTGGAACTCAGTAGGGAACACCATTACAGGGCTTTCTTCACTTCAGATTATAATCTTCTTCAAACACCGGCAAAGGCCTCTAGAATTCTTTCTGTGCTCCTGTTCTTCTTAGTAAGGATAAATGGGAGATAATTCTTATTTTAATAAAGACAATTAATAAATAAATTATAATAAATATTTTATATATAATTTATTACATATAAACATATAATAAAATTAATTATTATAAAACTATAATAATAACTCCTTATAAAGTTTTTCTTGAGTATGAAAATCACAGAATACATGAAATTATCAGTGCAGTTTTATAAACAGGTGAATTTGTCATAAGGCACTAAGTAGAAGCAAATGTATGAGTGTTTAGTTGAAAGATATTTAAAATACAAATATGTGGATTTAGGCCCAATGACAGTGTTTCTTTTTCCCCCTATTACTCTACTCCAATGACTTTTTAGTTCAGTCACTTGACAGTTAAATGAATACAATGTGCCAGGTATAGATCTAGATGCTCTAGATGCTAAAAATACAGCAGTGAAGATAAGAGAGACAAATCCCTGCCCATGCGGTGCTCAGGTTCTATTGGGAAGAGAAAGGCAGTCTACAAAATAGGTAGGTCAATGTTTAGAATGTCAGATAGTAATAAGTGCTACCAAGGAAAACAAAACGAAGAAGAAAGATAAAAAATACTGGTCAGTGCAGAGTGGGTAGGGTTACTCTTTTAAATAGGTTAAGCAGGAAAGGCCTCACTCAGAAAGAAAAATTTTCTGAGGTACGTACCCATCTCTGATTTGGCCAGGCAAGGAACGTGATACTTCGAGAAAGGAATATAGAAATGTTAGAAATGATGATTCCTAAGAAAGATCATTCTGCTAAAGCAATTTGTTCTTTCAGTATGTGAAATAAAGGCAGGAGCAAGATTAACCACATGACCAATGCAATCTATTTTTATGATAGCAAAGAGGATGAGAAATACCATAGGCAATGGAAGATGGATGGACACAAGCAATGAAACAACTGCATGGGAAGATTTAATAGTTTTTTGTTTTCATATATTGAATATTTAGATTTCCCTAATCCTCCCTCCAGCCCCTATAATGCAATAAATACATCGTGGAGAAATTCCCACTTACTTTGCCAATTTGAGGGAATCATACTCCCCATTCTTGACTGGAATATGGGGGTTCACATTTATGATACCTAAAAAGGATTTCCAAATTGAAATAATAATTTGTAAATGGCATCCTACCTGCTATGTGTGTATGTGCATATGTTTGTGTATGTACATATGTTTGTATGCATGTATGTATATAAATCTAGGGAAATAAATTTCTGGAACTTGTTAACAGAAAGGAAGTTCACTGACAACCAAATGCAAATTCCACATTAGTGCTTGTAATACTAACTACAAGCAGTCAGAATGAAGAACGCTGGAAATGCTGTGGAAAGTAATGTAAAATAGTGAAGCAATCCCAATTAAGTTTTTAATAATAAAGAAGACAATCCATTTAGAAAATGAACACAATTCTAGGAAGTGATAGCTGGTATGATTGTGGGACCATGACAGACGTTGATCCACATTTTAAGATGTTGGAATAAAAAAAGGAACTGAATCAGATTCCTGCCTGAAAACGTTTGAACTAAAATGGAAATACCTGTGATGGTCTGTTTCTAAAGATAAGATTTTTAATTGGTTATTAATAGGAGTTAGGATTTATAAGGGATCAAAGAAAGAACAGAGGAGAAATACTCAGAGGAAAATCAAAGGCAATGAAGGTGTTAAAACAAGGGCATAGAAAAGGGGAATACAAGAATATATAGTGGGGAATTTACTCTTTAAAATAATAAACCTTGATTTATTTAACATTGTAATGCTATTTTCTAGATTAATTTAGATTACCTAGATTATTTATTCACCAGATAATATGGATTAGCATTTTTTCATCTTTAAGGGTTGTTTGTATGTGTTGTGTGTGTGTGTCCCACACATGGTCTCTGATGTTTTTGTTTGAACAAGTATCAAAATGAATTACTTTCTAATATTAAGTACTATAAAAACAGGCTCACATTTCCAATGAGAACTGTAGACATTTTTCAATACACACCATAACTAAGTATACAGAATAGCAAAGCACTTTAATCACAAGTTTTAAAAATATTTTGAGGGACTTCCCTGGTGGTCCAGTGGTTAAGACTCCATGCTCCCCAAGTAGGGGGCCTGGGTTTGATCCCTGGTCAGGGAACTAGATCCCACGTGCTGCAACTAAGACCTGGCACAGCCAAATAAGTAAATAAATATTTTAAAAAAATATTTTGAAACAGTTTTATTTCCATACGCACATTCCATGCTGCAAGGTTGCTTCAGAAGAGATAATCTCATGTTTTTTGATATGTTATAACCATTACCCTGTATATATATATGAAAGTATTGGATGGTGTTGTGATTTTTTTTCTCAGTAATTCCTCAATAATTGGAAACTACTGAAGGCCTAAAGCATTCCTTAGATTGACTGCATTTCTCCTATGTTGAAAATCATTTTGTTTTGTTTATTACTTCGTGTTTCTATACCACTTATGAACTTTATTGAAATTCATTAGCTCATGTTTTAAAGATGTGCAAATCTTAAACTTGTTTTTGTGAAATGGTTGCATCCATCCTATGAGTAGAGGATTGTTATCTATATTTTTTATTTTTATTTCCCTCTGGCACTTTAGTACAGAATATTTAGCTGAAAGACAATTTTGAGTTATTTATGTATGTAATCTATTTGCATAAAACAAAGGTTTTTTCCTTTTAACATTTACTTATGCTAGAAGGTAAACTTCTTTACTACCTAATATATAAAATAACTAAAGCAGGAAACAAAAAAGTTAAAAAATCATTTTTATAACTTAAAATACATTTGCCATTAAATTCATCATTGATATCATCCAAGATATACCTTTCCCCACACATACCACTGGAGAATTAGTTTAAATAATATTTGAGTGTGAAATAGAAGCAAAAGAAACTAAAATAACAACACAAAAAAATCTTGACTTAGAATACCTCCTTAACGTAGAACATCTCCTTGACTTAAACACCACCTTTTCATTTGGAGGAAGACATAGACTTGCTAAGTCTTGCTGGTTATTTCACTGCTGCCTTACTTTTCTTACATGGCTTTTCCTCTTTTTTGTTTAGTTACATTACAACCCTATATTTACTAAGGAGAATCACACTCTAAAGCAATATCACAATCATATATCTTCTATGACTCTTTTCTCTGCCTAAGAATTTGAGCTTTTTAATTGCATTTTAACCTGAAGACAGATTACATGTCCTTTCTGAATATGTTTTTGAATGTTCTCTGAGACAGTTCTAGAAAATTTTTCTGACTTTTCTATATCCACCATAGCACTAATATGTGACTTTGAGTTGGAATAAGTGCTTGTTTAAATAATTCATTTTCTCCCCTTTTCTTTCTCTCCTTCTTCTGTCCCTTCCACTATCTCTTTTCCAGATTATTAGTTTATTAAATGTCTTCACACCCCAGAAAACGCTGGAGGAGTTCCAAGATGTGTAAGTAACAAAACTCATGAAGGAAGGGGGAGCATGACATTCAAATAACTCAAGTGATATTGACAAAAATCAGATGAATGAAATCCCTTGTAGAGATCAAAGGGAGGTAAGAACTGGCGGCAAATGAAAGGGGTCCAGTGACAGGAGAGAAGGTTCTGTTTCTGCTGTTCTTCCTGGAAAGACACTTCTGCTACTTTCTGGCCTTACGGCTCTTTGTGCTTTGTTGCCCCATGTTCTTAGTTCAGTCAGAATCAGGGAAGGCTTACTATTTATTCTATATTTTTACTTATTTTTAATTTATTCTGTGAGCTTTCTAGAATGAGTCAATTCACTTTGAGAAATATTAATGACGGACACGATAAAAAATCATCCTTAATCTTTCTTTCTATTTTTGTGGTGCCTTTGATTTTGTGCAAAAAACCTTCCAGAAGTATAATGACAATAAACAGAGGAGAGGAAGTGAATCCTAGCACGTTGTCTTATTTAACACAGATACCTTGCATTTAATGGAAGATGCTATTCTGAATTTTTTTTCTTATTTGTAATCATAATACACGGGAAAGAGTTCAGGGAATTCAGGGTAAAATGAGAACAAGATGAAGGTACAAAATATATGAACAGGAACCACACACTAATAAATGCTACTTCTATTAGCATCTTTGTGGTAGAGTTACCATGGCCAACGTGCATGCAGTACTTGGAGGTTTTTCATATACTTAATTCAGTCAAAAGTTGAGCTGGGAAGTTCGGAAACTTATAGATTTAGGAGAGGATCCTGACTTGTTTGAAGGACTTCACATGTCTTGTGACTTGGAACTTACAATGTGGATTTACCTTGCAGTTACTTAGTAATGGAACTGATGGATGCCAACTTGTGTCAGGTGATTCAGATGGAGTTAGACCACGAGCGAATGTCTTACCTGCTATACCAAATGTTGTGTGGCATCAAGCACCTTCACTCTGCTGGAATTATTCACAGGGTAAGAATACTTAGTCCAGAATTATAATGAAGATGCTTGTGGAGAAGAGAAAGAGCAACTGTAGATTATTTTCTTTATGTAGGGGAGCTTGGTTAAATATAATGTACTTCATTTATTTTACTATAGAATTAGCACATAGTTCACTAATGTGTAGGAGGAGACTTTAGCACACTGTAGTTGGTTTTGTTTAACATTTTGTTTCAGCTCATTGAGAGTCAGCGTCCAAGGCTTCTCAGAAATTCTGATTGGCAGAGTCATATGTGCAGCTGAAACAAGACAGTTCATTTCCACTGTTTCTGGTCGCATAAAGACAGCAGCCCTGATCTGCTCTTCTGTCTGGCCTAGAAATGAAGTATAAACTAAAAGGTTTATGTTGCCATAAGGAGAAACCTAACAGATGACAATAAATGATGTTTTTTTCTAAAAACCTCTTCCCAAGATGAGCCTAAATTGTAAAAATGATACAGTTCTCTTCTGGGTTTCAAAAAGCTTCTGAGGATGTTAAAACAAAGAAATCCCAAAACTAATTGTAAACTTCTTTTGGGAAGTACTCTTTTGCTTTGCATAGGGCTCTACAGTCAATGGTGGGTGGGCACCCATCAGTGCTATTGCAAGACTACCATGTTGATTGAGTAAATGGAAATCACATGTTCCATTTGATGCTAGCTTTTAATTTCTTCTCTTGTTCCTATTGTCAGGACTTGAAACCAAGTAACATTGTAGTCAAGTCTGATTGTACATTGAAAATCCTAGACTTTGGATTGGCCAGGACAGCAGGCACAAGCTTCATGATGACTCCTTATGTGGTGACACGTTATTACAGGGCCCCCGAGGTTATTCTGGGAATGGGCTACAAGGAGAACGGTAAGGATGCTTCTGAGTACCAGGCAAAGAAACTGTGAAGAAAATGAGTATGTGTTTTAGATAGCCAAGAGTAATGTTCTCTCTCATGTATATGAACTTTTTAAAAAGTAAGGCTGCCAGCTTTCATATTCAGAGGTTTTTAAAAAAATATTACTACGAAGAATCACTCATTAAACATGTAAAGGCTGTTGCTGAGAAGTAAGCTTGGTTAGAAGAACACTGAAATGTCATAGCTAAAAAGAATTGTAAATGGAGTCTGATTAAACAGTCAAGTGGATACTGATTAGCATACATGCTATAGATGTTGAGAAAAATTGCTATTTAGGTGGCAGCTGAGCTCAAAGTGAGTATAAACAGGAAGAAATCTATCTACTGCATTTAGCCATTTGGCTTTATGTCACTTCTTAGATTGATGGCTCTAGTCTTAGGAAAAGACAAACAAAAAGATACCACAAATCCTTGGAGCAAGAATATTCACAAATGCTCAATGCACAGTCAATTTAGAATAATCCAAATTGTTCAAGTTGGATAAGAATTTCTTTAATACTTTAAAGTGTTCCATAAGTAATAGTTAAGGTAGCAATTGCCTAGCAAGTTTTAATAAATTCTAAAACCATAGAGAGAGAAAAGTATTAAATTTTACACTATTGATTTTATGAAGAAAATCTAGTATTCATGAACACTTTAAAAGAAAAGGTAGAAAGAATCTTCAAAATGTATTCTAATTTGATTTTATTAAAATGAAGGATTTATAAAAATACTTATTAGAAAGCATTGCAATATATTATTTTTAAAAGAATATCTCTAATAAGTAATGAGGTGTATTAAAAAACACATCCACTATATTTAGGAATTAAACTTGTCTTAAATTAGAATTGTATAAATGCACTCAATGTACCTTTCATACTCATTTTGATATTCTATTTAGTTCCTGACAATCTATAAGTTTTGTAGAAATAATTATCATTGTATTTTTATGTGTAGGTGCTACAGAGTACTTTTATGAAAATTCCCTGGCCACCAAAGTTTTAAAAAATGTCTTTGTGCCCTTCCAGATTAGAAGAGAGCCAATACTTTTGTGCATTTGTGCAGAGGAAGGGAAGAAGTTCTTAGGAAGGTCAGGTTTACTTTGTTGGACAATGGGAGAATTCTAATCCGTTTTGACTTGGAGGAGGAAAATCTAGTCCTCTTCCCAAGGCAATACCACATCTAACTTATTTGGAAAAGAAGACAGTTGTATACATTCTTCATAAGTTATTTTTAAAAAATCAAAGTGGGAACCAATTAAAAAATTCAAGAAATCAAGAATCTACAAGAATCTGGTGGGGGAGGGGTGTTCTAAATTTGTTATTATGGATTTTCAGATCTTTGCTGTGCAGATGGCATGTGATCTCATCTCTTGTTCTTCCCTCACTAGAAAGGATTGCAAGTTGCTGCCTTAGTTTTTTGGCTTCTCCTGATCAATGGAGAAAGCACACCTAGCACCCTTGTGCTGCTCTCACCTCCATACAGGATAAAGGTTATCATGCAGAAAAACCTGCTTGCTCTGACAACGGGCATGCCCAGCTACCCTGTGCACCGAACCCTGCCTTCCTTCCCCAAGGAGGATTTTAGCCTAATGTTTCTGCCCCAGAGTTCCCTTTGTCCTTACTAAAAAGCGAGTTGGAAGAGGGTAAAGATTAGTAAGAGAAGGTGAAGCCTGTTTTGTTAACAAGTATGACAATTGAGGAACCTATGTGTGTAACAACTTTTTAACACGTTTAATACTTTATTTATGTCATGACTCCTTTATACATGTGCAAATTATTTATGCATCTTTTTTCTTGAAATATTTCAAACAGAAACAAAAACTGATACTTATTTACAAGAATAACTTCTGAAGGAAAAACTAAGTCTTGAATACCAGGGATTCCAATATTTCTGCCTTTAAACCATGGTTCCAGCCATTTCCTAGTTTCTTGGATTTGGTTGCATGTACCTTATTTTGGACCAAGAAAAAGGGGGTCTCTAGTTGCCCTCTTCCGTGTAACTGAATAGAATAGAAAATGGAAACAGCCATCCCTAAGGGTCGATTAAGATTATTTTCTCTGCATCCAGCAAATGACATCGAAAACCCTTTGGTGGCTTTTAGCTGTCACCTGGCATGGAGATACTTTTGGTTAAGCTGCTGCTTTTCCATGCTACCATTTTATGGCACTAAAGGGCAATCTAAGGCACTCATAAAGTAACTTTAAAAAATTAATTTGAGTTCTTATACTAGATGTTGTTTATGTGATATTATATTGCTCGTTTTAACTCACCTTTTTGACCAACTTTTGGTGGGAGACAAAATTTGTATCTTCTAATCAAACTGTTCTTTTTCCTCCTCCTTCAGAGATCAATTATCTTAGTTAACTTTACTCTCCTCCCTTTTCTTCACTTCCCTCTCTCTTATTCTAGTGGATATATGGTCTGTGGGATGCATTATGGGAGAAATGGTTCGCCACAAAATCCTCTTTCCAGGAAGGGACTGTATCCTTGTACCTTTTTGCTGCAGCCTTACCTGTTTTGTTCTCTCTCCCTTTAAACACATAATGATTTTGCCAGGAGAGTAAAGATAGAAGCAAAAAGTTGGGTAAGTGGTATAATTGTGACTAAAAAAAAAGTGATTATTTCTCTAATCTGACCAGTACTGAAGACTACGTACCTCAATGGTTTGTTTTAATTAAATTTTCAATGGGTTTTTTTCTTCTTAAATTTTCTTATCTGTAACTCAAAATAGCAGTCACTATTTGCAAGTATTATCCATCTCCCTTCTAAAACCATTTTATGCTTCAACAAATTTAGGCATAATTATTTCTCTACTTGCTGACATCTTAAGCTTCTGTCCAAGCCTTTATTGATTTGAATTACTCTTGACACTATATCCAGTCTTAAATAGTTTAATATAGCACATCTTCCTTCAAACAAGAACTTCCACATTTAAAAATCATAATTATTATTCAAATTGCTGGAGGTCAGGTGGGTTTAAAATAGGCTTTCCTCATCTGACTTGGACATGTGACTTAGATAATTGCTTTTCCAATGAAATTTAGAATTAAAGAAATGAAATATACAATGTGAGGAGTATAGTCAATTAAAAAAAAAAGCAGTGTTGATTTGTGTTCTACCACTTAGTCTTCTACTAGATTCCATCAGAAATTTCTTGGACAGGTATCTCTGATTTGGAATTATTAAAAGAGCTGATATATTTCTGAAAGGATCAAAAGTTCACTCTTTAACAAAGGCACATATATATGTTTGTAATATATCAATAAGAAAGTTTACATATTAATAGAAAATATATTTTTATAAATACAGAAATACCCTGTTAACACACAATTGTGCAAATCTAAGTACAACAACTGAGAACTTTAACAACGATAATGCAAGAGTGAGTTCAATATATTTATTACATTGGAAGTGTTTTAGAAATTGGCAGTAAACATGTGATCCATTACTATTAAGTATTGTATTTGATTAATAAGAAAGCTCTATTAGGAACTCTTATAATGTAAGAAAGATTATTATTGTTATTTAGTAGGAATAGAAGAAAAGGCCAATGATAAAAAAAGTCTGACAATAGAAAGTTGATGCCACAATGACCATGCATTTAATGTAGGCATTTATTTATTCTGCTGTATATTAATAAGATATTCTCTAAATTCCAATAGTAATATAATAGTAATGACATCTTCTACAGCTATACTATCCAATAGGTAGCCACTAGCCACATTAGCTCTTGAAATATGGTTAGTCTGAATTCAGAGGTGTTATATGTGCAAAATGCCTACTGGATTTTGAAGATATAAAAAGAAAACATGTAAAATATCTCAATTTTTATATTGATTATGTATTTAAATGATAATATTTCATTTTACTTTAAATTAGTTATTGAATTTATTTTGAGGATCAATTACATACAAATCATGTAGTTGGTTTGAACAATACTGTAATTCACATTCATATGTATTGATTTCATACAAAAGTAGGAATTTGTGTGTGTGTGCGTGTGTGTGTGCTTTTGTCTTTGGGGTACAGTACATTTCAGATTGAAAAAACCCAGAACTTCTCAATCAATTCCCAAAGACAAAATGTTACAAAATATCTCATTCCCATGTGACATTGTTGTTACAGTCACTTGATTCCCATGTAGCATGGTTCTCTGAGATCTAATTTAGCTATTCAGGCATTTATCAGGGTTCTTTTTCTCTTATTTTAGCAGTATTAAATTTAAAAGCCAATAAAATTAGGAAAAACTAAAACATTTTTGAACCCAAAATACCCTTCAGATAAACAAGCAAAGATAATAGCACCATATTGATAATTCTACATTCTTCCAGAAATTGTTCTCTTGGAGGTCTGTTTTTCCTTTTATCCTAGTTTATTTTTTAGAAAAATGTTTAAAACTGTAAGTAAATTGTGCAAATATCAATACGTAAAATATATATCCTTGATAAATATGGTCCTAGAAATTAAATAAACCCCAATACACAAAATGTAGATTGTAATAAGGGTTTGTATTCTGTATTCCTTTATCTCCTGTGATGATTATATAAAATACTGGTATCCGATAGCCTAGTGCCATATATTGCTGACCTATAAGTCAGTGGGGAAGTTACATAAAGTCATTATAGTGGCAAATATCTTGCTTAAGTTACATTTTACTTAAATATAGGTAAATAACTTTCAGATGAAATGCATTGGAATTCATTTTGCCTATAATTAAAATTATAATTTAATGTCTTAGTCATGACCATATTTAAAAATTAAACGAAACCATAGAAATCCCTATTAAACAATGGATTACATGTACTATATGTTTTTGAGTGGAATTGTTTCATTAATTTTTACATGAAGTTATTATCATTTTGTGATTAGAGCTTACTACCAATAATAAAGGGATCAGAGCATTGAAGTAACTTCACTAGGCCATGATGATCAGACACAAGTTTGGGGGCTGATGGAGCTTATTTATAGGGAGAAGAATCATACCAATATTTTAACATATTGAAATGATTCCAGCATTTACTGGAAGTAATATCAAATTTTAGTATACGCTAATTTATACCTTGACTACTTCCAAGATTCTTCAGAGACTTAAAAAAACAATCTAAGTGAATAATTCACTTAGAATTATTCAGAGTAAATTCTGTTGAATTTCTCTGAGGCTGAAAAATGATGTTATAATACTCTATCATCATAATCAACGTTATTCCTCTCTCTGAACAGCACTTTTTCATGCTCCTTTTTTAAAATCTGGACCCTAAGTAAAAGTAGTAAAACACCTTGAAAAATTGGGAAATCTTAAGAAATTATCATTGACGACCGAAGTTTTAGCTATTTTCCTCTGTTAAAATTGTATTTAACATTTTGCATTTTGAGAAACATTGTGTGGGTTTCTTGACTATTGATATGATCCAGATGGTATCACAAGGTAGTTTCTTGATGACTAAAAGTGTTGGCAACCTACATACATACATATTTTACTTTTTTACTTCTACTTTTATTAGTTTGCTAGCTTTTTTAATATCCAAAGGAACATTTATAAAGTGTTTGTTTTTCTTGTGTAAAGTGTTTCTTAATTATATAAACATACAGTATTATACACTCAATTTTCATTATGGTTTTATGATTAAAACCTATTTCATAGCATATATGCTGACAAAATATATAGTATTACTAATATTCTTGGACCCATGATGAATTTCAAGCCAGAGAACAATAAATATGCCAGGTCCATTATTTTATTTACATAGTCCAATTATCATATAAGAGGCATCAGTGACTTTATATTTCATTAAGATTTTGGTTTTTTTAATAATAACTTATAGTAAAGCAGTTTTATGATACTTCCTTAGAAGCTTTTTTTTGTTTTTTGTTTTTTTAAAGGACTATCTAGTTCCTGACTCCTTCCCTCCACCCCACAACCCAACCAGGGCATGCTGTTTTCTTGATTACTGAAGTCTCATATAATACCAGTATAGTTTTCATATAATACCAGTTCTTTCCTTAAGCCTGCTTCTTTTAAATATATTCTTTCTACCTTATTTTTTCCATTCTACTTCAAATGGTAGCACCTTTTTTGAGCAAGGTCTGTGATATTCCTTTATTTTGAGTTCTGGCCAAAGTTCTCTGGACCTGGGAAATGTTAAAAATAGGCACACCATATTCATTTGAAACTTCTGGACCTCAAGCATATTATCTCCAATTAAAGCTGACAGATTGCTAAAACACTGCCTCTTGCCTTTCCCTCTGAGGACATGAGAAATTTCAGTTAGAAAGAAAAGGATGTACATATAATCTTTCCAAGAAGCCAGGTTATTAAGGAACAGAGAATGATTTGCCAAAAATATATTTGAAGAAATGAAGAAAACATCCTCAGATTAACTGAGTATCATATCTTTTCTAAACTTGAACAAATGAAAATTAGGAATAATCAAAGTAAGGTGAACAAAAATTGGAGGTTGTGGATTATTATATCCATCTAGTACAGATAGATATTCTTAATCCTTCTTCCCTCTTTGAAATAACTCTGCTTACTTCCTAATAAACTTTTGCAGCTAATACATTGCTATATTCTGCATCTTCTATCTAATATTATGGTAGTACAACATTAATAATATATAATTTATGACTTTAAATAAAATTGGGATGTAAAAATTAGTCATTCTTTCACACCCATAAGCAAATTGCCAATAATCACAAACATTTGAAAAAATAAGACTTAATTTTTTTTTCTTTGTATTTGCTTAAAAGAATACATTTTCACCATGAATTTGTGAATACTCTATTATTATTACTTTGAGAAAATCAGAGTAAGACGGGAATCACTAGAATGGGAGCTGGAGATTCTGAGGTGATCTGAACAGATGGGAGGAGGAGAGAGTTATAAGAGCAAAATCCCTCTCCCAAGAAATTTAGAGTAGGCCAGAATGTAACAGAGGGTAGGATAAGGCATGAAGGTGATAAAAGGAGTTGAGAGAGATACACAGAAAGGGGGCAGAAAGTGAGGGAAGACACAGAGAACAGACTTTGGGGGTGGAACAGAAGGAAGAAATTGAGGAGATGGAACTTGACTCCTTGATGCCTTGGAGAGGAGCTATTAAGTGACCATGGACAAAGCTCCACTAGGACTGCTGGGTCCCCCAGGAGTCCCCTGTCTCCCGGAAATGGATATAGAAAGGTTTAAAAGCATATTATTTTTCTTTATCCCTCTACAGTTCTGTAGGCAGAGTACTGAAAGATCTTCAAAAATAAGGTGAACTATTTGAGGGGGTAAAACTGCAAACAACAAAACACATTCCTTAGTCACTACGTGTTCTATTCCATTCAAACTGTCCTTGGCCTGATTGGCCCTTAGGACAAAGTTTGTGAACAGTGATACCTATTGTGGGACTCTTTCTCCCTTCAGCAGTCAAATGAGTCTCCAGCGCATAAGGGCTCCAAGAACTTACTCTGGTCCTCTTAGCTTTAGTCATGTGACATCTCCTACCAACTTCAATTTACTGTATAAAATACCTCCTTTGCCTGCCTTACAGGATGGCTGTGATGATATCATTTGATACATATAAAACATTAGATGTTTACAAACATACACATAACTTTAAATACCTTTAAAAGATAAGGAACTTCAGTTTTTATGGTATGAAGTTAGTTTGGGGGCACTCCGGCCCAAATAACCTTCAAATTGAATTAGATAAACTATAAAAAATAGAAATAACCAAAAGACCACCTAGAATAAAAAAATTTCTCAAGTGATGAGAAACCAAAATTATCTGTGAATTAGACAGTAAAAGGAAAGAAAATGAATAGTTTGTCACTTACTAAAGCACTTCTTCAAGTTGATGTGCAGAATGAAGTGAGGATAATTACCCGAATCTTCAGGGAGCTTGTAATTAATTTGGTGATAATGTGAGACATTCAGAGCCAGCATTTACGATTTGTTCATCAGAACATGAAAAGTTTAAAGAAAAAAAAATTTTTTTCAACATCAGGATTTCTTTAAATTCCTTATTTGTGTACACTGCAGAATTACACGATTTTAATGATGACAATTTAAAATATTTTGTTGCAGTAAAAAATTGTTTGTCTTTTTATAAAAGAATATTTTGAAAATTCATTAGTCTACAGTTTTATTTATAATTTAACATAAAGCTAAAGATTTTCTCCTCTGTTGTAAGTTTAAATAGATATTCTTCTGTTTTGTTAAAAAAGCAAATCAATGATATGACATTTATAAAATAAAGGTTAGCCATTAATATGATGCCATAGAAGTCATAAAGAAGGAAAAGCAAGTTAAACAGGTGGTCTCAAGGAGAAAATCTTCCTCTGTTTCCTGGAATTAGAATATTTAGCATTGTGTTCTGTGAATGTTTTTTTATTTTTTTACTGAGATTCACAAGTGCAAAGTAGGTACATTCACAGTTTATTTATGCATATCAGTAGCCTTTTATAATTCCATCTTTGCGCTGAAGTTTAAAACAATGTGCTTTTGTAAAATATCTAATTAAATTTTAACTTTTAAAACAAACTTTTCAAAGAAATGATGTTCAGATTTTAGAAAACCATATTAAATCTTCTTCCTATTGTACTTTGAAGTATTCGTTGAAAGAAAATTTATCAAAGCCCATTGTCTGAATCGTATGCTAAATAAAGATATAATTAGGTTACGGAGAAAAGCAGTGTAGTCTCACAATTGCGTTACCAGAGCCACATAATCTCCTAGATAGGAAACATTTGCCAGGTTGCTGGTTAGAAGCTCACATCGTCCAAAAAATATTTCATCATAGATCACAGTCCAAGCCACTGGGGTGTGGAAGTAGCAATAAAGTGCTTTCTTTATTTAGATTTAAACTGCCAGGACCTATATTATATCATTTCTATCACTTGGCTAAAGTAGAAAAAAGATAATTTAGTATAATCTAATGCCTGACAAATAATACACTTGAGATTTTCTCACCTAGAAAACTTATAACCATATTTTAGTAACACCAAAACTTACTTAACATTCCTTCTAATTCCTTAGAAGACATTCTATAAGTTCCTTCTAAGGAAAGTGACTCAGTTTCTGCCTGTCACAGTTGCAAATGAATCTGCTCTCTGCCTCTGGGAATACTGATGATGAGAGGGGAAATGTAATGAATCAGAACCATAAAAGCAACCAGAATTCTACCTCGGCAGCATTAGTGTACAAAACTCTTATGGAGACCCAAATACCATATCAGACTGTCTCAGAAAGCATCAAAATCCAGTTTCCAACTGTGATTGAATTTGCCAATTTCTTCTAAGGTCTATTCACAGTCAGTATTCATTGGAATATCTTGAAATTTTCATAGAATAATCCAGTTTCACCCTGATAAGCAGATATGCATATTAGATGAGGGAAGGCTTACTACTACCCCTGGTCCCAACAAGATTTAGTACCAAATTCTTTTATCGCCTATTTCCTGTTTTAGTTGTGATGACTAATTAATAAAATTTGATGCAATGGCTTTCTCTTGAGAAATCATCCTGTCTTGAGTAATAAAAATCTATATAAATTCATGTGCATATACTCTACTTTTATAATTTATAATAATAGAGCTTATCATTTCCAGGCACAAGGCTTAGCATTTCCGTGGCATAAGCATGGATAGTCTGTAGGAATAGTGAATCATGAGGGAAGTTAAATGGAATTTGGAAATTGGAGAGATTTCCAGGGCACTATTACTCAGAAAAGATACATTAAATAAAGAAAATGGAATTCAGTATATTCATCAGTAGTTCAGATCTTGAGTTTATATATCTCTGCATTATTTTTATGTGAAAGCTTTGTGATCTATTGTCTATTTTAGCTTCTGACATGAAGATAAATTTCCAAAACTGTTCTCCTTTTACTTTGAAATATCTGTATCCAGCAGAGCCACACAAATGAGAACTGGGAGATATAGCAGTTATTAAACCAACAACAGTCTAGAACCAACTGGGATTGAAGCAATACCAGGACTAAGATTCCATGTAGGTCATCTGTTGTTATTGTTGTTGCTGTTGTTTAAAGGCATAGGTGAGGGAGAGTGAAAATCAAGGGATTTTAGTCTGAAAATTTTCCAGTTTTAGAAGAGTGGCTGGAGATCATAGATTATATTCACATATTTTAAGATTATTATTTGGATTAGGGAACAGGGTAATTCCTGTTTAGATAATGGAGAGAAGTTCCACAGAGTCAGCTGTGATGTGGAATGCCTTTCTAAGTGGTTTCAGCAGTGAAAAGGATTGCCCAGTGAGTAAGCTTTCCTCATTGGAAAAATTTCTTAATTATGTATATAAATACAAGATACAATATAATATTATATAAATATAAAATAAATGAGCCTTCCCTATATATATTTAATTCCAATATATAATTTATATATGCATATATGTATATAATTTATATATGTATATATTTATACACATACTTATATATGTATATGAATATAATTTATATATATATATAATACATGATGATACATGTATTATATACATACATAACTAACATTTATTGAGAACTTACTATGTACCAGACAATGTGGAAGGCTCTTTACCCGGCATAATCCTTTTACGTCTTAAAAAAAATTTACATGATAAATACTGTCTATCATCCTCATTTTAGAGGATGAAAAGAGAGATGAAGTAACTTGGCCAAGGTTATACAATTAGAAAGCAATGGAGTTGGTTCTGCAGCAGAAAAAAATGAGTTTCTGCCAGAGATAACATAGAAGAGATATTTTTTGCATTAAATAAAAAATAGAAATAGAAGTTTTCTAACTAGCAGATAGGTTTGTGGCAGAAATAGCCTTTTCCAAATGTTTAGATGCAGGCAAGAGAAAACTTGTTTACTGAGTTTATAGCTGTATAGTTTTTTACCTATCTCTCCCACAATATCTATAAAAAATAGATACATGGTAAATAACAACTTAGACTGGTCACTTTGGACAGTATGATAAGAATATTTGCAATTCAAAAGCAAATACCGTTTCAGAGATTTTTTTTCCCTTTTAATCAAGTTACTCACAATACCAACCTCTTGTGAGACAGATATTATCTGGAATTACAAATGCATTAATAATAAAGGGATGCACAACTGTTTGCTCTATCTTTCCCTGATATTTTTGCATGTCACTTGCTTTCCTAAAGTGGAAGCAAAACTAATTTGCTTCTCTGGGTATGCTTATCACCTTCAAAGCTGTAACCATTTCTTTGCAGTGATCACTCTGTTTAGATGTTAAGTCAAACTTTGGAAACTTTGAGTTTAACCTGACTGAGATTTTCACACTGGAAAGAATCTTATGAGGAATTCTGTAAGGTTACTGCCAAATTACAAGATGTAATTTGAAGAGTAACTGGAGCAAAATTATAGTGTGCTGCTGCTATCCTAATGCCTTTCCCTATTTGTTCCCCCTCAAATTCCCTTATTCTTCTAGGTTATTTTCCCCCATGAGAATGACCTACCTTTCTTTCTGAGTTTTAATAGGAACACGTGAGTAACCGAGTATAGTTAAAGAGAGATTTCACTTTCTTGCTTCCCTATTTTGCCCCTCCCTGAGTATCCTCTGCCCTAGCTTCCTGGTTTTAAGTTCTGGATGATAACTGGCAATAGCAGAGAGACCACTGTAATTTCACCTTGAATTCCAGGTTTCTTTTGATTCACAGTCTCAGAAGAAGGGTCACCTCTTTAAGTCATGTTGTTCATTTCATGTCAAACCACCTTGTTTTGAAAGCCAACATTTCTTACCATTATAAAGCAACCGTGCTTATGAGGATAAGACAAGGCTTCCAGTTTAGAAGCATGCTCCTTTGATGGGAGTCAATGAAACTGAACCAGCATATTCCAAACACTCATTCTTGGACTGGCATTTCACTTCTGGAAATTTATTCATATTTATAAATAAGAGTAAGTGTGTTTTATAAAAGAAACCCTTTCTTCTGAGGTTGCTGGCAGCTCAGCTTTTCTTTCTTTTTTTTCTCCAAGTATAGTATACAAAAGAATGAAAGAAAAACCATTTTGCATGTTTCCCATATTAACACAATCTAAAATAATTTATAATACAAATCAGTAGGATTCTAGCAGATGAATGCAAATGAGACCTTTTAAATCAGAAACTAAATTAATCATTGAATTATAATTGCAAAATAATATTATCATACATTAGGTGGCATTGAGTGGCATTGTTAGTTCAGTTACATAGCAGAAAGGGTCCTGACATTCTTGTTTTCTTCCTATCCACTGTTTTAAAGCACTGTAAGACTGGCCTCTTATCCAGTCAGCAAAAGGTCAGACTGTTGCTCCATGGCATGTGTAGGCAAGTGTTTTCGTTTATTTGCTGCTCTATTCCTGTCTTCTTGTTTATCTTCATTTCATTTTTGTTTTCAGTTGACATGTGGTCAGTAGGGTGCATCATGGGAGAAATGATAAAAGGTGCAGTGCTGTTTCCTGGCACTGATCGTATCCTTCTTAGCAGCCAGTGGTCTCTATGGGTATCATTCTCAATCAATTCCTTTTGGTGTCCAGTACAATACTGCTGATGGTATATTCTCACTGCCCTTAGAGGGGTTCTGGAGACTCCAACGCCAAATGTTTACCAGCTGGCATCATGGTAGGGTAACCTTGTCTCCTAGCAAGATCTTATGTGGATAATACAGTATCAGATATGGAACATTCAACATGCTATCCAAAGGTCTGCCTTAATTCAGTCCTATGAAATTAATGACAGTGATATACGCTACTGTTTTTTGTTGTAGATGTTTTAAAATTAAGTTATATTCATAGCTAGATAATAAATGACAGAATCTTTTAGTTTAAGATTAAATATTTATGCTTTTATATCATAAGAATATTCACTTGGCATGGAAATCTTTTATCAGTTAGATTTATGTGTACTCACAAATGTAATAGGTTTATCATTAACACATAATCAGAGAGCATTCATATGAATTTCATTTTAAAATTGATCTTCTAAAATTATTTTTCTCATTTGCTTAATTTCTAGGAATAATAGCTCCATTCCTGCTCTTCTTTTCTCCACATTATTAACAAGTACAATAATTAAAACCTCATTAATAGTACTGATTATATGAAATATCTGAAGAGACCAAATTTACATCACTTGAATAAGTAAAAGTGATCCTCTCTTAAGCAGCTAATAATTAGCAATTAAAGATTCTAGAGGCTCTGCAGTATTAAAAAGATATGGATAATGTGAATTAGTATACGGGTTTATAATAACTTATTTTCTTTAGTTAGTTAAATATCCTCCTACATGCAGTCACTTATGAAAATATTATATCCTCACCATACTAAAGATAAAATGATCATTACTTAAATGATAATTCAAAAACAAAATCAAGCCTATAGTAATGGTGTTTTAAAGTATAATTAAAGTAAATCTAATTACTAATATTATAGCCTAATCATATTATAATTAGCCATTTGCTCTGAGGATTAATATATCACATATATATAGTTGCATACATATATTCTCTGTATGTATTAAAGGACCAGTTTACAAAATGACCGAGTTAGGCACTCAGTTTTTGTAGAATAAAAAACTTAACCTGAAATGTTTTGTTTAGTTAAAAATAAAGCTGCACTACTTTTAACTCTATTCTTACTGAAAACTTTTTTCTAGTTTTATATATGACACACATTTATTTCTAAAAAATTTATGTCTATATTGCAGTATTGTCTCCTACATACGCATTTTACTAAGTAGCATCTATAAATTTGCCACATTCATGTTTATGTTAATGCTCTTTAAAAGTATATTGGTGTAACAAAAACTAAATTCCTTCAGATTTTAAACAAACAGGATTTCTTTGATTCCCAACGAATTATAAACTTGAGTTTGGCCTTTGAACATGAACATGAAGCAGTTCTTAAGTTTTGGCTAATTTTAGACATTTGATAAAAATAGACTCAGTCTGTTAACTCGATACTCTTTGATTTTTCAGAAGTTCATTTTGCTTGAGTAATTGATGACTGAAATGAATTATTTGCCACCTGTAAATTAAAATGATTGATTTTCATTACTTTTCCTACATTTTCTATTAAAGAAAATCAAATCAGATTTCCACAACTGAGTTATTAAGTATGGATTAACATTTCTTAGAATCCATTTTTTGGAAGAAGTTCCTTGGTTATCATTTCTTAACTTGGGTGTCAAAATCCCTTATAAGTAAGCCTTTGGGTTGCTCCTAATGTTAAAAAGTCTCATATTAGATGCCTTTTCAATACTTGAGCTTGATATTTTTATATTGGGTCATTTCTGGAGCGTTTGTGTAAGGATACATTTGTAAATTTTTTGAAGGGCAAATGGGAATTATTTTCTAAAGCGTCTTCTCTCATTGTAAGATGTGGTCTTTTCACGATTTCAAACATGTAGGTAAGTTTAAACCAGTACTTTTCAAGCAAACAAATTATGAACACTGAGTATCATAACATTAAGCTCTTAAAATGCAAGACAGATTACTTATTTTTAAAAAATTCCCTATTATTAAATATGACTTTTCTGAAAGTGACAATAAAATCATATCTAAATCTATTAGATATATAATATGTATAGTATACATCTATACAATATATCATAGGGAGTCATATTATTTTTAATCAACATATCCTTATTTATATGAAGACATTCTCAAAATAAATGATTGATAAAAGTCCTTGTGATATGAGCTATGCATATCTTAATATATAAAATAACTCAACAGCAAAACTTAAAATATTAATAAGGTCTTATACCCTTTATCTTTTATGCCTAAACAAATTCAACACAGTATTTTTAGCATTGAGAAATTGATACCCCAAAACAGTTCATTTATATGCTATTTTATTAATAGATGTATTTTAAGATACATACTAATTGAATTTTATTCAAATTAAATGTGTTTAACTTTCTGCAGAAGAGTCAGAATTCAACTATTGAGATACTTTTCTATTGGGATATCTCCTAATGAATTTCACCCTGGCAGACAATTTTACTTTAAAAATTACAAAATATTTTATATTACACAAGTGAATTAATATTAAATTCATAGCTTTTGAAGAAGATCAATAAAATGAACGAACATATACTACTGCTCAGGTTAAAAAGTAGAACATTACCAATACCTTTGAATTTTTTTGTGTGCTCCTCCTCAATTCTATCCTTTCTCTTCCTCAGAGGACACCACAGTCCTAAAGACAAGTTTTTACAAACTCCTTGACTTTTCTTACATTTTTACCACATGCATACTTAACCCTAAGCAACATTTTATTTAGTTTTATCTGTTTTACATACTGTACTATCATTATTTTGTGACTTGCTTTTTTTAAGTTAATATTATATTTTTAAGATTTATCCATGTTGATGCATCAGAAATAGTTCATTCATTTTCATTACTGTATAGTATTCCAGTCTATCAATATTCTACAATAAATCCATTCTCCTATAAATAAACTTTGGAATACATTGAGTTTTTGGTTTTGCTTTCATAAACAATGAATATATGTCTCCTGGAGCACATGGACAATTTTCTTTATGATAAATGCATGGCCTCATAGGTGTGCACATATTAAACTTGACTATGTAACATCAGATTGATTTCCAGAGTAAAAGTATATAAATGTAACTGTCCACTCAACATCCTCACCAACTATTGATATTGTCAGATTTGTTTTTAAATTTGTTAGCAATCTCTTGGATATAAAATCCTATTTCATTGGAGCTTTTATTTACATTTTCTTTACAAGCATCTTTTCCTGTTTATTGGCCATTAGTATTTCCCCCTTGGTAATACGTTAAAAATTTTTTTTAAAACAATTTTTTTCTATTGTATTTTAAAAAACAGATTAGTAGGAGTTCTTTATTTATTCCAGTACCTAATCTTTGTCCATTTTATGTGTTGCAAATATCTTCTCCCTATATTTAGATTATTTTCCCATTTTATTGTGTAGTGATTTTGGAATTTGGCAATCTGTTTTTATTTTTTTTTTTTATAGTTCATGCATTTTTATGTCTTGTTTAAGAATCCTTTGATGCCTTTATATTCTCTTGTAATTTTGCTGTGAATGTTTTAAAGTTTAATCTCTTATATTTAAGCTTTTAGTTCACTTGGAAATGATTTTTGTGTATGATGTGAAAGAGGGATTTCAGTTCCATTTACTGATTAGCTTATTCTTTCTTCATTGACCTATAAGTTTTCACATTTAGGGGGAAGGGGTATTAGATTCTGGGCTCTATATTCTGTTCCACTGGCTTGTTTGTCTATCTCTATACCACTACTACCCTTTCTTTCTTTTTTTTTTTTTTTTTAACATCTTTATTGGAGTATAATTGCTTTACAATGGTGTGTTAGTTTCTGCTTTATAACAAAGTGAATCAGTTATACATATACATCTGTCCCCATATCTCTTCCCTCTTGTGTCTCCATCCTTCCCACCATCACTATCTCACCCCTCTAGGGGGTCACAAAGCACCGAGCTGATCTCCCTTGCTATGCGGTTACTTCCCACTAGCTATCTATTTTACATTTGGTAGTGTATATATGTCCATGTCACTCTCTCACTTTGTCCCAGCTTAACCTTCCCCCTACGCGTATCCTCAAGTCCATTCTCTAGTAGGTCTGTGTCTTTATTCCCGTCTTGCTCCTAGGTTCTTCATGACCATTGTTTTTAGATTTCATATATATGTGTTAGCATATAGTATTTATTTTTCTCTTTCTGACTTACTTCACTCTGTATGACAGTCTCTAGGTCCATCCACCTGACTACAAATAACTCAATTTCTTTTCTTATTATGGCTGAGTAATATTCCATTGTATATATGCACCACATCTTCTTTATCCATTCATCTGTTGATGGACACTTAGGTTGCTTCCATGTCCTGGCTATTGTAAATAGAGCTGCAATGAACATTGTGATACATGACTCTTTTTGAATTATGGTTTTCTCAGGGTATATATCCAGTAGTGGGATTGCTGGGTCATATGGTAGTTCTATTTTTAGTTTTTTAAGGAACCTCCATACTGTTCTGCATAGCGGCTGTATCAATTTACATTCCCACCAACAGCACAATAGGGTTCCCTTTTCTCCACACCCTCTCCAGCATTTACTGTTTGTGGATTTTTTGATGATGACCATTCTGACTGGTGTGAGATGATATCTCATTGTAGTTTTGATTTGCATTTCTCTAATGATTAATGATGTTGAGCATTCGTTCATGTATTTGTTGGCAATCTGTATATCTTCTTTGGAAAAATGTCTATTTAGGTCTTCTGCCCATTTTTGGATTGGGTTGTTTGTTTTTTTGATATTGAGCTGCATGAGCTGCTTGTAAATTTTGGAGATTAATCCTTTGTCTGTTGCTTCATTTGCAAATATTTTCTCCCATTCTGAGGGTTACCTTTTGGTCTTGTTTATGGTTTCCTTTGCTGTGCAAAAGCTTTTAAGTTTCATTAGGTCCCATTTGTTTATTTTTGTTTTTATTTCCATTTCTCTAGGAGGTGGGTCAAAAGGATCTTGCTGTGATTTATGTCATAGAGTGTTCTGCCTATGTTTTCCTCTAAGAGTTTGATAGTGTCTGGCATTACATTTAGGTCTTTAATCCATTTTGAGTTTATTTTTGTCTATAGAGTTAGGGAGTGTTCTAATTTCATTCTTTTATATGTAGCTGTCCAGTTTTCCCAGCACCATTTATTGAAGGCACTGTCTTTTCTCCACTGTATATTCTTGCCTCCTTTATCAAAGATAAGGTGACCATATGTGCGTGGGTTTATCTCTGGGCTTTCTATCCTGTTCCATTGATCTATATTTCTGTTTTTGTGCCAGTACCATACTGTCTTGATTACTGTAGCTTTGTAGTATAGTCTGAAGTCAGGTAGCCTGATTCCTCCAGCTCCATTTTTCGTTCTCAAGATTGCTTTGGCTATTCGGGGTCTTTTGTGTTTCCATACAAATTGTGAAATTTTTTGTTCTAGTTCTGTGAAAAATGCCAGTGGTAATTTGATAGGGATTGCATTGAATCTGTAGATTGCTTTGGGTAGTAGAGTCATTTTCACAATGTTGATTCTTCCAATCCAAGAACATGGTATATCTCTCCATCTGTTTGTATCATCTTTAATTTCTTTCATCAGTGTCTTATAATTTTCTTCATACAGGTCTTTTCTCTCCTTAGGTAGGTTTATTCCTAAATATTTTATTCTTTTTGTTGCAGTGGTAAATGGGAGTGTTTTCTTAAATCTCACTTTCAGATTTTTCATCATTAGTGTATAGGAATGCAAGAGATTTCTGTGCATTAGTTTTGTATCCTGCTACTTTACCAAATTCATTGATTAGCTCTAGTAGTTTTCTGGTGGCATCTTTAGAATTCTTTCTGTATAGTATCATGTCATCTGCAAAGAGTGACAGCTTTACTTCTTCTTTTCCGAATTGGATTCCTTTTATTTCTTTTTCTTCTCTGATTGCTGTGGCTAAAACTTCCAAAACTATGTTGAATAATAGTGGTGAGAATGGGCAACCTTGCCTTTCCTGATCTTCGTGGAAACGGTTTCAGTTTTTCACCATTGAGGACAATGTTAGCTGTGGGTTTGTCATATGTGGCCTTTATTATGTTGAGGAAAGTTCCCTCTATGCCTACTTTCTGGAGGGTTTTTATCATAAATGGGTGTTGAATTTTGTTGAAAGCTTTCTCTGCATCTATTGAGATGTTCATATGGTTTTTCTCCTTCAGTTTGTTAATATGGTGTATCACATTGATTGATTTGCATATATTGAAGAATCCTTGCATTCCTGGGGTAAACTTCACTTGATCATGGTGTATGATCCTTTTAATGTGCTGTTGGATTCTGTTTGCTAGTATTTTGTTGAGGATTTTTGCATCTATGTTCATCAGTGATATTGGCCTGTCGTTTTCTTTCTTTGTGACATCTTTGTCCGGTTTTGGTATCAGGGTGATGGTGGCCTCATAGAATGAATTTGGGAGTGTTCCTCCCTCTGCTATATTTTGGAAGTGTTTGAGAAGGATAGGTGTTAGCTCTTCTCTAAATGTTTGATAGAATTCGCCTGTGAAGCCATCTGGTCCTGGGCTTTTGTTTGTTGGAAGATTTTTAATCACAGTTTCAATTTCAGTGCTTGTGATTGGTCTGTTCAGATTTTCTATTTCTTCCTGGTTCAGTCTCGGAAGGTTGTAGTTTTCTAAGAATTTGTCCATTTCTTCCAGGTTGTCCATTTTATTGGCATATAGTTGCTTGTAGTAATCTCTCATGATCCGTTGTATTTCTGCATTGTCAGTTGTTACTTCTCCTTTTTCATTTCTATCTCTATTGATTTGAGTCTTCTCCCTTTTCTTCTTGATGAGTTTGGCTAATGGTTTATCAATTTTGTTTATTTTCCCAAAGAACCAGCTTTTAGTTTTATTGATCTTTGCTATCATTTACTCCATTTCCTTTTCATTTATTTCTGATCTGATCTTTATGATTTCTTTCCTTCTGCTAACTTTGGGGTTTTTTTGTTCTTCTTTCTCTAATTGCTTTAGGTGTAAGTTTAGGTTGTTTATTTGAGATGTTTCTTGTTTCTTAAGGTAGGATTGTATTGCTCTAAACTTCCCTCATAGAACTGCTTTTGCTGCATCCCACAGGTTTTGGGTCATCGTGTTTTCATTGTCCTTTGCTTCTAGGTATTTTTGGAGTTCCTCTTTGATTTCTTCAGTGATGTCTTGGTTATTAAGTAGTGTATTGTTTAGCCTCCATGTGTTTTTATTTTTTTACAGATTTTTTCCTGTAATTGATATCTAGTCTCATAGCGCTGTGGTTGGAAAAATACTTGATACGATTTCAATTTTCTTAAATTTACCAAGGCTTGATTTGTGACCCAAGATATGATCTGTCCTGCATAATATTCCATGAGCATTTGAAAAGAATGTGTATTCTGTTGTTTTTGGTTAGAATGTCCTAAATATCAATTAACTCCTTCTTGTTTAATGTGTCATTTAAAACTTGTGTTTCCTCATTTATTTTCATTTTGGATGATCTGTCCTTTGGTGAAAGTGGGGTGTTAAAGTCCCCTACTATGATTGTGTTACTGTCGATTTCCCTTTTTATGGCTGTTAGTATTTGCCTTATGTATTGAGGTGCTCCTATGTTGGGTGCATAAATATTTACAATTGTTATATCTTCTTCTTGGATTGATGCCTTGATCATTATGTAGTGTCCTTTTTGTCTCTTGTAATAGTCTTTGTGTTAAAGTCTATTTTGTCTGATATGAGAATTGCTACTCCAGCTTTCTTTTGATTTCCATTTGCATGGAATATGTTTTTCCATCCCCTCACTTTCAGTCTGTATGTGTCCCTAGGTCTGAAGTGGGTCTCTTGTAGACAGCATATATTCGGGTCTTGTGTTTGTATCCATTCAGCCAGTCTATGTCTTTTGGTTGGAGCATTTAATCCATTTACATTTAAGGTAATTTTCGATATGTATGTTCCTATTCCCATTTTCTTAAATGTTTTGGGTTTGTTATTGTAGGTGTTTTCCTTCTCTTGTGTTTCCTGCCTAGAGAAGTTCCTTTAGCATTTGTTGTAAAGCTGGTTTGGTGGTGCTGAATTCTCTTAGCTTTTGCTTGTGTGTAAGGTTTTAATTTCTCCATCAAATCTGAATGAGATCCTTGCTGGGTAGAGTGATCTTGGTTGTAGGTTCTTCTCCTTCATCACTTTAAATATGTCCTGCCACTCCCTTCTGGCTTGTAGAGTTTCTGCTGAAAGATCAGCTGTTAACCTTATGGGGATTCGCTTGTGTGTTATTTGTTGTTTTTCCCTTCCTGCTTTTAATATTTTTTCTTTGTATTTAATTTTTGATAGTTTGATTAATATGTGTCTTGGCGTTTTTCTCCTTGGATTTATCCTGTATGGGACCCTCTGTGCTTCCTGGACTTGATTAACTATTTCCTTTCCCATATTAGGGAAGTTTTGAACTATAATCTCTTCAAATATTTTCTCAGTCCCTTTCTTTTTCTCTTCTTCTTCGGGGACCCCTATAATTTGAATGTTGGTGCATTTAATGTTGTCCCAGAGGTCTCTGAGACTGTCCTCAGTTTTTTTCATTCTTTTTTCTTTATTCTGCTCTGCAGTAGTTAATTCCACTATTTTATCTTCCAGGTCACTTACCCGTTCTTCTGCTATTGATCCCTTCTAGAGAATTTTTAATTTCATTTATTTTGTTGTTCATCACTGCTTGTTTGCTCTTTAGTTCCTCTAGGTCCTTGTTAAACGTTTCTTGTATTTTCTCCATTCTATTTCCAGGATTTTGGATCATCTTTACTATCATTTTTTGAATTCTTTTTCAGGTAGACTGCCTATTTCCTCTTCATTTGTTAGGTCTGGTGGGTTTTTGCCTTGCTTCTTCATCTGTTGTGTGTTTTTCCGTCTTCTCATTTTGCTTAACTTACTGTGTTTGGGGTCTCCTTTTCTCAGGCTGCAGGTTCGTAGTTCCTGTTGTTTTTGGTGTCTGTCCCCAGTGGCTAAGGTTGGTTCTGTGGGTTGTGTAGGCTTCCTGGTGGAGGGGACTAGTGCCTGTTTTCTGGTGGATGAGGCTGGATCTTGTCTCTCTGGTGGGCAGGTTCACCTTTGATGGTGTGTTTTGGGGTGTCTGTGGCCTTATTATGATTTTAGGCCACCTCTCTGCTAATGGATGGGGTTATGTTCCTGTCTTGCTAGTTGTTTGGCATAGGGTGTCCAGCACTGTAGCTTGCTGGTCGTTGAGTGGAGCTGGGTCTTGGTGTTGAGATGGAGATCTCTGGGAGATTTTCGCTATTTGATATTACGTGGAGCTTGGGTGTCTCTTGTGGACCAGTGTCCTGAAGTTGGCTCTCCTGTCTCGAGACACGGCCCTGACACCTGGCTGGAGCACCAAGAGCCTGTCATCCACACAGCTCAGAATAAAAGGGAGAAATAAAAGAAAGAAAGAAAGAAGAAGATAAAATAAAATAGTTATTAAAATAAAAAAGAATTATTTAAAAAAATTTTTTAAGTAATTAAAAAGAAAGAAAGAAAGAAAGAAAGAAGAGAGCAACCAAACCAAAAAACAAATCCACCAATGATAACAAGTTCTAAAAATTATACTATAAACAAAAAACAAACAAACAAAAATAACTGACAGACAGAACCCTAGGACAAATGGTAAAAGCAAAGCTATGCAGACAAAATCACACACAGAAGCTTACACATACACACTCACAAAAAGAGAAAAAGGGAAAAACATATATATATCATTGCTCCCAAAGTCCACCTCCTCAATTTGGAATGATTCACTGTCTATTCACGTATTCCACAGATGCAGGGTACATCAAGTTGATTGTGGAGTTGTAATCCACTGCTCCTGAGGCTGCTGGGAGAAATTTCCCTTTCTCTTCTTTCTTCACACAGCTCCTGGCGTTCAGCTTTGGATTTGGACCCGCCTCTGCGTGTAGGTCGCCTGAGGGCGTCTGTTCTTCCCTCACACAGGACGGAGTTAAAGGAGCAGCTGCTTTGGGGGCTCTGGCTCACTCAGGCCAGGGGGATGGGGGGTACGGATGCGGGGCGAGCCTGCGGCGGCAGAGGCCAGCATGACGTTACACCAGCCTGAGGCGCGCCGTGCGTTCTCTTGGGGAAGTTGTCCCTGGATCACGGGACCCTGGCAGTGGCGGGCTGCACAGGCTCCCGGGAGGGGAGGTGTGGATAGTGACCTGTGCTTGCACACAGGCTTCTTGGTGGCTGCAGCAGCAGCCTTAGCATCTCATGCCCGTCTCTGGGGTCCACGCTGATAGCCGCGGCTCGCGCCCGTCTCTGGAGCTCCTTTAAGTGACGCTCTTAATCCTCTCTCCTCGAGCACCAGGAAACAAAGAGGGAAGAAAAAGTCTCTTGTCTCTTCGGCAGCTCCAGACTTTTTCCCGGACTCCCTCCCGGCTAGCTGTGGCGCACTAGCCCCTTCAGGCTGTGTTCACGCCGCCAACCCCAGTCCTCTCCCTGCATCCGACCAAAGCCCGAGTCTCAGTTCCCAGCCCCCGCCCGCCCCGGCGGCTGAGCAGACAAGCCTCTCGGGCTGGTGAGTGCTGCTCGGCGCCGATCCTCTGTGCAGGAATCTCTCCGCTTTGTCCTCCGCACCCCTGTGGCTGCGCTCTCCTCCGTGGCTCCGAAGCTCCCCACTCCGCCACCCGCAGTCTCCGCCCACGAAGGGGCTTCCTAGTGTGTGGAAACCTTTCCTCCTTCACAGCTCCCTCCCACTGGTGCATGTCCAGTCCCTATTCTTTTGTTTCTGTTGTTTCTTTTTTCTTTTGCCCTACCCAGGTATGTGGGGAGTTTCTTGCCTTTTGGGAAGTCTGAGGTCTTTTGCCAGTGTTCAGTAGGTGTTCTGTAGGAGTTGTTCCACATATAGATGTATTTCTGATGTATTTGTGGGGAGAAAGGTGATCTCCACGTCTGACTCTTCTGCCATCTTGAAGCTCCTGCTACCCTTTCTTAATGAATACAGAAGTACACTATACACATATCAGGTAGGGTAAATATCCGACTTTTTTGTCATCTTCAGAAGTAGCTTAGTGATTAATGAACTGTTGCTCTTCCTCAAATATCTTAGATTGGCTTGCTAACTTCTGTAAAATGATCCCTATTGGTATTTATATTGGAATTGTATTGAATCTGTACTTCAATTTGTGGAGAATTGCTGTTTTAATTCAGACAAGTTTTATCCTTCTCCTGAATGCATAAGGATCTTAGCACATGTTCATAATTTAGATCATTACTATACCAATTTACATATGCTATCTGTGCCCAGTATTTTAATTCTCTTCTTTTAGCCTCATGAATTGACAATATTATCATTGGATTGCATACAGGTAGAGTTTGTTTAGATTCATCCTGATTATCATTTTCTTGGTTTATCACTATTTCTTGCAATTTGGCCCTTTACTTTGAGATTATTTTCTTTCCTTCTGAAGTACATCCTTTAATGGGAGTCTTTGACAATAAAACTTTTTTTTTTGATTGGTGTTCCCTTCCTTAAAAGAGAGCTTTGTTGGATATAGAATTTTGGATTGACAGCTATTTCTTCCAGCATTTTAGAAGTGTTATTCCCCTGGCTTTTTGTTTTCAATATTACTGGTGAATAATTAGCTGTCAGTGTGATAGTTGTCTTTGGGCATAGTTTGTCCTTTTTCTTGGTCCTTGGTTATCTGCTGTTTCTCTCCTATGTGACTAGGTTTGGATTTCTTTTTATTTATCTCTTGGGATTCACTGTGTTGCCTGAATTCCAACCTATCTCCAATTCCTGGAATTTCTCAGCTTTCGTTTCTTTGAATACCTTCTCTCCACTATTCTTCACATTATCTCCATGAAAAAACTGTAATTGGACATAAAGTAGACATTCAATTATTCAGCAAATATTTTTGAGCACTTACTATGTGCTTATATCTACAGATATGTAAGTAAACAAACTGATGAAAATCCTTGTCATCATGAAATTTAAAATAGAAGGCACAATATATTAGAAGGTGATAACAGCTAAAGGATAAGAGGGTTCAAAGTGCTAGGATGGGGGTGTTGGGGTTGTCTCCTTGCCTTTTGAGTTGAAACATAAAACATTTTATCAAGTATGCCTCATATAGCATTTTCTTTTTACCTCATATAAACTTCATTGTCCCTACTTAACCTTTTCCTTATATAGTGTTATACCCAGAAATGGATGTAATCTTTCAGGGAAGATCTCACAGAGCAGAGTACAGAGTCACCAAAACTCCTGTTAAATAGCATTCTGTATTTCTTTTAGTGTTTGGAGCTGTTTGTATGAGCTCCTTTGTTTAAAGTCATTTTACTTACCAATTGTAAAAGACCTTGACATTTTTCAGCTACAAAATACAGAGGTCAATTTAAATGATCTCCAAGACCTCTTCCAGTTTCAAAATACAGGTAGAGTCAGATCTAGCTTTTGTGAGGCCAGAATATCATGCAGTTGGAGGCGGATGTTATGTAAAAAAAAAAAACTAATATTACAAATACAAAACTAGGCACAGAGTTTTGCAAGGGACTTGTACAAATGAGTGGCCCCAAAGATTAACCATCAATAGCTTAATGAAAATTCTACATTGTGACACATATTAATGTATATTAGATTTGCTTATATGTGAAATATCTCTCCATTTTTTGCTTTTAAGTAAATATAGATTACAATAATAAATAGATTTATAAGATGAAATAGGTTATACTGAGATGCATATACATCATGCTTCAAATATCAGCCTTTGGATATTTCATGTCCCACAGTACTCCATGAGCAATCTGCTGCCAGTGAACAAACAGCCTTTAACTCACATTGTCAGCTTTGAGCTTTTCAGTGTGTTTTGGCTTGTAATATTTCCTCTTCCTGTGCTCATTTATAATGAAAACAAACGTTAGTTACAATTGTGCATTAAGTCACTTATTCATATTTCATATTACTAGAATTTGAGGGGGACTTTTGAGAGGAAAATAACATTTTCAAATGAAAAAAGAGTAAAAATATTTTTAAAGTAACAAAACAACTCAAGACATAACCATGAAAATCTGAATCCAGACCTATGTCTTATGAATATATATATATTTCTATCCTGATTTTTACAATGTCCTCGGAATTGAGAGTTCTTTTGAGAACAAAGTTTATCATAGAGCAATATGGAGTAATTACTGGAAAATAAATTGGCAAATATTTTGAACTTTATATTGAATAGCTTTTATACTTCACATGAGTAGCACCCCATATAATATGATATTATATCACCCCATATATATCTATGATAACAACATATAATTTCGATCTTTCCCTAGATGTTGATGGGTAGAACCCCTCTTTCTCTGCATGGAGCCTACTTGTCATAATTTCCCATGGTCTTTTCAGGAAAGTGACATGGGGAAAAGGAACATATATTAGGATTTTTCTTTCCCTGAAATATTTCCAAGTTGACAACCCCTAAGTTTTCCATAGCAAACAGGTATGGAATAATCTTTTGGTGAAATTGACCCTATTCTAATTTGTGTCATAAAACTGAAACAAGTTAGTACTTTATTCTTAAATCTGGGCTTAGTAATTCACAAGAGATTGTTAGTATTTCTCAAATAGAGTCCAGGGGCCATCTGGATTGCAATTACTATTGGTGTTTCTTAATGATATCATCTCAGGCATATGCACTCAGAATCTTGTAGATCAGTGGGTAGAGGGGAGTGATCTGTATTTTTATAAGTTCCCTATGTTATGAATATTCAGTTTGGGAACCACAGTTTTATATCATGATGCCTAACACATGACATGCATACCTCCACTTCCTTATTGCACATTCATTGCAGACATGAATACAGGGCTAACATAAAGCCACACAATAATACACAATGCAGTGCCAACCAGGCAGCAAGTTGGCTTGCAAGATTAAATAGCCTCTCCTGGAACTTTTCTATACAGACAGTGCTCTTAAACAATATTATCTTTAAAAACATAGTTAAGAATTTGGGGGCAAACATTGATATTCTTTAAGTTGCAAATAGATGTCAGAAAATTTTTGCATAGAATATTGAATATAAGGCTTAGGGCAGAGTAGAAAGCAAGTCTGAATTCATGATGGTGTCAACTCTGGAAACCATATTCATCATAACAAAAAGTAATCAATGAAGAAAAAAACATGAAAAGAAGATACAGTAATTCAAAGAGCATAGTAGAATGAGGTCATTAAACAACGTTTTATGATTCCACTTAGTAGCTTCTGAAAGCTTAAATGTGCATAGTATAAATTATGACCCCAAATACCCAGAAAATAATAAGAAAATAATGTATGAGTAATTTCATACATTAGGTTCAAGGCAGTTTGTTACATATTTTAGAAAGTTCCTCAACCAAGGAAGTTAACGTAAAAGGAGGGCATTAAAAGTAAATTCTTGGCTAACTGACAAGAATTAGCTGGAATAATTTTTATTAAATTTTATTTAGTTTTTAATTTATTTTACTTTTGGCTGCGTTGGGTCTTTGTTGCTGTGCACGGGCCCCTCTCTGACTGCGGTGAGCAGGGCCCACTCCCCACTGCAGTGCGTGGGCCTCCACTGAGGTGGCCTCTCCCATTGCAGAGCACGGGCCCCAGTAGTTGTTACACGCAGGCTCAGCAGCTGTGGCACACTGGCCCAGTTTCTCCGTGGCATGTGGGATCTTCCCGAACCAGGGTTCAAACCCATGTCCCTTGCACTGGCAGGCAGACTCCCAACCACTGCACCACCAAGGAAGCCCTGGAATAATTTTTAATCTTAGGATTTCAAATAATCATTTTTACAATCCATACTTATTTTGTTTCATTCTTCTATTACAATACTATTTATTGAAGACATTAGTAATAGTCAATATTTGCACATTATCTTATCATTATACTCTATAAAATCAAACTTTTTGTAATATGACTATTTTTTATGTAGTGAATTTAGAACTAGAGGAAATTGTCAAATGATTCCTATTAAATGACATTTTTCAATTTTTATTAAATACCTTTGGTACTTAAGTTGTATGACAATTTCTGAAATAGTAGATCAAAATATTTTAAAATATATTAAAGTATATTAAAATATATATTTATTGCTTTTTTGATAACTGCTCAGGCTGGAATCTGTAAGGAATCACATCCTTACTCATATAATAGAAAAATGATGACTTATTAGTGTTCTAAAACGAAGAAATCCTTTTGCAAAAATAATTTTGGCCATTCTTTTAAAAAAAATTTACTATGCTAACAGCACATAATCATAAAAATCTAGTTAATATTTTATATATATTTTAAAATAAAATCATTGTGGAAATCTGATGATTAAAAAATTTCTTTTAAAAATGCATCACCTTATTTTCTATTTAAATATTAATAAAATTAATTGTTTTATGTGGATATGTTGACCTTATAGACTAGGTAAGGAGTTTCAGAGGCATTCTTTAAGAGGAATGGCCTGTGACAAACATACCATCAATTTTATGGCCAAATTAAAGCAATTTTTAACACGTCAGTTCCAAGCTTGCTCTTTTTCTTACTGCAATCCTTGGAACAAGCACTGGATTTGGAGCCAGGAGACATTACTTCCAGTCATGGCTTATATTTGGTTAATTATGATTATAAAGAAAAATCATGTGGTTAACTAAGGATAGTGGACAAAGTTGTTTGCAATCCTGTGAACATCTGGAAAACAAATACTTATTACTTAAATATACTAGTCATGTTTGTGGGAAGAAAGAACCTGAAATGGATTGGTTAAAATAGAGGCACACAATTTTAAAGATGACTATACTACATATTTGCAGTTAGAACATTCAATTATTTCATTGTCAGTAATAAAGATTCTCGCCTCCCTTCTTTTTGTAAACCATTACATCAGGGACCACAATAGTGTTTCATCTAAAAAGCAATTTAAGGTAGGAAGATGTGCTGAGTGCTTCTATAGAGTTTAATTATAACTTGTAATAAGAAACATTTTAATAGTTCTTGTTTAATTAATTCCAGAATATTTGAGTCTCCTTAAACTTTACTGTAAAAATAACATGTAATTGTTTTGGGAATGTTACTTTAAAAGCAATCACTTTTTAACTAAATAACTATATACTGCTAGTTAAATGTCACTATAGTAGTGTGTTGGGAGTATTTTGCCACCTTTGTTAAAAGACTCCTTTACAGAAAATCTGACAGCTTCTTTGCCCTTATTTTTAGTTTGACATCAAATCTTCAGAATCCTAAAGAAGTTTGACCGATGATTAAATGATGGCTTGTTAGGACATGATAACTTAACTGTATTAAAGAGTAGATCTCTTTTCATAATTTACAACGTAAGCACTGAGATTTATTTAACTGTATTAATGTTTTCTATTTAAATATATCTAAGTCATTCTAGCTTACCTATATCCATAGTACTACCATAAGTTTTTGTCTAAGAGTAACTTTTAACTCTAATCTTTTATAATTTTTTAAGTTTATTTCTAATGATTTTCACTTACTACTATATTCTCAGGCACATGGTAATTTAGATTAATTTTTATTGAAATATGTTCTTGTTTAATTATTCCTATCATTTTGTAAAGGAATATTCTTCAGTTTTTCCCGCTTTTACTTCATTTCTTGATATTACACAATCATGTATTTTTTTCATCCCCATACTTGAGAGGCTATGTAATAATTCAAATTTTATTCAGCTAGATTATAAGGGAAATAGAAGAGAATTTGCAAATTAGCTTGACTTTATCTTTTTCAATCACCTATCTACATTGTTTGCATTATATATTTATTTTGGCTGAATATAGTTAATTTTGTCTTCTGTTAAGACGGCCCATCTTTTTCAGTCCACCCCTATGGAATAGCTGGGGTAAAGATTTTATGAATCTCAATTAAGTAATATTATGGTAAAGTTACTTGAACTGTCACAAACTACATTAACAGAAATGAATTAATTAACTTTACACTAAAGATAGAGTAGTAGAATAAACAACATAGGAGAGTACACTGCCTGTGGTATTGTATTTAAGAATTTTTGAGGCCTCCATCATTCATTGACACATGGCAAGGAAATCTGTTTGAAATCAACTTCTTCCAGTTGGCTCTTCAGAGTTTTCATAGGTGGTATTTATCATTCTCAAGGCTCTGACATATCAAATATCAATGATAGATGAAAAAGAAAATTTCAATCAGTGGGTATGTCTGTGAAAGACTCCCCAGTTTTGTAAAGTATTAACTTTCATAGAGAGGTAATATTTTTCTTGTAGAATTCCCTATGCTTGACATACTTTTGAAACACATGCAGTTGGTTGAAATCTGTTTTAAATTGAACATCCTATGTTTACCCTCATATCCCCAATATTCAGGGATACAGGGCACTATTATCAGAAGTAAGAAAATAGGTATGAAACTGCGACTACTTTGATAAAGAGAATTTTTTTTAAGTCTTTGTTGAAGAATTAGTGAGTTACTATCAAAAATTAGATTGATCCTATTTGTAATGCATATGAGTGGAAAACATAAACAGATAATGAAATTTCCCATTTGATAGAGAACAGAAGAAAAAAACCTTAAAAAGAATTTAAGAAAAATATAAACAAATCTTATAAAATATTTGTGCATTTGTCATTTTTAGAAAATAAATGATTGAAGTAATTTCATGATAATATTATTATATGTCTTTATATTTTTTTCTCTTCCATATTACATGGTTATACAGAAGTTTAGCTCAAGAGGAGAAATTCTTCTTGTGTTATTTAAATACCTTTTCATCTTTACAACCCAAAGACTATTTCATGATATCCTATTTTAAGTAATGCTAATTCCCCAAAAGTGTATATGTTCCGAAAGTGAATTTAAAATTCCAAGAGGATTCACTGCCTGACAATCTGATTTTATATTTCTGTCCTTTGTTGTTTATTAAAACTCCATTTGTGTTGATGACTGCTCAGGATTCTGAGAAGCAGTTAGTCTCCCAACTAGTGAAAGGCAAGCGCTAGTGGCCTACACTTGTTTTTGCCCTTAACTATTCAATTCTCAGATATTGACCAGTGGAACAAGGTAATTGAGCAACTAGGAACACCATGTCCAGAATTCATGAAGAAATTGCAACCCACAGTAAGAAACTATGTGGAGAATCGGCCCAAGTATGCAGGACTCACCTTCCCCAAGCTCTTTCCAGATTCCCTCTTCCCAGCGGACTCGGAGCACAATAAACTCAAAGGTAAGCCCTTCAGGGACAACTTCAGAACCACTATGTGGGTGATGGGCAAGCTATAGAGACATCTTTCTTTAACTTGAAATACCTCAATTTAAAGAGAGGTATTTTTAAAAGATCTTCTTTACAAAGGGGGAGAAGCCAAGGATTTTAAAATTGCCTGGATATTTAGAGAGAAGGTTAATAATAAAGAGTGTAACAGTGGTGCGGGTTAAACTATTTCATGGGGCTTATTTAGAATCTTAAAATTATTTTGCAGTGCTAACTCTGAAAGACCAATGTAATATACATTGAAATAATTGTTTCAGTTCTTTTTATTACCTGGAAAATACTTTCAACACAAGTTTTTAGTTGTCAAATCTTAGAGCTATAGATGTTTGAGTTTTATTTGTATTTTATGGAATGCTTAACCACCATTTTTTCATTTGAGTGACAAATGAGATTTTTTACTTACACATTTTGTATTCAGTGTAAACACTTTCATTAATAAGTAATTTTTCTATTACCATGTCTGCAGTTATGAACTTTAGTAACAAATCTTAATTTCTTCACCAACAGAACTGGGATCATAGTGCTTGGTTATAGTACTGAATAAACTTGGTAATATATAAAGTGTAATATAAATAATATTCTAATTCTTATTTTAACTTAGGACATTTTAGAGAATGTGATTTTGAAGCAAATTTGATTTTTTCCCCTGCCGGAGCTCAAACCCTATCCCTTGAAATCTGTGTGAACTTAGGCCAGTTATCTCATCTTTCTGTACTTCCTTTAACAAATGAAAGTAGAAAGTGTCTACTTTATAGGGTCATTGGGAAGATTAGCTGACTAATTTGTCAAGCACTTAGAACAGTGCCTGGCTCACAGTAAGTGCTCAGTAACTATTAGATATAAAAATACTAATAAATATTTATTAATAATAAAATAATTAGTATTTTAGATGGATCTATACATTATCCCAGAAAAGGACACATACTTGTGAAATTTTACCCCAAATGTTCAGTGGACAATTAATTAGCTACATATTTAACTTTCAGACTTAATTTATAGCTAATATAGACATAAATGAGATAGAGAAGCTGAAATGCGGTGCTACGACTTCCCAGGGTCTTATTATTTCCTCCAAACTTTTATCTGATGGGTTTTAAATGCACAGCATTGTTTCTGTGTTTGTGACACTTTTGTTGCACAGTTGGGTTTCTTCTTTTAACTACCTCTACCGGCTCTCTGAATGACAACAGACTAAATTATTACTAAATCTACTGCTCTTAAGAGCAACATCAACTATATGCAGAATGAAGAAGTGCTAATACCCCAGGTAGGGATTTCGAAGAATGTACGTCTTTATGATGGTAATTGACATGTCAGGCAAAAGTAATCCCTTCCTATTAAGTCACTTATAGTGTAACAATATAGAGGCCACAAAGCCTTGATTAAATTATTTGAGATAATGCAAACACTTGTAGAGAAACTATTCAGTAAAATGCCATGTTTCATGATATAATTCCAACCTTCTTGAGTTTATTTTTTGGCTTTTTAATTCAGTTTGAACCTCTACAATTATATTACTTTTGCAAATAATAAACTAGGAGATGTGATACACACACACACACACACACACACATATACACACAATGGAATACTACTCAGCCATAAAAAAGAATGAAATTTTGCCATTTGCAGCAACATGGATGGACTTGGAGAACATTATGCTAAGTGAAATAAGTCAGACAGAGAAAGGCAAATACTGTATGATATCACTTGAAAGTGGAATCTAAAAAATACAACAAACTAGTGAATATAACAAAAAAGAAGCAGACTTACAGCTATAAAGAACAAACTAGTGGTTACCAGTGGTGGTGGTGGGGGGGAATACAGGGGAAGGAAGTGGGAGGTACAAACTATTGGGTGTAAGATAGGCTCAAGGATGTATTGTACAACACGGGGAATATAGCCAATATTTTGTAATAACTATAACTGAAAAGTAACCTTTAAAAATTGTAAAAAAATTTTAAAAATTAAAAAAAAACTAGTTTACATATTTACAATTATTAAATTATAATTGTAATATAAAATCAGCAAATTATAAAGAATTATACAAAGAATCAAAGGGATGAATTTATTCTACTGTTATTAAAGAGTGTAAGACATTTACTTGCAAATGAAAGAATGAAAGATGAAGAATTGAAACCTTTTCTTCTTCCTCATTTTGTCCCCTACAAGCAATACTGATCATTGTTTCTTAGTAAGATGATTTGGTATTACTGTCGTTCATGTCCCTATTGATGAGGAGACCACCCCAACCCCCCTGACCCTTTCTAAGAGCAGAAACATAGGTGGGTTTGATGGGAGAACCCATGGGACTGTGTGAGTCTGGGTATAAAATCAGTTACAAATCAAAGAGATCTTTGAACAAATGACATAAACAAATACAGCCCCGTTAAATCATGACAGGGTTATTAACAATGAGAAAGATTAATTATTGAAAATTAATGTATATTTCTGTACTTTTGTTACTCTTGTGAACTTCACAGTATCAGTTTGGAATTAGCAGACATTAAATTTCTAGAATTGAGATCCCCAGAAAAATGACTAATAGAAATTTTAAAAATCTTCCAGTCTAATTTAACTAGCGATTTTTATAAATATATAATTAGTATAAATAAATATATTAAAAGTATTTTATTAAAATGTAACAACACCAGAGATACTAATGTCATAGATTGCTACATTTTAACTGTAGTGCAATCAAAATTATGAAAAAACACATAAAACTAGAAGAGAATACATTAATAATGAGAGTGATCGCTTGTGGGGAAGGTGGGTTTTTCTGGATTTTATGTTTTATGTGATTTCCAAATTTTTTATAATTAATCCATATTTCCTTAATAATCAGAAAAAAATTGATAATTAAAAGTTGATACATATTCATGGATTCAAACACATTGCCTTTTTCCTAATTTAGCAAACCAATTTAGATTTTGCTTTCTTTAATTTGAAGTTTTACCATATGTTTGGAATAAACTGAATATTTTCACCATAAAAACTTCCAAACCAGTTTGGATCTGTATTTTCTTGAAAATTTTATGTATTTTCAGAGATTTTTAGAGTGTCCTTTAGCAATGTTATTAAATAAATACACTTAATGATTATCACTGTGTCATTTTTTTATATCCCTAGCATCTCACACTGTACCTGGCACACAGTAGACAATGTGTATTTTATCAACTGAACATCTCTCACACCAATTTGGTTACTAAGTCTTGTGGATTCTTTCTCTCAAATCTGTCCCCTCCTCTCAATTCTTGAAGCTTCTGCTCCCGTTAAAGTCCTCATCATCTCTCCCATCATCAAAAAGTCACCCCTGACCTCCTTGCCGCCCTCTAGACACTGCTTTATCCTTTTTCGCAGCTCAGAAAAGTTTTAAAATGAGCGGTGTACACTCACTTTGCTTGCATTTTTAAAACTTCATTCTTTTAAATTTATTTTTAATTATGCAAGCAATACATGTACATAGTTTCTTCTCCTCAGAGGTAACTATGATTTTCAGTTTGTTGATTATCCCTGCAGACCTTTCTATGCATTTATATACATAAATAGAGAGAGAGGGAAATGTTTGTTGTGTTATTGGGAAGGGGCAGATTTATACAATGGCATCAGGATCTATGCTTCATCCTGCAAATTTTTTTTTTCACTGAACACCATGTCCATGTGAGTCCATATAGATCTACCTTATTCTTTTAAACTGCCACATATAATTGGTACAGTTGTACCATAGCTCATTTAGTTGCTCTATAGGTGGACATTTAGATTGTTTAAAATGTTTTAATCCTTGATCAGTGCTGCAGTGAACATCCTTTCTATATGCTTTTCATGAACATGTCAATTGTTTCTCTAGACTGTATACCTAAAAGTGGAACTGTTGGGCCATAAAGTATTCACATATAAAATTTTAATAGATATTGCCAAAATTGCCCTCTAAAAAATCTTTATCAATTTACACTGCCACCAACATGAGTGAAATTACCTGGAGTTAGTGGATATTATGCCATCTCTTATTTTTGCAAATTTGATGGATAAAAAAATATTTTCATTTTTTAATTTTGCATTTCCCTAATCACTTGGTGAAGTTACCTGACGTTTGGATGGAAGGTGCTAATTGATCTTTGTTTTTTGTTTTTTTAAATTTTTTCTCCCTCCAAAAAATTTCCCTGCCAAAATCAAAACATTACTTTTTTTTTTCTCATTCATTGTTTCAGCCAGCCAAGCCAGGGACTTGTTGTCAAAGATGCTAGTGATTGACCCAGCAAAAAGGATATCAGTGGACGACGCCTTACAGCATCCATACATCAATGTGTGGTATGATCCTGCCGAAGTGGAGGCGGTAAGTCTTCGGCTTATTTTATTTTCCTTCCACAAACAAATCATAGTAACTGGGTGCTCCATGGTGTGAACTAAAGGAGAATTAGAATCCAAAAGAATACTCAAAGGACCTTCATAAAATTCCTAAGTCACAAAGCTATTACCTTCCCTTCTAAAGGTTATTTTCTTCAGCCTGTGTTTTGAGTTGTGTTTCTTTTTCAGGATTTCCTATGAGAGATGGTGATTTAGTCCAACAAACCTTGGCTGTCCATGAAACACTTCCATTAGTTTTTGTTAAATTGTTAACACCACCGGTGTCTCCTCCTTTATGTTTAATTATCAGCCTCTCCTGATGCAAACTAAGTAACAGAAAACGTAAATAAGTCTCTTTGCCTCTATTCCAATAAGATGCCTGTCTTTAGTAAAGTGTGGTACTAAGAACATTTAGATTATAAAGCTTTTACTAGGCCGTTGGTGCCTTTGTGAAGCCTTGCATAAATCAGATGAGAAAAATCGGGTATTCCAATAAGGATACTATTTCAGGTTGGTTCTAAATTTCAGGTTGGTTCTTACCATAGTCAGATATATCTCCATATTTTCCATCCAGATATAGTTTAAGAATCTTCTCAGAAGCATAACTCTTTTCAATTTTTAAATTATTTTTCAACCATTTGCTATCTTCTCTTCAATCACTTTCTTATATCTCTGCCTTTCTCCTTTTCTCTGTATGGAGCCAGGGCTGCTCAGGGCAAAGGGCTATTGTTTTGCCCATGTGTGTCCTGTAGGCCTCCCAATAGGAATGTCCTCTTGTCCCTCTTTTTGTTTGTTTGTTTTCTTGTGAACTTCTTTGTACCCCAAGATATTCTTGGCCCGGCCAATTTTTGCATTGTTTTGACTTCTTTTCCTCTGCTTCATTGTGTGCTTGACCATGTTAGAGATGCTAAATTCAAGGCTGACATTAATTCTCATCCCTTCACCCTCCACTGGAGAAGTGAGAGCTGACAGATGGGAGTGAGGATCAGGTAGAATCAAACTTTATAGACATAATATTCAAAAAGCGACTTTTCATAGTAACCCAGCTCTTAAACATTCAAAAATTTCAGAGAAAACACTTCAGTGATAAATGACTCTTCCTGTGTGGAAACTGAGGTAAAACAGTCTCTCATAACATTTTCTTAAGATCTGCTCTCTTAAGCAGTTTTACAATGATGCTGAAATTTTAATTTGCTTTAAATTAATTTTTAGTCACTTGATTTGATTTTTACAAAATAAAATCTCTAAAATTAATTACTTATGAGTTTACTTCTAATGCTCTTGAAACTAAAAATACTAATGTTCTTACAGCTAAAAACTAGAATCTCTTCCAGTCTCTCATTCTTGGGAAATACTTCAAAGAGGTTCCTGGGGTAGAATGAAATAATGAAATAAGTAAGAGAAAGTATGATGTATATGTATGTAAAAATTAAGCATAAGAATTTTTTCTCTGATGATTTTTGAGGTTATGCTGATAAAAATTTTGGACAAACATAAATTATTTGAAATTATTGCTCTTCACTTATTTTGATAGTTCGAATCATGTGGCATATGTATTTTTCCTTACATCTAATGTAATATGTATAATCTGTTTTTAATGGATTGTGACCTAGAATTTAATTGGAGTCATAAAGTCTGCATTTGCAATTCACTTGTAATCATGTTGCCTGTAAAAAAAAACAATTGCTTAGAATCTGTAACAATATATTAATGAGTAGTATCAATGGGTTTTTAACTTAATTTTAACTTTTTATGAAAAATTCCTTTGAAGGATAGAAAGATAAAATTTAGGGTACCTTACATGGCTAGAATCTTTTTCTCAGCCATTTCAATATTGTCAAAATAAGTTTCTTTGGAAGAAAATAGAGGCAAGTGGAGAGTGATAATGGAAAAACTGCAAGAGAATGTGATGTCTTCAGGAAAAATAAAGAATAGAGAAATGCTATGTGTACTAATCTGTTAACCATACTACAAGCTATCTTATCACATGTTTCCAAAAGTGCCAAAGTACCAAAATGAAAAGAGGAGAGCATATGAATGCTGTCATAACTGTAAGAGAGAAAATTATTCGTGGAACAATGAAGTTGAAAATGTAAAAAGTTGAATGTCAAGGTTAATATTCATCTATTTGTGTAATATTACATCAATTTTGAAGTTAGAACTGCTCAAGTTATTAGCAAGTTCTTATTCAAATAATGTTCAGAGCAACAGGTGTATGTACCCTGAACACAAAGGCCACATTTCATGTCAATGCTTTTTCATAAAACAATAGGGAGGCATTCTAATTCTGTTTCAGTATTCATCAAGAGGAGTACAATAGCATACACAAATGCAATTTATTGAGTTGTATGCAATGCCACAGATATGGAAAGATGAGTTAGGTTAAAATTTCTGTTCTGCCACTTACTAGCTGGCCTAGGTCAAGTTTCTTAACCTTTCCTCTACTCAGTTTTCTTAACTAAGAATAGAAAACAATCATACATAGTGCATAGTGTTCTGAGAATTTAAAGAGGTAATGTACATAAAGTACTTCATACAGTACTTGACAGCCAGTAGAAATCATAAATTACTATTCTCATAATCATTACTATTACTGTTATGACTTTTACATGCAAGCCTTTACTACTTTTGATGTTAGGAAAGATAGATATATTTGGTGAAAAAAGACCAGCTGGCCAAGAAACTATAGAAATACTCTATATTTTAAAAAATCACTAAAATTTATCTAGTTTCTGCAAGATTTTAAGATGTTCATTCTTTTTTTGCTGATGTATACCCACCACTACCTTGCCAAGTATAAAAGAATCCAGTGCCATTAATTTAAACCAAAATAAAGACAAATTACATTGTTCACAAATCCTCATTATAATTTATCTTTAATAAACTAGGGTATAGTCAGGGCTATTTGAGAGAATAAACTTGAACATATTCTCTGTGCTCTGTTGGAGGGAAATACAGAAACAGTGAGGATCAGTTGCCTTGTTTCTTACCAGATTCTTGAGTTTAGAGACCCTGCTAGGATACAGGGTGACTCTCACCCTGCAAACCCTGAGAGGAGGAGTATGAACGCACTTTAGGAGGACTTTTGTGAACTGCAAGCTAAGGAGAAGTTGATTAACTATGTCTCAGGGAATATAAAACGGGAACTTAAGGAGAATATGAAATGTGACCATTTTTTAAAACATAGTTTTCTGTTTTTCAGAAGCTCCTGAGCACTCTATGAAAGCTCCTGAGTACAGGAGCCTTACTAAGGGCTTCTGCAGTTGTTCTGCATTGCTAGGAGTGGGAGAGGGCTATGGGGAGGGAGGGAGAGAAGAGGGGGAGGAGATGTGCTCAATCACCAAACCAAAGACTTCAAAACTCAAAGTAATCATCATAAGGAAGACAACTGAAAACCTACGGGGTTAGAGAAGGACATATCTTTATTTCTCAATTCATGATAAGAAGGAAGGCTCCAGACCTGACACTGGAACCATTGTCTAAGGTGGGACTGGTGCTGGTGTCCTGGCTCATGGCCAGTAGTGATCAGGTCCACTGTTGGAAGGCTCTGTCTCAGAGAGGCCCAGATCCAGTCCTAAATGATCAAAACATTACTCTGGGAATCTGGACAAAGGGGCAGGTTGAACCAGTCAGGCAGCTGGTATCTGAGAATTCTGTCCTCCAGTTGGCAAGCCCCAGGTATAATACTTGAGAGTGCAGTGGAGGGGTGGCAGGCAACTTAGGACCTTCTGTATGGTGACTGAGTCAAAGTCACAGGAAGAATGCTAGAAGAGAGGCTTGGAACATGGGCCACAGCCGAGGATGAACTGGAGAGAGGGGCTGGGAATGTTCTGTTGGGAATACAAGTACACATGCCATCCACATAGAGACCAAGGGGAAATGGTATGACTAATCCAGTCAGTTTGGGTGGAGTGCGATTAGGGAAGCAAGGCCAGTGCTGAGTTTGTTTATTATTTCTTACCCAATTCAAGATTAATTTGGGAATTGGGACAAGCCTGGGTGGGAATTTAATCTACCCATATAGACCTCGAGTTAAACAATCTGGTCTTTAGCTCCGCGGTGAGAGAATAACCTGGGAAACAGAATAACACTTACATGTATTAGTGCTGAAGTTCGATTAAAATAAGCACTTAGAAAATGTAAGCTGAGAATAGTCAGTACTGTTACACATTTACTGTCTGTTTACAACATAAGGTAATTAATAGAGCCTTAAATGTTTTATTGTTATTAATATATACTATTTCATTGCTTTAGGGATTATGTTATTTTTTGCTGACAGTGAAATAATTTATAGGAACAAGCTAAACTGACTATTATAAGCTCTTTTATCGCAAAGCCATCATAGATTTCATGCCCTTTGAGCAGAGTTATTCTCTGACATTATTTTAGTTATCTTCTTGTCTGCCTTTGTATCTTACTGGTCATTACCAAAGTGAACACATGGAAGGGATGACCAACCATCCAGGAAATATGCACTATTTTCAATTTTCTTGTGACATAGATATGTAAATTTTACTGTTGTGTATGTCTGGAAATATGTTCAAGGTAAATCTTAAATGAGAGCTTAAAGATCATTGTAGAATGGTTTCATGCTGCAGTTCAGCCAATATCAACATTCAGAATATAAGCTCTACAATTGAGAACAGTGACAGGGACACAGGTTCATAAGCCATGATGAGGAGAGTAGAATAGGGCTAGGCGTGGGATCAGAAAGCATTGAGAAGAGAATCAGAAGCCTGTGGTCAAAGTAGCAAAGGTTCCAGAGCTTGGTCTGAGCAATCCAGAGTGAGGGCTGGCTCTGAGATGTGGACAAATTACATAGGGCAGGCAGATAAGACCAGTTCAGGAGAGACATGTAGTCTAAAGTCTGAGGTCTGATCAGATACCACCCTAGAGGGCATTTAAACAGTGGCAAAGCTAAGAATATTTTCTGATTGCAGTGCAAAAGTCAAGAGCAGATACTCTTGGAACAACCCAGAGATTAGCGACAGTAGGAAGCCTAGAGAGAGGAGATGGTTTATTGGAGCCCAGGGGTGGGTGGCCTGTCCAGTGGGAGCTGGGTAATAGACACAGAGGAGATGCAGGTGTGTCTGGCAAGAGAAATGGGGAGAAATGGCCTGGCTTCTCCCCACTGCCCCCATCTTCTAGTGGTGTCTCCTTCCTCTTGGCTGAGACCAGCCCTAAACCAGCCGATAGGTGAGCCTTGGAAATGCAGCCTGCAGGGGCCAGCCTCTGAGATACAGAGCAAATAAAGGAAAGGTGAGGACTGTATCTGTGGGCAAATAGGCCCAAGGCAGGCGCTCACCTATTCATTCTTTCCTCATTTGCAGCTCTAAAACCCCTAAGTAAAATTAAAGTAACCGATGGTTAGGCTCACTTAATCTGGAGAGGAGAAGACTGGAGGTTGGAAGAGGTAGGTGCTCAGGGGCCACACTGGGTAATAGTGAAGTAAACATTATCCCCTTAGAAACTCCTAATATTTCATTTCCTCAAGTATCTTGTAGAAATCACAAGTACTATGCCAACCCGATAGTCTGGGCATGAGAGCATTTCTCATTGGGTTTGCAGTTGAATGTGTGTAGTTCTCCTTTTGTATGTTGGTGTCACTTTTTCAGTTGTTTGTTATGCTGTTGATGAGGAGCCTACAGCTTGTGGAGCCAATGCTGGACAACATGTGCATGGGGGGAAGAGGGATTCAGCGATCTGTTTTCCTTTAGGTTGCTTTCATTCCACTCTTCTGCTGCCAAGTAGGTAAAACACACCAAAAAAGACCTCTGTCATTCTTTCTTCTCACTCACCTCTTTGTTATTTCTTCCTTCTTTGTCTTTCCTTCTCTCGTTAGCCCTTTTTCTTTATTCAGCTCCTACAGAGCTAGTCACATATGTTTCGATTATTTATTAACAGTTTGGTATTTTTCACTCTGTAAATATTTATTAAACCCAAACTGTGTGTCACACACTGACCTAGGTGCTGGTGATTCAGCAGTGAAATTAAAACAAAAAACAAGGTTCCTGCTTTTACTGATCTTCTAATTCTCTTGAATGTATTTATTCAGTTAATAGCCAATGGAAATTTTTATTGATTGGGAATTTTATAACTTATTATCTCTGGACATAAATTCCTCCAAATGTGGGTTACCTATCTTACTTGACAATTTAACCTGTTTAGTATATAGGATTCCGAACGTAAGAAGAAACTGTAATAATTGTTCCTCTTAATGTTAATCAGTTATAACTAAATTGCAATGACTGTTTCCTAATCCTTAACCAGATTGCATCAATAGCTTTGAATTATATTTAACAAATTATGATAATCTATCTCTAGCTATGATATTTAAAAAAACTAGTCAGCTTTGAATATAAATCATTGTCCTGACCACGTTTTAGTAACTGAAATGCATAGATTATTATTGAATAATCAAAGAATCCTGAAGTTGGCATACTAAGACTTCATATGTAGTTTAAAGATTCATCTATAAGTATTGACTATCTGGGGCCTTCAAACAAATTCAAGTGATTGAAGGTGATGGTGGGAAATTATTCTCATTTTCTACTTCTAATTCTCCTGAATATATTTTTAATAGTGAAAGCTAATATTATTTGATTATGATTATCATGTGTTAACTTGCTCTGTTATCTACTTCATGAGTGAGTTATTGTTTGTATTATCTTTATCTTCACTAACTATGGTTTAACCAATTATCTTCTACTGAATTCTCTTAAATCCATAAGTTCCTAAAGCAATGTGGTAAAGAATAGGCTTATAAATATATTCAATTATAAATGTATTAAGTACATTCTGCTATACTCAGAATGAATATAAATTTAGGAATGAGAAAAAATATGAGCCGCCATGAATATGAACTTGATGCATCTAATGCTCAATCAGTCCCTCAGTAGTTTTATGTTTTGGTGATAAACCACTGAATAAAAGGTATATGTGCTTGCTTCAAATATTTTATAATCTCTTTATTAAGTCAGTGAGTCTAACACCATTAAACATGAAGCATCTAGAAGAAATGATTTAAATGAGTTATAAAAGAAAACAACTCTCTGTATAGGCTATATCTCTCCCATTGAGAGGAAAGGGGATTAAAGTCTTTGTAATTGACATTTCCCTTTGGTGAGTAGTATCAAAAGGTTAGGCCATGTCCTCAAGATAGCTTCTGAATAAGTAATCAATCTGAAATTCAGAAACTTCTGTTTTTGTTTCCTGATTTCCCCCAGGGGATATAGACACATGCTTAAAGGGCTAATAGATGTTATCTTTGTTTGCCTTTAGTGAGCCTGAGAAGGAAGCCAGTTTGGAAATGAAGTTTATTATATAAAATTTAATAGAAATTCTCAAACTGTAAAAAAAAGACCTTTTAAATATTTTAAAAAACATAATCTGCAACATTTAAGAATTATTTAAGAATTTTTATTTAAGAATTTATTTGGAGTAATCTAAAAGTTTTATTGGGGAAGAAAAAGTCTATCTCACCAAAATAATAAGAAAACTAGTTTCTCTTAACATTTAATGGGTAAAAAGCCTCCATTGCTTTTCATTAAAACCAAAAAGACTGCATGGTGCTATGTCTCTGAGTATGACCTGGGATTTTACTAGGGATCGTATTACTAGTTCGGTACTAGTAATAAGATGCTTCTTGATGTTAAGTACACTCACTTTTAGTAAGAAAAAAAAAAAAAACTCCATTTACTTTTCTTTAGATCATTTCAATCATGCCTTTTTCCCTTGGATTAAAATTTGGAAAACTTATAAAGGGTTTTTTCTTTTCATATTTACAACTAGATATATCACTATATGTGATAAAGCACATAAATTGAGTTCTCCCGAAAGTCCTATATGGAGCTTGTATAAAGGAAATTATTCTCAAAAAAGATTTCTCAGATTATGTTTAGCATTTTAAGAGTATCAAAAATTATAAGTAAGTTCTCTTAAATATTTTCACAAATAGGACAAGCTATCCCATTTCAGAGCAAGGAAAAGAATAATTAACAACGGTACCTCAAATATTTAATATCATGGATTTCATTTCCACAGTATGTTATAATATTCATTAAGTGTTTTAAATTTGACAGTCAGTCTAAATGTTTCCCAAGTGTTCATCACTAGCCTGGTCTATAATTGGGGTGCTGGTCACTGGTGACCTTTTGCTGTTAGGGGTTGGAAAGACTAAGAGGTTACTGAGTGACGTTTTAAGGTGAAACATTATTATTCTACTCTCTCCATTCTAAAATTGCCATCATTTAAATTCCTTTTTCAGACTAAGTGTTCCTCTGAATTCTTTCAAATATGATTTATTCTACTCACAGAGAGTTAATAAATTGGCTGAATCCCTCTCTCAGCTGTTCTCTCCATCTGTCCTGACACACGGACTACCTCTTTGAGTCTTATGATTTCTTATTATTGCAGCATGCATCATGCTGAGAAAAAGCTAGTGAAACTCCCTGGCAGGCTTAATTTGAGAAATAGTTTAGTGCCATCTATCTGTCACAGAAGACCCTTTTATTGCGGAGTTGAACTCTCAGTAGGTTTATTATACTCAGGATGTATATAAATTTAGAAATAAGTAGAAAGAAACATGAGCTACAATGGATATGAATTTGGTGCACTCCAGTTATGTGTTTAATTATAGAAGGAGAAATTTGTATTTTTTGATTCTCATTTGCTTGCTTAAAGTTAAATTGATGTCTCTAATTCCTAATATCTGCCGTTTGTGGAATTCTAAATTTCCATCTGTTTGTACTGATGTATCCTTTTCAGCAGCAAAATGTGAGCAGTTTACTAACTGCCTTCTAGAGAAAAATATAACTTACAATACAGTTCATATGCCCAGTACCTCAACTGTTAAAGTGAAAATATCTTCTGAATCACATTGGGATTGTTTTGATGCCATGTTGGTGGGAGCTTGTCAAAATGTTTGTTGTAGATAGATTTAGCCACCTGCTTTTAGTGGCCCCTCTCCCTACATGACTTACAAGAAGAACATATACTTTGCTCAAACATTAATTCATTTGTCTCTAATTATAGCAAATTGTTCTACTGAAGAAAAACCTCCTTGATTTCAAATCATTGGGATATTCAGAATTCACAGAACACCTATGGTTCTCAAGTGTCAAAACTGGAGTAGTTGAATAGTTCATTCTCAGGAGATACCTGTTTTGCTGACTGGTAGAGCCTATGATCAGGTTTTTCTTTTCATATATTACCTTGAGCCCTTTAGGCAGTGAATATTGTTAATCTCTTGAATAGAGCACTGAAGGAGAATTCTTTTAAAAACATAGGAAGGGAACAGAAATTGTTTTTTTAGAACATTCCACAGCTGGTGATCTCTGAAAGCCGGAGTTATGATGTCCTGTCAGTTTCTCCCAAATCTATGATTTTTTTTTTCTTTTTTCCTAGATGACTTCTAGTTATTGTGAGATCCACCCACTTAACTCAAGGGAGTAGGTATTTGTGAGAGCGTGTTTTATTTTCTTAACATTTTCATCCTGGAAAGAAAGAGATTACTCATTGTGGCATCTGTCTAAGGTGCCACAAAGTAATATAATCCACAAACTGTGAGAGAAAAAAAAAGAAAACAAGTAATGCTTTCCCCTTTCAGAGCCGCTCCTAGGAGATAAACAAAGAAGTCAATATCGGAACTTGTAAGGTTTTCTGTCAATGAAAACTTACCAAATTTTATAGTAAGAGGAAGACTAAAGAGGAGAAAAGAAAGGTCGGTCAGAAGAGAGACTCTCTGTTGGACAGCTTTGCCTTGAGATAAGTAGAAGTCATAAAAATGGCTAATCTCTAGGAAACATAACTTACTTGGTAATTTGCATTCCTGCCTTGTTTGTCTACCTGCAATGTTGTTAAAATAATCAAACTAGACTGTTCCCTCTCCACAATTTTTTATCTGTCCTAAAAGAACCTCCTCTAAAGTACTGTGTATATAAGTTCAAGCGTAGCTCTAAGGCATTCCTGCCTACCCTTGTATCATTATTAGTGTTTTCAATATAGAACCTCTATTGATAAAGAAACTGATACTGCTCTGCAGAGGTGGTGATATTTTCTGCAAGGCCCATATGTTATTATATATAAACTTTGTAATTTAAAGGCCACCTCTGTTCTAGTCCCAGCAGTAATGCTTATTTGGTGGGTAGCCCTGTTCAAGTTTCTAAATCTGCTCTGGTTTGCTACTTAAAATGTTTTTCTGTCCCATCTTTACCAGATTCAATGAGGTTTAACTGTGTGATGAACTTTTAAAAAGTACATTCTCCTTTTTAAAAAATCCCCCAATACACACATGCCCATCATGCACAGTACAACATAACAAATTCTTGTTTTTTTCGTGTGCTATGTTGAGCACTGTTCCAGAGTTACAGATGCACAAATGAGGGAAACACTTCCCTACCCTGCTGAGCTCACGATCTAGCACTAATCTTTCTTATTCTGTCATTCATTTACCCTAGACGTTCCTTGGATGAGACTCTGAGGGTTAGTGAAAAACATACTGAAATTACATGCCTATAATTATGTGTGTATATCTTCCTAGGGATATAGTTCATGGGCTTTATGAGATTTTTAGAGCTTTTACCTCCAAATTTAATTCTTAATATTTTAAAAAACGCTAGTCTGATACAGAAAGTTTTGGATGAGGGACTACAAAAATATGTGTAATTGACTGTTAGAGTTGGCTATCAGTCATAGACATAACCAAAAGACTTAATGCACTTCTTAGAAAATCTCAGGTTATTTCCTTGAGGTAATTTTTTATTTGTATAGAAAGACCCTTTCATTTATAAAGGTTCTCCTTTTTTTAGGTAGGGGATATAAGGAGAAGGGACAGGTAAATATGAAGCACTATGCTTCCAATTTTCATTACGATTTTAAAAATTTATTGAAAATATGAAAAAGTTTTCTGTGATTCTAGGCAAGTTAAAATGGCATTTCTTCAAGAAACAGAAATTAATACCAGTGTCTACTTTTCAAGTAGCTAGCTCTTTTCTTGTGCTATGAAACTTTCAAGGCTTCAGTTGGCAGGCTGCTTTATAGCTTTATGATGGCATTGTTTTGCATGAAGATCAGACTTCATGAGAATGACGGGTCCAACTTTCCTCATATATTGCTTCCATTTTGTTTCTCCTAGTTAAGGACTTACTTCCTTTGCACTACCCATTTTTCTCTGCCATATTTGTCTCCAAAGATTTTTGTTTCTTTATCTGTTGTTTATTGCAACATAAAAGTGAAACAAACAAATGAACAGCAAAAACACATAAAAAGGCCTAATTTCTTCGCTATGCAGGTGGGGATCATAGGGTCAAGTTAATCAACCGTCTTGTTTCAGAAGTCACGCTTAGAGTTGGTTATGCTATCAAGGTTAGGAGGTAAATTGAGAAATTTCACATTCTAGGATAGAAGGGAAATAATAAGAAATTACAATCCTTAATGACGCTGAAAATGAATGTGTGGTCATGTGAAAACAAAGAGTTATTAAACCTGAAAGATGTCTATTTTGACTTTTAAATTAAAACTATAGAGATGAAATCAGCATGTCATCAGAACTGTCCTAAGATCAAAAATCTATGGACTGGACGTTTGAGGAGCTGCAGAATCAGAAAAAAGAGAAGCCAGGAAGCGTTCTTGAGTGTGAAATCATGGTAACCTTCAGATTCAGGGAAAAGGCTGGATGTGAACATTTTCTTCCCAAGTGTGGAACCACTGCTTAGGCCCTGGGGCATCCATTATGTGTGAGGAGAGGGCAGAATGGATTCATGCAACGATGAGACAGAATATTGAAAAGGTTACATTCCCTTTTTATAAATCTATTAAAAGTTTATGGTCTTTCACAGAGTATATGCTGTAATAAAATTATTATGTCTCTTTCGAATGGCAAGACAGTCGTAAGAATGATAAAAACCACTTCTATAACTTGCTACAGGTTTAATTTGGGACTCACAGGGTCATTTGTGGAATATTGGCCCACATATCTTGGGAAGGAATGGAATTTGTTGCTTATGAAAAATGCTTTTGATTGATAACCAGAAGAAATTCCCCACAGTTTCTAATTCCAGGGAGGATCTGATTTCCATCTTTATGTGCTTTTTGAAAACTGAATTCTTTTCATGTTCCTCTGAAAGAAGAGAAGGATAAAATAGCTATGCTTCAGGCACTTTTAATGAAAATTTCTTATCTAAGATGTTTGTTATTTTGGACTAAGTCCAGCAGAAAGCATTTTTGGTGACTTCGTTTCATGACATATACACCAGAATGCTGTCATCATGGTACAGCAATCTGTCACCACTTCTTTTTCTGAAGTAGGCTTGCTCACATTCCCTGTTCCATTGCCTTGTGAATCCTATTTAATCACAAAGAAAAGTTTATTCCTAGCCAGAATTCTTGCACATACACTCACAGAGAAGTTCTTAAGTAATGAGTAGCTCCCCCATGAATAGAAGGCTTAGCAACAAAGCAAAAATTTGACTTGCAATGAGTTAATTTATAATATTGTGGCAAACACCCTAGCTTCCTCAGACCAAGGGGTTCTAGGCAATGGGCGAAGACAAAGAGCTATAGAGTGTGGAGACCAAAATCGTCATATAGGGGTACAGTAGAGCACAATGGAAACCACTCAGGATCCACAATTAGACAGGGACTCAAGACCTCATCCTACCTTGGATGGGTTCACTTCTTTCATTCCCTAAATTTTTATTGAGCTTCAATTACATATGGCCATTGAGGATTCATTAATTATAATAATAAAAAGACCTAGTTCCTATTATTTAGTTGCTTATAATATAGTAAGTTTGATAGGCAAGTAAATGAGAAGTTTTAACCACTCTGGTAAATTCTATGAAAAGGAGGCACAAGGTGCTACAGACGCCAAAAGAATAATGCATTACCCATCTTTTAGTAGACAAATGAGACTTTCAGGAGGAAGAAAAGTCTTAAATAGGATGAAAAGAATGGGCAAGAGTTAGCCAAATGAAATGGGGGTTGCAGAGTAGGATCTTCTGAACAAAGGAGGCAACGTGTTCAAAGGCCAGGAGAGAAGAGACATCTTCTTGCAGTTAATATGAGAACTGTGTGAGGAAATTCAACATGACCAAGGAAGAGACCAGGTCAGGAAGCACAGAAGGAGTGACCGTAGGAATATCAATCAGAGATGTCTGTTTTAGGTAGACCATTCTTTCTGACTGGTTGAGGTGATGACTATTAGAAGAAAGACCAGTTAAGAAGCTGGTGAAGTAGTTGAGATAAAAGATGATAAAATGAATTTCAATGGCAGTGGAGATGAAAAAAAGAATGACAGATTCCAAGATGTTTTTGGTGGTATAATTGTCACAAGTAATCGTCATCTATGAAATGCCCTATCTAACAGGGTTTTAAGAGATAGGATATTATATGTGAAAATGCTCAAATAAACTTTAAAAACACATCATGTTACTAAAGAGGGACTTTTTAGTTTGTGAGTATAATTGAAATAGCTTCGACCTAATGGTTATAATCTATATGACATAAGAGATTCTCTTTTTTTTTTTAATTTAATTTTCATTTTATATTATAGTTGATTTACAATGTTGTGTTAGTTTCAGGTGTACAACAAAGTGATTCAGTTATACATATACATATATCCATTCTTTTTCAGATTCTTTTCCCATATAGGTTATTACAGAATATTGAGTAGAGTTCCCTGTGCTGTGCATTAGATCCTCGTTGATTATCTATTTTACATATAGTAGTGAGTATATGTTAATCCCAAACTCCTAATTTATCCCTCCCCCCACTTTTCCCCTTTGGTAACCATAATTTTGTTTTTGAAGTCTGCGAGTCTATTTCATAAGAGATGATTCTTAATGGGATGTGTGGGATATGTTAGAATCTTGTGAGCAAATTATTAATTAGAAATAACCTTTCATCCTCAGGTGATTCTGTTCCTTACCCAATCACTGCCCCACCCCCTCAGCACTCTGTCCCCACCACAGATACCTTAGAAATTATTGCTCTAAGAACAACTTGAGGACAAGGGTTTTGTCTCATTCATTTGCATCATTTGTGTAACTACTTGTTCCTAGCACACTGCAGGTTTTCAAAAGAATTAATTGAATTAAGGAAATGTTTTAATCACCTTCGTATTGACTATTTTATTTAACCTTCCCATCCATGTTCCTATTCTGCATTACCCCAGCCAAAAGAACCCCTACCACTACTTCGGGGTACTGTTATTCCTATTGTACAAAATTTTAAAATGACTTTTACACGTCCACAGCCAAAATCCTTGGTTCTAAGCCAGTGCTCATTGAACTATGTCACAGTATCCTTTAAAAAGTTCTATTATTCTTTACAAAGGGGGTCTTTTAATAATTTATGTAATCATGAAATTTAGAATAGAAATGAATTTACAATAATATTTGCTACTTTTTTTTCTGATTAACATCTTGTGTATAAAAGTGGTACATGAACATTTACTTATATAATGTGCCAAGCCTATGGAATCTAGGTAGGTAGAAGGGGCAGTAATTACTAGATTAGCAGAGCTCTTTATACCTGATTGAAAAATTTCATTGATCCAAAATCTTTATGTCATGTTCTAAGATTTTCAGAAAGATCAGTGCTAAGAGAGAAAAAAAGTAGAAACTCGTAATTTAAAAAGTGTATATTTTTACACTAATGATGAAAAATCTGAAAGAGAAATTAAGGAAACACTCCCATTTGCCACTGCAACAAAAAGAATAAAATACCTATGAATAAACCTACCTAGGGAGATGAAAGAACTGTATGCAGAAAACTATAAGACACTGATGAAAGAAATTAAACATGATGATACAAACAGATGGAGAGATATACCATGTTCTTGGATTGGAAGAATCAACATTGTGAAAATGACTATACTACCCAAAGCAATCTACAGATTCAATGCAATCCCTGTCAAATTTTTTACAGAACTAGAACAAAAAATCTTAAAACTTGTATGGAGACACAAAAGACCCCGAAGAGCCAAACCCTCTTGCACTGTTGGTGGGAATGTAAACTGATACAGCCACCATGGAGAACAGTATGGAGGTTCCTTAAAAAACTAAAAATAGAATTACCATATGACCCAGCAATCCCACTAGTGGGCATATACCAGAGAAAACCATAATTCAAAAAGACACATGCACCCCAATGTTCATTGCAGCACTATTTACAATAGCCAGGACATGGAAGCAACCTAAATGCCCATCGACAGACGAATGGATAAAGAAGTTGTGGTACATACATACAATGGAATATTACTCAGCCATAAAAAGGAAGGAAATTGGGTCATTTGTAGAGACGTGGATGGATCTAGAGACTGTCATACAGAGTGAAGTAAGTCAGAAAGAGAAAAACAAATATCGTATATTAACGCATATATGTGGAGCCTAGAAAAATGGTACAGATGAACTGGTTTGCAGGGCAGAAATAGAGACACAGATGGAGAGAACAAACGTATGGACACACCAAGGGGGGAAAGTGGTGGGGGGTGTGTGTGTGATGAATTGGGAGATTGGAATTGACATGTATACGCTAATATGTATAAAATGGATGACTAATAAGAACCTGCTGTATAAAAAAATAAATAAAATTCAAAAATTAAAAAAAAGTGTATATTTTTAAATAAAATATTTTGGAATAGAAAAAATACTAAATTTTATGTTAAAATGCAATAGAATTCCTATAATGACAGTAAAGAATAGGGAAATCAGTTTTCCTTGGTAGAGTTTCTAATTCTGTAGCTATGTTTCTTTATTCATTGTGGATTCTTATCCTGGGGCTACTCTACTCATTTACATTAACTAGAGGAGTATGATCTCCTCTGGTTAATGTCTCTAGGGTGAATTGTTATTGAGTCATGTGACTGATATAGGAGTGCTGAAGGTCTTTTTATTCCCCTGCTCCTTTTGCTTCAGCTTTGTGACTGTAGGGCAGAGGTGCAAATGGCACATGGCCTTAACAGGCTGACTCAGCAATATTTGTGTTAGCTGTGTTGACTTTTCACCCAGAACGTTTTTCTAGCTCCTTTATAGCTTATTCTTGTCCTATAATGTATGATTGAGGCTAATATGGCCTTTTGCCATGGAAAGTCTTGCAATAAAAGCTGTTGCTTCTCAGAGTTTTAGGTTAACATTTTTTTCCTTAGAACCTTCCACATGCTATCATCATATCACATATTATGCTGAAATAATCCATTTTTAGGTCTATCTCCCCGACTCCACTGCTCTAATGTTCCTTGAGAGCAGAAATTCTGCTTTACCTACTGAGTGCATCTGTTTGGTATCTTTGTCGTAAACTAATTGGTCGCAAGTCAACTTTGCCGCAAAAGATAAAGTAAGTGGTTGACAGTTTGGTTGAGAATTTGGTTTCAATGCCAGTAACAGATAATATAAAAGAGGTGGCTAGTAATTCACAACAGTCTTAGAGAGCATTAATTACTGATTCTTTAAGTAATTCAAATAAAACAACTTGTTCTCTAATGCTATCTTTACCAAATTTATTGCACAATATTTGAAGTTGGAGGCAAAGGAAGAATCAAGATCCTTCCATCTCCCTCCAACCCAAAATGGTTACCTGAGTCATGATGATTATGTTTCCTAAAAATGGTGAAATTTTGTTGTTGTTTGATAGTGGAGAATGAGATGTAGACAGAATTTTGGTATTTGGCACAGAATCTGACTTAGAAGATTTGGTGAAATATAAGGACTGGGTATGTAACGGAACATTTAAATGTAGTCCAGATGTGTACTACCAGTTATACACGTATTGATAAGAAATAGCGGCATCCCTTGTCTGTTTGTTTTATTTCCAGGGAAATCTGAAGAGACTTACAGCAGATTTTTTTTTTTTTTTACATCATAAAGATAAAAATGCACATGGCTCCCTCCATTATTTCATTTAAGTTTTTGCTCAGACGTTATCTTCTCAAAGAAGGCTTGTTGAATATTTATTGTGTGCTATGTACAGTGTTAGGCTCTGGTGAATGAAGATACAATCTTTGTCCTCAAGACTTTGTCCCCACAATCTTGTGAGAAGTAAAACCAGTAAATGTTGAGTGATAAGTAGTCCAAATTTTAAGCTTATTGAAGCACATAGAAAAAACTCAGCTCAGTAATGTGAATTAGAGAAGGCTCCTTGGAGGGATTAATATCTAAAAAGAAACATGAAGGATACAGCAGGAATTATCCAAATGAAGAAAAAAAGGCAGAAGAAAGGGTTGTGCAAAAAACTCAGAGTTGTGCTTCCCTGGTGGTGCAGTGGTTAAGAATCCGCCTGCCAGTGCAGGGGACACAGGTTCGAGCCCTGGTCCGGGAGATCCCACATGCCACGGAGCAACTAAGCCCGTGCGCCGCAACTACTGAGCCTGCGCTCTAGAGCCTGCGAGCCACAACTCCTGAAGCCCGGGTGCCTAGAGCCCGTGCTCTGCAACAAGAGAAGCCACTGCAATGAGAAGCCCACAACGAAGAGTAGCCCCCGCTCACCACAACTAGAGAAAGCCCATGTGCAACAACGAAGACCCAACACAACCAAAAATAAATAAGTAAAATAAGTAAATTAAAAAAAAAAAGAGGGCTAAAAAACTCAGAGTCAAGAGAAGGTTGGGAGAGCTGCAGATCTTTGGGGGTGACTCAATGGAGAAGGGTAAGGAGAAATTGGGGCTGGCAAACAGGGACCAGGTAAGGAAGGAAAACATGATGGAGCATGCACTCTATCCTAAGGGTGAAGGGAAGCCATTCAAAACTACTATATATACCATAAATAATATAAAGGTATATTGTACAGCACAGGGAATATAGCCAATATTTTATAATAACTCTAAATGAAGTATAATCTATAAAAATTATGAATCACTATGTTGTACACCTGAAACTAATATCATATTGTAAATCAACTATACTTCAATTAAAAATTTAAAAAAACCTAGCAAGCAGAACAACAGCATTATCTGATTTAAACTTCTGAAAGATCACTCTATATGCAAAGTGAGACTGGAGTAGAGAAAAGGAAGATGTAAGGCAGGGGGATAAATCTGTAGTAACATAGGTTAGAACTGATGGTGGCCTGAGAATAGACATGAGCAAAAGATTTAAGAGACTTTTAGAAGCTAGCAATCAACATGACTTATAAGTGATTAGATTTAAGGTGTAGGGTGGTAGGATTCAAGGATTGCATAGCATATAGTAGTTGGTTAATAAATATATGTTAAATGAATGAATAAAAAAACAATTTATGACTTGGACACTGGGTGATTGATGGTGCAATTACTCAGCCTTTTCAATTAAAGAACCATAGAAAAATTTAACTTCCAAGGAACAGTAAAGAGAATTTCCATTTTCAAGATATGATTAAACTTTTTGATGGTATAAAGCTAATAAATTTGTGACCTAATATCTGAGAAAGCTGTAGAATAGAAGAGAAAAGTAGAGAAAACTGAATTTAACTTCCTTGTTAAGCTACTGGAACATTATTAAATTAAGTTTTTAAATTACATTCAGTTCACATTATAATTACAATTTGCATTACTAGCTTTTAAAATTTCCTCTGGCCACTTAGTGCTGTGGTGTCTTCAAACAACATTAGTGCTTTCCAAATGTAACAAAGTATAGTACAATGTTTTGCACATTGCAAGTTCTCAAGAGAGGTGTGTTGAATTACCTGTTATACATTTGAAATTAGTTTCCTCTGGAATAAAGCAGCATATGAAACTTTTTCCAGATAATTAAGACTCATTGCAAATTAAGTGACTTGCCCAAGGTCACTTGTCTTCCTAGTATCAGAGTCAAGGGTGCTCTGAGTTCCGTGCTCTTTCCATTGTTCCTGTGAGGAGTTCTGTGACTTATTCAAGAAACTCAGAGTTCTCCTCTCTCTCTTTTGACAAAGGCTGAATCTGATTAAGAGATACAAATCTGGTGTCCACTTTGATTATAATCCACAAATCTCTCTGTTCCTGTTCTTCAAAACCATAGCACATGATGATTTCTGTTCACAAAACATTTTTTTTTCTCCCAAGAAGTAGATATCATTGAAGACTGAGAGGAAATCATTTACTTTCTCTTGAATATTTTCTCTTTCATCTATGCACATGAAGCATACTTAGGCAAATGACAAAACTTGCTTTGATTACTGTATAGGAGTGAGAACAGAGGTCTTAATCTTGGCTGCACATTAGAATTACCTGGGGAGTTTTAAAATATCCTGATGCCCAGATCTCACTCCAGGCCAAGTAAATAAAAATCTCTTGGGGTGGGATTCAGGCATCAGCATTTTTAAAACTTCCAGATGATTTCAACCTGCAACCAAAGTGGAGAACCCATGGGTGAGAGCGATTTGATTAAAATGATGAACTCATACTTAATATTTGTCTTTTTTCCAACCACAAGGTGGCAGCATCACAATACAGTGCACACACTGGCCCTTCTATTGAGTGGACTTTGAAATTTATATCCGTAATACTAATTAATAGCATTGTGAGGGTTCCTCCAGCTAGAGACAGCATTGACTTTTTTCCCTGTTGTTCTCTGTTGCTTTGGTTGTTTAAGAAGACTTTTAAATGTATTTATTTCAACAGGTTAAATTACCATGAACTATTTTGTAAGCTATAGTTGGGTGGAAAAATGCAAATAACATGGATTTTACATTCAGATAGATTTGGGTTTCAATGCTGTCTGTGCCACTTACTGATAGGTTGTTTCATTTCTTTGTACTTCAGTTGTATGCCTAGAAGAGGAGGGTTGTTATATGGACTAAATGAGATAATATATGAAAATCAACTTTGTATGTATGGTACTAAGATGCTGAAGATGTCGAGGATGAAAGTGATAAAGCTGTAATAGAGTCAGTTACACAAAGTCCAGAAAAACCCAGGATACAGTTGTTTTTCACATATGGTCTTTCTTTTCTGCGTGTGGGTCTCTTCTTTTCCTGTGTGTGTCATACCTTTCGGTTTCCACTGGTGATTATACAAATAAACATGCTCTAGTTGCCTTCATTTTAAAGAGGAATCAAAGTCATTATTATTATTTTTTTACTACACTATTAGCAATGGAAGTACCTTCCACCTTCATAGCCAGGTTTCTGTAAAGAATTAGACTTTGTTTACTCACAATTACTCTAGTTCATTTCTCAAGCCTTGAAATTGCTTTCTCTGAGATCACCAGTGCCCTCCTAAGGCCCAAGTCCAAAGAATATTGGCATCTTGTGCATCTTTGCCATTTGAATAGGCTGAAAATGTCCTCCTTTCTGATACATTCCCCACTGATCACTGTGGTGACAGCATTCCTGTTCTCCAGTCACCATTGCTGTCTGAGTTGTTTTCTCCTCCCTTAGAATTGGGGATCCCAGGAGTCCTCTCCTATAGCCCTATTTTCTTTTTTCCATGGGAATTTTTGGCACCTTTGACCAACCCTTAATTTTAATCACTACAAATGACTTTCAAATCTATACATTGTTACATATGGCTGTCCTGAGTTCCAGATCTATAAATCTAACAATAACTAGCATTTAGATTGGTATCTCAAAATTAACATGTTGAATTTTGAACTGGACATATCCCCTGTCACCCAAAACCGACGACTCCTCCTCCTCCCCCCCATCACACCTTTCAATCCACGGCATTACTTTCCACCCGGGTGATTGAACCAAATCCCTAGGAGTCATTCTACACGCCTCCCTCAGTCTCCTTCAAATCCAAATTGCCAAAGCTTCTCAATTCTTCACCACCCCCTGCAAAATACTTCTCAGTGCTGTTACTCAGTCTCGTAAGTAGTCCTAAGTCTCATAAGTTGTCATTAAGTCATATTTCTTACCTCACACTTCCTCTTTCACACAGATCAGTCTGACTTCTGCACCAAAACAGTTCTCGTTAAGGTCATTAATTGTAGTGTCATTCATGTTTCCCTGTCCATCCTCCTTCCCTCCCTTACAGGATGCCCCCGAGAGCACTTCTTCGAATGATCACCTGCACGTGAATCCCCTTCTTGGGCCCTCCTTGGGGACCCAATGCAAGATAACTTTAAAAAAAAAGAAGAATTAATCAGATTAGTTTCCAGAGACAGATTGTATTAACCTTTTATCCCCCTATTGTGGAATGCTTTCAAGTCATCAGACTTTTAAAGGGCATTTGCTTCATCTGTGGTATTAGATAGTTTAATTCCTATTCAAGAGCACAGACATACTTCCTAAAACCTGTGCAAGCAATTTTTAAAAATCAACTGATGTGTATTACAAGTTTCTCTTTGTCTACTTTTAGAGGCAATTAAATTTTTGGTGATTGGAAACCAAGTCATTGTTTACTGCATAGTAAGGTCGCAAAATAGAGAAACATCGTAACACTGAAAAATAAGTATTTTTAGTCAATTATTTTGATGATTGTGTGTATTGCTATTATACTTTTATTAACTTGGCAGATTGTTGGTAAGACTGTTAAGCGAACATTGAACCTCATTGTGGATAATGAACTGTTCTTGGTACTACAGAGAATATAAAGTTTTAGAAAAAAATAGAACGTACTAAATGGTGTCATTAGCCAAAGAAAGAAAGAAAGAAAGAAAGAAAGAAAGAGGCAAACAAACATATTTAGTGTTATATAAAAAATTATTCTATATAAATGTTTATTTTCCAATCAGGAGGTTAAAATTTTAAGACGTTCTATTCATCAGAAATTTTAAATACTTTTGGAAAACTTATTCTATATATGTAGGGTCAGGGAAATTTAAAATTGAATTTTGCACGTTTCCTTAAACAGATTTTGTGATTTAACTTTGTACTAAAATTCAGTCTTCTTGGTTGAAGCCTTGGTTGAATCACACATCTTTTGGCAATCCTCACATTGCAAAGGTTAATAAGAAAAAGCAAAGCGTGTTTCAATAGGACATAATATCATTTTCTTTGATCCAGCTGCTGAATTAATAGAGAATGCACACACAGAAAGACAATGTTATTTAAAGCTTTCATTGGCATTTTCAACAAGGCTGCAAACACACACAGAGAAAAAGTAGAACAAAACCATATTGTATGCTTAATTAGGATGAAAGAAGCAGAAAACAAACAGCAACATCTTGATGATTATCATATGGTCAGAACATGACTGATATGGAAAAAATGTTAATTCAGGGCTCAAAGATGAATAAAAGGAACAGCTATGTACAATTTAGATTTTTCATATCTGGTTCTCATCTCTTTCATATGTGTAGAGGTCCTGATGTTGTCCAAGATATTTTAACAAAAAGCATTTCAGAATATGTGTTGACTGCTTGGGTGATAATTGCCAAGTCTAGCTACATGTGTAGACTGACAGAAAATTGGAGCAGAAATCAGAGTGGTAGGCTCAAATTTGTCGTTAATGAAAATCTTTTGTGAGTGTTGAATTATTCAGTTTAGCACGTCTTTAACCCTAAGAATTCCTTCATTCCATCTTTTCTTATAAGAAATCATGCATTTTATCCCTAAGTCTGCCACTAGTTAACTCTATGACCATGGACAAATCACTTATGATCTCTGAGTTTTCATATTCTCATTTGCAAATTGAACAAGGGTGGCACTAGATAATCTGTCAACTCTCTTCCACCACTAACATTCTATGATGCTGTTGAAAACAGGATTATCTTGAAGATTAAGGAAAGAATAAATTCATACATTTTACTTAGTGAAGAAGTATCACTTAAATATATGATATAAAATGATATAAAATGAAGTTGCAAGAGAGAGCAACTTCCACCTTGGGAGAATCAATTAGGAATTCAAATAGATACTGATTAAAAAGATCTTTTTGTCAAGAAATCAAGTCCAGCAGTAAGAATTCAAGAGAATGCCCCCAAAAAATCCATATTCCTCAATCCTAATTTTCTTATGTAGAACTGTACTCTTTTATGTATTTTTTGGCAAGAGCCATATTTTTTATCTGAGTTTTACATTCCTAAAAGTGGAGAAAATGGAAGTAAATGCTAACATGATGTCCTAGAGCAGGAAAAGATACAGCTGCAATTGTTGAGACTCCAGTGGTAGAAAAATGCTGCAATTCAGTTGTTTTCTCCATCCTCCCATTGCCGTATAACTTAGATCCCTAATATGCATGTTTCAACATTGCCATATAGGATGCTCACATAATTATCATCCCAACACTTATAAGAGTGAAGGAGCTGAGGGCTATTAATAACTGCAAGGACAGCAAGTACAAACTGGGACTGTTTTGGGCAAATTTAGACATACAGTCACCCTATTTGCTTATTTTTCTATTTCTTGTTTTATAAAGATTTTGATTTAAATATTGTTTAGATACTGTTTCATTATCCCTTACTTTAGATTCAACTCAATTACTATTTGCTCTGAATTATTCTTTAAATTCTTTAAATTCAATTAAACTTTTAGTCAAATTTCTAACATTAATTAGCTATGTGACTTCAAGATATTTTTTTAAAATTTCTTTGAATCTTAGTTTCCTGACCTGAGGATTATAAGGGTATATATAAAGAGCCTAGCATATAGTATCTTCTCTAAAAAAAAGTGGCCTCCCTTAATTGGAGAAGAGTGCTCTTCATTTATCAAGCCCTCAAAGATAGTTGGGAGAGCAGATCTAAGAGCATATAACTACATTTTTTTTTTTCAGTGTCACAATCTGTTCTGCAGTTCCTTTTTGTTTATTTGTTTATTCATATCCCATATCCATGTTAGCACTGAAGATATTTCTTCTATATTGTTCCAATGTTTTAGGTGCTAGCTCATATTAATGTCCCCCACCAAGAGCCGACCTGGGTCTTTCTGGGTGTGGTGGCAATTCTGAGGTTTGGAAACCTTTGTGGATTTCAGAAGCACGTTTTCTATCATGCCTTTCTGGTGCCTTGAAAGCCAAAATCTTTGTTTCATTTCCAAGAAACTTCCAGTTCCTCTTGTTGAAACTCTCTGATCACTTCTATAACATTGTAATATTCTCATTCTTCATGATTTCTGTAAATGTTCCTTTCTCCTCCCCCTCATCCTCCCACTTTGACTTATCTTCCTCTGGTCAACCTTTAAACTCTGGTGTCTGTTAGGGGTCCACTTCGGCCCTATACTCTTCCTACCTGCATACTCTCCATGGGTGACCTCATCCACTGCCATGATTTCAGCAAACACCTCTTGCTGGTAGTCTCAAATCTACACATCTCTAGCCAACAGCATTCCTGTGAACATCAGATCATATATTTGATTATCAAATAGACATCTCTGCCAACATAGCACTTAGTCTCATTTCCCTTTTTCCATTCTATATTTTTAGTTGGTTCCACTAGTATTGCCATTGTCCAGCTATTCAACTTAGAAATCTGGGAGTCATTCTTCTTTCCCACCATGCACATTCAATCAAAAACAAAATTCTACCAATTTTATTTATTAATATTTATTAAGTATTCTTGAATCCATATTTTCTACCAATTTTTACCTTCCCTACCCCAGTCAGACCTTTTAATTTTTTTCTAGATCATCCAGCAGCTCCCTGACTCTTCTCTCTGAATTCAGTTTATGTTTCTCTTCAATCCGGCTGTAAATTTGGCCATACCATTCTATTGCATTCTTCAGTGGTTTCTCCTCCATTAGGAAGAAGTCTTAATTCCAATCATGGTAACCAATCCATCCTTGATCCAGCCTTTCCCTGACCCATCTACTTCTCTATTCACGGCTCTTATCTCTTGTCACTTCTGACCACATAAGTTATACTTCATAATAACAGAACTGCTTCCAGTTCTCTTTGCATGTGCGTGCACTGGAGCAGAGAAGCACACCTCCCACCACTACCACCACCAACCTCACCACCACCATGACTACTACCACCAGCACCATTCTGTTCTCTAGCTTCTGTGGCCTAGAGTCATCTTTTTCTCCTTCCCTTTTTATCTTGTCAATATCCAAGACATCTTTTGCTCACTGAACTAATACAGGTGTCACCTACTCCAAAAAGAAAAAGGTTTTGCTACAGTTTTGTTACCGTTTCTTCACTCTGCTCCCATATACCACCTACATATTTCTTTTATTTATCATGCTGTGTATTAATTATCTGTTTTGCATAAGTCTTACCCCACTAAATTGTGAGCTCCTTGAGGTCAGCAGTCACATTATTCAGTTTTGAAATCTCAATTTCTAATATAGCTTAGCATATACTAGGTGCCCCAAACCTTAATTGAATGAATGAATTTAATAAATAAATTAATTAATTCTAATATTTACTAACTCATAGTGACTCGTATTTGACCATGTGTTTATCTTATTTAATTGAAACAAATAGTATATGTATATATAGTGCCATCAATATAAAGCACATCTAATCCATTACTGTTTATGCAATTCATATAAATTCCTCTAAGAATTTAAATCAGGGAAGTAGAGCCCAAATCTTCCAAAATAGTAGAAAGGGAATCTCCAGTCTCGAAGAATATTCAAAAGCATGCAAATCATAAGCTCTAATAACTCTCCACAAATTATTCTTAATTTCTTCTCACCCTTAATTTTCTCACATCTCAAATTGTTCTAATCTACTAAACTCTCCTAAAATACTCTCTGGGGCCCTTCTCATTATACCCACTCCTCATTTCTTTTTTATTTAGACTGTTACCTAGCAAGAGAGAATCCTTCCTATTTAATAAAGTGGGGAAAAGGAGCAACAGAGCAGTAGACCACTAGCTTCTCTTTAGCAGGGAGGGGCAGAGAGTGTTATAGACCACTGCATGCTGACAATTGCTGTCTGAGCACATATATATATGTGTTTGAATACGACATTACTCTCTTTGGATTATTGGTCAATTACTATTTTATATTGTCATGTAGAAGACATCTTTATGTGAAGTACTCTTCCATTGCAGGTGATTGAATTCTCTCTTAAAAAAAAAAAAAAAAAAAAACCCAAACAAACCCTGAACATGTAGCCCTTTCAACCATAATTATAATGCAAGTGTGTTTAAAGCAATCCTCTTGGTTTATTGAAAGGAGAAATCTTGGACTCAGTACTTTGCTTTCTTTCTTTGTAGCTTGTGGTTAGAGTCTATTACTTCATGCTTTCTACATCAGCAACAGCTGTATGCTGAAGCTCCAAGGAAAACCTCTCTCAAATAGTTCTGTTGCAAAGAGAAAATAACATTTACGAACTTTGACAGGAACTATACCCTTGAGCCATGTTTAATTTTGAAACTTGAATGGAAAAGTCCACTGCATGGAGAAGTCAGCCGCACAGGATCCTGAGCTGAGTCTATTGGTAGAAGAGGCGCCAACAATGCACAGAGCTCTGGGTGGGGCGTGAGCTCTGAGAGCTGTGCACACTGGTCTGTGGGGGGCCTGGACAAGGCCCACTTAGACGAGGACCTCACCACAGCTTTATACAAGCTCAGGAAGAGGCAAAGCAGAAAACCTACCACTTGGTGAAGCATCTTTACATAACCAGAGTTTGGCTTTGCATTAGCTTACTTAGATGACAGTTTCACAGATTTTCAAAAATAACTTAGTTTTACTCATTCACTCATTAAATCATCATATTCCTATAATTGGGAAGTTCTTTATAGTTTGGGGTAGAAGGTCCTCCCTCAGTCAGGTCCCGGGGGCAGTGCCCGATCATCCCAGTGCCCTTAACTTTATATAGTCAGTGTTTCTGTGTCCTCACTAGTGTCATGGGGTGGGGTGGGGTCTTGTTCTGTTTAGCTCTTTCAGTAAAGGCTACTCAGTCAGCCACATCTGAATCCCAGTAGCTGGTTTAAAGCCTTCTGTCCCAGTAACGATCACAGGTTTTAAAGGAATGTCTGGCCTCATCAGTAGATGTTGCTCAGTAATTCAGTATTGTGTTAAATTGCCCTACCATGACTAATCAAAGTCTTTTATTTTCATGTCCAACTACTTCTGTAGTATGTGAGGCTGCCCCAGCATATTAGGGCTAGGATGAATATTCATGTCTGTTATGATTCAGGCTACCAGAGATTCTGCATGCAGTAAAGAAGAACCATTGTGGTATTAGGGTGCTGCTCCCAGGCCAAAGAACCTCCCACAGAAGTCAGAAGCTGTCTCTGAAGATATTGTCCGAAGTGTTCCTACAACAGCCATTTCTGAGGGATGCTGTCTTAATAGACCTGAGTCACTTTATTGAGTAACTGTTAGTTTCTTACAAAAAATGGCTGCTTTTGGAGTGTTGGACAACATGAATTCTGGGACCCCGTCTCATGACACCAGACATTTTGTAGCTCTTCTTTGCCCTGAAGCCATTATTAGCCAATATACCTCCTCAACTCCTTCTCTCTCACCTCTATTTTTCCAAGAGATTTTTTTCTTTCCGTGTTACTTGAGCTGAGTTGGAGCTACTCTATGTCACTGTGATAGATTTCCCTAGGTCCAAACATTGGGAGGAAGAAGTCAGGGAATCTATCTGAGACCTTCCTTCCTGGAAGGCACCTAGATTTGTGAAAATTTCTCCTTTTCCACGTCCAAATTCCTCATAGCAAGAGGAATGCTGATTCAATGTTAGACTAAAGGTCCTGTCACATCATTTCTCCTAGAGAGGGTTAACTCAGGGGCCACTCAGGGGTTCAAGGTGACCCATCTCTCTAGGCAACTGGCAGCTGCTTCTGCCTGAGGGGGGAAAATATCTTAAATCATTTAAATATAGGGCACACAGTTATGTATAAAGATGTTTTATGATGCTTCACACACACAAAAAATTAATGAGATCTAAATATTTCTTTACACGGGGAACTAGTACTATGATCTGTTGAGAGGTATTCAAGAGTCTTTTTCACAGGGGTCTAAAATGGACCAAAATCTTATCAGTCTGGGATAGTTTTAGTAGGGTTCTATTATAGGGCTAGTGAATGGAGGAAATAGCCTCTGGGTCCTTGTAATCAAGTGTCTTGTTTGCTTTTTAAAGACTGAATATTAATTGCTTACACTTGAGTTCTGAATCAGAAGGTTTTGGGAAGTGAGCTCTCAGGATTTGGATTCTGCTGGCTTATTTGGCATTTAAATGAATCCTTCGTAAATTTGTGAGGAAATTTTAACTTCTGTACCACTGTAATTACTCCACAATTTATATGAGATTCTGATCACCACTAAAATCAATGAATAGCAAAATATTCTCGTGCATTGTAAGAGTTTAGTTATTTTGAGTTTATTACGGAAGGTTTATTGTCTGTTTTTATTCTGCAGCCCCCACCCCAGATATACGACAAACAGCTGGATGAAAGAGAACACACCATTGAAGAATGGAAAGGTGACCCTACTGTTTAAATAAGTGTACCTTTTGCTTTATTGAAACCCAGAAAACATCTTTAAGGCTTTTCCTTTTAAAACAATTTAGTAACAGATGATTTTCTAAGTGCTATCCTCTTAGACCATTTTCAAAGCTCCTAAAACTTCATCTATCTTTTCATACTAATAACAGTATTGCATTTACTCAAGAATGAAAGGACTTAATTACTGACACTTTTTAAAAAATAGTACTGATTGTCAAAATATTTGTCATGGTGGAGGGCAAACTTTAATTCAAAATTTCAGAATTAAACATTCCATGTTTGTACATAAAATTATCACATAAAATGGATAAAATTATGCCTGAGATGGTTTTAGTCATCATAGAATAAAAGATAGTGAATATATAAATTCATTCACTTGATTTATAGGACTTGAAAATTTAAATGAAAATTCATGTATCTGAGTGCCTTATTCTCCTTTAAAGTAAGAAAAGAGTGAATGAATACATTAACTTTTTTTTTAAGAAAACTTTTCAAACACGTACTGCATGATCAAGGTCATACTCAGGGTAAGACAAGGTAGAGAAGAATTGTTCCACTAACATAAATAACCACAGAGTAGAATAAATATGATAAAGCCAAATGCAGATTATAACACATGATTAGGTCATTATGAGGAGGAACATAAAGGGGAGATCTGAAGGGAAGAAACATTTGCGCTACCTTGAAAGAATTAATAATTATAAGTTTGGAAAAGAAAAAAAATTGAGGAAAATACCAGAATGAAGATATAAGAGGAAACCAAAGGGTAAGAATGAGCAAAAAGTGTTATAAAGTTAGTAAAGAGAATCCCCTGTTCAAGAGGTCACGTTGGAGAGTATGGAAAAATAAGCACATATAAACAGTAGATCAAGTAAAAAAAAAGATGAGAATGATAGACAGAAAAAGACTTGATTTGATCTAAATAAGGACCAGAAGGCACTCAGGGGTTCATGATTAGGTAAGCGATAGGGTATAAATATCACTTGAGGAGGATGGACATAGACTAAATTCTGAAAAACTGAAGAAATACCTGTAAAGGATGATGATTTTATAAATTGTAAGCCATTGCAAAGCACGAATGAATGGCACAGAATAACTTGTAGCTAAAAGCTATAAAGTAAAAAGTAATGAAGATATACATATTTTTAATTCTAGTAATGAAAAAGCCAGAAATGGATGCAAGTTTGGGAATAAATATAATAACTTTTTAATGTTGGATTTTATGCAAGTTTAGTTTTACAAATCCAAGATTTGAATCTAGCAAAAAGATGAATAAGAGTTGGAAAACTGATAGAACGTAACAATTTAAAGCCACAAGAAGAATATGTATATCTCTTAGGAAGTGAACATAAAAGAAAAATGGAGGTTCAAAGCTGAGCCATTAAAATCCATAAGAGATAAAATTAGAATGCATCAGAAATCTCCCAAAGAGTTCAGAAAACAAGTAACGTGTACTCTTCATACATTTTCTTGGTCAAATGCTTTATTGAGCACCTACTTTTGCCAGGCTCTGTGTTATTGCAAGAAAATGTAGAAATAGAAGAGTAAAGAAATTCCACTTGGTTTATAATTTACTCAGCCCCATCAAAATGTTATTACTTGTCATTAACTAATGAATCTCCTCTTTGGGTTAAGGAGAAAATTGATTTTTATAACACTGATAACTGTTTCTTACAGAACTTATTTACAAGGAAGTCATGAATTCAGAAGAAAAGACTAAGAATGGCGTTGTGAAAGGACAGCCTTCTCCTTCAGGTACTCACTCTCAGTGAATAACCAATAAACCAATACTCGTGTATTTTTCTTGGCCTTAAGGAGAGATTGCGGTCAATAACATTGCCAATAGAGCACATGAACTAATATCACATGACTGTTTTTCCCTCTAATGATTTTAGTTTTATTCCTTTTGATGTTTAGTGTGGCATTCATTCTGATTATTCTGATTATAATGACCTAGCACAAGAGTTCTTTCAGAACTTATTTTAAGATAATAAGGAATCTTAAAGAAACGTTAACATGGGCTGGTTAAAGGGTAACTGCACCTCATCAAAATTCAGAGCCATAATGCCCTCTTGACCACCGAGTCAATGTAGAGTTCAGGAATCCCTCCAGCCAAAACCTTTTCCTTCATTCACTCTAATGTTTGCATTCTTCCCAAGGTTGATGTAACCATAGTTGAAGCCTTAACCAAGATGGGATCCAATTAAAGTCAGCATAGAAAATCTTTCAGTTTACAATCTACAGAATCTAACACACATTTGTACATATACATATTTTACTGATCTTACTAATGTGCTTTAGAATTATTTGAGGTAATTTACTTACACTTATTAATGCTAATATATTTTTCCTAAGACTTATGCTTTGAATAGAAAGAGAGTATCTTTAGATTTAAACAACACTCAGATCATGCTGGCAGAAATGTAGGCTGCAAATTATTAGTTTAGAGGAAAGTATACCTGGTGTCCTACCTTTGATGTATAATTTTTTCCCATGCACTTTATTTTTTCATTTCCATCTTTATTTATTTTTTTATACTTTTATTGGAGTAGAGTTGATTTACAATGTTGTGTTAGTTTCAGGTGTGTAGCAAAGTGAATCAGTTATACATATACATATATCCACCCTTTTTTAGATTCTTTTCCCATATTGGTTATTATAGAGGTTTGAGTACAGTTCCCTGTGCTATACAGTAGGTCCTTGTTAGTTATCCATTTTATATACAGTAGTGTGTATATATCAATCCCAATCTCCCAATTTATCCCTCCCCTCCCTTTCCCTCCTGGTAACCATAAGTTTGTTTTCTACATTTGTGACTCTATTTCTGTTTTGTAAATAAGTTCATTAGCACCATTTTTTTTTTTTTAGATTCCACATATAAGTGATATCATGTGATATTTGTCTTTCTCTGCCTGACTTACTTCACTCAGTATGACAATCTCTAGGTTCATGTTGCTGCAGATGGCATTATTTTGTTCCTTTTTATGGCTGAGTAATATTCCATTGTATATATGTACTACATCTTCTTTATCCATTCATCTGTCGATGCGCATTTAGCTTGCTTCCCTGTCCTGGCTATTGTGAATAGTGCTGCAATGAACATTGGGGTGCATGTGCCTTTTTGAATTATGGTTTTCTCAGGGTATATGCCCAGGAGAGGGATTGCTGGGTCATACGGTAGTTCCATATTTAGTTTTTTAGGGAACTTCCATAGTCTTCTCCATAGTGGTATGGAGGTTCCCATGCACTTTAACTTGCTTCAGGAAACAGGTAGGATGAATTAATCAATTCTTCACACTGATAACTGCTCTTTAGTTTGTACCCACAGCCACTATGATGCCCAAACAGATGCAATTCTCATATGACCTGCATTTCTCACCTCTAGATTTGAGGAAATGTCCAATTCTATCTCAAGTCTTCCCTTTCCTCAAAGAGGGTTAAGGGAATCATTGGGGTTGGTAGTCTACCCACCCTATTTATTCAGCCTAGCATCCATATCGATACAGGTCTGTAGAAGCTGCTTCTAACTTACCTGCATGTTCCATCTGCTGCTGATTAAAGAACCCAAAGACTGAATCCTACAGCCTCAAGATACCACCTGCTAAGGCAGAAAGACTCCTTACCTTAAGAATTCCCATAATGGCCAGAACATATTTTCTTATAATCATTAAGAAGACGAAATACCAGGATCCAGTGAAGGGTGACCTAGCATCTCAGGCTGGGACTGGACAAGTTTAACAGAGTGTCATCTTTATTTCAAATTATCATTAATTCATCTCTTTTCCTTTTTTCAAAGAGCTCAGAATCATGCCACCCGCTCCAGAACACCCCATCTTCTGCTCGTTTCCTCCTCCACTTTCCCCTTGGCCCCAACCAGGTCTCCACAGCAACTAATCTGTGATGACATAAAAATTCATAATTCTCTTTTCAATACTTTCACAACACTTCTACAAAAGTCTTCTTATTCCCATGATTCATTTTATGCAAACTGTACAGCTCAGGGTGGGAAAAATGGGATTAGAAATGGTACAAGTTAGATCAATTAATCATTAATTCATGAATGGTCTGCCATATGAAGAAAGGTTTAAGTATTTGGTAAAGGAACAAAGTTTGTATGTTATTAAGGCCTAATTCTTTAATCATTAAAACCATAATTCTTATGCAAAAATAAAGTGATTGCATGAAGAAGTTTCTTTTAACTCATTAATGAGGGAAATGGCAGAATAACAGTTCCATGAAGATACGAGAAATTAGGATTTACATAGTCTGTGGAAAAAAGAACACTGAAATAAGATTACTAAATTAAATCAAAACTTGTAAATGTCCTACAGGGCAACCAAACCTATCTTTGTGGTTATCTTTTCTACCAGGCAGAAAAAAAAACCAGAGTTTCACTTTATCAGCTTTCTATGAGTTTACAGTGTTGTAAAACATCTGGACCCTAATCAATTGAGAATATTAAGTCCAAAAAGTTATGTTCCACAAAACAGTCAGATGACCCTTAGGAGGGCTTGTTAAAAAATGCTCAAGTATGATATTAAAAAGTTACATGCTCATTTTTTGCACTAATCCCAAGTGTTGGATAATTTTCCTGAACAGTGTCTAAGGCTATTGACATAAATAATTTCTACATGCTCTGAATAGATGAACCTGAGTCCTGACTGAGTAAATCCTTTTTAAGTTTGCAAGAAATACATTTAAGGTTAATAAGGCCAAAGACTAGGTTACAGAGCAGTTTGTTATTTCTGGAATGACTGGAAAATAAATACATTCCACTACAATATTTAATGATGAATATAACTAGTCATAGAGAAATTAAAATATTGGCCAGAATGCATGAGATTGCTGCCAATTCAGATTCAATTTGTTTAAAATCAAACACATCCTCTCTATTTAGATTCACCCACTCAGCAGTAAATTTTTTCACAACTTTCCCATTTCTGTTAATGGCAGCTCTATTTTCTTAGCCTCCCAGCCTGAAACCCCTGATTGATCTTTTACTCCATACTCACCTTATGACTGAGTCATTTTCTACATACTAAAAATTTTGTTTGCTGGATGTCTTACATCTAATTACCATGCCTTTCCTTTAACATCATTATGATTGAAGTTTTCCTGAAATAATTTTCCAGACTTCAGTCTCTACCTAAGTTGATCTTTCAAAACTATAGGTTTGAGCAATAATTCCACTGATCAGTGCCTCCAATGGCTTTGCATCACTTATAATTTAAGCCTAGTAACCTCTCCCTGACATGGATAGCCCTCTGTAATCCACGTTTTTCCACCTTTCATACTATACCCATTCTAGGCTCCTGTATTACCATTGTCTTACTTGACTGGATCCCCACCTTTTGGAATGCTGCCCATTCATAAGTATTCTCTTATTGAATACCACCTTGTTCCAAAATATTTTTTATATCTGTTCCAAAAGACTTTTCATATCTTCCCAAAGAATAGAATCTTTTCTTCATATGGGTCCTACTAGTACCTGTATTTTAAACATAGTCTTATTACCCTTATTGATTGAAATTCACTGAAAAGAAAGATGGTATGTATTCACCTTTGCGTGTCAAGCAGTGCCTGAGTGTTGTGCCTTGCACATAATATTAGCTTGATAAATATTTGAAAATTGCTGCTCAGGTCCTCCCTCAGCATGTTTCTTGGTGCTATTCCAAAGACAGAATTCAGGACAGGATTATAACTTTAATATAGTATGCGATTCAGTATGTTCTTATGCCAGTAAATATTTATTCACCCTATTAATCACCATGAAGATAAACGAACCAAGTATCAGTACATAAATTGTTGCTTTTGGCATTTGCTCACGTTTCAGATAAAGGTTTGCTGCTTTCAGGTGGTTGTTTGATTTATTCATTTTTAGAAATGCATATTCCTGAATTTCTTTTGCATGCCTGTTTAGTTTAATATGTTAATGATTAATTATAAAATATGCCACGTAGGCTCTATGTGCATGTGAAAAGGCCAAACTATTTTTTAACCATTCCAACTACTTGTAACAATACTAAATTATCTACCTTCTATGCATGCTCTAAACTATAGTTGACTGGCTTAAACAATTTATAGTTAAAATGATTGTGGATTCAGTCTTTCACTACATGATTTTAAAGGAAAATATTCCTGGCTTAATTTTGAGAAATCATATGTATAATATATATTATATGACATATTTGTGTCTGCTGTATTTGTGTGCATAATGTGGAGACATAGAATAGCCATGTGCTGGAGTTGACTCTTCCAGCTCATGAGAGCCACTTGTATACATCCAACTATGAGTTTTTTGACCTCATATTGTAGCTTGAAATCTACCATGCAGGATTTAAGACATAGAAATTGGCCGACTCTACAAATCAAGGCATTCCTCCCCCCTGGAGAGCCAATTGTTAAATTTTTATTGGAACACTACTGTGTGTGTGTGTGTGTGTGTGTGTGTGTGCATGGTATATATATATATGCAGTAACCTATGCTGGAAAGAAAAAGCAATTACCAAGAAAACTTTTGAAAAGTCAGCTTTTTTTGCATTCTTCATTATATTCACCTTTTCTCATTAATGTTGCTTATCACATTTTATTTTGTAAATAGCTAGGATGAAGTAATATTACAACATAGACTCCCTTAATATTCAGTCACAGCAATGCTGGGAGCCCCGCAGCAAGGGAATAAGTTAATGCAGTTTCTCAGTGACAAAATTGTTCTAATACCCAAACTCATGTTTTAGTGATGCTTTTAAAACATAAATAAGAAGTTAAATGTGCATTTGCCTAATAATACCTAGGTTTGAAATTTATTGATGGAATTGTATATCAATAAGAAATAAATCTAAACCTCAGATACATTTCTAAATAAATAATTGTACTCCCTTCTGCTATCTGATTTCACTTGAATAGTGATTTATTTTCAAGAATAGCATGGCTGCTTGCTTTCTGAATTGATTTGTAAAGATTGCTGAGGGAATAGCAGTCCATGAATATAAATAAATTTTCTTCTAAAAGTATTTGTTATAGAATGTTAGAGCTAGAACAGACTAGGAGGTCATCTAACTCTCAGTCTGTTCACCGCCTCATTGTGCCTGAGAAGTAAACCTCCCACAAGTAACAACGACTCACCAAGATAGGGATGCTTAACATCAGGATGGGTAGAGATTTTTTAGAAACTCTACATGGAAGATAAAGCTCTTCACGTGATTTTAACATATAGCCCCTCCCCCTCCATATTCTGCACCCCATGGGAGTGTGTCGCTCCCAATTAGTCACAGATCTAGTCCAACAATTTTTTTTACTTAAAAACCTCAGCCCCAAACAAATTGAAGCTGAAGATCACGAAGACAGAGAAGGAATATATCTCAGTGTTTTTTTTTAAATTCTAGTAGTTCTAATTCTTTGTGTCTACTTTTTTAAAATGTTTGGATAGGTCAGGAAAATAATTTCCTTTAAGAAGCAGAACAACCTTTTCTGCTGAAATAATGAATACCTTTGGCTAGATAACTTCTAGCTGATAAATTTTTGTTATTGTAAGTTACTTCTTTCCATAAAACCTAATTTTTTTCAGGTAAAGTTGAAAGTAGCTAGTATTTTTTGTTTGCAACTCTGTTAATATTTTCAGTTAATTTTAATGACATTTTTATTGACAAAAATTTGTAATACTTTACTGATGATAAAACATTTTAAAAAAATGTGTATCTTTACTGGTTTCTCTGAAAACAATATAGGAAGAAGGGATATTTATCACATTGCTAGTATATCCTGGGCAAGTGGACATTATAATCAAGTTCAATTCAGTTCAGTTCTATTTAAGAGATTGTCACAAACTGTTTGGCAGTAAATTAATAACTTGAAACCAAAATCTATGTCTGGACCCTTCTATTATTTGTGTTTGGTTTTATGGTTTAAACGTTTATTTATTGCCTACACAAAAAAACAGACTTGAGAGGGTCATCCAGTAAAGCCAGAGGTGGCTACAGTCAAGAAGGCATATATTATGGTGCAATAGAAAAAGTAATACAGAAGTAAAAGTTTTTTTATATTATAGTGGGGGACAATTTTTAACAACCATCTCTTTTTTTAAAAAAACGACTGATTATAGCATTTACTAATTTCTATGCTGTAAATATTCTCACTGTGATCAACTTCAAGCTACTGATGTGACATCAATGAGGGCAGAGTTGGAAAGAAATGCTAATAACTGACTCTCAAAAGCCACTCCAGCACACCACTAGATAATACACATGATTCTCCCACCATAGCACTGTATAAAGAGGAACGGCTTCTCATACAACCCTTCTCATGGGAATGAAATGGGGATTTTATAGAGGAAGCATTAGAAGAGAGAACCTCTTTTAATGCATTTGTGCTATAAGAAATCAGGAACAATAATCTATGGAACCCTAGAAATACAGCTGATAAAGATTCTGAACTTTGAGTAACTGAATACCAGCTATAATTTGCATTCAACTTTGATAAAATAGATGGCAGGACCATTCCAACATAGATGATAGAAATTACAGAAAGCCAGCTGATGAACAAAAGGAGAAGAAAGACAACTACAACAAAGTTATTTCCCTTAGCCAAAACTAGGTCAGAAGTTTCATCCATTTCACAGCAGGGAGAAATTTGCTTTCCCTCACAGAACCTCTCTAGAAGAGTACACACAAAAGATACTCAGCATTTTGTTAACCTGAGTTCTTATTCTCAAGAGTTGCTCAAGAGTTGGGATAGAGGAAGATAGGAGAAATTAAGAAATATAATGAAAGAAATCAAAAGAAGCAAGGGAAACATAAACATGAAGTAATCATGTGACAAAACTATATATAACAGGCTGACCCATATAGCATAACACTTAGAATGGTAAGTACATTGAAAATATGCTGATTATAAAATAGGTGCAGTAGGAATGTGATCCCCTGTATATGAAGAATTTATTAAAAGCTGCCCTGACTTTTGTTGCCTTCATTCAGAATTATTTATAGATAAAAATTTGTGTTTTACTGGGGAAATTTCTTCAATATTTTTTGTATCATTTCTCTAGCTGACATTGTTGTGAGTTTGTGTTTATTTGTAAACATCAATCTTATAAGGGAGCCTAATCTCAGCTAAGTCTTATCTCACCCTGCTTGAATCAGTACTCAGCTTTAACTGTGACCATTGGAACATGTCCACATAATCAGTTTCAACCAGGAAAGGAAAAAAAGCTTATCTCAAAAGAATACCAGGTCTATTTTGTTGAGATACTTTAAAATACTTTTTGGTTTGCATTAAGCCAAGGGACACAGAATAGCTAAAACAATCTTGAAAAAGAACACAGTTGGAGGATTCACACTTCCTTATTTCAAAACTTGCCATAAACCTGTAATAGTCAAGACAGTGTGGTATTTGCATGAATATACACATACAGATCATTGAAATGAAATTGAGAGTGCAGAAATAAAGCCTTATATTTATGATCAATTGATTTTTAACAAGGATTTCAAGACAATTCCATGGGCAAAGAATAGTCTTTTCAGTAATTGGAGCTGGGATAACTAGATCTCCACATGCAAAAGAATGAAGGTGAATCTCTACCTCATCATATGCAAAAATGAAACACAAAATGGATCATAGACTTAAATGTAAGGGGTAAAATTATAAAACATAGGAGTAAGTCTTCATGATCTTTGGTTAGGAAATGGTTTCTTAGATATGACACTAAAAGCACAAATGAAAAAAAAAAAGTTAAATCCAACTTAATATTAAAAAAATGTGCTTCAAAAGACACCATCAAGAAAGTGAAAAGACAATCCATAGAATAGGAGAAAAACATCAGCAAGTCTTACATGATAAGGGACTTGTATCCATAATATATAAAGAACTCTTACAATCCACTAATAAAAAGAACATAACACAATTTTAAAAATGGCCAAAGTATCTGAACAGACATTTCTCCAAAGAAGATATACAAATGTTTAACAAGCACATGAAAAGATGCTCAACATAATTAGCCATCAGGAAAATGCAAATAAATCACAATGAGATACCATTTCACATACATTAGGATGGCTATCATCAAAAAGATAGATAATAAGTGTTGGAGAGGATAGGGGGAAATTGGAGCCCTCATACACTGCTGGTAGGAATGTAAACTGATGCAGCCACTTTGAAAAACAGTTTGGCTGTTCCTCAAATATTAAACATAGAGTTATTCTATGACCCAGCAATTCTCCTCTTAAGTATTTACCCAAGAGAAATAAAACCTTGTACATTAATGCTCATAACAACATTATTCATAATAGCCAAAAAAGTAGAAACAACCTAAATGTCCATTAAATGACCAGCGACTAATAAATAGATAAACAAAAGTGATGTATTCATACAGTGGAATGTTATTCAGCCATAAAAAGGAATGAAGTAGTGATTTAAATAAACCTTGAAAATATTATGCTGTGTGAAAGAAACCAGTCACAAAAGATCACATATTGTATTATTCCATTTAACTGATATGTCCAGAATAGACAATTTTATAGAGACAGAAAGTAAGTTAGTCATTGCCTCGGGTTGGTAAGAAACAGAGTATAGGGTTTCCTCTTGGGGTGACGAAAACACTACAGAATTGATTCTTGTGATGGCTGCACAACTTTGTGAATATCCTAAAAAAACATTGAATTGTACAAATTAGATTTGTGAATTTTGTCTCAATGAAGCTGTTAAAAACGTTACATGGGCAATATTTTATATTTCAAGTCACAACTAAATCTAAACTCTAGTACTGTGATTTGAAAGCCATCTGTAGTATAGGGATATATCATCTAGGAGATAAATGGACAGTAATCTCACTCTGTTGGTCCACAATTGACCAAGCCTTTATTAGAATCCTGTATCTCGTTTTAATCGCTACCCTTTAATAATGATGTGGAAAAATTGAATATGATTCTGAGAAGCCCATCACAGTGATGCTCAATTATTACAGGACAAAGCTGATGAAAGAACATGAGGATGTTGGTATAATTTAATCTAGAATCAAGGGGTAAAGCAGAGCTGGGTATTTGGGCTATGTAATCAAGGGTTGTCTGCTGGCATAGGAAATCTACTAGTATATGTCACGAGAGGAAATGAACTAGCTCTGCACCATAACTGTAAAGGATATAATTAAGTAAAGTTGGAATAAATTGAAACCAGATAACTTCACATTATGTATTTTTCTGGTAATGAGAGTAAAATTATTTACAGGAAGATGTTAACAAGACAGATTTAAAAATCTAGCGACACTTAAGATTAGGAAGTACAGATACTTTTAAGAGTTTGAAGAACATGAAAAATGCATAAACCTTTTGTATATGAAAATACAGGATACAAATGGATATACATTAAATGATTAAAGAAACTTCCTAGCAAAAAGACTAGAAAGAAATATACCAGAAATTTAACCGTTCTTATCATTAATTTGAGGATGAGTGCATATTGTTATCTTTTTTCCTGTATTTTTTATATTTCTCATAATTTACATAAATATATTTATAATCAACAAACAAAAATTTTAAAAGCATATAGGGTACATATAATCTGTTTTAGTTTATGCGTGTGCATCCTCTCCAGATACTGTCACATTTTTTAAAATATATTTGTTTCTTATTTATTTATTTATTTATTTATGGCTGTATTGGGTCTCTGTTGCTGCACGCGGGCTTTCTGTAGTTGCGACAAGCGGGGGCTACTCTTCGTTGCGGTGCGCCGGCTTCTCATTGTGGTGCCTTCTCTTGTTGCGGAGTATGGGCTCTAGGCGCATGGGCTTCAGTAGTCGTGGCATGCGGGCTCAGTAGTTGTGGCTCATGGGCTCTGGAGCGAAGGCTGAGTAGTTGTGGTGCACGGGCTCAGTTGCTCCGTGCATGTGGGATCTTCCTGGATCAGGGCTCGAACCCGTGTCCCCTGCATTGGCAGGCGGATTCTTGACCACTGCGCCACCAGGGAAGTCCGACTGTCACATTTTAATCACATTTTTTCCACAGGAAAGAAATGTCTACGCCAGGAACTAAGAGATTGTGTTAACCTCTCCACTTCATTAGATCTTTTTTCTGAATTATTAGATCTATCTGATAACACTATCTTATTTGGGATTTATGATTTTCACCAAATATATCTTACACACTATATTTGCTCAAATAAAATACAATTTAGTTAGAATTCCTCATCTCTTATTTAAGATGCTTATACTTTAGATATTTTTAATAGTGAACTATTTCACAAAACATACATTTTACCACCCATATTGCTTGAGTATAAAGAGAAAAAGTGATTGGACTCTTTCCAGGGTGCTCTGGTTTAATTTGATTTTACAATGCCACTGGCTCATCTTTCCTTTGTGGTTCTCAAAGCTGTTGTAACTCAGCAGGTATTTACTGAGTGATTACCATGAGCAAGTTTCTTCTCAGAGTTTCAAAATCTTTATATTCCCACATAGCAGATAAATTTTTAAAATTTTGCAAATTAATCTAAGTTAGTAATTCAGAGTTCTGATTTGGAGATTCCCAGGTAAGCAAGCCTGCTGGAAAGTAAACACACAATCAAGAGGTGTGCTCTGGCTTCTATTCTTTTTTTGGTCTATGGTAACTTTCATCCACAGTCCTAGTTGGCTTTTCTATATGGACTTTTAAGTTTGATGTCAAATTAATGACTATGTAATAATATTTACTTAATATACGTTCATTTCTCTAGAGCTGTAGCCTCCAAGTAATTCTTATTTCTGGGCTTCCCCTCAGCCCATACTTCTGGGGTAGGCATCTTATGTGTGTTTGTTTTAATAGCTCACTGAATTTGAAAGCATCCAGGCTCAGATGATTACATTAAAGGGTTTTGCTCATTTGCCTTCTCCATAGAACAGTGGCCTTCAGCCCTTGACACCACAGTCTCTGGGGAGCTTTTAAAACATGCAAATGCCTTGACTTCACCCAAGGCCAACTGTATTACAATATTGGAGGTACAAGGGGTGATTGGGGTTTTTAGTGGTGTTTTTTTATTTTTTGTTTTCTTTTAAGAGCATTACAGGTGATTTCTAAGGTAGAGTGAGATTTGACAATTACTGCATTAGCCTGTGAATAACTTGTGACCAGGGATGCTGTGTTGTTATATTGATTTTCACCATCTAATACAGTGCTCTGTATTCGTTGTTCTATGAAAGTTTGTCGAATGAGTGATGGACCAGACATCCCCTATCATATTTGCCCGTGCCTGCAACCTGAGTGACATTCAGCTGAGTCCAGTTCCAGGTTTAGTCATGTTGGTCTTCATTTTCTTAGCACAGGTGCAGCAGTGAACAGCAGTGAGAGTCTCCCTCCATCCTCGTCTGTCAACGATATCTCCTCCATGTCCACCGACCAGACCCTGGCATCTGACACTGACAGCAGCCTGGAAGCCTCGGCAGGACCCCTGGGTTGTTGCAGGTGACTAGCCGCCTGCCTGCGAAACCCAGCGTTCTTCAGGAGATGATGTGATGGAACACACACACGCAGACACTCACGCACACACACAAACACAGACACACAATGACAAGAAAACAGCAAGGGAGAGAATCCAAGCCTAAAATTGAAACAAATCTTTCAGCCTGCTTCTTCTCCAGAGTTCTGTATTGCAGCTAAGCCAAATGTATATTTAACTTCTAGTTGCTCTTGCTTTGGTCTTCTTCTAACAATGCTTACTACAGAAAGCAAATCAAACACAATTAGAGAAGCCTTCTCCATAAAGTGTAATTTTAATGGCTGCAGAACCAGCGACCTGTAACTGCCCTTTCAAATGGCATGACAAGGTGTGCAGTGGCCCCATCCAGCATGTGTGTGTCTCTATCTTGCATCTACCTGCTCCTTTTGGCCTAGTCAGATGGATGTAGATACAGATCCGCATGTGTCTGTATTCATACAGCATACTTACTTAGAGATGCTACTGTCAGTGTCCTCAGGGCTCTACCAAGACATCACGCACTGGGGTACCACATGGTCCATTTCATGTGATCTGTTACTCTGACATAAACCCATCTGTAATATATTGCCAGTATATAAGCTATTTAGTTTGTTAATTGATTAAGCTGTATGTCTTACAAGAAAACATGTAAAGGGGGGAAGATGGGGGGAGTGAGCTCTCTTGGACCCTTGAAGATGTAGCTTCCAAATTTGAACTGATTAAATGGCACCTGTATACCAATTTCTAGAAAGAACATATGTGATGCTTATGTACAGTGTGGGGTGGGAGGGGGTAACAGTTTCCAGGTGCTAAATGTTTTTTGACCTTTAGAAGGAAGGCAGGAATAAAGGCTGAGGGTCTTTTCTCTGATAGAGAGTGGTGGGGCAGTGCGGAGGAAGGCATGAAGGAGATTATTAGCCAGATACTAGGAGACACCGACATTCATATTTTAGAAAGGAGACCCCATTTGCTGTTTACAAATCATGTGTCACAACTGGCAGGTGAAGAGGCAGGGTTAGTGTGTACATATCTGATGGTAAGAACCCCTCCCTGAAACAGAGTGGAATCGCTTCCATACGGTATCCCTCACAGAAAATGAGCCTATCTAGGCTATTTTCAGATTGTAGGTTGTGTTTTCCATGAGTGTGCTACTTTCCAGGTTTATACCTTGCCAAGGTCTTATTTAGAGAAGAAATATTACTGCCCTCTTCTAGAATTAAAAAAAGAAATTACTTAAAAAATACCCAAAGCCCAGGGTGATCCTCAGGTTAGCCTTTGAAAACATTTCCACAGACATTCCTCAGGGGTTTCCGCGACTCCTTAATATGGCTGATGTTTCATGTTTATTTGTTTATTTCATAAATTTCAACAATCCAAGAAGGGCTGATCATCTGAGTTTTGTACCACAGGTGACGTGACAGCAATAACTCTGCCCATAAGTTACTGCTGCTAAATAGCTTTAGCAATAGAGTGTCTTAAAAGCCATGAAGCATTTATGTCAATGTTTAGCAAAATCTCCTGAATTTAGCTCAAATTAAATGAAAGTGCTTTCCTGGGCACTTAAGGAGGCACTGTGAAACATCCTGGTTCTATACAAGGCAATACCAGGGTGACTTCTCAGCAATAATAGGGACCAGGTCCAGGCTTCTCTTCTTATTCACTTTGGTGAAGTATTCATCACAGCTCTTTGCACTCTGACCATTTTGGTGCTCACCAACGCGGTGGTATTTCACCTGAAGAAGAAGTGAAACGCATGGGATGGGTGGTTGATATGTGTGAGATGACTGGCAAATGGAATCCCTTTGAAAACAGAGCAGACAAGAATGCCAGTGCTCTGAAAACTGCCTTAAACACAACAGTAGGAAAGCTGTGTCTCTTTTCAAGCAATAGAGGCAACACTGACCATCGCCGTGGGAGCAATGCTGCCATTTATGGTATTGCTTCACACAGTAGGATTCATGACAAGAGGTCATTTGTTCCAAATGGAGAGAAAAAAAGTTAGACTGTGCCGCTTGTCTCCTGGAATAGCAGGGGCCCAGTTTCTCTATCTTGCTGCCAGAGTTTTTGGTTAATATTGCAGACAACCTGATTTTAAAAATGCTTCCCCAATCACATGAGCTTTCTCACTTTTCTTTCTGTCACACTCCCCCAACCCCCTCCCCCTTTTTAAAAGCTTCTCTTCTCTGTATTCCTTTTTCTTTGCTTATCTTCTTTCTCCATGCTCTTCTCTTGCTATACCTGTGGCCTTTCCACTCCCGGCTCTTTAAACACACAGGATTGAGTGCAGAGAGCAGGCAGCTGTTGAAAGAGAGTCACAAGGGAAATTTCATCAGCCACAAAATGACATCAGAAGACAGAAGAAAATCTCCAGCCAGCATCTTAGAACTGTTTGACAGTTAGACTCTCTCTCATGTCTGCGGAAGTGAATTTTTTTTTTTCAATCAGATGAAACCAGGCAAGAACTAGCTAATGCCCCTCCCCTGCTATTGCCACCTTCCCTAAACTCTGCTAGTCTGATCTCTCCTGTTGTATGGCTCTTGGGGGCTGATTACCTTTAGCCAGAACTCCCTATGGACAAGAAAAAATGAAACAAATCCTTCATAGTGAAATATCATGTACAGATTGAGCTAAGGGTTAGCTTCTTGACTGCCTATAGAATTAATTTTCCTAGGTTGTCAAAGCAAGACAGGTGATGGGCCAACAAAGAGAATAATCATTTCAAAAGCCCGCCGGTCCTTCACAATTTTGGGTCCATTTTATTATAGTATCTTCAGGAGGTGATTATGTTATTACCAAATTCACAGAATATACTATGTTCTGCATTGAGTCTTCTTTTCTTAAAAAAACAAATGTTTCCTGTATAGTCACCTGTTACTTCCAAAGGACTCTCTTGCTTTTCAGGCAGGGAAGTGTCAAGTCACCTGGTCTATATTCTTGGAAAACGTGAAGGTCCTGCCTGTAGTTGTGGGGTTCCTTTCGGAATGTGAAGTTGGCACTCTGAGAGGCCTAACATGTCACTTCCTATAGGGCACGTAGTTTCACAGTGATCCTTAAAGAAATGTTTCATAGTATTTTGTAGGAGGGATAGCTGTATGCCTATGTGCAGGAGGAACTAGATTGTTGGGAGATCTTGGCAAAACCACCACTACCACTTTGATTTTTTTATATGTATTTTGTGGGCCAATGTGTTAAAAAGAGATACATTGGCCTTACAACCAAATTTCTTCTTGTGGAATAAAAACTGATAATAATCTTGCATCTTCAAGAATCTGATGACTGAGCTTTGAGGGAATGTACCCCACAGGTGGACCAGAATCTGGCCAGTTCCCTCCAATTGGAGTAAACTATTTAATTGAGGGCCGAGGAGCTGGATAATTTTTTCTCAATCTTTTATCATTATCAGAAAATTATTACCTGTGGATACTGATAGCAGCTGACTGATAAATCCGAAAATAGGCCTTGACAAGTGGAATAAGTAGAATAGGTGAGATTACATAAATCCTTTTATGACCTTCCAGGAGAAAAAAAAAAAACAATAAGCAAAACAGACTTTTAAATTTTAAATAGTCACTGCAAAATCTAAATTCTGCAAAGTCTATTTCTATTTGATTCTCTTAACATATGACAATCTAAATCTTAAAAGCATTATGCTCTGCACAGAACGCGATGGTCAGCTTTGCTGAAAAAGTTATCTTCTATAGCTCAGAGAAAGGGATCAAGTTGCCCCAGGAATCTTTGAGCCCACCCACCTTGGGTCTGAGGAGGAATCCCACCCCCGCCCTACTCACAATACCCCACACGCGTTTTAATTGTGAAAGACAGACATTTTCCACAGATACCATTGAACCAAGAATGGAAACTCTTTCCTCTAAGAACAACAATCAAGTTATAATGTAAATAGTTATATTAATTATTTTCCATGTGATTAAAATATAAGATTTTATTTCTTTTAGCACTTGGGCAGTTTTTTCACTGTCTGAAATGGCTCACATTGACCCATTTCCTTGGTCAGCAAGCTGAAATGGAAGGCCTCTGTATATGGACTCCTGTACATCTAACTTTTGATTATGTGGGACCAATGGCCAGTATATTCTAATGGACACAAATCTCCCACCCCTAGTTAGCATTAAACTGTTCACCTTGCCATGTCTATCTTGCAACAATACCTGACTTGAACCCGCCTGTTATTCTGCATGATTGGACTCCAAAGACTACTACAAATGATGAGAATTGTCCTGTGTCCGTGTTCATAAAATGGACTTAAAACCCACACCCATATTCATACACATCTCACCTCTACAGTTCTAGATCAATCCTGGAAGGCAAAACTATGTACATCCAGTTTCTCTGCAAGGTCTTAGTGGTAAGAACTGAAAGTCAGCCTGATGGATCAAATGCACTTCAGTGATGTTTAATAAGGATTTGAAATTATTTAAATCATTTCTGTGTTCTTTCTCTCTTTTTTTATTTTATTTTTTCCTTTATTTTCAAAATGTTGGTGGAACAAGAGGGCGAATGAGGGGAGAACTTTGGCTTTTTTGAACTCTTTGTAGGTGGATACTATGTCGATACATTATGATTTCTGTGTCTTATGAACTATTAAAAACTAGAGCAAATCTGCTTCCAGTAACACAAAACCAAATCCACATCCAGACTTTGCTGGAGTTTTGCCTTGTTGCCAATGGTTGCTGTGCTGCTCACTGTCTTGGGTTTCATGTCCTGACAGTAACTCTGAAGCATCTCACATGATTTCATCATGTGGTCTGATTGTGCCAGGGAATAAATTAGAAATGAAGAATGACCTACTTTTTCACGGTGGGTAATGAGTGTGTAATATGTATGTGACCATGCAGAAGGCTGTGCTTTCATTTGAGATTGGTTTCTTCTAAAAATGACCTTCTTTTCTGTCTAGGGATATTGGTTGTACATCTGCAATTCAGTAAGTTTCCTTTAAGGTATAAGATTGATGGAAAGGAAAAAATAATTTTCTGGAAGTATTAGGTGACTAAAACAGGCGTAAATATCTTAGGTTAATTTATTAGAATTTCTGATCAGTTTAATTATTACTCGAGAGAGGGTAAAAGATTTTTTTTTGTCTACGTGGTAGCCAACCTTAATATCTCAAACTCCTTGGTGAACTTTTTAAAATATGATTTTGTGTCTTGATAAGGTCACCAAACCCGTGTCAATTAAGCTGGAAGTGTCTGACAGTGTTGAGGAATGGCCCTTCTATTTCTGTAAATAAAACATTTTGTTTAACCAGTTAACTATCAGAAAAAAATCTGGAAGATAAACATACCTATTCTTTTGCGTTAACACAATTTATCCTTTTATTTATAAGAAAAATAGAAACCCAAAGCCTTTGTTATCTCTGGCATAGATTTTATTCTAATTTAAACCACAGATCTTTACTCTCTTAGTAAAATAAGTTTAAAAGTGGCCAAATATAGGCACCTGAAAATACCCACAATATTAAGATGGGAAATTAAATTCCACAAGATTCCTTATGGAGAGAAAGGGTCAGAAGGAATTATTGGTGCATACCAGGTACCATAAAATGTTATCAAATATTTGGGTAAGTTTGACCCAGTTTGCAGTAAGAAGAAAGGTGTCTTGAAAACTACCTTTCTTGCAGCTACTTATGCAACAACCAGTCTAGAAGGAGGATTCTATTTGCTCAGTAGTTGAACTGGGTTTTACCCAAGATAGAGATTTTTTGACCTTACCGATTTATCAGAATGGTATTTTTTACTTGTTGCGTGCCTTTCCTCCCAGCTTTTTGAAAGCCATGCCTGGAAGACATTTGCAACTAGAGAAACACACTGAAAATCCCACTGTCTCAGATCAGTTCATGTCAGGGACCAATGAACCCGGCAAGTCATCTCCCTCAGGTCCAGACTGAATTCCACCTGCTCATCCTTTTAGATCAGTGTGTTCTGTTTTAGTTACTGAAACAAGCTGTAGAAATGCACAGTTCTTGAGCACATGAAATGTGATGGCACATACACAAATAAGAGTCAAATACCCCTTTGAAATTTCCCATCCTCTCTATGTCACATATTTCTTGCTTTAAAGATATGCTTATCCTAGTATAAAACCCAATGTAAAATAAGTCTGAAATGCAATTTAGAGGATTTAAGCTTTACTCCATGGAGTGAGTGACTTCACTTCCTCGTCACTGAACTTCTGATACAGTCCTTCCCTGAAATCTTGTCTGGAATCCTTCTGTTTACCCAGCAGTCCACATTGTCTGCAACTCAAAAGCAGGTGCAAAATGTTATTCATCTTAAAAACTCTCCACACTCTGCCTAGAAAAGTGTATCACTCATAGTTTGCCTTCCATTAACACTCTTATGTTCACATTTGTGAAAATATTGTCTGTGAACAGTTATACACAAAATCAGTTTTTATAACCCAAATAATATTTTACATGGACTAAGGAAACTAGTAATATTAAAGTACTTCTTTTATGAAAGGAAGACTTTCAAAAAACAATTGCTTCTTCCTTAATGTTAACATTTTGCAAACTTGGATTTGGTGCAAATCAAGCTCTAAGAAGATTGCTCTAAATTTCTAGTTTAATTTCTGAGGTACATTCTTAAGTGGTACATTCATTCACTCCAAAAACATTTATTGAACATCTATTTATGTGTCCTAGGTAGGAGACAAATACAGCATAGTCCTTAGCCTCACAACTTCAGAGTAAATTAATCTTTCAGTTTAAAAATCAATGGTTAAAGCAAAAAAAAATTTAACTCATTTATTTACTTTCTTTTAAAATAACAATGTGTTCAAATTAGTGGTGTGACTTGAATGATTCCATTTTTATTATTCTCTTAAAGCAATGAAACAAGAAATCTGCTTCTTTCAGTATTATCATTTTGTCTAATTGCATGTAAGTACACTTAATGAATCAGCATAAGAAAACTTTGGATATTTTCCATGACATTATAGGAGATGAAAACATATTTTACAATTTGTTTAAAAAATAGCATAGAGATGAAAGATACAAGTAGGCCTGCACTAACTCAATGAGGAAATATATGTATCTTTACTCTCACTCTTTTAATCAAAAGATTTACTGTTATCTTTTGGTAGGTCTTAAACAAATTGTCAGTCACCAGATAAAGGGAGAAATGTGATGACATTTTGAGACGTTGTCAATAACTTATGATATTTGTATCCTGGAAAAAATAGATTAAAATTTCAGAGGCTAAAAAACAACAACAACAACAAAATAAAATGGATGCTTTTTTTCTACATTATATAAAGTTATTTTGATACACGTTTCCTTTGAGAGCTATTAGGCCTGGATGCTGAGCTTGAGGCTCATATTTCTGGCATCAAAATCTCCAGATCAGCAAATGACATCACAACGTGTACTGGAGTCTCTCTGCAGTGATGCTCTCATACGAAGCCAAATCTCTGAAATTTGTTTAGTCTGTAAGTGATGAATGGAGCCCTAAAATAACTTAGGGTAGAATTTAGTCATTTAATATTTTTTATTAGAAACTCCAACTCAGAATATCCCTGAATATATGAACCTGAAATCTGGCATTGAACTCTGAATATTCACTCATTGACTCATGCCACAAATATTGCTTGAGCACTCCAGTTTTCTGAGGACTATTCTATGCACACATAGCTGTGATCAATTCAGGCAACCTTTCTGCCTTCATGTAATCTACATTCTAATGGAGCAGTAAGGTCGTGGATAGCACTAAGAAGACAGACAAAGCAGGTTAAAAGAATAAGGCATGAAAAAGGGTACCATTTAGATGAGGTGGTCAGGGCAGGCCTCTCAGAGAGGTGATATTTGAGCAGAGACCTGAATAAAGTGAGGGAATGAGCCATATCAGTATCTGAGGGAAAAGCAAGTGTAAAGGCCCTGGAGTAAGAGCTTGCTTGTATATATAAGGAATGGCAAAGAGTCTTGTGGATGAAGCAGAATGGACAAGATTAGTGTGATAATAAATGAAATTGGAAAGGTAAGCAGGGTTAGAGCACAGCAAGATCTTGCGATTTTATTCTAAACATGGGAAGATAATGGATAGATCTAAGCATGGAAATAATATAATCTAATTTTTCTTTTTGAAAGGATCCCTCTGGCTGAGTAGAGAGAGGAGGTTAAGAAGAAAGAGAAGAAAGATAAGAATGGAAATGAAGAGTCCACTGTAGGGTGTAACAGTAGTCCAGAAAGACATGATGGGGCTTGAACTAGAAAGTGCTGATGCTGAGAAGGGGTTGGATTCAGGATCTAATTAAGGATACATTGTGAAGGCGGAGTTGACAAGATTTGCTGATGGATTGATATGTGATATGAAAGAAAGAGATCAAGGAATGCCTCTGGATTTTTAAGAAATCTAAACCACAAGGTAAATGATAGTGCAGTTGACTGTGAACGATGGGTTAGGAGCATATTTGGGAAGAAAATCATATTTGTTGTTGGAAATGTCAGTTGATGATTAGATATTCAAGTGAAGTAGCTGGAGTATCTACGAGGCTGGAGTTAAGGGAAGAAATTGAGCTGAAACATAAATCTGAGAGTAGTCAGCTTATAAGTGTTCATTGAAACCAGATTATATGAGACCATTAAGAAACTGAGTATAGATAAAGAAGAAGAAGAGTCTAAAGATGGATGCACCTCTTGTTCCAACATATAGAAATCAGGAACAGGAGAGTATTCTAAGGAATGTCCAGTGAAGTAGAGGGAAAACCAGGAGCTGGCGCTGTCCTGGAAGCCAAATAAAGGTGTTTCAAAAATGAGGGAGTGGGCACCAGGGACAATGACATTGAGTGGCTGAGTAAGATGGGGACTGAAGATTGACAATTGGACTTGACTTTGTGAAGGTCATGGCTGACCTTGACTACAGTGGTTTCTCTGCAATTTTGAGCAAGAAAGCATGACGCCAGTGAATTTAAGAGAACGTGGGAGGTGAGAAGTTAGGAACAAGTATAGAAAATTGAAGAATTTTTTTTCTAAAAAGTGAAGCAGAAGAATGATATTGAAATTAGTCATACATAGGATATGAGGAGAGGATTTTTAAAAAGTTATTACAGCATGGGTATATGTTGGTGGGACTAATATTTAAGAGCAAAATGTGTAATGCAAGAGAGAAAGAGTATTTATCTGAAGGAGCTATGCTCTTGAAAAGGCCAAAGGGGTGGGTGCTCTAAGAGGAACGGTTGGCCTGGTTGGAGCAGACAACACAGTCATTGGAGCAGGAGCTAAAGTGATGTGTACAGGACAGGTGTAGGTTGTTTGCTAGATATGATGATGAAACATAAAAACATAGTCTTCTGATTTCTTTTCTCAGTAAAAATAGGAAATCAGTAAGTAAGCTTATATAAGTAAGGTTGTCAGCTGAAAATGAGGATGGGAAGAGTTCATGGAGGCTTAAGAAGTACAAGATAGACCTTAGAAAGTATGAAGATAAGTTACTGAACAATGATGAGGTCCATGTGAGCCATATTTATATAAATATAAGATAGACAAGTCAATTGGTGGTCTTCTGCTCTTCAGTCATGTTTAGTTTCTTAGGTGCAGGTTAGGAGGAAGCAGAAATTGGATCTAGCCAAAGTTGGGTTGCTTTTTTTGTTTTTATTTTTTGTTGTTGTTGTTTTTCTTTCTTCTTAGATGAGTGGAGTGGTGGAAGAGAAGATGAAGGGATTTGAGAATGGAGACAAGAGAATAAATATTATGAGGAACCACAGAAGCTAAGTTGGTCAAGGAGGGAAGCAATGACATGAGGGGATGATTGTCTGTGAAAATTTAAGGAAGTCTGTAGCTCAGAGATACTCTGGGAGTATGCAAGCATTGTTGGAGTGATGGTGCCAAAGGCGGTGACCTAGAAAGAGAAGAGGTGACGATCAGAGAGTAGAGGCTTGGAACGGATATTTTGGTGATGGTGCAGTTGTTGGTAACGACACAGTGTGAGGTCAACCTTGGGCACAGGTGGCTGATGTTCAGGCAAAGGGAGAACAAGATTTTTCAGAAGTGAACAGGTCAAGGAGCTGTATGGCCAGGTTGGTGGATGGTACATGAGTAGGGGTGGGGGAAAAACAGTTGATTAGGTGCTGAAATATTCTTTCATGTGACATGTGCTTCCAAGGAGGTTCTTAGGGAGGACAGAGGATCAAAGCTCTGAAAGTAGTAGCAAAGAGCCAAGCAAGACCTACGTTTGTTTCAGCCTAACGATACGCTGGTTGTGGGAAGGAAAAATAGCCATCCTTGAGAGGGCTGCTGGGGAGCTGTGTCTTCAGGAGGTAACTATTCTTCAGAGATGTAAGGGAGGTTGCTGGTAGCTTTTAGATGTAGAAGGTGTAATCGAAAGTTTGGGGAAGGGGAGGGGGGATCAGAGTTTGAAGCAAATGGGGGAATGTGCTGAGCGATGTGGCGATGAGCTCACAGGGGGAGGCAAGTGACATGGAGTGTGAACTACTTTAGTGAAAAATAATGGAGGGTGAGGTGTGATGGCCCAACCCTGGGATGACTTTGGTGTGTGGTACATAATCAATTCTAATGAATCATAAGGAGGTGGGGAACGTGTGTGTTGGGAGGAGAGGGCTGGGATGGACATGGTATTTTCACCAGTTCTTAAAGGGCTTCCCTCAGAGCTAAGAGACAACTTTGCTCAAAGCAGATAGTCCAATTTGACTCCTCATTCAAACAATTCAGTAATATCCTGTTACCCGTACTGTCTACTTAAGGAAGGGACACCTACCTGTGTGGGCTGGTCTCACCTGGGCTTGGCCCTGGAGGGGCCATAATGGTAGCAGCTACACGTAGTCCAGAAATAAGAGTGTTGTTCAGCCCTGGACCTGAGCCACAAGCTGTGAGTTAAAAAACACACTTTTCGTCAGCTGAACTTTCTATTTGAAGCTCTGCAGTAGGTTCAGTAAATTTCGGCTGCCTGGGGAACTGTAGGTGTTCCAAGTCACTTTGCAAAAGTGGCCCTTCAGCTGGGCAGTGCTAACGTTCAACTCATTCCCCACTGATGCTGTTAAGAAGACTATAAAGAGAATAATGAAATAGACCTTTGGGAGCCACAAATCCAGCACTCTTTCCCTGTAGTTTATGAATTCAAACAAGGTAAAATGTGTCCAGCTCTGGCTGTTTTCTTTGAATAAAAGAGTGGAAGGCGCCTGGGTCCTAAGTGTGTTTTCAGGTCTCGCGGGGTGTGGGTATGTTGTTACACACAAGGCCACCTCGACGGCACAGGCTGGATAGGTCTTTTTATATCATTGAAAAGACTCCCTGGAGTCTGCACCACAGGCACCTTTGCATGTGCTGTTCCACGCATGCTCCAGGGAGGTCTCTGCCCCAAACCGCCTCCCTGTCTGCTAACTTACGACTCATCCTTCAGGGCTTACATCATAGTCATGGCTCGTGCCCAGCCTCACCTCTGTGACCCCTTATGTCCACAGTACATCCTCTCATGTGGTAATTATTGTGAACTAGGTATCCCAGGGCACCTAGCACAGTGCTGGCCTGGCTTGTGGAGGCCTTCAATAAATACTCGCTAACGGTGATGCTGATGTAAGTGTAGGTATGTTCACTGGCCCATATCCTTAGGCACTTTCATTGTATTTTACCCAATACCTTTAATGCCCAATGTCTTCCTCAGTGTCCACATAGACAGAGTTGCTGCAAGACAGTTACAGGTGGTTCTTTAGACATTATTCCCAGATCACAGATGTAATTGTATTAACTCAGAATAGAAAGGATGCTTTGGGTTGCCTCTTCCTTGTCATCAGTCTCTGGCAGATTATCTGAGAAAAGATGAAATTGGAGTACTTGGGAAGGGGACACAATTATATCCTCTGCTGCTGTGCATGCTAGTGTTTCATTGCCGGCCTGTTTCCTGAGGCCAGAATCTTGTTATGTTCTCTAGAAGCTGTGGCAACCTTTCAATAGAAGTAATCTGAGGGCTGACAACTACTATTTATTGAGCACTTACTATACTCCAGGTACTGTGCTAATCATTTTACTTAATCATTTCTCGAAAAAATTCAGTGAGGAACAAGCACTATTATTATCCCTATTTGATGGAAAGGCAAATTTAGGCTTACAAACATTATGCAACTTTTCTTAAGTTTGTGCATCTAATACATGGCAGAGTTGGGATTTTGATCCAGGTCTCTGAATCCAAAAGTTCACGCATATTCTTTTCTAGGATGCTACTCTAATCAGAACACAGATCTGCAATGTAAGGAACACTGGGGTTTGTGGTTGGCTTCCCAGTCTTTAATCCTCTTCTGAATTTCCAAGGGGAGATAATTATATATCAGTGATTTAAACTATCCTACCTGGGAATAACCTACTTTTTTAAAAGGAGCCCTCCTCACCTTGTGAATAAATAGGAATGACATTATTTAAATTCCACTTGGAGCTTTTCGTCAGTTCATAATAAAGTTACATGTAAAATCTACATTTCAGTTGGCTTGATGTCCTAGGCACTTCTATTTTAAATGTTCTCTAAAGGATACCCAGCCATATAGTTTGATGAGTAAAACCAATACTATAGACTCAACACTTGGAAGCAAATCTTTTCTCCTGAGCTCATAATTTAAGAATCATTGCAGTTGCCTAAAGAGTTTTAAAGAAGTGTACACAGGATGTGGCAAATGAACCCTTGATACTACTTACTTATTTCCAATTTATTCTTATGTCAATTTGCAGTTGAATTTTTTCTAGGCTTTCAGCAGAATTAATATAAGAACCAGTAGAAACCCAGATGGACAAGCTGTTCATAGTATCCATTGATTGGAGATCATCATCACTGAGATTTATAGTTAAAATTAATCACAATATCCCTCATAAATCAAAGGCCAAATTTATTGCTAACTCTCCATGCTGGCACTCTGTGGCATAATAATACTGGAGATGGAGAGATTTAAGATCAATGAGATATTATTCTCATGCCTTAAGAAGCTCCATTTATCAATAGAGCTATCAATGAAGCTAAGTGGCAGGCACTGAGATAAGCACAGTACATATCACCTTTAAGTATTACAACATCCTTGCTTTGTAGAAGTTATCTCCACTTTACAGATGAAAAAACTGAGGTTCAGAGTAGTTAAGTGACTTATTGCCTTGCATGTTGCCTAAGGCATGTTGAGATGCATATCTTAGTCTGTCTGGCTCTCAGTTTCCTGCAATTATCGTTCATTCCCCCTTGCTGCTTCCCAAAGTGCTTCTTAACTTGGTGAAGAAAATAACCAGACATGGGAAAGGCTAAAAAAGATATACCCAAATTGGGAGCACAAAAGGTAACTCCCTCTGCATTGAGATCCTAGGAAGCGTCATAGAGGAGCTGACATTTGATTTGGCAAAAAAAAAAAAAAAAAATGGTAGGAGTGTGCCAGATAGAAGGAAGGCAGTCAAGATGGGCACAACAATAGGAGGTGGAAAGTTCCAGAGGCATGAAATGGCATGGCAGGTGTGGGGGGAAGTGGCAGGAGATGAGAATGAAACTCAGGTTAGAGTCGTATACACTGCGTGAAGGGCATTTGAATGTTATTAGCAAGGCTACGATATGATCAGAAGGGTGACTTAGAAAGGGCAGTCTGCAAATGAAAGTAGAGGAGAGATACTGGAACACAAGTGGCTGGGTGCGATGCTTTCTTTGAGAGATGGGGAGAAACTGATCAAAGAGAGCAGATGAAAAAGGTGAGGATGGGTGGACTGAACAGTACTTGGTGAGTGAATTTAAAAGTGAAGAAGAGGGCAGAGTAGAGAAAAATCAGAGTTAACATTTATGGAGTCCATCCTGTATACTAGGTGCTGTTCTCAGCCTAATACAAGCTACCTCATTGAAACCACATAACAAGTCTGTGAGAGCAGTACTTTTATTATTCCCATTTTACAGATGAAAAAAGGGATGCATCGAAAATTCAGCAACAGCTGGCAAATTGGAGAAAATGTGAACACAGGCAGTTTGACTGCATAGCCTTTGATTTTTACTATTGTATCATACAGCTCCCTGGATGAGCCTGAGGTTTGTGTCAACTAAGACAGGGACTGGGAAAAGACGAAAAGGTAGAGAGAGCTATTGAGATCATTTTTACACATTTTGAGCTTGAATTTCCTTTACGATATCCAGGTGGGAGTATCTTGTTAAAGAATTGGAAAGAGAGAGAAAAGGGAACTAAAGATAAAGAAGGTATTGCTACATAGACAGTGGTTGATACCAAAGGACCACGTAAGCTTGCTCTGTGTAAGGATATAAACAAAAGCAGCACAGTGACAAGAATAAACTCTGTAAAGTCTACTGTCCCCTTGAAAATAAATACAAACATAGAACCTTCAAACAGTGTGAATCCCATAAACTCAAGTAGTATTTATTTCCAATTTTACCTTTTGTGACTTTCTGTTCTAGCGTGAGAAAGATTTATTTCGATCATTGCCTCATTGAACTGTGAACTGTTCTCCCCAAACTCCAGCTCCAGAGAGCCCTGGGCTTCTCTGGAAAGTTATCATTACTGATGTTCACAAATTTATCAAAACTGGACCTTTAAAGATTCGCATTTTAAATTTATTGTGAATAAATGTTTTTGACAGGGAAGAATACTGTAAAAATTAGAAGCAAAATAGTTAGTTTCTTCCAATCTTGTCTCCTCCTCCTTCTGGTCCCCTTCCCCTGCATCAGCCCCCTCTTGCTGCAAACTGCCTTTACCCTCTGTTGTGCAGAAAGAATCCTAGATGACAACAGAGCAGTCAGCCTGAGTGAAAGAATATATGGCACACACTCTAGCAGTTTAACTGAGAGAGACACACTAATACTATTTCACTGTTTGCATTGGGGGCGGGGAGGTGGGGGGGCGGGGTTGGAGTAGAGGACACGTGCTCAATGTAGGCACTGGTTAGCCAGCATTGTTTTTCAACTTCCCAATGGCAGGAAGAATCTCCCTCATAACTATCCAGTAGAAGGACAGAGTAATTCAAGGCATGACTGCTTAAATGCTCTTTTTTAAAAAAAAAAACATGCTTCCCGTCTAAGGTGCATCCTGCATAGGAGACATACATCTGTGGAACGGGCAAGGCAGACCAGGGGGCTTGAGAAGGGGACTTGTTTACATAGTCCAAAATCTCCTGTGTCAAAGCATCTCACCAAGAAAACTGAGCAGTGTCAAGGGCAGAATTTACAGAGCAATTCAAAGGTTCCTGGTGATTCTACCGTATTTTATAAAATTATTTACATTTCTCTTTTTGGTCATGGCAAGGTCCATTGGCACAAACAGCACAGCCACAAAGTACTCTTTTTGATTTTAATAACTCATCTTATATATATTTATATATATTTATATATCTGCTTATTTTCATTTCCTCAGCAAAAGGGGAAATAAAAATATTGATCTATAAAATAAGCTGATGATAACACAATGCCAAAAATAGCTTAAGTGCAAGGGGTGAAGCTTGAAAGCAAGCTAAACTGCAATGACATACTGATTTAACATTTTAAATACAAGACTTGCAATAAAATAATTATTGAGATATGCTTCTCATTTTTAGTTTACTTTTTAAAAACTACTCTATATACACATATCCAGTTGTAACACTTGACAGTAGCATTATGGGGCATGATACAACTTTGGTACACATTGCAGATATGGATGGGCAATGTCTGTAAATGATATTTCTTCCCCAGTTAGAGCTCTGTACAGCCAGGTGACCAGCCACCTGATCCTATATAATAGTCCCACCAGACCCCCCAGAGTCTTCCCCAGAGCCACTGGAGACAGTGGGAGAAATCAGCCTTACTGGATCCATATCGTGTTTCCTCTCTCGGTTCTCCTGGGTTCCACTGTCAGCTCCCCAAATGTGGAAAAAAACTGCTCCATTTCTTTCTGAAGCATGTCATTTCTCTTCTCTGCATCTTCTTTTGCTCGCTCGGCATTTCGCATTTTGATTTCTATCATTGTGAACTTTTTCCTTTCTTGATCCAGTTCATCGTGGAGGCTCATCATTTCTGTTTCCAAAGTCAAGTTTCGCTGTTCTAAGCTACAAAGGGTGGGGGAAGGAATAAGAGATAAAGCAATTTTATTAATTTGAAATGCAAAAGGGATAAAAAATATTTCCTAAACTGTCTCTGCAATGTTTAGGAAATTGGATTGAGCCTTTCAAATCAATGAAGCAAGGTCCACAGATTAAAAGGTGTATATATATTCTTTTTTTTACTAATTCCTAAGATGATTTACTATCATTTTGTTGAGACCCCAAGACCTCTCTTGGATGCACTTCATTGTCATTTGACAGCGAATTAATGAATTTCGGCAAAAAGAAGTCAGAGACCAATGTCATGGAGCACAGAATGGCAGAAGTAAGAGGCAGCCTAAACCACAAAGCTTCCTGAATCATTATGTAAATCTGGCTTTACTAAAAGAAAGGGGGGGGGCGAGTCTGATAAAGTTGGAAGAAAAAAAGGACAATTATTTTTGCTTTCTATCAAAGGAAAAAGAATGATAGTGAAAATGTCATTGTTAGAAAGGTTAAGTCGACTGCTAAGAATGGACTTCTCTGGGACATATAGAGTCCCATCGTATAAAAGTGGTATTAACAGCGTCACCTTATATTAACAAGAGAGGTAGAGATTACATGTGTTGAATAAGTAATTCATCTGTGACAATGGAGTCCACCTAAGTAGCCTACTATCTAAAATTCTCACTGCCTTCCAAGTTAATATATCTTAAGATCTCTAGAGTTATATTTTTATAGGTTGATAGCTATATTCTTTTGGATAACTGTATAATTTTAGATAATTTCCTATAAACAAAATTTTCCCAATAATCATTAAGTTCCAAAACATAATTTATTATTGCTGTTGTTCAAGGAGGAATAGTAAGCACTTGATTATTAGATGATGTGTCTTGGTAATGGCTGACATTTTAATTTCTCCTATTCTGAGCTAAAGTCCCAGGAGTATGTTTGAATTTGCCATGCTACTGAAATTTGAAAGGCTAATGCACAGGTAGCTCCCAGAAATCTGATTATTTTAATAATTTTCAAATTAAAATCTCAATTATTTTTCTGTTTTGAAATAGAGTCCCATATGTTGATATTTCATCCAGATAATCATAAGAACACTTAAAGATGAATCTGCTCTCCCTTTGTAAGAAACTAGAATTTTTAAAAAAGTCACATTCTATAATCAGTTTAGAAGGCCATTTTGACCACATGATCACATTTTTTACATAAAAACCTGGTAGTGTGCTGGTTGTCACCCAGAATTATTTTACAATACATTCTCTTTTCTTTCTAAAGCTATTTATTTTAGAACTAAAAAAGTTGGAAGAAACTCAAGCTTAAATACCAAGGAAGACACCCTTTAAAAAATATACTAATGCATTTGTACATAACAGGCACTCATATGAAACTTCCAGGAATCTAATAGACTGGGTTGAAAACAGAAGAAACCCCTCCCACTGTAAGCACAGATCAATGCTGGAAAAATATATAAGATAAATATTTTTAAAATACACAGCAAGGTTAAAAGAACTAAAAGAGCATCTTCAAGTTATCAGAACCAAGGAAGAAACTCAAATTTAGAACAGTAAATGGAAGCACATGAGGGGTATTGTTCCTGGATAGAAGCCCTGGAAGCTGTGACTAGGATTTTATTTTTCTCATGGGGAGGAGGAGATCTCCAGTATAAGAGAGGCAGAAGGCTGAAAGTGATTCAACTGAGAGCTTGGAACATCAATTGACTTTATGACAAAGAGACTACAAAAACTCTACTCATGGGCTGAGTGAAGTGACAGAATTAATCAGAAGAGAAATAAATGAATGAGAAAACAGCTCTGAGGAAAAATTACCCAGAATGCTTCATGTAATGAAAAAAGATGAAAATGTAATATAAGAAAGAGAAGCTAACAGAGATGGAGAATGGATTAAGAAGGTCCAACATACTTTAATAAGGGTTGGAGAGAAAGAAAATTGAGAAAATGGGAGATGAAATAAACAAAAATGGTGATGAATAAAAATACTCCAGAATTGAAAAAAATATGTCTTCAAATAATGAAACATAAAGTTTGAAAGTTAATGGAAATATATAGCAGGACGTTATTAATCAAAATAAAAATTATATAGGAATATTAATATGAGAAAAAATATTTTGGGGCAAAAAGCATTATTACCATTACTTTATGATAAAAGGATCAATTCATCAGGGAGATATAAACAATTCTGAACTTTTATTCATCTAGCTGTATAGCCTCAAGTTATTCAATATAAAATATAACAAAATTATAAAGATAGATAAATCCACAAAATTTAGGAAATTTTAAGATAACTTTCTTAGAAATTATAGCTCTATCTGATGAAAATTAGGAGAAATGTAAAAGATTTGAACAGCTTGATGAACAGATTTGATCTATTGGTCATATATACAATCCCAAACCAACAATAAGTTAATAAATACTTCTTACAAGACCAAATAATTGATATCATACAAATGAATTTTTCTGACCACAATATGATAAAGGGAGAAGGCGAGGGGGGGAAATAATGTCAAACTCACATGTTTAAAAACTAAAAATCATACATATCAATGATAGATAGTATAGTATCTATTTCTCTATCATCTGTCTATCTATCTAGGGATGTATGTATGTATGTGTGTACGTATGTACGTATCTATCATCTATCTCTATCTATCTATCTATCTATCTATCTATCTATCTATCTATCTATCTATCTATCCATCTATCTATCCTTAATACTTGTAGGGTAGAGTTAAAAAGGAATTGAAAGACAAATGTATAATTCTAAACTGGAATGATCAAGAATTAACTAGAACAGTTACTTCTTATATTTCTGTGGCTTGGTCATGTGGCAGCTCCTCTGCCCTACTTTATCATGGACCTCTCCCTTTGCTTGTCACATGGGTAAAAATGCTACAGTGAAAGATGCCAATGAATGACATTCTGTTGGAAGGTTCTATTATTTTATCAATGTCTCTAAAATGCACCATAGACTCAGAACATAAATGTAGCACCAATGTTCTCATAAATGAACGTGTACATCTGCAACCATTCAGAATAATGTATTCCTATCCTAAGGCAAGTTTCAAGAGTTATCTCTTGCTCCCCAGTGCTAAGTGTTAATTTATCATCATGCCTTGGCAGCAATTCAGAGACTTGGTAGCCAGTGGTTCCAAAAACTACATTCAGAATGAAGAGTAGCCTTATAAGATGATGACTCCATTTTTCTTCTTATTTAAACCTCCTGTCACTTAGCATTATATAGGAAAATTCAAACCAAGTTTCTGTTTCCAAGAAAGTAATTTTTTCAATCTAACATATAAGAAGTATTTTTTTATATTTACTTTACCATAGCTCTTAAAAATACATATCTTTTGGCTTGATAATTGATAAATGGATGGGAAACATTAAAATACATTAAGGTCAACTTTATATATAAAAAAGAAACCATGTGGGGTTTGGAGCCATGGAAGCAGTTGAAGCAGGACAAAGACTGAGGTTCACAAACTATGAGGAACCTAAACAGGAAGGGGTCTACCAAGGCACAGTCTGGGACTGGGACTGAGGCCACTAGAGGGGTTACTTCAGGCTGAACTGAGCCTCAGGCTTTCTCTTGAGAGTGCAGTGTCCTTCCCTTATACTACACTGAAAGGAGAACATAAAAACAATCAGTTTTGTAATTCTGTGACCCTGGTGAAATCACGGGGTGTGGTGATGCTCAGGTTTCCAGCACAGGGTTGTATTGTGAATCATGGGCTCCATTCTCTGTATTCCTGCCTTTCAAGATGATGGAGCATCTGGCAGTCAGGGGTACTGTCAACACAGGATGCTCAGCCAATACCCCATGTCTTGCCCAGGTTGCTTCCCTGAAGTTGCTAAGCCATCGCTACCTTGGTCATCTTATGAGAAGATGTCCACTGCTATCAATTAGGTTTCAGCACAACTGCTTCCTTATAATTCATATTTTTTGCTCCCCACTTAGGCTACAATTTCCATTGTCCATATGAATACACTTCATGCCATCACTTTTCTCAGAAACCTGCCTGGATTCCAATCCCAGAGTAAAAGCCAAAGACTTTAAGATGATCCTGAAGGCTCTAAGGTACCTCTCTGAGCTCCTCACTGATTCCATCTCACGGCATTTCCACTCCTCCCGGGCATCTGCATAGCTGCCTCTTTAACCTCCTATAAGGCCCGACACTTAGAATTACCCCTCACCAACACTTCTTACCCCTCTTCCCTGCTTTAGTCTTCTACTTAGCATGAGACCTATTTTACTTATTTATCTGTCTCCTCCAGTGGAATAGAAGCATGCTCTACGAGGGCTGAGTTTCTGTGTTTTATCCACTGCTGAATCCTCGAGGTCTGGGTCTGAGCTTGGGAGAGAACAGACACTCTCCCAGCATTCAACAATGGAAAAAATGAACAATAAAGATCTGTTTACTTCTCCAACTTCTCTTTATCCTCATTTCATCCTCTTCCTGTGAGAACAGACTCCTTGTTCTGCATTCATCCCCTTCCTCTCCTCTCCCCAGCCCTCAAACACAAATTCACACATTTATTAACAAGAGACAGTATTACTGAGCAACTGCTCTGTGCCAGGGACAATGTGCAATGATTTCTTACATGCTTTTGTGGTAGATACTGCTAGAATTTAAAATGTTCATGTTAGGGAGCTGAGATTCACAGAGATGAAGTGAGCTTTCCCAAAGTCCCACAGCTTACAAACGGTGAAGCTAGGACTTGAACCCAGGTCTCTGACTTTGGAGTCAGCATATTTACCCTCTGGGTGAGCCTGTCTCATATTAGGAGGCTATCTCACCCTCTCTGGCAGTTTGGGGCTCCAGATTTTCCTCACCTCTTTATCCTGGACTCATACTCTATCTTCTGTTTGGTCATTTCCTGCTTCAGGCTGGACACTAAACTATGCAGTGCGCTGTGATTGCTGGTGTGGCCAACAAAGGTCTCACTGTTGTCGCTGCTGCTGGTGGCACGACTACTTCGACCGCCCACACTCCTCCGGTCACTTTTGTTTTCATAGTCCCCGGGGTGGGAAAGGTCATCCTGCAGGGGCCCATCCAAAACGGGGTCCTCAAAGTTCCCACCATAAAAGTCTTGTTCCGGGCAGGTGGTGGTGGAGGAGCGGCAGGAGTTGGAGTTCTCAGGGAGGGAGATTTCACAGGAGGAAGTGGACCAGGTGGCACTGTCGACGCTCTGCTTGTCGTCAAGGCTCATCACGGAGAACTGCTGGTGGACGTTGTCATAGGTGGAGAGTCTGTTGTGCTGGCCCGACTCTCCTGCTTGCTCTTTCTGCTTGGTATCTCTCAGGGTCACGTAGCCATTGGGCAGCCAGCTCATGCTGCGACCATTCACGGAGTTCCCGAGGGTATCTGTGTTCAAAATGCCCATCCGCACCGTTCCGTTCTGTACACTGTGGGTGCCCATTTTGGTACCAGACCCCTTCAGGGAAGAGGTCCTTCTGGCCTGTAAGCTCCCATTGGGAGTGGTTTGGGCTTTCTCAAGTCCTTCTGCATTACTGCTGCTGAAGGACCCATTGGTGACTATCCCACTGCCCTTATTGAAGGCGGGATTCTTTTTGACCATGAGAGGGGGGCTCCTAGAGACATCCAGCTTGTGAACGCTGTTCCTTGGGCTGTTGGTTTTGCTGCCTGATAGAGCTGTGGGGGATCCGTTATCCGTGCTGCTTCTCTGGGGAGACTCAGACTTGTCCCAAGAGCACCGCCTTCCAGGACTGTCCTTGGTATTATTGTTCTCCTTGTTCTGTAGCTGACCCATGGTGGTCTTCTTCTGAAGGTCATTGTTGTTGTTGCTCACTCCATCCTGGGGCTTGCTTTGTAACTCTGCATCTTTGGGGAAGAGGCGATCGTGTTTGCTAATCATCATTGACATCAACTGTTGGACCACCACAGTGCCTGGAATTGCATAGAAAACAAAATAGCATGAGTGAAACAGTTTTATTTCTTGTTTTGAATGTGACTCTTAAAGAGTTCTTAAAGAGTTCAGGTGAACATTCAGCATTATTATTAGCAGTGCCAAACTATATTCTTAATGATGATAATAGCAATATTATCTATAGCAATATTAACTGCTAAAATTTCTTGAGCATTTAACATGAACTATACCAAACACTTTACTTTTGTTAGTGTAGTTGGATTTAAAAAAAAAAAATCTATGAATAGATACCGTTCTATCTAACTATCACTGTCTTATGAAAGTTAAGTAACTTGATCAGCATCCCAAAGCTATTAAGGAGAAAATGCAGGGCTTGAACCCAGAATTAATTAGTTCCAAAGACCAGCCTCTTCATTGTCACACATTTCTTGCAAGTTTGACATTTAATTATGAAAAATCTTTCTTTGAGGAAGTCACTGTTACCTCTCATCAGACAATTGCCTCAAACTATCAAGACATTTGTAGTGGCATCTCAAAGTGGAACCCTATAAAATCTCTAGTGGATATATGGTCTGTCTTTATAATATAGCAAGACAATGAAGTTCCATACAACTTTTGCTCAGCCTTCAAAACCTTCAAGGCATTTTAAGTGACATTAGCCAAAATGGTGTAATAAAGACAGACCTACAAGAATCTTCTCCTCCATAAAAGCAACTGACAAAAATATTCTGAATCATCATTTTCAGAACTTTGGAAATTAAATAAAGGCTTGTTGTAATCTGGAGAGTGTTTATTAAAAAAAAAAAATCATTGAATCTTGGTAAAGAACAGCAAACACTGTGGTATTTTAACTCATCCTATTCCTATCCTCCTCTCTGCAGTGGCCTTGAAAACCAACAGCCCACAATCACAGTGGGACCAGCAGTCTGGCAGCCACTGGAATGGGAAAAGCAGGGTTGGAAATCCTTCAAAGTCCCATTCCCAAAGAATTGTCATTATTTTACTTGTTTGGTGGTTCCCTGGAAGACGCCACTCAAGAGGCTTGTCTTCATTTTATCTGACTAAGAATTTGACCAGAGTTAGCAAGACTTTTCTCAAGGCCATTTGTCAAAAACAATTAGGGGCTCTTTCATTTAAAATCATGTTTGCCTGAAGCAAGTGGATAACAGTTGAAGACAAACAATAGGCTAAATAAAAAGCTTAGAAGGAAAATCTGAGGAAAGAGATTTCCTTAGGAGGTGTTGAAAAGCTCTCCTTTATTCCTGAGAATTTAGAAGATTACATGCCTGCTTAGGGTTCTGTGCATGCCTAGGGCTATATGCATGCTCAGGAAAGAACCGAGAAGTTCCCAAGCTCTCACCTCTGACTGATCTTGAGGCTCTGCACAAAAAGGATCTGAATGCTAAAGCAGAGTTGTAACCTGCCTGGCTGAGTGTTGAAAGTTTGCCCCAACACGCACACAGAGTGTCTTGGTAAAGACTGGGAGACTTATTAGCTATAGTCTTTTAATCTTTGTTCAATCCCTAGCTGACAACTAAGTAAGCCAAGCAGAGACTTCAGTGGCCACGGATGACAAATAATATAGACTTTAGAGAATTAGTTCAGAAAACTCACTAAAAAACCAAACAACAAACAGCAACAACAACAAAGGGAGGGTAAGAATCTGATATCCAGAGTTCCCATATTATTATATTATTAAAAAATGTGCAGTTTTCAAAAAATAATGCTACATGCAAAAAATAAACAAAGCATGGCCCATATACAAGGGAAAAAAAAAAAAAAAAAAAACAGACTCTGAGGAAACCCAGACACTGTACTCACTGGTCAGACTTTAAATTTGCTATTTTAAATGTTTTCTAATAAATGAAGGAACCAAAGGAAAGTGATAACAATGTTTCACCAAATATCAATAAAGAGCTTGAAAGTATAGAAAAGAATCAAATAGATATTCTGGAGTTGAAAGGTACAATAACTCAAATGAAAAGAATAAGTAGAGGGAATCAACAGCAGACTTGAGCAGGCAGAAGAAAGAATCAGCATACCTGAAGACAACTGTGGTTACCCAGTCTGAGGAACAGAAGGAAGAGGAATAAAGACAAATGAGCAGAGCCTCAGAGACCTGTGGGACACCATCAAGCATACTAGCATAGGCGTAATGGTATCCCAGGAGGAGAGTAGAAAGAGAAATGAGCAGAAAGAATATTTGAAGAAATAGTTGCTGGAATTTGATGAAATTTGATGAAAAAATATGAGTCTACACATTCAAGAAGCTCATCAAATTCCAAGCAAGCTAAATGCAAAAGGATCCAGACCTAGACCCATCATAGTCAAACTGTCTTAAACCAAAGACAAAGAGAGAACCTTGAGAACAGCAAGAGATAACCAACTCATGTACAATGGATTCTCAATAAGATTATCAGCTGATTTTTCATCATTCTTATTGCCAGAATTACATTATCCAGCAAACCTAGGCTTCAAAAATGAGGGACAAATAAGACATTCCTAGCTGAGAGAATTTGCCACTAGCAAATCTGCTCTACAAGAAATATCAATGCTTCAGGGCATTTTAAACAAAGAGAAGACCTTCAAGAAAGAAAATAATTCTCTTACACAAATGAAAATGCTAAGGTTCTCATTTGATCCTCATATTTCTATTATTCACTGTAAAGTATGATTAGAAATCAATACCTTACAAGTTTCAGATACTAAAAATAACTCAGACAACAGTGGATAGAAAGGCTAACCTATCATAAAAAGCAGTAATATTCTTTCTAAAAATTGGTGGATTTATCAGGTTTTATGGCATGTTAGCCAAAATCTCAAAATATATTTTCACATATTCCTCACTGACTTACATGCTGGGCTGTTCCCACCCCTTAAAATAGGCCACCACCACTAACTGGGCTTCTAAAGTAGTTTCACAAATTTAGGTGTCCCAATCCCCTAAGAATCTTTGTAAAAATTTTATTCATGTACCCACAATAAAGCAGTGTAGGCTCATGAAAGCATTAATCATCTTTGCTTTGGCTTGAACTATATTAATGTGGTGTGTTAACTGTGTTTCTTTTATCATGTTGATAAAAGCTCCTAAGAGTAGTCTCTGATAAATAAATACAGGGAAACAAATTTTAGTTAGTAAAGGTAATATTATTTAAAATACTTAAATAAATTTGGTGAAGAAAATGATAAGTGCTGTTGACAATGCAGATATCTACTGAAATAGCTGCTAGTAGCTGTCAGAGAGTAGAAGCCTGACTTGGAATGAGGCCACTCATTAGCTTAAAGCAACACCTGGGCAGGATTTGGCTCTGAATATAATTCAAATTCTGAATAGGAAAATATGTGTTATATTCATCTATATCCTGCACACTTCTGTAATGATTCAAAACTTCTAACATATTTAGATTAGGAATCTGCAGTGTGTTAGGTCTGATGCTGGCCAGTGCTGCTCAAACATTAATGTTCATACAAATTATCTGGAGATTCTGTTAAAATGTAAATACTGAGTGGGGCATGAGATTTTACATTTCTAACCAGCCCCCAGATGACACCAGCAATAACAGAATAGTAGCACTGGCAGAGCATAGAGGACCCACCACAGACAGACCTTCTGAATCAGAATTTCAGCAATATTCCTAGATGATTCCTGTGTGTATTAGAGTTTGTGAAACTGTGTTAGGTAGAAATGTTTCACTTACATCTTCTAAATTTTCTCAGAAGGCTGTGAGATAGGACTTAACATTTTTCAGATGAGAAAATTGAGGTTCAGAGAGGTTACAGTTTTGCCCAGGGACACACAGATGATAAGTGACCAGGGTGAAATATGATACTTCATCTTCTCACTCCAAATCATGTACTTGTCCAACTATATTTCAGCTGTTGGATTTATTTATTTACTTATTTATTTATTATTGGAGTAAAATTGCTTTACAATGTTGTTAGTTTCTGCTGTACAATGAAGTGAATCAGCTATATGTATACCCTCCCTCTTGGACCTCCCCCCCACCTCCACCATGCCACCCATCTAGGTCATCACAGAGCACCGAACTGAGCTCCCTGTGCTATACAGCAGGTTCCCGCTAGCTATCTATTTTATGTAGTGTATTTATCTCAAACCTAATCTCCCAATTCGTCCCACCCTCCCCTTCCCCCCGGTGTCCATATGTCCATTCTCTATGTCTGCATCTCTATTCCTGCCTTACAAATAGGTTCATCTGTACCATTTTTCTAGATTCCACATATATGCGTTAATATACGATATTTGTTTTTCTCTTTCTGGCTTACTTCACTCTGTATGACAGACTCTAGGTCCATCCACATCTCTACAAATGACCCAATTTCGTCCCTTTTTATGGCTGAGTAATATTCCATTGTTTATATGTACCACATTTTCTTTTTCCATTCATCTACTGTTGGACATTTAGGTTGTTTCCATGTCCTGGCTATTGTAAATAGTGCTGCAGTGAACACTGGGGTAAATGTGTCCTTTTGAATTATGGTTTTCTCATGGTATATGCCCAGTAGTGGGATTGCTAGGTCACATGGTAGCTCTCTTTTTAGTTTTTTAAGGAACCTCCATACTGTTCTCCATAGTGGCTCTATCAATTTACATTCCCACCAACAGTGCAAAAGGGTTCCCTTTTCTCCACACCCTCTCCAGCATTTATTGTTTGTAGACTGTTTGATGATGGCCATTCTGACCAGTGTGAGGTGATACCTCATGGTAGTTTTTATTTGCTGCACTAATAATTATTTGCATCACTAATAATTAGTGATGTTGAGCATCTTTTCATGTGCCTCTTGGCCATCTGTATGTCTTCTTTGGTGAAATGTCTATTTAGGTCTTCTGCCCCTTTTTTAATTGGGTTTTCTGTTTTTTTGATATTGAGCTCCATGAACTGTTTATATATTTTGGAGATTACTCCTTTGTCCATTGCTTCATTTGCAAATATTTTCTCCCATTCTGAGGGTTATCTTTTCATCTTGTTTATGGTTTTCTTTGCTGTGCTAAAAATTTAAGTTTAATTAGGTCCTATTTGTTTATTTTTGTTTTTATTTTCATTACTCTAGGAGGTGGGTCAAAAAAGATCTTGCTGTGGTTTATGTCAAAGAGTGCTTTTCTTATGTTTTCCTCTAAGAGTTTTATAGTGTCTGGTCTTATATTTAGGTCTGTAATCCATTTGGAGTTTATTTTTATGTATGATGTTAGATATGACAAAAATAGAAAATTACAGACCAATATCACTGATGAACATAGATGCAAAAATCCTCAACAAAAAACTAGCCAACAGAATCCAACAACAAATTAAAAGGATCATACACCATGATCAAGTGGAATTTATCCCAGGAATGCAAGGATTCTTCAATATATGCAAATCAATCAATGTGATACACCATATTAACAAATTAGGGAATAAAAACCATACGATCATCTCAATAGATGCAGAAAAAGCTTTTGACAAAATTCAACACCCAAAAGCACAGGGAGGTCAACTCGATGCTTTGTGACCACCTAGAGGGATGGGATAGGGAGGGTGAGAGGAAGACGCAAGAGGGAGGGGATATGGGGATATATGTATACATATAGCTGATTCACTTTGTTATACAGCAGAAACTAACACAACATTGTAAAGCAATTATACTCCAATAAAGATGTCCAAAAAAAAGACTCTACAGAAAATGAGCATAGAGGGAACCTACCTCAACATAATAAAAGCTATATATGACAAACCCACAGCAAATACTCAATGGTGAAAAACTGAAAGCATTTCCAATAAGATCATGAACAAGACAAGGATGTCCACTCTCACCCCTCTTATTCAACATAGTTTTGGAAGTCCTAGCCATGGCAATCAGAGAAGAAAAAGAAATAAAAGGGAATTCAGCACCACCAACCCAGCTTTACAACAAATGCTAGAGGAACTTCTCTAGGCAGGAAACACAAGAGAAGGAAAAGACCTACAATAACAAACACAAAACAATTAAGAAAATCGTAATAGGAACATATATATCGATAATTACCTTAAATGTAAATGGATTAAATGCCCCAACCAAAAGACATAGACTGGCTGAATGGATAGAAAAACAAGACCTGTATATATGCTGTCTACAAGAGACCACTTCAGACCTAGGGACAGATACAGACTGAAAGTGAGGGGATGGAAAAAGATATTCCATGCAAATGGAAATCTAAAGAAAGCTGGAGTAGCCATTCTCATATCAGACAAAATAGACTTTAAAATAAAGACTATTACAAGACACAAAGAAGGACACTACATAATGATCAAGGGATCAATGCAAGAAGAAGATATAACAATTGTAAATATTTATGCACCCAACAGAGGAGCACCTCAATACATAAGGCAAATACTAACAGCCATAAAAGGGGAAATCGACAGTAACACAATCATAATAGGGGACTTTAACACCCCACTTTCACCAAAGGACAGATCATCCAAAATGAAAATAAATAAGGAAACACAAGCTTTAAATGATACATTAAACAACACGGACTTAATTGATATTTATAGGACATTCCATCCAAAAACAACAGAATAAACTTTCTTCTCAAGTGCTCATGGAACATTCTCCAGGATAGATCATATTTGGGTCACAAATCAAGCCTTGGTAAATTAAAGAAAATTGAAATCGTATCAAGTATCTTTTCTGACCACAAAGCTATGAGAGTAGATATCAATTACAGGAAAAAATCTGTAAAAAATACAAACACATGGAGGCTAAACAATACACTACTTAATAACCAAGAGATCACAGAAGAAATCAAAGAGGAACTCCAAAAATACCTAGAAACAAATGACAATGGAGACAAGATGACCATAAACCTATGGGATGCAGCAAAAGCAGTTCTAAGAGGGAAGTTTATAGCAATACAATCCTACCTTAAGAAATAGGAAACATCTCAAATAAACAAACTAACCTTGCACCTACAGCAATTAGAGAAAGAAGAACAAAAAAACCCCAAAGTTAGCAGAAGGAAAGAAATCATAAAGATCAGATCAGAAATAAATGAAAAAGAAATGAAGGAAATGATAGCAAAGATCAGTAAAACTAAAAGCTGGTTCTTTGAGAAGCTAAACAAAATTGATAAACCATTAGCCAGATCATCAAAAAAAAAAAAAAGGGGAGAAGACTCAAATCAATAGAATTAGAAATGAAAAAGAAGTAACAACTGACACTGCAGAAATACAAAGGATCATGAGAGATTACTACAAGCAACTTTATACCAATAAAATGGACAACCTGGAAGAAATGGACAAATTCTTAGAAATGCACAACCTGCCAAGACTGAACCAGGAAGAAATAGAAAATCTGAACAGACCAATCACAAGCACTGAAATTGAAACTGTGATTAAAAATCTTCCAACAAACAAAAGCCCAGGACCAGTTGGCTTCACAGGTGAATTCTACCAAACATTTAGAGAAGAGCTAACACCTATCCTTCTGAAACTCTTCCAAAATATAGCAGAGGGAGGAACACTCCCAAACTCATTGTACGAGGCAACCATCACCCTGATACCAAAACGAGAAAAAGATGTCACAAAGAAAACTACAGGCTAATATCACTGATGAACATAGATGCAAAAATCCTCAACAAAATACTAGCAAACAGAATCCAACAGCACATTAAAAGGATCATACACCATGATCAAGTGGGGTTTATTCCAGGAATGCAAGCTTTCTTCAATATATGCAAATCAATCAATGTGATACACCATATTAACAAATTGAAGGAGAAAAACCATATGATCATCTCAATAGATGCAGAGAAAACTTTTGACAAAATTCAACGCCCATTTATGATAAAAACCCTGCAGAAAGTAGGCATAGAGGGAACTTTCCTGGACATAATAAAGGCCATATATGACAAACCCACAGCCAACATAATCCTCAATGGTGAAAAACTGAAACCATTTCCATTAAGATCAGGAAGAAGACAAGGTTGCCCACTCTCACCACTATTATTCAACATAGTTTTGGAAGTTTTAGCCACAGCAATCAGAGACGAAAAAGAAATAAAAGGAATCCAAATCAGAAAAGAAGAAGTAAAGCTGTCACTGTTTGCAGATGACATGATACTATACATAGAGAATCCTAAAGATGCTACCAGAAAACTACTAGAGCTAATCAATGAATTTGGTAAAGTAGCAGGATACAAAGTTAATGCACAGAAATCTCTGGCATTCCTATACACTAATGATGAAAAATCTGAAAGTGAAATTAAGAAAACACTCCCATTTACCATTGCAACAATAAGAATAAAATATCTAGGAATAAACCTACCTAAGGAGACAAAAGACCTGTATGCAGAAAATTATAAGACACTGATGAAAGAAATTAAAGATGATACAAATAGATGGAGAGATATACCATGTCCTTGGATTGGAAGAATCAACATTGTGAAAATGACTATACTACCCAAAGCAATCTACAGATTGAATGCAATCCCTATCAAACTACCACTGGCATTTTTCACAGAACTAGAACAAAAAATTTCACAATTTGTATGGAAACACAAAAGACCCCGAATAGCCAAAGCAATGTTGAGAACGAAAAATGGAGCTGGAGGAATCAGGCTCCCTGACTTCAGATTATACTGCAAAGCTACAGTAATCAAGACAGTATGGTACTGGCACAAAAACAGAAATATAGATCAATGGAACAGGATAGAAAGCCCGGAGATAAACCCACGCACATATGGTCACCTTATCTTTTATAAAGGAGGCAAGAATATACAGTGGAGAAAAGACAGCCTCTTCAATAAGTGGTGCTGGGAAAACCGGACAGGTATATGTAAAAGTATGAAATTAGAACCCTCCTTAACACCATACACAAAAATGAACTCAAAATGGATTAAAGACCTGAATGTAAGGCCAGACACTCTCAAACTCTTAGAGGAAAACATAGGCAGAACACTCTATGACATAAAACACAGCAAGATCCTTTTTGACCCACCTCCTAGAGAAATGGAAGTAAAAACAAAATGGGACCTAATGAAACTTAAAAGCTTTTGCACAGCAAAGGAAACCATAAACAAGATGAAAAGACAACCCTGAGAATGGGAAAAAATATTGCAAATGAAGCAACTGACAAAGGATTAATCTCCAAAATTTACAAGCAGCTCATGCAGCTCAATATCAAAAAAACAAACAACCCAATCCAAAAATAGGCAGAAGACCTAAATAGACGTTTCTCTAGAGAAGATATACAGATTGCCAACAAACACATGAAAGAATGCTCAACATCATTAATCATTAGAGAAATGCAAATCAGAAGTACAATGAGATATCACCTCACACCGGTCAGAATAGCCATCATCAAAAAATCTACAAACAATAAATGCTGGAGAGGGTGTGGGGAAGAGGGAACCCTCTTGCACTGCTGGTGGGAATGTAAACTGATACAGCCACTATGGAGAACAGTATGGAGGTTCCTTAAAAAACTAAAAATAGAACTACCATACGACCCAGCAATCCCACTACTGGGCATATACCCTGAGAAAACCATAATTCAAAAAGAGATGTGTACCACAATGTTCATTGCAGCACTATTTACAATCGCCAGGACACGGAAGCAACCTAAGTGTCCATTGACAGATGAATGGATAAAGAAGATGTGGCCCATATATACAATGGAATATTACTCAGCCATATAAAGAAATGAAATTGAGTTATTTGTGGTGAGGTGGATGGACCTAGAGTCTGTCATACAGAGTGAAGTAAGTCAGAAAGAGAAAAACAAATACCGTATGCTAACACATATATATGGAATCTAAAAAAAAAAAATGGTTATGAAGAACCTAGGGGCAGGATGGGAATAAAGATGCAGACCTACTACAGAATGGACTTGAGGACACGGGGAGGGGGAACGGTAAGCTGGGACGAAGTGAGAGAGCGGCAAGGACTTATATATACTACCAAATGTAAAATAGGTAGTGGGAAGCAGCTGCATAGCACAGGGAGATCAGCTCTGTGCTTTGTGACCACCTAGAGGGGTGGGATAGGGAGGGTGGGAGGGAGGGAGACACAAGAGGGAAGAAATATGGGGATATATGTATATGTATAGTTGATTCACTTTGTTATAAAGCAGAAACTAACACACCATTGTAAAGCAATTATATTCCAATAAAGATGTTAAAAAAAAAAAGAAATAAAAGGAATGCAAATTGGAGAAGAAGAAGTACAACAGTCACTGTTTGCAGGTGACATGATACTACACATAGAGAACCCTAAAGATGCCACCAGAAAACTACTAGAGCTAATCAATGAATTTGGTAAAATTGCAGGATACAAAATTAATGCACAGAAATCTCTGGCATTCCTATACACTAACAATGAAAAATCAGAAAGAGAACTTAGGAAACAATCCCATTTACCATTGCAACAAAAAGAATAAACTACCTAGGGATAAACCTACCTTAGGAGGCAAAAGACTTGTACTCAGAAAACTATAAAACACTGATGAAAGAAATCAAAGATGACATGAACAGATGGAGAAATATACCACATTCTTGGACTGGAAGAATGAATATTGTGAAAATGACTATACTACCCAAAGCAATCTACAGATTCAATGCAACCCCTGTCAAACTACCAATGGCATTCTTCACAGAATTAGAACAAAAAATTTTACAATTTGTATGGAAACATAAAAGGCCCCCAATAGCCAAAGCAATCTTGAGAAAGAAAAATGGAGCTGGAGGAATCAGGCTACCTGACTTCAAACTATACTACGGTATAGTTTGGTATCGGTATAAAAACAGAAATATAGATCAGTGGTACGGGATAGAAAGCCTAGAGATAAACTCACACACACATGGTCACCTAATTTATGACAAAGGAGCCAAGAATATACAATGGAGAAAGAGACAGCCTCTTCAATAAGTGGTGGTGGGATAACTGGACAGCTACATGTAAAAGAATGAAAGTAGAACAGCTGCTGGATTTAAAACTGTAGTAATAATAAGTAAATTCGGTGTTGTTCTAAATAAGAAACTAAATAAAAGACAACTATCTACTGAATCATCAATTATGATGGAGTTGTGGAATAAAAAAGACTGAATGAAATTAATGGTATTATATATTTATCTTTTCTCTTTTAGTAACTTCTGCATTTGTCATCCTATTTTCAATGCATGTAGCAGTGAATCTGAAGAAAAGATTTTAGCATCTTTAAAATGACTGTCAACACTGACACCATTATGTACTGTGTTTGAAGACAACTGTTTCACTATTTGCCCATATGACGGATATACTTTCAAACATTAGCAGCCTCTGTCATATATGGCTCTGTCTAGTACTTTGGGAAAATAGAGCTTTCCCCATCACTGGAATATTAACATTTGAAACATCACTGCTTTTTTTTTTTTTTTACATATTAATATAAACAATGTACTTATATTTTTTAAAACAATCAAAGTAGGGAGAAGAGGTGCACTGTTCACATTTTTGCAAATACTTTTAATATTTTTAAGACCTACTTGTAGAAGATAACTGGATTTAATATTTTTAAGACTGGCTTGTAGAAGATAACTGGATTCTCGTATCAGTTATGTATCAATTTAGAAACATCACTGCTTTTTATCACAGTTGTGAACTGTGTGGGGCATTTAATTTATTGAAGAAAGATATCCTCAAGGTCTCCATGATGAAATACGTGAACAACTATGCCAGTGTATACCTGCCACGATTATAGAGTGAGTGTCAGATCCCTAGAGATTTAGAAATATATGTCTATTACCTTGGAAGGCTTTGCTTTCATCTAGTTTCCAGAATAGTAAATGGCAATCATTTCTTGCAAAGGGACTTCCTTTCAATTTTTATAGCCATTTAGGACAGACTAGCCTGGTAGTAATAATGATCTATGTGTCATTATATGCACTATCTTTTTTTCCTTTTTATTCTCCCCTCTCTGTCATTCTCTTCCTTAGAATGCTAATAAGAAACATGAAGCCGAAATAAATGAGGTCAGAATGGTTATAATCACCTGTCCATTCTGAAGAGTCCAAGCAGATTTGGGAGTCCCACTGGACTACATGTTCCAACAATTCCCCAGGCTCATATAATTTTATACAGGTTGAATTTAAATACCATATTATGGGGTACTTTTTTTCATAAGAACTGGATAAGAATTCAATTTTCCTTTGAAGGTACCTAGGCACTTTAAGATACATATGTATGGCAGCATTCTATTGAAATGTAGATTCAGTTTGTATTTTTTGCAATACATTACCTTGTACATGTCTCATTTTGCACATGTACAAGATATCTGTGAGGTATATGATAAATTTGGACAAACGACAGTCCTTTAATCACCACCTAATCATTATATAGATAATTCACTTGTGCCCCTTTGTAGCCAATCCCTTATCCATGGCAACCACTGATTTGCTTTCTGTCACTACAGTTTTTTCTTTTCTAGAATTTCACATAAATGCAATTATACAGTATGAAGTCTTTTGTGTCTAGGCATTATTCACTTAGCATAATGCTTTTGTCATTTATCCATATTGTTATCCATGTATCAGTAGTTCATTCTTTTTATTGCTGAGTAGAATTCCATTTCATGGATGTATCAAAATTTGTTTATCTATTCAATAATTGAAGGACAATTGATCATCTTCAGATTGGAGCTATTATGAATAAAGTTGACATAAACATTGACTATAAGTCTTAAGGGAATATATGTTTTCTTTTTTAGCACACTGCTTTATTTAATTTGGAAAAAATATCTTTAAATTGTGTTGGACTTTTTTTTGCTATAGTTAGGTGTTTGAAGATAAGTTGGATTTTTTTTTACACTTATAGGCTTTATTTTGATCCATGTCCTTTTGAATTGCATAGTTTCTAATGTGAAACCTTTAGAGCAGTTTTAGGTTTTTAACAGTTTTAGATTCCATTGATGAACCAATATTGACACATTATTATTATTATTATTAACTAAAGTCCACAGTTTATATTAGAAATCACTCTTTGTGAGATCTGGGTTTTGACAAATGCATAATATCATGTATTCACCATTACAGTATCATATAGAATAATGTTTCATGGCCCTAAAAATCCTTTGTGCTCCAACTATTCCTCCTTTTCTTCCCCAAACCTCTATTGAATCATTAGTATTTCTTTTAAAAACTTTATATAGAGACTGTAACTTTTAACATTATCACCAAGGTAATACCTTTCTGAGGGCTCGATACAATGTCTCAATGTCAGGGTTTTCTACTCTCGTTGTGGGAAACACAGTTATTTCAAGCTTGCTGTGAGGCCCAGGAATGGCTCATACTACTGATTTCTGGTACTCTCCCCCAGAAAGTAGTATAGAGTCCTCTCATGCAAGCATAAAGCAATTCTTAGGCAAAGACTTGAGGGATACCCTCTGCATATCTCTGAACAATCTCTATGTCTAGTTCTCTCTTTTCTGCTGCTTAATGAGTTTTCCATCCTCTAATCTTACTCTTTCAGCTCAGCAAGACCTGCACATCAGCAGTACTACTGATGGCCACAGGTAAAAAAGCACTCAAGCAGTGAGGCCTGCTGGAAATAAACAGAAGTAACAGTTCATTGTGGAAAAGAATTTGAGGCATTTTGTAATACAGAAAACAAGAATTTCTTCATGTTTCAACCCAAGGTAAATAAGCAGCATTATCTTACAGAGGCCCATATTTTCTGCCTCTTGAAATTCGTCAAATAAAACCAGAATTAATAAAAATACATTAACTTAAAATAGTAACTATTTGAATTTTCTGAAAATTGCATTGGACTCAAAAAGTGAATTAGATTTTTTCCCATTCTTGTGTGATACTTTGCAGATGACTTATGGAAGTTCCATTTATTCTTATAAAACTCCTAAGGAATCATTTGGTAAGTTATGTTTAGTAAACTCCAAAAAAAATGCCTGACTCCCAAAGAGGAGTTTTTGTATTTGAAGAACTTGAGTCCATGAATGGAGTTACCATGGATTCACTTATTTCCCTAGTTTCCTCACAGGAGAATAGGCTCAGGACAACAAAGAGACAGTTCTATTGATGAGGGTATAAGATAATAATTTACTTACCCTCCATAATGGTCAAAGGATCTTCCACTTTGGGGCGCAGGATATTAGGGCCAAAGACAGTGGCCAAGTTCTGCACACTCATTTTGTTAATTCCTGAATAGGACTGTACTTCATCCAAGAACCTGTTGGGTGCAAGAGTATGAACAGAACACAATGGGATCAAACTTGTCAGTGGAAGAAAATGGGTTATAAGGAAATTTATGGAGTGGAGTACGTTCAAAGATGATTATAGACACAAAATTCTTTAGGAATTCAAACATCTCTCTGTCAAATGTGCAGAATGTATATTGCAAATTATTAAGGATCAAACTCATAAGGGATCATATCAAATATCTGCTCTGGCCTGGCTTGGCTTGGTTTCCCTGTCAGTCACAGGGACAAGAGTGTTTGGATAATGCTAATGTGGACTTGAGATTCAAGAATATGAATTTCTTTCCAATCTCTAAATAAAATTTTAAATTTATATATATATTTAATTCAAGAACTATAAATAAGATTGTCTGGTACAATCTCTTATTTCAGAGAGGAGGAATCAACTCTCTTTGTGGAGTAATTTGTGAGCTTCGAATTTATAGTCTATTAAAAAATGAGATCAAACATGGTTTAAAATAAAACCTCAGTTCTACTGATATGGAAAATTGCAAGCACAAATTGTTTTAACTTGTTAGGTGCTAAAGAATTAGAGGCATGAAATAGCCCTTTCCCCAAATGATTTTTTTTTTAAAATATCTTTATTGGAGTATAATTGCTTTACAATGGTGTGTTAGTTTCTGCTTTATAACAAAGTGAATCAGTTATACATATACATATATCTCCATATCTCTTCCCTCTTGTGTCTCCCTCCCTCCCACCCTCCCTATCCCACCCCTCTAGGTGGTCACATAGCACTGAGCTGATCTCCCTGTGCTATGAGGCTGCTTCCCACTATCCCCAAATGATTTTAATAGCAGAGATTGTTTTTGTAATTTTTCAGCTTTTCTTCATTTCCCATCCCCTCTTTGTTTCTACAAGAACTTCTATTAATTCATGGTTTACTAATTGTACTAATGAGACAAAGAAGTGATGAAAAAAATTTTAACCTATTTTATGTGCTATTTAAAATAATATATTTTATTATGTGTCAGTCATGCTAACTTATTAAACTCTCAAAGCATCTCTGTGAGGTAAATACCATTATCTCCATTTTACAGGTTAGACACGTGAGGCACCAGAGAGGTAAGACTCTTCTCCAAGGACACAGAGTTTGCAGAGCTGAGATCTGAATCCAGGTGATCTGATGCTAGAGTCTGAACTCTTGATTACTATACCATGAGTTTTTAAAAAGGTGCCGTTTGGGAATTCCCTGGTGGTCCAGTGGTTAGGACTCCATGCTTTCACTGCCGTTAAGATCCCACAAGCGTGGCCAAAAATAAAAATAAAAAAGTGTCTATTTCCACATGTTCACTACTGTTATACAGCCTAATTATAGCAAGACTGAAGGGCAAAAAGTCAAACTACTATTTCTTATTTGAAATAGCTGAAATTAAAAGTCTGCTTTAAATGTGTTAAGAGAAGTTAAGGTTTTCTATTGTGGAGATAAAGACTTGCAATACTGTTCTCCAAAAAGCCTTTTTCCCTTTTACTTAAGAGACTGTCACCCTTTTCTCATCCACTACAATAGCTTGAATTAGTTCAAAAACTTGGGATGGAACCCTTCTATGTTAATAAATCTATCTTATCAGTGAAACTATTTCTTGCTTTTTCAAATTCTGAAACCTAAGGTCTTGTTTGTTTCCTGAATGCTAACCATCACCAGAAAAAGTATGGCAGGAGGTTCTGGAATTCCTACTCAATTACAGTTGACAATGAACTCCACAGTGTCTGGCGTTAGTCTTAAACTCCATAGTTCCCAGTCAGCTGTACATTTATCTAATCATGATGCAAAAAACACATGTAAATGATGCACTGTACTGAATTAAAATTTTTAATTTTATTTAAAAATGGACTGGGAAGCTATCGTTTAAAATAGTTTACAATGACCTGTAGTGCCAATCATTAATCTCTTTATTTAAATTTAATATGTTTCATGTAAATCAACTATACTCCAATAAAATTTTAAAAAATAAATTTAATATATTTCAATAGCACATACTTGATTTCTTAAATAGGGGCACAGACATGGTACATAGCATCCCTGACATTAAACATGGTCATTGAGAGAGAGCTTTATGAAGCACAATTATTGTTCTAGCAGAATTGAGTTACAATGTTTTTTTCAATGAGTCTTGAGAGAAATGGAAAAAATTAATATTAGCATTCACTATATGTATAGGTATATGAAATTTTAAAATATACTTTAATTTTTAAAACAGCTGTGTGAAATATGTGTTTTCACTACCTTTTTACCTATTAGGATCTTTAGTCTCAAAGAGGATAAGAAAATTGCATAAAGACACGTAAGTAGTCAGTGGTAGAATCTGGACTCCCGGGCAGATCTTTCTCATGCCAGGATACACGCTCCTTCTGTTAAACAATGGTACATGGTACATGTATAAACAACCTGGATGGAAGTTCAAAGCAACATATCTTTAATATGTAGAGGCCAGAGAGACTTCAGAAACAGCAAATTACAAAATCAAACAATTTTAGTGCTCAGAGAAACTTTTGAAATCACCTTGTCAAGGGCTTCCCTGGTGGCGCAGTGGTTAAGAATCCCCCTGCCGATGCAGGGGACACGGGGTCAAGCCCTGGTCTGGGAAGATTCCACATGCCGCGGAGCAACTAAGCCCGTGTGCCACAACTACTGAAGCCCGTGCGCCCTAGATCCCGTGCTCCACAACACGAGAAGCCACCTTGATGAGAAGCCCACGCACCGCAACGAAGAGTAGCCCCCACTAGCCGCAGCTAGAGAAAGCCCACGGGCAGCAACGGAGACCCAACGCAGCCAAAAATAAATAATAAATAAATAAATTTATTTTGAAAAAAAAGAAATCACCTTGTCAAACCTCAGTTTTATAGAGGCCAACACTGGAACTCAGAGCAGTTAAGTGATTTTTATTCACTGTCAAAAGTAAATTAGTGTCAGGCTAAATACAGTCTTCTTAAATTTAGTTTTTTGTCTTTAGGACAATTCTTACCTGCAAATATACTTGAGAAGGTTGTAATTGACCACTGGCAAGCTCTTCACCTGCTTTGCTAATTCTTTAACACCCTGAATATAAAGAAGAGAATAAATGTTATCTAAGTGTTGGCCTTGGAATTAAAGCACATGGAAAATGGGCATACAGCCTTTATTATTATTATATTTTAGTTAGTTTCACATATTACCAGTGAAGGATACTGTCTTGAAAACTTGCCACTATCACAGAGAACATTTCAGAAATATTTTCAAAAGATGTGAAAGCATTTCAAATATCTCTGTAAGCACTATTTGTGGAGAAACATGTTTAAGTGAAGCCCTTTTAACATTTTTAACATTTGTTCACAATTGACTGAAAAGGGAAGATAGCCTTATTTGTAAGAAGGTTGTTTGGGGGAAAGAGTAGCCTTAATATAGTGAGCGTCCTTCCGATTTTTAGCATTTGAGGGCAAAGTGGCAAGGAGTGCTGATTTCATTTATTCATCTGTACTTTTCTTTTTGATCAGAGAGAGGATTAAAAATGGGACCTGCGTTGTGTGTGTAAAATCTAAACATGTGTGATGTCAATACTTAGAATAGTGGAAAACAATCCAAGCATGGGGCAAAGGAAAATTTACAGATTAAAGACTAAGAACACTGACAAAAAACCCAAACAATAGCTTTTTAAGAAATAAATGCATGGACTTACAGCTTCCTCTTCCTTGCTGAGCAGTTTGGCACAAGACAAAAAATCCTCATACTTGGCATAAGGAATAACCGGTTCTGGGAGTTCTCGGAGATACAGTTTAAGAAGTGATGCCACTGTGTGTACATCCGTGTTGCTGTGGAGGTAGAAGTGTAAAGAGTTTCTACGGAGTGAACTTTATACCGTTTGGTTAATTTTTTCATCAAGTATACATCTAAGAGTCAGACTTCTAAATGAGTTGACAATTGAATTAGTCAATCCAGCTTTCAAGAAGCACATGCTTGGGTAACACCTATTAGATGCTACCACAGGTGGAAAAGAGAGGGACCCAGAGAGACACTTGGAATCCTCAGTGTGGTTTGAAAATCTTCAAAAGTGCAAGCATTTTTCTTTTGTGTGTATTTGATGTTAAGCAAAAGTGTTACTTTTCTAAAACAATGAGAATATATACACCAGATTTAAAATAAAATATAATACAATGCACCAAAAAACACCCAATCTACATATGTGTGTCTATATGTATTCAATGTCAAAATTAATTACTTATAGATCCTAACTTCACTTCTTATTCTTTAGAAGACATTGGTGATTGGTTATAGACATCTGAAGTTTAGTACGTTTTAACTTTTTAAGAAAAACTCACTTTGAAGATGATTGATCTCAGAATGATTGCTTGTCTGATATTCTAAGATAGTTGGTGAACCTTACAGTCTTCTAGAAAGAGAAGGGAAGTGCTACAAAAATAAACACTGAAAACTTAACGTGTCCTTTGTGTAAAATTTATGTTTACTCTCTGCTGAATACCAGAGTGATAGGATAATTTACTGAAATATTAATTTATATTTTGTTCTCTGTATCTCTCTGTTAATCCATGAAGATGGCTGACAGTAGAGGCAGGAGGAGGCAGTTCGTTTGGGTTTGTTTTGTTTTGCTTTGCTTTGTTTTTGGGGTGAGGAACAAGAGCGTGGGAAGGAGAGTGGTGGTTAGGGAGTGAAAGGTCAATTGATTCCCAAGAAGTGGGAAGAGTGGTGGCGAGCAAGGTCAGGAATTCTGTAAGTGGTGGGAACAAACACTCCAATCCCAGACTCTGCTGCAGGAAGTGACAAGTCGCTGAGGGGTATTCCTTCAGAAGCTGGGATACAGGCACCAGGATCTCCTGCCTCAGTGACAATTCTCTTGCCCCGAGGGTGACATAAAAGCAGAGTTGACTTCACAAATCTACATGGGCTGGGACAATGGGCATCTCAGTTCTCAATTTTGGACTCTTGGGTTGATTTCCTCAACTATCTCCCGCATAAACTCTCTGTAACAGGCATTATAGAAAACGCAGTGGCTAGGACCCTAAGGGGTTATAAAAAGGAATATTCTAGCCTGCTCATAATTTATAATCTAGTGGGAGTAGGAGATAGAAAGTAGATAATAACACAAGTATATATAATTACAAAGTGTGGTGAGGAGTAATAAGGAAACATTTTGGGTGCCATCTAATAACAAGAAAGGACTAATCCAGGGGTTGGAGGGCTTCTCTGAAGAAATGATGCTTAGGGTAAGATCTGAGGGGGTGTAAGAATGAACTAAATGAGAGTGAAGAATAAAAGAAGTCATTCCGATTAAAGCAAGGCATGTAAACAGAGCCCAAAGTGGGAGGGAGTGTCCTGTCCTTGAGGAGCTGATAAAAGGCTAAGGGAGAAAGAGCTCAGAGGATGAGTTCTGAGCAGAGGGGAGCAGCCTCATGGACCATAGGACTTCATCTACCTTGGAATCAGGGCAAGGGCTGAGGTTTTCCATTTTAACATCAGAGTCAGTCAGAGCTAGTATATTGTCAACCTTTTTTCAGATGCTAAAATGATGGAGGTGATCTGATAGGGCCTGTCTTTAATCAATTGTATTCTTTTCATAATTACAGAAATGAATTTTTTTCTCTTAAATTTCTGAACCGATAGACAATATAGAGGCCATCTTAAAGGTTAGTAAAGAACATAAAAATCATGTCTCTGGGACATCTTGAAAACTATTCAAGCTCATTAATTTCTAAAAATACTTTCCTAAATTTTTTTTTTAAAAGATACATAAAATAGTCTCAATGGTAAAGCAAAAAAAAGACCCTAGTTTTTTTCTATTATGGCAAATTGCTTTATTTCGTGCAATCCAAAACCCTTCTGTGTTTCTCTTGGTATGTCCTGAAGCACCTGACCCTTGAAGGCACAGTCATCAGCAGTAGCAAAACCACGACCTGGGGCAGGATATGCAAGGCAATCAAATATTACAATAACCGATTTCCATCTTTTCATTCCACTCTATCCAATCCACTCTAATCAAACCCAATCCATGACTGGGTCGTTGGGTTGTGTTGCCTTCAAATTCAATGATCATTTTGTTAAAGTTATAGAAAGACACATTATAGGAAGACAAAATACACATTATAGGAATACAAAAATAAAATATAAAATAAGTATAATTGCAATATATGGTGTATGTTATGTATAATTTGTATGACTATATAAATAGAATATACAAAAATATTTATGAATTAAATGCAATAAATTAATGAAACAATAATGATAAACAAGAAATATTTATTTAACAAGAAATCTGTTTTAGTGTTTCAGTGATGGACTGTTCATTACATTGCCTGTCCCCAAGCACAGTGTTGTTTTTTGTTTTTTTTTAGATCGTTTTGTAATCTCAGATTAACATCTTTATTCTTTTTTTTTTTTAATTTTTAATTATTTATTTATGACTGTGTTGGGTCTTCGTTTCTGTGCGAGGGCTTTCTCTAGTTGTGGCAAGTGGGGGCCACGCTTCATCGCGGTGCGCGGGCCTCTCACTATCGGGGCCTCTCTTGTTGCGGAGCACAGGCTCCAGACGCGCAGGCTCAGTAATTGTGGCTCACGGGCCTAGTTGCTCCGCGGCATGTGGGATCTTCCCAGACCTGGGCTCGAACCCGTGTCCCCTGCATTGGCAGGCAGATTCTCAACCACTGCGCCACCAGGCCCTAGCACGGTGTTTTTAACGTAATTTGCCTGTTACTGTATTATTTTGCTTCTAATGAAGTTGAGCTGTAGTACTGAGGACGTTTGAGCACTAGATGGCACGATTGCAAAGTTAAACTTATTGAGATGGTGTGAAAATTGTGAAGGATGAAAGGCTGCAGAATCATTTTTCATCCACCGCAAATTTCTAAGCACCAAAGCTGCAGTAATGCTCCAAGAATAGAAATATTTGCGCTATGAATCAAGGTAAGAGATGTGGGCTATGATGATTATTTTATTCCTTCTCTAAAGTGATACATTACATTCGTTTCTAGCATTATAAGTATATACCCATACACTGTTGGTTATATAAAAATGGTAAGGAAAAAGTAACCGAATATATTTTCTTTTTTATTTCAATTAACAAAGGTTATTACATTTTTGGCTTAAAGGTTACAACTTAAAAATTTTTGACTCTTTCTGAGGGGCTTTACTAAACTTAGGTTATTTTGTAGAAATAGAGACTTTTCCATTTTCCTAGCGTTCTCATTTTTGGCTTTGTCCTTTCCCACCGAACGGAAGAAATCAATCATTTCTGGGAAGACTTGAACATGTTTGCCAGTTCCGGTTCACCTCAAGAGGCTCACAGTCTATCCGCCCCAATTGCCAGCATGCTACTCGCTGCAAGGCGAAATCTGATGTTTCTCTGAAAAATCTCTTTGTATATCCATTCTACAAAATAGCAACCTTCTGCATCTACCTCTACAGACTTGTATCTCTTACTGAAAACCCACTACTTTGCCTGATTAATATTTGCTTTAGTATGTACAGCCAATTAAGTAGTATCAATGTGATGTGTTAATTGCCCAAAGTACCTAGTGGGATGTGTGTGTCTTTGCCTCAGAGAAATACATCATGTTCTTCAGCAAAGTGAAGTGATTATATTGTAGCAAAAGTTGATGTACAATGGAGAATTAAAATCCCTAAACTGGTTAATAATAATAATAATAATAATGACAACAACAATAGTAGCAGCACACATCTACACACATCTCTCCCTGTCTCAGGCCCTCACAGCTGTCCAGTGAGTAGGTCCTGTTATTAACTCCACCTGGGTACACGAACAGGAAACTGCGCTGACAGAACATGCCTTGGGGCTAATTGCTGAGATATGAGAGGTTTTAAAGTCACACTCGTTTGGTAGAAATTCAAAACTACTTGCTAATATAAATTCATTATCCAGACCTCAGGTCTCCTTCACCCACTTGGTGGTAGACTCTGTTTTCAGAAATTAAGATAAATAATCATGCACATCCTATCCAATGATAGCAAATAGGCAGAGACAGGCCCAGGAATCTTGAGTAAAAGAGCTATCAGGGGCTTCCCTGGTGGCACAGTGGTCGAGAATCTGCCTGCCAATGCAGGGGACACGGGTTCGAGCCCTGGTCTGGGAAGATCCCACATGCCGCGGGGCAACTGGGCCCGTGAGCCACAACTACTGAGCCTGCACGTCTGGAGCTTGTGCTCTGCAACAAGAGAGGCCGCGATAGTGAGAGGCCCGCGCACCGCAATGAAGAGTGGCCCCCGCTTGCCACAACTAGAGAAAGCCCTCGCACAGAAACGAAGACCCAACACAGCCAAAAATAAATAAATAAATAAATAAAAATTAAAAAAAAAAAAAAAAAAAAAAGAGCTATCAGGCCAGAAGATATTCTGTAGCATATGTCCCTTAATTGATCAACATATGGGGTTTGTTTTCACCTTAAATTGTACTTGGACTTTACTTCTGGATCCTGTAGTGCTTTTTAATCAAACCTGAATTCCATGAGACTTTCTATAATTGACTTAGTTTTATATTCTTGAGGGTCTTCCTTTGGTCATTCTGGGATTGTTCTATCATTCACTCACCAAATAGTTGTTGAACACTTACAGTGTGGACCACCTCACGCCACATGCTAGGTGAGACAGAGATGAACAACATAGATCTTTTTTGTCCCCCTTGGGCTTATATCTCTAACCCATCACCATCAACACGTTTCCATCCCATGCCTCATTTGTTTGACTCCTTAAACATTTTCTGTATTTTTTATCTGCTAAGTCCCTGCCAGGTGTGTGATCCTAAGAATCTTTTTATACTTCCCAGAAATTGCTTGCCTATTTATAATCTATGTACAATATTGGCCCCTTACTAATCCTAACAGGGATAAAGGAGTCTGACAACAATCTGTCTTGCTCATCCTCTAACCCCACCCCTGCCTTCCCTGATAAACAGACTCACACATACAGATAAGTAGAATGCCACAGTAATTCCAAGTATAATACTACACAGACAAAAACCTTAGAACTTTTAAGCTTGAAAACTAGAAGTGGGAATTTTTCACTCCGGATACTCTGCACAGGACACAACATAATCCATTGATTGAAGTGAATAGAATGAAGTTCCAGGCACCCCACAGGGAGTTATTAAAGATATTGTGAAGTTCTTTGCAACACACACAGTGAGATGACCTAAAATTTGCTTGGAACTAAAAAAAAATAATGTCATATCTATCAAACTCCGGGAAGAACATATATGAGACTGAAAACATTCAGCAGCATTACCAGGATGAAGCCTGCCACCAAACTGTCTTAAACAACATGCAGTTCTGTGCACCAAATTCACCAAGACATAGAAAAGCAAATCCAAAGGCAGTAGGCAGTTCCAAACTAAACTAAACATTTACAAGAAAAGTCTGGTTCTGTTCTAACTTATTTTTTATATATCTGTCAAAAATGGTACACTTTTTGGCAGTAAAATTTGAATCTGGTTAAACTGTCATGGCTCACTGTAGTTATGTAAGTGTCACTGCTGAATTATATACAACACAAAAGGGCAGTTTTATCTGTCTGGACTACACTGAATTAGTGCTTGTCTCAAAGAAGCCTCCTGGTTTAAAAGCAATGATGGCAGAGAGTGGCAAGACGACCCTTACTATGGAATGAATTGTTGTCTCCCCCAAATTCATATGTTGAAGGCTCAGCCTCCAATGTGATGTGATGGTATTTGTAGATGAAACCTCTGGGAGGTAATTAGGGTTAGATGAAGTCATCAGGGTGGGACTCTGGTTTGACAGGATTAGTGCTCTTATAATAAAAGACACCAGTAAGCTTGCTCCCTACCGCCTTGCTCCCATGCACATGCAAGAGGAAAGGCCATGTGAGCAGAGGGTAAGAAGGCAGCCATCTACAAGTCAAGAAGAGAGCCTTTACCAGAACCCAACCATGCTGGCACCCTGGTGTCAGGCTTTCAGGGTCCTGAGCTGTGAGAAAATAACTTTCTGTTGTTTAAGCCACCCAGTCTGTGGTGTTTTGTTATAGCAGAGGCACCAAATCTTCATCTCGTGAGCTTACCTATAAAACCATGCCACAGTGCTAGGTAATGAGATGTCATCAGAAAAATAGAAACATGCTTTCAGATAATGTAGATTTATGGAAATATTGTCAGATTGACCAATGTGACATAGAAGAAAGTGATTCTCAACCTTGGTTGCACACAGGAGTCACCTGAAAAGTTTTTCAAAATACTGATGATTGGGTCCTATATATTCTGATATAATTGGTCTGGGTGAAGCCTGGACATTGAGATTTTTTAAAGCTCCTCAGTTTTCATATGTTGCCAAGGTCAAGGGATATTAATATAGAACATGTATTTGAGGTGGAAAACTTCCAAATAAGGAGGCAGTTCTAATGTGTAATGGTCACAAGTTTAAATCTGACTACTCTATCATCCATTGGAGCTGACTAGTTACATACTTATCTCTCCAGTGTTGTGATGGAAGAGGTGGGAGGAATGCTGGTGGGGAGATGTTGTTCATGCTTAAACCAAACTGTTACGTTGACATTTTCTTTCCTACTTCTAGGATTACTTATATGTATGTAATTACTTATGTGTATATAGACTCCCCTTTTAAAATGCTAGCTAATCACATAAAAAGAATATTTGACAGTTTTATATACAATGCAACATACCATACACACACACATACCCCTATATGCGTATAAGATACTCAAAGTAACAAATAAAATGCCCTGTTGTGTAGCTGAAGGAAGAGAGTCCTGTGATCAGTCTGAGTTTGGTGATTCTACATCATAGATCCCTCAAATAGAAAGTAACTACAGCCCCAAACTGAAAAAAAAATTCATGGATATTCATCCATTTGCTATTTCTGACAAATGTTTCCCCTGGGTAAGTCTCTCATTTCATTGTTTTTTTGTCACCTCACTCACCTTCTCCTAGTCAGCTCCCAAGCTTTTCTTCCTCTCCTGGCCTCTAAGTATTATTCTCCTTGACTCTGTGTACATACCCTGGCTAAATCCATAAGTTTGACGATCACTTTTCTACAATGACTACAAAGTACACATCTCCAAACCAGACCTTTCCACTGAATTCTTAGACGTTCCATACACACTCTGAACTCCATATAAACAAAGCTGGAGAGCAACAAAAACCTTGCAATAAAATTATTCCTCCTTTACCATTTTCTCAACCATGAATGGCATCACCATTCACAGAAACAAACAAGAAACCTAGAAGTCAACCTAAATTTTGCTTTTTCTGAGATTCTAAATCTAACAGTGACTAGTGATTCTCAGACTAAGCTGCACATTGGAATCACCTGGAAAGTTTGCAAAATACCAATGACTGGATCCTATATATTCTCGTGTCACACCTCATGAATCTGTTCCCTCCTCAGCAGTCTCATTGACACTGCTCAAGTTCAAGTTATCACTCATCTCCATTAATATAACAGCATATTCATTGGTCTTTCTGCTACAAGCCTGTCTTCCCACACTAGACCCCTGAACATACACATCCAGGTGGTAATCACTTGTACCAAATAAATATAAATGACAAGTAAAATGCCTTGTATAGCTTTTGAATACTACATGTGAATACAAAGGGCAAATGTTTAAGCATATACAGATAAATATACATTACAAAGAAACATATATACTTATTTTATAGACTAGTCATTAGAGGTGACATTATTTAGTTAGTTTGGATTAGTGTTTGAGAGCATTGATTCACTTTATAAATAGCCACACTCTAATATATCTAAGTAAATTAAAAATTTAGACTGAAGAATAAAAATAAAATCTGACTTTTTCCATCATAGAACCAAGGTGAGTTGATCGGAGTGGAAAGGCTAATGCGATTGAGGCATTTAAAAGGATTGATGTAGAACATTCAGACAAGTTTCCTTACAGTAACATTACATCAGTATAACTATTTTAACAGGCTACCTTGTACATACATATGCATTCAATTCCAATGACAACAACACAAAAAACCTAACTAAAACCTTAAGATGCAAATAGTAGATAAGTTCTGGAGATCTAACACACAGCATAGTGAATACAGTCAACAATACTGTATTATAAATGTCAAATTTGCTAAGAGACTAGATCTTAATTGTTCTCACTACAGAAAAGAAATTATAATTATGTGACCTGATAGAGATGCTGGGCAACATGCCAATCATATTGCAACATATAAACATATTGAACCAACACACTGTACACCTTAGACTTACACAGTGTTATATGTCAGCTATATCTCAAAAAAATAAATTAATTAATTACAGAAATATGTTGTCAGTTACAAAATTAATCAACATGACTATTAAAATGAGTTCACAATGGCCCTGGTGACTTGGAATCCAAGGTTCAATGTTATATCCAAATTCAACTTAGAAGTAACATTCAAACACACATGTTGCATTCTTATACTATAAATGACATTAATACTGTCCAAGCTCTTAAGACCCATGTTACGAAAAAAAATTTTTCACAAAGAAAATAAATCTGAGGTCAAGGAGCCACAAAGATTTTCTTATTAAACTAAGACCCTATTCATATCGATAATGTATATAATTGCTTAGAATATGTATTGATCTAAGGAATTACTTGAAAGTCACGAATGATAAAGAGATTAGAGATAGCCTGTTTGCAAACTGGAGAGATTCTATTATAAGTGTGTGTGTATCCACGTACTATATATACATATATACACATACTACACACACACACACAGGTACTACATACATATATATATTTTTTTTATTCTTTGTAGAATTTTTGTAAACATATCCAGCTGGTTTCATGGTATGAAGAAAATGAATCAAGGCTCTCCTTGATTGACTGTGCATGTTGGACTTTGTTCTCTCTCAGTGCCAGTAGAACTTTACTGAATTTATTCATAATTGTCTCAGGAGAAAGCTCAAGCCTTTGAGATTCCAGAGAGTATCTATAGTTGTTAATGGAAGAAGTAGTTAATTTGCTCACAATTTTTAATAAACATAGGCATTCCTAATCTAGGTTGGGAGTCACGATGGAATAATATCCATTGCATTAACACTTTCTCTGGCTGTTCTGTGAAACATAATTTCCTAAATTCACAAAGTGTAAAATATATGCAGGAATTGCATAAATGATTAAAAAAATTAGAAGATTGTTGTCAATTTAGATGACCTATTTTCAGGTGGATATAAAGAAACTACTCATAGTAAGAGACACAAGAAAACTCATTTACAGAAAATTTTAAATTACAGTGAACAAATAGCACTTACTATTCATTGGATTATGTGACTATAGTTTGAGAGAGGTGGATTAGGACACTTCTTGCCCACCTCACATTTCCCCCAGAAATGGCTCAGAAATAAAGACAACTGGAAGGAATAATATACATTCTCTAAGTACACTGTGATTATCTAATGAGATGTAAATGATGATCTTCCACATTTCTTGCTTAAATGGGATATGCTGTCTTTCCTGACATTTGACTCCTGATGTACAGATGCAAAGGATTCTTTCACAGAAGTTTTACATGGCTCTATCAGTTTTCATGTCTTTACATTAGTAATTGTTTGTACCAGAGACTTTATCACATAACCCTTGCTTGTTTCAATTGTACCCTGGACTTAAAACGTTATGGGTTGTAATTTCAAAATTTGTAATTTTGAAGTTTCATATGATCTTCAAAATCTTGGCAAACAATGAAATTGGCTTAGCTAAAATAGAGAAGTTACAGCTGTATTGAGTTACTTTACAATTTTATGTTGTCTGCCTACATATTTTTCCCTTTACTAAACTCTGCAGATGGATTTTCAGGAGAAACAAAGGAAATGTCATCATCATAATACATTCAACAATTAATTGGTTTTTCTGAAAGATTTCAGATTATGCAACCAAGAATGTCCCAGAGAATCATTATTGATGTTCTGATGCTGACGGGGTATATTTATGGAAAAAATATATTTTTAAATTTCCCCAAAAACATTTAAAATCCATGTACATAATTTAATATTTCCATTTGTAAATAAAAATAAAACAGAGCTCAATATCACAGGTAATTTTTCTAGTTAATGAAAACTAAATAGCAAAGTTTCCTTAATATAACTCTTTTTTCTTATTAATGTGTCTTTAACGCTGACTCTTTTGCATGTTGCTCATTTCCTTTCGTAACCATCACAAGACTGGAAATTTTTGATTATCTGATTTCTAGGATAAACAATAAAGGATGCAAACATTCTTTTCCAGAATACTTATTTTCTTCTAATAAAGTCAATAAGGTAGGAAAGAAAACCTTTGTGCCTTATAAAGCAGCGGTCCCTAACTTTTTTGGCACCAGGGACCGGTTTTGCGGAAGACAATTTTTCCACGGACGGGGGCGGGGGCGGGGTGGGGGGAATGGTTCAAGCGGTAATGCAAGGCGATAGGGAGCGACGGGGGGCAGCATAGGAACCTTCGCTCTGCCGCAGCTCACCTCCTGCTGGGCGGCCCGGCTCCTAACAGGCTGCGGACCCGTACAGGTCCACGGCCCGGGAGCTGGGGACCCCTGTTATAAAGGAGATGAATAAAGAAATGCCTAATTTTACATTGTTGAATCTGTAACTCATGGTGTTAGAGGGAACTTAAAAGGGTTTTCTGGCATATCCAGGTGAATCTACAAAATCAACACCCAAACTGTTCAAGTCCACGCAGAACATGTTCCTCCTCTGAACACTTCAACAGTCTTTTAATACAACACAAAAGCACTCTCCACATAAGAGCTAAAATGATACCATTCCAGTTTATTAATTTGTGTGTATATATACGTATTGGGGGAAAGACTAAAAAGCTTTAAAAGAATCCAATTATGTATTTATTGTGAATCTCCTACTAATAAATGCTGTCATGCTCTTTGTTGGAAAGGATACTTTGCTACCACGTATACAGATATATATTATATTAGTGCTGTTATCTACTAGGACTATATTTAAGAGAGGTCAGTGTAAGTGGGAAGAAGAGAGACAAACAAATTGTATTGAGCAGAAGTTAGGGGGTTTGTTTTTATTTTTTGTTGTTGTTTTGTTATAAATCAAAATCTAGTTCACTTCGGAAGTATAATGCATCCATATTCATGGAGCATTTCTGGAATACAAAACAAACAAAGGTACTGGTTTTAATTTAGATTTGTGGCTTTTATGAAATTGTGTTCCCATTCATAAGATTATGACTCCACATTAACATCGGCAGGCATTTTGCTTTAGTTAACAAAAATGATATTTTAACAGAATTTTAGAAGTTGTTTTGAAACATGACAATTTTCAAATTTCCTGAATTCTAATCTATGAAAATAAGAACATGAATTGTCTACTTATTGAGATATCAGAAATATTTGCACTCTTTTACCCAACAAATATATTCAAAATATACTCCTTGTATCCATTTATTCAACAAAGATTTATTGAATGCCTACATTGTGTCAGACATCGTTCTAGGTGCTAGGGATAAAAAAGGTGATCAAGAGTCAAAATTCTCTACTTTCTTTGAGTTCATATTGTAGTCATACATGTAGAATTTTACTTTATAAATACAGAGTTTTAAATGAATATCCACAGTGAGATCCTCATGAGTATGCATATGCATACTCTCATGATATCACAGATGTTTATCTCAATTCCCAGAACACTATTTTGATTCTTTAGCAATTTTTCAACCATTTCCTTATAATAAATTATCAAGATAACCAGAAAAATCAAACATTTAAAAACCATATGCCTTCTAAAGTGTATACATGAATGGCTCATAAGCACATAAAAAGATACACAACATCAGTAGTCATTAAGGAAACGCAAACTAAAACAAAAATGAGATACCATTTCACATTCACCAGAATGGCTAGGATAAAAAATTGGAACACTCATACATTGCTGGTAGAAATATAAAATGTTGCAGCCACTTTGGGAAACAGTCGGGCAATTCCCCAAATGTTAAACATAGACCTAGCAATTCTACTTCTAGGTATACACCCAAGAGAAATGAAAACATGTCCACACAAAAACTTGTACATGCATGTTCACAGCAGCATTCTTCATAAAAGGCAAAAAACACAAACTACTGAAATATCGATCAACTGATGAACGAATAAACAAACTGTAGTATATCTACAAAATAAAATTCTATTCATCAATGCAAAGCAACAAACTATTGATACATGCTATAACATGGACAAACCTCAAAAGCATTATGCTAAGAGAAAAAAGCTGGATGCAAGAGACCATGTATTGAATAATTCTATTTATACAAAATGTCGAAAGGGAAAATCTATAGAGACAGAAAGTAAGTACATTAGTGGTTGCCTGGGGAGGAAGGGCTGCTGCGAATAACAGTAAATGGCATAAAAGACGCTATTTGGGTGATGAAAATGTGCTAAAACCAATATATGGTAATGGTTGCATAACTAGGTAAATTTGTTAAAAATCATTGAATTGTATCTTTGAAATTGGCGAATTGCATGATATGTAAAATATGACTCAATAAATTTATTTCAGAAAATATATACCTTTAAGGGATGTACTTTCACCAAACTCATGCAAAAATATTTACAATCTGACTTACAAGACACACAAAAACACACTTTCAGAACATAAAACATTATAGTATCTTATTTCTTTCAGTAGAAATTGCTATGGAGATTTCAAAACAGAAATGAAGATATTCTGGATTAAAAACACAAGAGTTTATGGTTAAGCACTAGTTTCTGTATTTATGGGTTCAGGATATTACTTTACCTTGTCATATAAAATGTTAAAACCATCATCACCAACATCATGATACTTACAATGACAATAAATGTGCTAAGTGTCTTCTTCTACCACTTACTCCTGGTGTTTTTGTTCCATTTTGTTTTATTTTTAAATTCATGAATACAACAACTCTGGGGGACTTAAGCGTTATTTCCATTTTACATATGAGGAAACTAGGAATTTGGAGAAGTTAAGTAACTAGTCTCAGATTGTTAACATAGGTAGTAAATGGTACCTGCTTCTCATCAAAGCCTGAACTCTTATTCCTACACTGCTTCCTTGCAATTAAGTACACAAATGCCAATTGATAGATACGCCAAATACTGGGAAACTTCTTGGTTAATTGGCTATTTTTCTTCATCACTCAATCAGGTTTCATTGGAAGTGAACTTAAATTTATTCAAAGCTAAATTGAAAGGAAGGTGTAATTCAGTTCCCCCAATTCACATGTACTGGCTTTTTAGATACATCACCAAGAGAGTAAGCACAATGGAACATGACAGATTTCTAGCTAACAATCTCTCTTACGTAAAATATTTAGTAAGTATCCATTCGGGTGAGTATTTTCCACATATGGAATATTTTCCCTTAAAGCTCATTAATTTTTCAGACCTTGATATGTTTACAAGGGGGTTTCATGGAACCCTTGCAAGTTACACCCATGGTTCAAATTAGAAAAGAAGCCAAGCATTCAAGGAAGTAGGCCTGTCAGTGCTAGCAAAGAGCAATCTGGCTGTACTTCCCAAAACGTGGGCTATTCCAAGTCAGGTGCCACACGGACAGGACACTAAGAGACATTAAATTACACAGAAGGAACATTAGTCCATTCTCGATTGTCTTTCAGTTCTCCTGATTATAACAAGTAGGAAGTATCAGTTGGGGATGAGAGATGTGTTCAGGTGGTCCCAGCATGTGCCAATCTCCACTTTCATCAAATAAACAGAGGTCCAAAGGGTCAGAGTCTTCCCAAAGCAGCTGTATTCAGATGGCATTTAATACCCTCTTTGTGGCTATTGCATTTGTGCTATATTAACCTTTTATTTATGGCAAGTGCTGATTTTCAACTAAAAAATGATATCAAGTTCCTTTTACAACAAAATTGATTTAAATAACAGTGAATAAAAAAGAAAAAGTTCAGTAACCAAGTACAGGTGTTATATGAATATGGCTAAAGTCAGGATGGTCCTATGTGAATGATGGACATTTGAGAAGTACTCTAAGACAATGGTTATCAATCTTGTCAAGCCATCATAATATCTAAGAACTGCATCAAAATATAGAAACGTTAAGAGTTACCACAGCTAAACAGCTGCCCAGGACTTTGGAGGGCTGGCCCTTTTCTGAACTTTGGAAAATCATTTCGGTTGCTGAAAACAGGTAGCCAGTTTGCCATCTACAAGTTCAGATCTTGCCTTAGGCAAACTCCTGGGAGTCTGTTCTTTGCTTTTCCAACCCTTTACCTATCCACATGTCCTCAAGCTAGTATTTTCTTTCTTCACTTTCTTCCATCAGATCTGACCAGTAGATCTTTATTCACAGTATGATACAAAGGCTCTATACCTGTAGTGCATTACCGAACTCCCCAGTGTTTGAGTTTTCACATGGATCAAAGCATAGGTGCAGGGACGTACTTTTCAGGCTGTTCTAAAATTTCAGACCTATTTTAGCAGATAGGAAATTTTATATTTTACACATAAACTGTACACCCCAGGAAGTAATTTATCTTTCACAGTAGGATAAGACCTGCTTAGCTTAGACAGAAATAATATGTTGCTTTCATTAGTGCCATGAGGTTAAACTTTTTTCTCCATTTCATATATGAGAAAACTGAGGCACATCCCTTCAAATGATCAGTTTCCCTTTAACCCACACTCTTGCAGCCCATAGTCTGGCTACTATTTCACAAGTTGTGGTTAGAGTACCATGTATATAAGAATTACCTAGGGTCAGATAGCCTCATCTCCCAGAGGGCAGACAGTAGAAGCAAGAAGAAATACAATCCTGCAGCCTGTAGAACGAAAACCCCATTCAAAGAAAGATAAACAAAACGAAAAGGCAGAAGACTATGTACCAGATGAAGGAGCAAGATAAAACCCCAGAAAAACAACTAAATGAAGTGGAGATAGGGAACCTTCCAGAAAAAGGATTCAGAATAATGATAGTGAAGATAATCCAGGACGTCAGGAAAAGAATGGAGGCAAAGATCCAGAAGATGCAAGAAATGTTTAACAAAGACCTAGAAGAATTAAAAAACAAACACTTAGAAAAATTAAAGAACAAACAAACAGAGGTGAACAACACAATAACTGAAATGAAAAATACACTAGAAGGAATCAAGCAGAATAACTGAGGCGGAAGAACGGATAAGTGACCTGGAAGACAGAATGGTGGAATTCATTGCCGTGAAACAGAATAAAGAAAAAAGAATGAAAAGAAATGAAGACAGCCTAAGAGACTTCTGGGACAACATTAAATGTACCAACATTTGAATTATAGGGGTCCCAGAAGGAGAGAGAGAAAGGACCCGAGAAAATATTTGAAGAGATTATAGTCGAAAAATTCCCTAACATGGGAAAGGAAATAGCCACCCAAGTCCAGGAAGTGCAGAGAGTACCAGGCAGGATAAACCCAAGGAGAAACATACAAAGACACATCACTGAGACACATAGTAATCAAATTGACAAAAATTAAAGGCAAAGAAAAATTATTAAAGGCAACAAGGGAAAAATGACAAATAACATACAAGGCAACTCCCATAAGGTTAACAGCTGATTTATCAGCAGAAGTTCTACAAGCCAGAAGGGAGTGGCATGATATATTTAAAGTGATGAAAGGGAAGAACCTACAACCAAGATTACTCTACCCAGCAAGGATCTCATTCAGATTCGACAGAGAAATCAAAAGCTTTACAGACAAGCAAAACCTAAGAGAATTCAGCACCACCAAACCAGCTCTACAACAAATGCTAAAGGAACTTCTCTAAGTGGGAACCACAAAAGAAGAAAAGGACCTACAAAAACAAACTGATAACAATTAAGAAAATGGTAATAGGAACATATATATCGATAATTACCTTAAACATGAATGGATTAAATGCTCCAAACAAAAGACACAGGCTTACTGAATGGTTACAAAAATAAGACCCATATATATGCTGTCTACAAGAGACCCACTTCAGACTTAGGGACACATACAGACTGAAAGTGAGGGGATGGAAAAAAATATTCCATGCAAATGGAAATCAAAAGAAAGCTGGAGTAACAATACTCATATGAGATAAAATAGACTTTAAAATAAATACTGCTACAAGAGACAAGGAAGGACACTACATAATGATCAAGGGATCAATCCAAGAAGAAGATATAACATTATAAATATATATGCACCCAACATAGGAGCACCTTAGTACATAAGGCAAATGCTAACTGCTATAAAAGAGGAAATTGACAGCAACACAATAACAGTGGGGGACTTTAACACCTCACTTACACCAATGGACAGATCATCTAGACAGAAAATTAATAAGGAAACACAAGCTTCAAGTGACACAATAGACGAGAGAGATTTAATTGATATTTATAGGACATTCCATCTGAAAACAGCAGATTACACTTTCTTCTCAAGTGCACGTGGAATATTCTCCAGGATAGATCACATCTTGGGTCACAAATCAAGCCTTGGTAAATTTAAGAAAATTGAAATCATGTCAAGCATCTTTTCCAACCGCAACGCTATGAGATTAGAAATCAATTACAGGGGAAAAAACCGTAAAAAGCACAAACATGTGGAGGCTAAACAATACGTTACTAAATAACCAAGAGATCACTGAGGAAATCAAAAGTACCTAGAGACAAATGACAACAAAAACACGATGATCCAAAACCTATGGGATGCAGCAAAAGCAGTTCTAAGAGGGAAATTTATAGCAATACAATCCTACCTCAAGAAACAAGAAAAATCTCAAATAAACAATCTAACCTTACACCTAAAGGGACCAGAGAAAGAAGAACAAACAAAACCCAAAGGTAGTAGAGGGAAAGAATCATAAAGATCAGAGCAGAAATAAATGAAATAGAAACAAAGAAAACAATAGCAAAGATCAATAGAACTAAAAGCTGGTTATTTGAGAAGATAAACAAAATTGATAAACCTTTAGCTAGACTCATCAAGAAAAAAGAGGGAGAGGACTCAAATCAATAAAATTAGAAAAGAAAAAGGAGAAGTTACAATGGACACTGCAGAAATACAAAGCATCATAAGAGACTACTACAAGCAACTCTATGCCATTAAAATGGACAACCTGGAAGAAATGGACAAATTCTTAGAAAGATATAACTTTCCAAGACTGAAACAGGAAGAAATAGAAAATATGAACAGACCAATCGTGAGCACTGAAATGGAAACTGTGATTAAAAATCTTCCAACAAACAAAAACCCAGGACCAGATGGCTTCACAGGTGAATTCTACCAAACATTTAGAGAAGAGCTAACACCCATCCTTCTCAACATCTTCCAAAAAATTGCAGACAAAGGAACACTCCCAAACTCACTCTACAAGGCCGCCATCACCCTGATACCAAAACCAGACAAAGATACTACAAAAAAAGAAAATTACAGACCAATATCACTGATGAATATAGATGCAAAAATCCTCAACAAGGGACTTCCCTGGTGGCGCAGTGGTTAAGAATCCGCCTGCCAATGCAGGGGACACGGGTTCGAGCCCTGGTCCGGGAAGATCCCACATGCCGTGGAGCAATGAAGCCTGTGTGCCACAACTACTGAGCCTGTGCTCTGGAGCCCGTGAGCCACAACTACTGAGCCCACGTGCCACAACTACTGAAGCCCGCGTGCCTAGAGTCCGTGCTCTACAACAAGAGAGGACACCGTGGTGAGAAGCCTGTGCACCACAACAAAGAGTAGCCTCTGCTCATTGCAACTAGAGAAAGCCCACGCACAGCAACAAAGACCCAATGAAGCCAAAAATAAATAAATAAAAATAAATTAATAAATTAAAAAAAAAAATCCTCAACAAAATACTAGCAAACAGAATCCAACCACACAGTAAAAGGATCATACACCATGATCAAGTGGGATTTATCCCAGGGATGCAAGGATTCTCCAATATATGCAAATCAATCAATGTGATACACCATATTAACAAATTAAGGAATAAAAACCATATGATCATCTCAGTAGATGCAGAAAAATCTTTTGACAAAATTCAACATCCACTTATGATAAAAACTCTCCAGAAAGTGGGCATAGAGGGAACTACCTCAACATAATAAAGGCCATATATGACAAACCCACAGCAAACATCATTCTCAGTGGTGAAAAACTGAAAGCATTTCCTCTAAGTTCAGGAACAAGACAAGGATGTCCACTCTCGCCACTGTTATTCAACATAGTTTTGGAAGTCCTAGCCACGGCAATCAGAGAAGAAAAAGAAATAAAAGGAATACAAATTGGAAAAGAAAAGGTAAAACTGTCACTGTTTGCAGATGACATGATACTGTACATAAAGAATCCTAAAGATGCTACCAGAAAACTACTAGAGCTAATCAGTGAATTTGGTAAAATTGCAGGATACAAAATTAATGCACAGAAATTTCTCGCATTCCTATACACTAACAATGAAAGATCAGAAAGAGAAATTAAGGAAACAATCCCATTCACCATTGCAATGAAAAGAATAAAATACCTAGGAATAAACCTACCTAGGGAGACAAAAGACCTGTACTCAGAAAACTATAAGACACTGATGAAAGAAATCAAAGATGACACCAACATATGGAGAGATAGACCATGTTCTTGGATTGGAAGAATCAATATTGTGAAAATGACTGACTATACTACCCAGAGCAATCTACAGATTCAATGCAATCCCTATCAAATTACCAATGGCATTTCTTACAGAACTAGAACAAAAAATCTTAAAATTTGTATGGAGACACAAAAGACCCTGAAGAGCCAAAGCGGTCTTGAGGGAAAAAAACAGAGCTGGAGGAATCAGACTCCCTGACTTCAGACTATACTACAAAGCTACAGTAATCAAGACAATATGGTACTGGCACAGAAACAGAAATATAGATCAATGGAACAGGAAAGAAAGCCCAGAGATAAACCCACGCACCTATGGTCACCTTATTTTTGATAAAGGAGGCAAGAATATACAATGGAGAAAAGACAGCCTCTTCAATAAGTGGTGCTGGGAAAACTGGACAGCTACATGTAAAAGAATGAAGTTAGAACACTCCCTAACACCATACACAAAAATAAACTCAAAATGGATTAAAGACCTAAATGTAAGACCCATAAAACTTAAAACTATAGTTTTAAGTTTTAAGACACTATAAAACTCTTAGAGGAAAACATAAGAAAAACACTCTGACATAAACCACAGCAAGATCTTTTTTGACCCACATCCTAGAGTAATGAAAATAAAAACAAAAATAAACAAATGGGACCTAATGAAACTTAAAAGCTGTTGCACAGCAAAGGAAACAATAAACAAGATGAAAAGACAACCCTCAGAATGGGAGAAAATATTTGCAAATTAATCATCAGACAAAGGATTAATCTCCAAAATATATAAACAGCTCATGCAGCTCAATATTAAAAAAACAACCCAATCCAAAAATGGGCAGAAGACCTAAATAGACATTTCTCCCCAGAAGACATACAGATGGCCAAGAGGCACCTGAAAAGCTGCTCAACGTCACTAATTATTAGAGAAATGCAAATCAAAACTACAATGAGGTATCACCTCACACCAGTTAGCATGGGCATCATCAAAAAATCTACAAACAACAAATTCTGGAGAGGGTGTGGAGAAAAGGGAATCCTCTTGCACTGTTGGTGGGAATGTAAATTGATACAGCCACTATGGAGAACAGTATGGAGGTTCCTTAAAATACTAAAAATAGAATTACCATATGATCCAGCAATCCCACTACTGGGCATATACCCAGAGAAAACCATAATTCAAAAAGACACATGCACCCCAATGTTCATTGCAGCACTATTTACAATAGACAGGTCATGGAAACAACCTAAATGCCCATCGACAGACAAATGGATAAAGAAGATGTGGTACATATATACAATGGAATAGTACCCAGCCATAAAAGGGAATGAAATTGGGTCATTTGTAGAGACGTGGAATGGACCTAGAGACAGTCATACAAAGTGAAGTAAGTCAGAAAGAGAAAAACAAACATCATATATTAACGCATATATGTGGAATCTAGAAAAATGGTGCAGAAAAATGGTGCAAGGCAGAAATAGAGACACAGGTGTAAAGAACAAACGTATGGACACCAAAGGGGGAAAGTGGAGGGTTGGGAGGCACGGCGGCGGTGGTGGAGGTGGTGGTGGTGGGATGAATTGGGAGATTGGGATTGACATATATACAGTAATATGTATAAAATAGATTAATAAGAACCTGCTACATAAAAAAAAATAAAAAATAATTAAAAAAAAGAATTACCTGGGGCTTTGTTTGAAATGAAGATTCCTAGGTATCCTCAAACCTTTTAAATCAGAATGAGAGCCAGTGGGGTCTGGGCATCTGAATCTTGAGTTCTCTCTCTTGGTCATTCTTATACAAAATAATGTTTGAGAATCTCTTCTGTGTCTATGGTGCTCTCCCTTTCAAGTTCACTTTTTATAACTCAGGTCAGTAATGCTCAAAGCTATATTGTTACCCAGAGGATAAAAGTAAAATGTGTCTGGGTTTTCTGCCTCTAAAGTTTAGGCTTTTTTTTCCCATCTTATCTCTGTAGACTTGCAGTTTGTTTTGTAATCCTGTCAGTCCCCAAAACAAATAAAAAATAAACACAGGAGAAGAGGAGGAGGGACGAGGACAGAATGAGCTCAGTATAAGGGAGGGCAGCTGGGGTACCTCGGACAGCAGCTGTTTTATGGGATTCTTGGACAGTGTGTAAAATCACTGGCTTCTCCAGGCTTCTGTCCTTGCTCTTGAATGCTTTGTTGTAAGTGCATAGTTATTTTGTTGCTGAGCAATTAATGCTATGATGGTGACACCCACATGGCCATTTTTGACCCTACCTTCCCAGCTCTTCCAAACTGTGTCTTCTTTAACAGCTGATACCATCCGGAGAGCTTTGGAAATGAAAAAACACTTTGCTTCTAATCTGATTTTACACATTCTGCATTTCATTTTTGTCCCTTCAAAGTGGGGAAGTTTAATATAAAATGTTATATTTTAATTTTTTACATTTCTAAACAGAAATAATGAAGAAAAGAAAGGTTAGGAACTCCAACATCTGTTGTTTTTTACAGTTGACATAAACTGATTAAATACAAATTCTTTCAGGTCAATGAGAGTGTCCTTTCTCTCAGAATTCACTTTGGTCAAGGAGTCTATGGGAATACTTCATCTAACTGATAAGTCATGCATACATAAAAGTCTCAAACTTGAACCACAGAACTGGGAAAATAGCATTTGATATAATTAAAGAAGAGCAGAAAGCACATGGTTTCATAAAAACTGGCACATGCACTTGCAACCTCTCTAAATTCAAGTAGTGTATGTTTTAATTTCTTTTTCTCAAACCATCTTTCTCTTCTCCCGTAACACAAACCAATATAATGATATGATGAATTACTATACTGTCCCTGAAATCATGTTTGCAAAAACTACTTAGTGACATGCCAAGTTGTTTATGATGTAATGTTAACAAGAAAAGCAAGATGTAAAAACTGTGTGATTCCCGTAATTGTGTGTATATATATATCTATCTGTATTTAGATATATCTCTATATTTAAGTCCCCATATCTACTTATTTATATATATAGCAAGAGCTCTCTGGGTTGTTTAATTTTGAAATAGTCATCTTTCTTTCTTATATTCTTCTATATTCTAAATTGTATACAAAATGTTATAATTTAAAATATGATTTTAATAATATTTACATTAAATTTTAATAACACTATACTTTTATAATTTTAAAATGGTATTTAAAAAGTTTGTTTTAAAATTCAAATTTTAGAGCTTAATATTAGAATGACAATAATAATAGGCCTTAATATTAAAATTAGAGGTTATCTTTGCAGAATTCCTGTGGGAATTTCTTTCCAGGTTTTAATAAACATAAAGATGAAAGCTAAAGCCAGTTGACCCTTTAGTGAGATATGAGCTTTATTAGAATAAGAGAAAATACTTATTCATTGTCATTCTTTAACATATTTCACAAAGAAAAATTTCTGTACTTTGCTTTATATACTAATATCTACTCAAAACATTATGCACGACCTGCATTTTTTAACTTACATTCTTTTTTAGATCATTTTGATGGTGAACACTGGTGAGTTTAACCTGAACTAGAAAATGTTCCCAGGCAGTTTGTCTTCACATCCCAAAAACTGAAACTTGAACTGGGACTTGGTCATGAGAAATTTTAAACTCAGTCAAGTAACTAAAAAAGCAGATGGGGCAGAATACTCTACTTGGACACATTTCCAAAAATAATACACTCTCCTTGGGAAATTATGGATTATTTATTCCCTAAGAATGTAGTTTACAATTACATTTGGCCACAAATATGTTACTCTTTTCTTTTTATTTCACTGTCCATGGATCTGGAAATCCTTTTTTGAAAATCAGCAGAATCCAGTAATTTGTATTTCTGCCTCCCTACTACTGAAAGACTCAAGCTTAACAATTTATTTGTCAAAACAAGCACATTCAGATTGTCAGAGTGTGATACCATGATATATTTTGGTTTTCATCCCTAGCTCCTGGTCAGAGCTCCTAAAACCCTTGTAATTTCCTAAATTATAAGAGTAATAGAAGCGTCTTTTGTTATATTTGTTTTTTATCCCCAGTTCCTAAAATAATTCTGGAATGAGGAAGGTGAAAGGAAAGTCTTTGCTATTCATACCAAGCCCCTTTCAACCATGCCTGAATTTATGTTCAGGCATCCTTGAGAAAGCCCATAAGGATGATGGAGGGTGGGGTGAGTGAAGGGTGGTTGCCAGAGAAACCCATCAGGTAATTAGAAGGTTGGAACTTTAGCCCAAGGGTTTAATCAATCATGCTTATGTAATGAAGCTTTCATAAAAATATCCTCACTGAAGAGGTTTGGAAAGCTTCTAGGTTAGTGAACACGTCGTAGTGCCAGGAGGGTGATACGTCTGGTGAGGACATGGAAGCTCTGAGCCCCTACCCCATTCCTCCCTATGCATCTCTTTCATCTGTGTTCCTGAGTTGTATTCTTTCATAATAAACCAGTAATCTAGTAACTGAACTGTTTTCCTGAGTTCTGTGAGCTATTCTAGCAAATGATTGATCTTGAGGAACCTCAGGTTTATGGCTAGTTGGTCAGAAGTACAGGTGGCAACCTGGGACTTGTAATTGGTGCCTGAAGAAGGAGGGGGGCAGACTTGTGGAAATGAGCCCTTAACCTGTGGGGTCTGCACTAACTCTGGGCAGTTAGTGCCAGAATTGATTAAATCGTAGGACACTCAGTGGGTGTCTACCAAGAATTGGAGAATTGTTTCTTACGGAAAACCCACACATTTGGTGTCAGAAGTGTTCTGTGGGTGGAGTAGTAGAAAATATTAGTTTTCCCTCACAGAGTGACCTTTTCTTTTTAACATGTAAATAAAATTATTCCATTTGCTTGTTAAATATCTTTCAATGGATTTCCATATCTCTTTGAATAAAAACTAAATTTTTTATTATAACCTACTGGGTTATTCAGGATTAACCTCTTTCACCTCACCTCCAAGGATGTCACTGGTAAATTTTACCCAAGATTTATGGAGGAAATAATACAAACTACATACAATTTTTCTGAAAATAGAGGTTGAGGGAACATTTTCTGGCCTACTTTTGAGGCCAGAATTTCTTTGATAACAAAACTAGTCAAATGCATTCCAAGAAAAGAAATTGCTAGGTCAATAGCCCTGATGAATATGGGTCCAAAAATCCTCAACAAGTTATTTCCAAGTCAGATACATCAATATATTAAAAGAGTAATACATAATAACCAAAAGTGGTTTATCCTAGGAATGCAAAGTTGGTTTAACATTTGAAATTCACCTCATTAACATAATAAAACAGACAAACCAGATAATTTCTGCAATAAATGCAGAAAAAGTGGATTTGATCAAATTCAATTGTCTGTCATTATAAAAATTGTCAGCAAACTAGAAATATAAGAACATTTTCAAACCTGATAAAGGGCATCTACACAAAACTTATAGCTACCATCATGAGTAATAGCAAAAGACTAAAAACTTCCCTCTACATATACAAAAAGTATATCCATTCACTACTATTGTAGAATAGTTCTTAGCAAATACAGAAAGTCAAGAAGGAGGAATGCAAAGCTTATTGAAAAGGAAGAAATAATACTCTCATTATATACAGTCAACAAGATCATGCATAGAGAAAATCCTAAGGGATCTAAAAGAACCTTCTAGAATTTATAAATAAATTTGCCAAGTTTATAGGAAAAATCTCTCTATAAAAAATCATATTTGTATAATCTAGCAGTAAGCAATTAGAAAATTAAACATAAAAAACAATATACTATTTACAGGCGCATTTATAAACATTCAATAGTTAAGGATAAATTTAGCAAAATGGAGCAAGATCTGACATTGAAAATTACAATACAATTTTGTGTTGCTGAAATACAAAAAGTCCTAATGACATGTAGAGATGGGCTATGTTCAAGGATTAGAAGATTTCATATTTTTAAGATGTCACTTTTCTAGATTAATAGATTTCTAGATTCAATGAAGTTTCTATCAAAATCCTAATAGGATTTTTTGTAGAAACTAACAAACTTATACTAAATTTTTTACAGATATGCAAATGACCTAGAATATACAAAATAATCTTGAAAAAGAACATAGTTAGGGAATTTACTCCACTTGATTTCTAGACTTTAAAGCTATAGTGATTTTCTCCTAAAATAGTGTCCCACAAATTTTTCCTTCTCTGTATATGCCTGCCATTTCTTTCCATTAAGTTCTGGAGTTTATTTCCCTTCCCCCAAATCTAGGCTGGCCCTGTTTTGTGACTTGCTTTAAGCAATGCAATGCTTACAAGCTTCCAGCTTTACTCTCTTAGAACCCTGAGCCTTAATGTCGCTTGGTCTGACTAATCTGCTAGAGATAAAAGTTGCATGAAGAGACACACTATTGGATGTGAGACTACAGAGAGAGAGAGACAGACAGAGACAGAGAGAGACAGAGAGAGAGAGAGAGAAGGAGGTAAAGGACCACGCAGCCTTCAGCTACCTTAGTCACCTCAGACAATGCTACGGACATGTGAGTGAAGCCATATCTTAGATCCTTCAGACCTAACTGATCTACATGAACCAACACTATGTATTGGAGAAATGAGAACATCCTTGCCAAGGTCTGACTAAATTGCTGATTTATAAACAAATGATTGGTTGTTATTGCTTATGCCACACAGTTTTGGGGTGGTTTAATATACCAGTGTAGAAACCTGAACCAGTGAATGACGGAGGAAACGAATGACACTCCTTTTTCTCAAAGCATACTAGCAATGTTACCATATTGTTTCTGACACTGAAATACTCTCTGTAACTCTCTTTTACAGATTTTCTAGTAAATGGGGAGTTTCTGTAGTTACACTTCAGAAATTATCAAAAGATAAGGAAATTATTGTGCAGCACGAAATTAATTAAAGATCTTTCTGATTAAACTTTTGATTATAAAAGTAATGTATAGTTACTGAATTTACAGTATAAAAAAGGGGAGAAGGTCATTCATTATTCCACAAAATTAATTTTATCTTTTGTTATATTTTCTTTAGTCTCTATGAACTGATGCATTTTTATACAAAAAAATACATTTTTCTTAACTGGGATCACGTTTTATATAAAGTTCATTGTCAGCCTATAGTTACAGAGAAATAATTTTGCTTACAGGGCACATCTTTTCTTATAAGTATCCTTAAATATATAAAATATCCCCCTAAATTGCACATATTAGCAAAGAGCTGTTAAAAGAACCAAATTTTAAATGCCTGTGTCAAAAGAATTTTTAATAGATAAACTTTGCTATTAAGGTCATATGCATGTATTTAAGCCATACATAAATGTAAAGAAAAAGACCACTGAAATTTATCAATGTCACATGAGTTCATTGTATAGGACGTTGTTTATCCCATAATCTGATATTTTACTTTGAGGATCCCATTGACAAACTTTTTTCTAATTTTGGAACAAAAAATTACATTTCTCCTAGATAAACCATTGTTTATATCTTGTGTACAGCGTACAGGCCTGAACTATGGAACCGCTGATCTTTTTTTTTCAAAGTATAGATTAAGACATGTGGCTCCCCCACCAAAAATATATCTGCATTTTTGAAATTTGTTCTCTGACCCTAGTTTTGAATTCATTTCTTTACCACCACATTTAATTTTTCTCTCTCAGAGGGAATTTATGAATCTTTATAAACTGTGACACTTTTTGTAAAAAGGTGGCATTTTGATCAATTAATTTATCCTGTCTAATTTTTCCACTTATTGTCTAATCAGCGTTTTCCCAAAATTTTAATAAGTAAATAACATTTTATTATATTATATTAACCACAGTCTATTGCTAGAGATAACAGATTGGAGTTCATTCTTCACTATTATGGAAATTGTAATAAGCAACTTTGCGCTTCAGTTTTTTCCACATATCTGATTTTTTTCTAGGACTGGGCTTTCCTGCTTAAAGGGTCTTGAAATACATTACCAAATTTCTTTAGAAAGACTATGATGATCTGTACTCTCACCATCAGGGCACCTACCTCAACACACCTTGCCAGCATGATTGTATCACTGTTCGGGGTTTTGTTAATGTGACCAGTAAAAGGGCATCAAATGAGTTACCATGAATTTTTTGGATTGGAACAAGTCCATACTCTCAATGATGCTTCCTTTATCTCGTATCATGTATTCAAGAGTCTTCTTGTCTATCTGTCCTGTAGATCTGTCTATCCACACGATAATTCTATACTTTCAAAGGGAAATACTACTTAAGTAGGCAATTTTCAAGTATCAAAACTATTCTTATCCACAAGTCCAATACTGAGAATCTCTCCTGAAAAAATAATCCAAAAATAGAAAATATTTATATTAATGTGTACTCACTACAACATTACTTGTAATAGTAATAAAGTCACGACTTAAATGTCTCCATTTATTGAAGCAATTATGAACTATATACCTATAGAGTGAAATAGTTATTAAAAATTATGCTTACAGAGGTTGCCAATGATCAGATGTTAAGTTAGAATATGCTGGAATAAAAGGGCACTTTTCAACTCTTGATATGAAAAAAACTGCTACAAATGTTGAGTTAATAATATTAGGATAAATGACTATTTTTTTCTACTGAATTAAAAAAATTGAAGAGGAGGAGGTAATTTACAAAATATTATCAGTGTTCAACTCAGTTAGTGGAGTTATGGATGCTTTATGCATTCTTCTCTGCAACTTCCATTATTTCCTGAATTTCATCATACTATATACTTCTCCTTGTTTCCTTGTAAATCTATCCTAGATTAAGATGGAGCTATATATTTAAAAATATAATGCTTTTAATTACATTGCCAATATCCCAATCTCTGTTTATCAACACTTTTAATATCCCTTAGCTGAAAGAATTCAAAGAAACATCAAACAAGAGAAGACTCTTATTCTGAAAATTTACTTTTCCGATGTAAAAGTTTAATACAGTTTTAATTTAGGGCCAAAGGAAAAGAATAAATAATAATGTTTTAAGGGGGGGGCGGAGTATGGCAGAGAAAGACATCTAAAGTATCAAATTTTTGACTCTGTAACTTAAAAACAATCCATCTCTGTGAGGCCATATAATCCATCTTCTAAACTGTTACAACATCAATTAAGATGATGTCATCTCAGTTTACTGCAACCTTCTGGTTGAGTTTGAGTGTCTCAGTGAAGGATGGTTAGTGAAAACTTGAAATCTACCTGTCAAAGGATGGCTTCTCTCCACAGTCAAAGGCATCCTGCAGCTCCTTGACAAGGTTAGCCTGGCCCGGCAGTCGGAAGAGACCCTCTTCCTTCAGCCCCCTTTGTCGGATAAAGTCCACACACTGCTCCACCAACATTGGAGCCAGACGGTGTCCGTATCTCTTCTCATAACGGACAGTATCTTCCAGTTTCTGTCCAAAAATGCCTGGAGAAATAAAGGATCACAATGAATTTGAGAAATTCATCTTTTCCCACTTTTTTTGCTTTCTTTTAAAACTCAATGTAAAGGAAAAACAAAGATTGGAATGCTAGCAAGCATTTCACATCTGGTACTTCACATTATTACAGAATTAAATTCATTACGCACAATTCTTCAAATGAAAAGGGTTTACCTTGTGCTGCCCTTTCCCCCTGTATTCCATATTTAGCCCAAAACTGAAATGGAAATACGGAGTTTGAGATATCCACTTTGAAATAAGAAATATTGCAATAAACATAATTTCAGTTTTGGGTTTTCTTTTATTTTTTCCTTTTGGGAAAAAACGTATTCAAAAACTTAAAAACAGAAATATTCTGTAGATAATAGTCAAATTCTACTTCTGTTACAAGTGTAACTTTATGTCCAATTTTCATTTAGTTTAAATATTATTCATGTCTCTGTTCACCTTTTGTTTTCAATCAAGAGATGATGCCATGATTATAATCAAAGGGATAAAACCATGAAAAGAAATGCAGAATTTTCATCCATATAAAATATTTCAGACAGTGTTAGCTCTTTAAAATCTTAAACTATTAATTTATTGAAAAGAGAAGTATTTGAATTACGAAGCAGTGCATACTAAAAGTGAGGAGACAGGGTCATGGTGGTTTGTCCTAACAGGGAGGCATATATGATTACACATTGCCTAGAATTGTCAGCACATGGGGGTAATAAAAATCAAAACAATTTTGATCAGTTTTATCAGTGATTTTTAATGATTTTTAATTACCTACAAATGATGCATTTCTTGGTGCATGCATTTGGTACCCCACTGATTAAGAAACAATGCCTCTAAAATATATTATTATCAGTTGGTAGCTTGGAAAAATGATCAACCAATGAGAAAAGAGGGAGAAAAAGAGCCAAAGCAAATGTGATTCCAACGTTTCCAGATGGGATGGCTTTAATGATCTAATGATTTTCATAAAAGGGGAAGAAAAATTAGTGTCGCATGTTGAAACTATGTAAGACTCCAGAATGTTTGGGGAATATTTCAAAAACATCAGGTTCAGAATTTAACAATAAGAACATATGCTTTACCTCCCTATCTGTAAAATAATTTATGTATGGATTCAGTAATGCAAAACCATCACATTCCAAGCAATAAACACTTGCTACCAAAGAGAATATTCTTAGCCTAGGTAGAAACAATAACACAACAACAAACCAAACTATTGTACACCTGGTATCAAATCTGGCACTAATGGTATCCATATATTCCTTCTAGGAAAAAAGATTGAGTTACCTGTTATTAATATTCAAATGCATATAAAACAGAATTAGAAATTAGCTTAGTTTGTAGACTTTGGAACAAGGAGATTCTCGATAATGGTGTGCTAAACATTTTCCCCTAACTCAACAGATATTCACACCCTTATTTTGTCTTGTTATTTTTATTTTCGTGGCTGGAAAATTAAATACTTCTCCCACTTCCCAAGAGTCTTCTGGAGTCTCTAGGAAGAATTGTTTATCTTGATGAAAGAGAAAGATATAGCTGGAATTGCCAATCATGCCTTTTTCCATCTTGAACTTGGACATGCTACCTGTGACTAAAAGTCATCTTTTGACCATTAGGCAACAGCCACGAGGGAAAGGCTGAAAGATTCACAGAGACAACGGGGCTGAAATCACTGAACCGCTGACCCAATACCAGCAGCAACTCCTTGGAGATTTTTTTTCAATGTGAGAAAAATAAGCCCTTGTATAAGTCACCGTTCACTGGGTTTTCAGTTATTTGCAACAATGCCCATTTCTGTATGAAGTGGTGATAATGATTTTGAAGCTCTTCTAGTATTTTAATAACAAAGCTTGAAAATTGGTTATGAATGAAGAATACCAAATCTTTTTCCCTGGAGTTCTTTGATGCTTATTTGCCTGGGATGTTTGGTTCTATCCTGCCAAAATTGAGGAGATAGCCTTTCAGAGGCACTTATAGATTATATTAAAACATAATGTTAACATTTGGGAATAAATCTTACATATCTGATTTTTCACTTATTGTTTTGGACTGATACATTACATAAGGTTTCTCCCTAAATCCAGCAGAAAATCTACTAAAGATGTTCCAGTTCAAACTCTATGAGCGCTACAAATGAGAACCAAACTTCCAAGATTTGGTTTTATGCAGTAATGAAAAACAAACATTCTTTTCTTAAAACTCTCAGGATTTCTTTTTTCCCCAAAACTCAGGGATGTGATAAAGGACGCAGTAATTTTTGCTTTAGATGGGCACTCTGGTTTTCTTTTTTTTCTCCCCTTGTTACATATAGGCTTGCCTATATGATAAGAATTTTCTTAAGAGGTATAGTAAGAAACTAAAAGCCAAAAGCCCTAACATCCTTTCATGTATTAGGTACCTAATATGCACTAAGTCCTTGACATATATTCTCTTGTTTCCATAATAAATATACAAGGTAGCTATTTTATACCTTAGGAAATTGGTCTCAGAGATATTAAATAAATCACCTAAGGTTAGCTACACAGCACCAAGTGGCAGAATGGAAGTCCATATCCAGATTTAGTCAGGCTTAAAAATCTTTGCTTGTTCCTGAATACCTGTCCTCTTCCACTTTATTTAATCCCAAATATTATGTGTCCTCATTTCCTAGTAATTTAAAATATTAATACATTCTAAAAGTGAAGAAAATAGCATACCTTTTCTGTGCTCTAAAAAATGGTAATAGCTAGGCTGTATTTATGTACGCCAGGCATGGGTACTAGAAGTTTACCTGCATTTCTCTCATTTAAAACTCTCAGCATTCTATGAGGTGGGTACCACCATTTTACTGAGGACGAGATGGAAGCAGAGAGCGATTAAGTAACTTGCTGAATGTCACAGGGCTGGTAAAAGATGTTGCCAGGACTTGATCAAGGCTGTTGAATTTCAGAGCCTCTGTTTGTGTATTACACAATACTGCTTAGTGGGCATAATGGCTGAAAATTGAGTTACAAAGGAAGAAACATGTCTCTTACTAGTTTTCTGGTCTCAATTCCTGTCATCACACTAGGAGTGGTGATTTCTGTTGAGAAAATGGCATATTTGGAGGGAAGTCGGGAAAAAAAAGGAGAAGGAAAAAACTCAGCATCTTGCTCAACAAAATGATTTCCTTAATACAAAGAGCTATGCCTATTTAGCAACGGAATATGTAAAAGAGTTTTAAAAATGTAGACAGTATGTACACATACTTAGAAATTCCTGTGGGAAAAATAGTAATTTTCTGCTGTTCATCTGGTCTTGCAAAGAATTAGGTAATGATTAGATGTATACTTCCCATTCCGTAGCATTGGAAATAGAATGTCCCAAACATCTTTGACTTACAAAGGTAGATGGTGAGTTAACTTCCTGTGTGAGAATTTTTTTTGTACAAAAAGGTAGGGGGGAATTCTTTTTTAAAAGCTGCTTTAGTTAGAATTTTCTTTGAGGGAGCAGTGAAACTTCAAATTTTAAAATTAACACAAAAGCACAAGGTCATGATCTATCCCCAGCTAGCAGCATGGAGAAAAGGACACATTGATTAGTAGATTATTAACAAGAATATTCCCTGTGGTGTGAGTCTTGTAAACAGTTGCAGCTATGTCCATTTAAATTCTCAGAGAGGTTTCACATTCCCTAACAAAACCACCCTTGGAATTTCTGCATATTTCCCCTGGAAGTACATTGATGGTGTCATGAAGCATCACTCAGGACATGACTTTCCACTAGGCTGAGAAAGTAAATCGCACAGGTAATTTTATTATATCTGTGGGAGGCTGTTTCAACTGGAGGGAGAGACAGGAGGGAGAAAAAAATATAAAGAAAATCTAAATATCTTCAGGATTTGTGAGGTTTCTCCTTTATGTGTGATTTACATACTCAATAGCTAGAGGCAGCCTGTGACGTTATTGAGTGTGATCTAAAAAATATACTCAAATTCTACCCATCCTAAAAGATAAATAAATACAAAGCTAAACATCTTTGGACTCTCTGTGCCTTGTATTTATTCACTCTGCTCCTTGATTCCCAACTAAGTATAACTCTGGCTCCATTTCATCACTTTCTATCTTCTTGTCAACCTATTACAATGTGGCCTCTGACACCATCATTCCACTAAAAGAGCTTTTTCTATAATTACCAATAACTACCTAGTTGCCAAATCATTGACAGCCAAATTTATTTTTTGCATTAGTCCATGGCTCACTCCCTTTAAAACTATCAATCTCACTCTTCTTCCTGACACTTCTCACACCTTACGTAATTCTTTCCTTCAAGAATACTCTTTTCAATCTCGATCCTCAATATTTCTTAAGTGACTTTTATAGAGCTGGGTTCCCAAGCCAGGCAAGTGCTGCCACAGTGATCTTCATAATATTTAAATCAGATTATGCCTCTTTTTTGCTTCATTTCTTCCCATGGTGCCCCCTGGCCAACCAAACTCCTTTTCATGAAATACAAAGTCTCCACAATCTGATCTCTGCCTCTTCATCCACTATTCAAAGTACAAATGTTTAGTAGCACCCTTTCTGTGCCAGGCACTGTGCCATATCCACGCTCATTACTGCTGCTTCCTCACAAACAACATAGTCAATAACTATACTGAACTATTTGTTGTTTCCTATATGTATTATGACTTATTACATCTTCACGTCTCCTTCTAGAAGGTAGGTCCTGCTGTCATGAGCCAGCCTAGGAAAACTTATCCTGCAAGATTCAACTCACATCATCTCCTGTGTTAAGTCCTTACTAATATTCCTTCACCCCTATCCCAGACACAAAACTTGCTATTTTCTTCTTTTTTTTTTTTTTTCTTTTTTATAAATTTATTTATTTATTTTTGGCTGTGTTGGGTCTTCGTTTCTGTGCGAGGGCTTTCTCCAGTTGCGGCGAGCGGGGCCACTCTTCATCGCGGTGCGCGGGCCTATCACTATCGCGGCCTCTCCCGTTGCGGAGCACAGGCTCCAGATGAGCAGGCTCAGTAGTTGTGGCTCACGGGCTTAGTTGCTCTGCGGCATGTGGGATCTTCCCAGACCAGGGCTCAAACCCGTGTCTCCTGCATTGGCAGGCGGATTCTTAACCACTGCGCCACCAGGGAAGCCCTTCTTTGCTTTCTTAACATATTGCTTTGTAATTGTTTATTTAGATGCCTATCCATACTGGACTAGTCCCTCACCAGTCAAAAGAAGATTGTACTTTCACAATTATTATAATAAAACAATTATTTTACATTTATTATTATTGTTATAAATGATATTGGATAACAGTTTATACTATATATTTATCCTATAAACTTAAAGGAGGTTTAGGTAAATTTCCGAAAGTACGGCAGACATAAGGACTGAACTGGGAACATGAAAGACTCCAAGGCTCATACTCCGTCTACCATAGTGTCACGGTCTGAATGTTTGTGTCCCTTCCAAACTCCTATGTTGAAAATCTAATGCCTATGGTAATGGTTTTAGGAGGTAGGGACTTTGAGAGGTGATTAGGTCATGAGGGCAGGGCCCTCATGAGTGGGATTAGTATCTTCATAAAAGGGACCCCAGAGAGCTCTCTCACTCCTTCCCTTTCAGCCCCTTGAGAATACAACAAGAAGTAGACAGTCTGCAACCCAGAAGAGGGCTCTCACCAGATCCCAACCATGCTGGCCTGATCTCAGTCTTTCAACCTCCAGAACCAAGAGAAATAAATTCCTGTTGTTTAGAAGCTACCCAGTCTGTGGCATTTTGTTACAGCAGCCTGAATGGATTAAGACACATAGGTAAACTCTCTTGCTCCCTGGAACTTAACACCAAAGTGGGTAAGGATTGAGTGTTCCATAAACATTTGTAGAATTAATGCATACATTAAAATAAAATACTTCACCTCCTCAATTAGAGGAAATAAATGACTAACTTCAAGGTAAAACGAAACTTATCAAGACTTCTCAGGTTGTGGCACTGATTCCTATAAAAACGTGAAAACAAAAAAGTCTTTGATTTGTTGATGAAAAAGGCAGAAGTTAGATAACTTCTCGGTTACTACTTAAATTTTCTATTATCAGTTATTTTTCAGAGTTCCCTGTCCCTTCCATGCCATAGATTACATGCTAAGCCATATAGAGAATTTGCTTTTACTTATCCTTCTGCTTACTACAACCCTGCTAACAGAATAAGTCACGGTGTCACCAGGATTGTAATAATTTTCAATTAAAAATGAACATTTGCCCATGGTAAATGGACAAATAAAAATAAAAGACATCCAATTTAGTACAGAACTAAGAAACAAAGACAGCCAAAGCTTACTTCAGTCTGTTACTAGCACTTTCTAAGCAGCCAACAAATCTTCTATGGATAGAAAAATTTAATTCAAGAAGCTCAGAATCTATAATAACCAATGAATATATGGTAAAATCTTGACTCTCCTTGTAGTCAGACTGGGGAAGGAGGGAGAAAAATAAAGGCCTGAAAAAAATAAGCAAGTGTAATAATGTGATAATAGTGACCCAATAGCATTGGTCTTAGACCAGCAGAGTAATTATACTCACCATTTACATCCAGGTACCAAGCCATGCAATTTACATGTATTTTCTTATTTGACACTCACAAATATTCCACAAGGACATCTCCCTTCTACAAATAGACTCAGAGATGCTAGGTGACTTGAAGTCACATATCTAGTAAGTGGTAGATCTGGGGTATAAACACAGGTCTATATGACTCTAAAAGCCTTCCTTTTCCACTATGTTATGTTAATTCAACTCAGACATTTTTTCCCCATAGGGATGCTGACTACTCTTTTAGGATCATGTAAGAGAAAATGTCTTTCCATAAACTTCCAAAGACTAAATCTGATTTCATGTAGTTCAGATGAATCACTGCCTTTCCAGATGAGTCCATGTTGAGTCTTTTATTCATAAACTCCTCAGACTTCGTATATAATTTGTTGTAGTGCTTATTACAGATTAAGTAATTACTTATTTTATATGTTTCTTTATCCTCAAGGAATCTGTGAACTCATAGATTCCAGGAAACTTGTTTTGTTTGCCTTCTCACCCCCAAAATCACTTGGTAGATGCTCTGTAAAACTTTGACATGTGAATTAATGAGCTACTCATTTATAGCACCATTTAAAATTATATGGATTTGGATAGTAGCATTCTGTTGGACAAATCAATTTTGATAAATGTGATTACAACATATACAACATTAACTTTTTTATGCTTTAAGGTTAACCATCACTTAATGTGTTAACATTTTCACTTATAAACATACCATCTGCATATATAGGGAAAAATAGGTTCTGAGGACAGATCAGAATACTTTAAATTAACTTTAAAGAAAATGCTGGTGTTATCCACCACCTCTGTAAAGATATTCTATTTTAATTCACTACTGTCTATGAACTAGCAGAAAAAGATAGGTAATAATACTATACTTCACCAGCCTGCAATAGATCGTGAATCCTGGATTGAATAGACCTATTGCCATTCTTAACTTTGAGAAGAAATAAACAAATACAAATATATATTTCTTACCACAAATGTGCATAAAAGCACTTGAAAATAGCTATGAAGATAAGGTGGCCAGGTGGCAGCATATAAGAAATATAGGGGCTATAGAGTAAAGAGTATAACAGGTGAACAGAGAAGGCTTGATGAAGAAATGAGAGCCAACAATGACTTGAAGACAGTGTAGAATGTGGACAGACTGCAGAGGAGAGAGAGCATCACTGCAGAGGGGGCACTGAACAGAGCAAAGAGGTGTTACAGGAGATGGGTTCAGGGAGGAAGAGGGGATAGTCTGGGGAATTGGAAATAGTTGGAATTACTTAGCAGCCCTTGACAGTTGCATGAAACGGGACATCCTCCTGGGAGCAATAGGGACTCATGAAAAATTTCTAAGCTGTGGAACATTGCTTGTTAGTACTGTTTCAGGAATACCAACTGGACGACACTTTACAAGTGAACTGTGTTGCAGGAATTTGTGAACAATATTGGGGATGAAAAGAGGTGAGGATGGATGCTGTCTTGAAGAGCCACTTCTAAGGTTAAAGTACCTTGTGTGCATGAAGCCATAAAGGCACAGACAACTAAGGTGATGGAAATAGAAATGGAGCTGAAAGTATATAAAGAAGAAAGAAGCAATGGGGCATGACCACTAAGTTACTGTCTAGGGGAAAAAAAAAAGCACTGGGGAATTAATGATGCTTTATCTCCAGGAAGAGCACGACTCAGGAAAAAGACAAGATAAAGTTAGGGTTTAATATTTTACTTTAGTATGTTCTGTGATCACAACAATCTTAAACCAGCCAGACCATTCTGACTAGAAATTAACACTGACATCAGGACCCAAAGTGTTATGCACTTCCAAGTAATCAAAAGATTGGTTAGGCTCTGTATATTACATATTAGTCTTATGGAGGTAAAAAATATATAGTTTCAAAATCAAAAGGGTAAAGAACACATTGTAATCTTTATCTCACCAGAACATAAATCCAAAGCACCACTCTCCCCAGCATCCTGCTAATAGATGGTTCACAGTGCCTAGATTTTTAAAACCACTGAGAAAACATGTCCAGAGACCTTTATTAGTAGCTAAACAAAGAAACAGAGGGCAGTAAAGGACAGAAGAGGTCTGTAAAAGAAAGGAACTCAGAGTAGTGAGTTCCAACAGGCACAGCATGCAAGCTGCAATCCCACCAGGCCTCTGGAAACTTTAACTGAGCTCCCCTCTTCATTCTGAGGGCCATTCTGAAGTGCTGAGCTGCCTCTTCTGTCAGCCGACCCATAACAGTAGTAAAAAATGTTTAAAATGTGGATCAGGAAAAGCAGACGCACTACCATTTTTCACTTCTGGGTGCTTTTCCATGCTTCCTGCACCCTCCCTTTTGCTTTCATTGAAAGGACTTCAGTGGATGCTCTCCAACAGGCTTGGGAGAGGAACTCAGAAACCCCTGTCCACTTCTGGAACTCCTGGAGCACCCAGGGGATTAAACAAAGCACAAAACGACACTCTCTTCTTAAGGTAGCATGGTTTGGGAACCTGGGATTGAAAGAAAAGTTCCTTCTTTTCAGTGCAGGACCTTGAATAAAGATCTAACACCCTGGGCTTCACACCGCCGCTGAAGAGAACGGCTAGTGTGGCACAGAAACAGCCTCGCAGCCCAGCCTCAGCCGGGCGCCCTCCTTCCCAGAGCCTCACTGCCTAACTGTGGTTGAGCAGCCCGTGACCTGGGAGAGGCTGGTATGAGGCGGCTCCACAGAAGGGGAGAGGGAACTTAACACAGCTGAATGCCCCCTGCGCCTCCTCTCCTTCACGGTTCTGACGGTAACCAGAATGCAGCTTTGTAAAATAAAAATCTGTTAATCCTTGACTCAAATGCTGAACATTCTTCAGATTACTAAGACTTTGCAGAGGCAAGGACAATAGTTTAAAAATAGCCTACAGGAGATGATAGACGGAAGCTGTTCCCCACTCTCTGGTTGCCATTTGCCAGCCCATGGGAATTTTCTTCTTTTTTTTTTTTGCAGCACTGCCTTCCCTCATTGATATTTAAGGAGAGAGGGAAGAGGACATAATGAACAGCAGTGTTAGTCAGGATTCTCGAAGACATGCTATATTCCAATATGGGAGGAGAGAAGGTGGAAAAGGTAAAAGCACTTTGCTCTGCATTTCGAAGATAAATGAATTGTCCCCAGAACATTTCATGTTACAAATGAGCAGTAATAACCTAGAAAAGTAGACCTTCTCTACATGTTTGGATAAACCCAATTTAGTTGCTGAGTGGTGGGGGAACCAGAAGAGGGGATGTCCTTTAAGCAATTAATCCCTAGCCTTTCTCAGTTTCTCTCATTGCCAATTTCTCTATCAATGATGCAACCTTACAGTAACCATGAAATCTCTAAAGATCTATAAAATATGAGACACGTATCTCTCATTTAATTATCTTTGTGGATGAGAGAGGAATATAAATTAACACCCGAATTCCTTGCTTATAATATATGATAATGATCATAGCCAGATATTAACTGCTCAAAGGAAAAGACTCAGAAGGAACAAGGTCTAGTTTTAAAAAGTTCCCACTATATCTTGCTTTAAATATACGGTTTTTCTTCTCTTCTATTTTTTGTGGATTACTAGATAGAGAATGTTGATTAATAGGTGGCAAATTAAAGAAAAAAGGGAGAAAGAACAACCTTAGATGGGACTCAAGTCAGCTCCTGATTAAATTATTAGGTTACAGTATGTGACTTTAAAATTATAATTACCTAGTTCCAATTTAAATAATCATTTGATTTAATTATTCCCATTTACATTACATTCCCATTAATACAAAAGGACATTTTAAAATATGTTGATACAGAAACATTTTATAGAAATACTTCATTTTACCTATGTTGTACCCTTTAACTCCCCCTGCACAAATCAGTTCTGAAATACTTAGTTTCTTTTATTGATCCTAAACTTATATTTTCCCACCCCTTGTTCCTGATTCTTCATATCTTTGCCCTCTCCCAATGCCACCTTATGATATATTTGGAAAGTCAAGGTGACTCCTATTTCTTATCAGTGTTAATCAATAGGGTTCAAAGCCTCCTGAAAAGGGGTCACTACAGATAATCTGATTATTACAATTTTCTTAGTAAGGGAGGGGAGGCAAGCGCAGGCAGCCAGAACAAAACCGATGTGATGGGAGCACAGAACAGGGACTCCGTTCAAGGGGGGAACAACATGGCTGCTTGATTTGAGTCTGGGAACAGCCCAAGGTAGTCTCGGCCCCTCCCCTCGGCATGGTCCGGCCAGCTCGTTTGCTCTCCAGCAGTCAAGGTGATCCCTTTAGGACCACCGTTCTTTAAGCCCCGCCCACCTGGGCCAGTCACAGACAGTAATAAACAGATCAATAGGAGCCTCGAGAAATAAGTATAGACAAGCAAAACCACACGTAAACCATTCTTGTACAGTTGTAAGCTCTTGGTTTCCAAACTCCCACTTTATCTGAGCGTAAACTGACCTTAAGGCATCAGAAAGGTATTTTAAAAGGACATGAACATATTACGTACCTACCTTTCCGAAAACTAAAACACCGTTTAATTCTTCTGTATGTAGTTTTAGGAATGAAAGGAGTAGACGCCAAGGCACCTGAAGGGCGCCCCCCAGTACTTCGGTCTTCAGGCATCATACAGCCCCAAAATTCTGAACCCGTTTCTGGCTCCCTTTAAAACCTGCCTCTGTGTGATATCGGGATCCCACAGCTACTCCTTCTCATGTTTGTTTATTTGTTGAAGTGCTGTTTCCTAGAACTTGAAGATTTTGATCATCCAGGTCCTGGATCAGGGATAAGTTACCACCTCTCATTTACTTCTTTTTGGCAAAAAAGTTCCTTTTTTCTTGCCTAATCCCGGGAGTTTTTGAGGTTTTTTAAATTATTTTTTTTGTTTCTGCAGACATTCCAAAATGTCACAGCAAAAAGAACCACAGCAAGCAAGCGGCACCTCCCATTCCAACAGCAGAATTTTCTTTTTTTTTTTTTTTATTAAGAACTGTCTTCTCAGCTGGAACTGGGGGGACTGAGATTCTCTGGAAAGGTCAGCAAATAGCCGTGAGCAGGGGAAAGAGGAACAATGACCAAAAGGCCCCTGAGGGATACTTCAGTACTGTCCTTGCTGGCTCCTTTTATCTGAGCAAAAGGGGAGGCAAATAATGGCACCTTCTCCAGAAAGCATTTCGGTGCATGACAGATTCTTTTCAAAGAACTCCCCTGTTCCTTTTATAGCACCCCTCAGCCTTTGATGCTCTCTGCGGGCTTCTCCCTTCTGTCTTCAAACTCCCGGGGCTCCCGAGGGAATCGCCACGTCAAAACAGTCCAGTGCCCGTTCTGGGAGAGGCTCCTCCTCGGATCCGTGTAGGAAGCAGCTCTGCAGGGAGCTTCTCCCCCGCTAGCCCTGCTCCTGCTCCCCTTTTCTCAATGAGAGCTGGGCGGGAGCTGGCAGGACTGCAGCTGCCTCGTCACCACGCTGTGGCTGCGGCTGCCTTCAGTGCCCGCCAGTCACATGCAGCAGGTGCAGTCACAACAGTGTTAGGGGAGCAGGGAGAGTGCCCCGCGGCCGCCTGAACCCCTTGTTTCTTCCTTTGCCTTTGCAGTGACTCCCCTGCCGGCTCTGGTCTTGTACATACCTTTACAGCTGGCTGCCTCAGTCCCTCCAGAAACCAAACAGCCCCAAACCAGCCCCGAGGGGGTCAACTTTTTGCCCCTTCCTTTCTGCATTTATTCTCTTCCTATACAAGATTTTTTTTTTTCAGATACTCTGCAACTGAATCTATTTGTGAGTGCTGATGTCAATGTGCATATCGTTAAAACATATCTGTGTATTTGTATGTGTGTGAAATAGGAAAATGTTCAAAATTTAGCAACAAAGATTCTGCAGGTATAACCACAAAACAAGTTAACTCATATGTGTGTGTGTTTATACGTTTTTATACATATGTATTTGCCTGGCTATGGTTTTCGAACCAATCCTGCTTTCATCTTCTCCCCTGATCATGCATGCACCCGCTGCACCCCAGCCCCTATGTCTACCAACCCCCTTGGTCCCAGTCACTGAACAATTTACTTACTGGGTTAATCATTCATCCACCTGGCTGCTCCATGAGCACATTTGGAATGCTAGTGCTTTAACCCCAACTGACCCCTAAGGCCTCTGGGTACCTTCCTAGCTATTTAGCAGGAGCATTAAAAAAAGCTGTGAAGAGTATTAAAAAGATACTCCCTTTACTCTGACTAGCATGCCCAGATAGGTAAAATTTTGTCACCGAGGGAATCATTATTATTTCTGCCCCATAGTTCGACCATTGTTTTTGCCTTCTGTGTCACAGCAGGCTGCTAGGAAAATAAGGAACTGTGAAGAATAACTCAGTCCCACCAAGACAGTGGCAGCGCTGGACGAGAGGCACCTTGGTCCACTGAAAACATCACTTCTCTGAGCATTGGTATGGAGGGAACACACGTGATCGCAGGACTTTGGAGTTGGAATGAATCTTAGTTAAAAGAGTTTTGTCCAATGTTATTTCACAAGTGAGGAACCTAAAGGTGAGGGGGTAATATCACTTACCACAGATCACACAGTGGTCTGTGTCAGAGGCAAGAGCACATAGCTTCTTAATTAACCACTGCTTGCCCGTGTGCTAATTACTCATCATGAGGATTATTCACATTCAGTATTTTTACTGCCTTGGTAAGTTCTGACTCAACTCTTTTTATAAGGACACAGAAATATACAGGAAGGACCTGATTTTGTTAGTAGCTAAAGTTAGGCTCCTCCCTCAGATCTAATGAACAATTAATGAATTTTCACCCTCCCCAGATCCTGGGCTGGGTACTTCCATATACATTGCCTCAAAAACAATCGAACAGAAGCCCAGTGAAAAAGACAAGAATAACCAAAACAAACAAAAACAGAACCCTAAACTTTTCCAAAGTTAAATACATGTTTTGACATCCCAACTTCTGGATTTCACTTTTAAGCAGAAACCAGGTGCTTCTCAGCATCACTAGTAGGGAAGCATCTGTTTACAGGGGGGTTAATCAGATAAAAGAAAGTTGAGGTATCTAGACTCAATACTGAACTAAGTTATCAGGCTTGGTTGTTAAGAGAGGATGTCTACATTTTGCATTTCCCCTGGTTCCCCTCCTTCATCTGAGTATTTGTAGTAACTTTGGTTTTTTTCATAAAAAGAAATATCAAAGCCCTATATTTTATGATTTCACGTAACAGTTTTTAATTTCTAAATATTGAAAAACTAAGCAAACTCCTCAGGTGTCACCTATGTTTTAACCAAATGTCTAATATTGAAATGGTAAAGAGGGAATATTTTACATGTATAAACAACCTGAATAAGCTTCAGTGCCTCGTGAAAAACTTTAACTATTTAGAAACACAGGTTGTAGAACTGCAATATAGACAATGAAATGCCCTCTCTACAATAAACACATTTAAAATGTATCCAGAGGTGGTATACAGAACTTGATAAATCAGGATAAAAAGTCACCTTCCAAATGTCTTTACAGATGCCATTTAATCAACAACCACAACAATCTTTGAGCAGTGAGAAGGAGGTTGGAAGCCAATAGGTTTTTATTTAGGATTAACTGTCTTGGATTCTATGACTAAGATAGGAAGGGGAAATGTATTCTCTAATGAAAAGCAATTATGACAATTCAGGAGTTTTTTAGCAGCTTTACTGAGATATAATTCACATATCATAGAATTCTCCTGTTTAAAATGTACAATTCAATAGTTTTTAATATACTCAGATATATGCAACAGTCATCACAGTTAATTTTAGAACATTTTATCACCTAAAAAAGAGATCTCATATGTTTTGGCTACCAACCCACTGCAATCTCCTTATTTCCCCATCCCAGCCTTAAGCAATCACAAATCTACTTTCTGTCTCTATGCATTTCTCTGTTCTGTACTTTCTTATAAATAGAACGATATATATATATATATCGTCTTTTCTGACTGGCTTCTTCCATCTAGCACAATGTTTTCAACGTTCATTCACATTGTAGCATGCATCAGTACCTCATTCTTTTTATGGCTGAACAATCCATTGTATGAATATACCACTTTCTGTGTATCTATTTGTCCATTGATGGACATTTGGGTGTTTCTACTTATTGGCATTTAGGAATAATGCTGCTATAAATATTGATGTGCAAGTTTCTGTGTGGACATACATTTTTCATTTCTCTTGGGTATATACCTAAAAGTGCAAATGTTGGGTCATATGGTAGCTCTATGTTTAATCATCTGAGGAACTGTCAGACTGTTTTCTAAAACAGCTACATTTAAAATTCCCATTAGCAATATGGGGGGGGGGTTCAATTTCTCCACATCCTTGCCAATACTTGTTATTATGGAACTTTTTGATTCTAGCAATCCTAGTGTGTATGAAAGAAATGGTATCTCACTGTGCTTTTGATTTGTATTTCCCTGATGGCTAATAGCGCTGAGCATCTTTTCATGTGCTTATTGGCCATTTGTATATTTTCCTTACAGAAATGCTTATTCAGATTCTTTGCCTATTTTTAAATTGATTCTAATTGGGTCAAAATTTTGATTTGCCTTTATTTTTGAGTTGTTAGAGTTATTTACATATTCTGGGTAGAAGTCCAAAATCAGACATATGCTCTGGACATACTTTCCTCCCATTCTATGGGTTGTCTTTTCACTTTCTTGATCGTATTAATTCAGATATTTTTGAAGGACTCAACTATATTCATCCTACTTATCAACTTTTAAACACTTTTGTTTTTCATATACTGAAGAATATACTATCAATAAGGCATGGACTTGTAATTGTGGGTTTTTCACTACCACAGTAGAAGTAATAGATCAGCTATTGTGCAATAAAGCAGGAAGAAGCTCACAGTGAAAACACACGAGTTTTCTTCCTACTTATGTTACTCACAGTATGACACTTGGCAAGTCATTCATTCTCTCTGGGTCTTAATGACCTAATCTACAAAATGTGAGGCTGAACTAATAAAGTGGTTTTAAAATATTCTTGGGGAGGGGGAAGGGCAAGCTGGGTCAAAGAGAGACTGGCATGGACATATATACACTACCAAATGTAAAATCGATAGCTAGTGGGAAGCAGCCGCATAGCACAGGGAGATCAGCTCGGTGCTTTGTGACCACCTAGAGGGGTGGGATAGGGAGGGTGGGAGAGAGGGAGACGCAAGAGGGAGGAGATATGGAGACGTATGTATATGTATAGCTGATTCACTTTGTTATAAAGTAGAAACTAACACACCATTGTAAAGCAATTATACTCCAATAAAGATGTTAAAAAATAAATAAAAATAAAGTAAAATATTATTAATTGGTGAAAAACTTATTTTCAATGAAATATTAAGTGGAACCCCAATACATAAGATAAATAAAAGGTTTCTCAGTCATATAAATTTATTGTTTACAACTCAAATTTGTAACATTTCTTTAAAATTCAATCAGTAAGTATAGAGGGGCTATATTAATACAAACATTTGAAACATGAGATTATGGGTGACGTTTGCAATTTTCTATCAGGGTCAGCATTCGGTTTGGTTGTGTGTTCTCTAACAACTTTAGGAAATTCCGATGTTCAGATGAATCACAAAAGATTTCTTGCAAATTGAATGAGTACTTTAAGAGCTTGCCTTACAATCTCATTAACACTCTTCAATTAAAACAAAGAGGGCAGGAGAAGATTTATTCTTCAGAATATTGTTTCTGTTGTAAGTGCTCTATGCTAAAATATATCTCTTTAAAAGTAAATTTGAATCAGGCATTTGCAAAATCCCTGAAGCACATTCTGCAGGATAAAATATACAAACCAATCAGATACTAGAGTATTCCTTCCAGATTCATAAATTTGAAGATTAATACATAGATCCCACTAGGATCACTTGTGATACTCCTGGGCTGATAGGACCTCCCGTGGCCACTGATTTGGTGAAGTAAACTGGATCTCATTCATTTTTCTTGAGAAAAGGACAGATGGAAGAGGAGGAATGGGAGAAAATAATCCTTGATAGAAATAATCCTTCAACAAAAGTACCACTTTCAGCAAATATTAAGAATCTTCCTGAACTCAGGAGCCTCAGAAACCTGATAATGGAGGGGAAACAGGAAATTTGAAAAGACATATCCTTAGGCTTCCCCATAAATCCTTGACCCTGAGGGTAACAGAAGACCTCCCGCAGCTGAGTATGTATCTCTCATCAATAGTCATGAAGACCCCTCTGCTAAGGCACTGGGATGGGATCTCAGCCCACCGGCCTCTTCAAACATTTTGAAGTCACTTACTAGCCATTTCAGTAAATGAATAGGGTGACCATACAAGTTGTCACCCAAACTAGAACACCATGAGAGTGAGAGGTAGCACTGTCAATAATTAGCCTGGGACAACAGTAGTAAACTACACTGTTACCAGGCAAACTGGGATGAATGGTCACCCTGGTTAGAAACCTTCTCCTCCCCCAAGAGGAGATCCTGCTAAAGGACAGACAGTTTGCAGACATGTACCACTACTCTTGTAAAATATCAACATGTCTTCCATGAATATTTACTATTTTAACTTTAACTTAACTTTTCAACTTTTTAAACTATGCTTTTGAAGTTATTCTAAAATGTAAAGAGGTCAGTCAGCTTAAGAAGCATCTGATATGTTAAGGGAAAAAAAATTCACTTCTGAATTCAGGGGGCTGGCAATACACAAAAGAGAAGATAAAATAAATATGAAAGTTCTAATTGCTTTAATAAATATGAATTTGATTTATATCATTTATTTTAACTACATCAACATAAAATAACTAGGCTTTACATTCTTGGAAATACATGTTGGTTATAGATGAATATTTTGGGGTCCTTATCTATTTGGTTCCATTTATTGGATTTTTTCTTTAAATATGTTTTCTGTTTATATCACTCTATATTACTTGATAGAAAAGTTCACATCTTTTATCCTTCCTTCTTCCTTTTAGCTCTATTCATAGCACCATGTAGCTTATTCTTCACATGATATATTCTCTACACTGTATTAGCTAAGAATTTTAAAAGAAACTTATTATCAAATCCACAAATACTTTCCTGATTGCAAAGTTGCAAAGCTTTTTTTTTTTTTTGTCACTCTGATTACCAGCATATTTTCATCCAATGCTTTGCCACTCCTCTTTGATACCACTGAGCATCTGGGGGCTGAAATCTCTTCCAAAGCTAATAGTCAAAATGTTTTTTTGCCCTGTATCTACAGGTTATTAACTAATCTACATTTATGATATGAGGCTCATAACTATGTATTATTAGTAAAATGGAACATCCAAGATAAAAGAAAAATATTATCCCTTTTTATAATTCAAAATATTCGTGGAAGAAGGTTGGTTATTAATGATATTTGATCTAAATTGAACTTCTAGGAGTTACTTAGATATGTGTCTACAAATAAATTAGTAGTTTACTATTTATTTTAACATTCATCCATTTGAAAGTAGGTGCTGATAGTGACACGGGCTGGGGGAAAGGATGAACAGTTTTGGCCTACCTTTCTGTTTTTCCATGATTTTAAAATACACTCACCTCCTCCAAACGGTCCCCATATGACTCGGCGGATGGACTTGACCCAGTCTTCCATATCATTCTGGGTGCTCGCCATAAGGAGGTAGCTCTCATGATTTGCTGTCATCCGATCTCGATCGCCTCCTGTAAGAAGACAGGAACATTAACACATGAGTGTGTGCTCAGCCGAAGATTCCCCATCAGCAGCCTCCTAGTGAATCCCTGAAACATAAACTGTACCTAATGCAGCTAGCACTAGGTTCTACCCAATGAATCAGAAATATTTACCATGGTTTCAGCATGGGGAAAAAAAAAAAATCTGCTTAGAAGGGAAAGGCTCTCATGTTTCCAAGAGAAAGCCAGCAAACAAATGTCATTCCCCAAACAAAGCCTAGCTTTTTGTCCTAGCAACAACCCATAGGCCTGTATTAACTCATAATCCAATCTATTCACACCGTACTGCTGAATAGGGAAAAATAGCAAAAGCAAAATGAAAGATGGAGAAGTGGTCCACAGAGCCTGAGTTTTCATTCCAAGCAAGCGCAGAACAGTCTGAGTCTGCTCAGCGCACACAGTGAGGCCACCGGGCACATCATGTTTGAGTACGAGTCCCAGGAAAGGGAAAAGAGCCACATGTGAGAATCTGCCCCAGAGGTCCTCCTCTGCGCTCTGTCCTGGAAGGCGAGCCTCTTCCCCCAGATCATACCTTCAGGGGGACACACAGAAGAAGACACAAGCCTGGCCAGTCTCAACGACCAAATTAACACCCCAGATGGCCCTGCCACCTAAGGGTTAGCTTTAGGAAACCCCAGCAGTACCTCCTTGCTTGCTGTTTTCTCTTATCTCCCCCCTTCCCCGCCCCCGCACTGGCCGAAAACAACTCATACACTTTAAAACCTTTATAATCTCTAAAATCAACTTTGAAATGCTGGAGATCTATAAAGCATTTTTATGCTTAAAGGAGCATTTCTGAAAACAAGTATCAGTGACTGCACTGCTTCATTCTCTTTGAAAAAACTAGTGTGGTTCACAGAAGGAATAATTAAGAAAATGGACCATTAAGTATTATTTAACTGAATTCTGATAATATTTCAGCATTATACTGACTGCTAAGGTGCTCAAATCATCTATGAACAATTTAATTTTCACTAAGTGCTGTAAACTTGCAGCCTTGGGTTGGATTAATTCATATCGAAGTATTTTATTTGTTTAAGACATTGTCGTTGTTTGTTTTTAAGTGGATCAGAACAGATGCCAACTGTTCTAATTCACAACCCTTCAGTTAGTTCTGAGGGCCAGGTACTGCAAGTTGCAACTGAAGGGGCTCAAAAACAATCTCCTTTGTGAGGAGCGTGCAGCCTCCAATAGGCCCCGCACTTCCTATTCTTTCACATCCAATCTCATTCACAAAGCTCTGAAAACTCTAGGCATTTGAGTTTGTGATCTCCGAATTTTATACAAATATCCTAGGTTGAGAAATACAACTCTTCTAGCATTGATGCAAATTAACAGAACAGGTGCGAGGTCAGAGAAGTGAAATAACTTTAAGCCAACCAGCTGAACAGCCAGCACTGATGTTTTACATTTCAATACAACTGAATTTGGGGGTGTCGTGGGTGAGGGATGCCATCAAATCAGTTCCCTAATGTTTACAGATCTCTTGAATAAACAAGATGAGCCTTCTCACCTTAAAGAGAACACATCACTATTTGGGAAACAATGACCTTCTTACACCTCTAGGTCAAGCCTAGGTCAACTATCACTTTAAGCAATTTATGTCTGAAAAAGCATAGGCTCAGAAAATCAGAGAAAACCCTGCTGAAATCGCAATTCTATATTATATTAGCTGTTTAACTTCTGGGAAAGCACATAACTTCTGGAAACTCAGTATCTTTAGTCATGCTTTAGAAATAATAATCCCTATCTAGTAAATTTTTGTGAGAATTAAACGAAATGAAGTTAATATACTAGCACTGTGTTAGGCTAAAAGAGAAATTCCGTAAATATTAATTCAGTCTCATTTAACTGCCTCCCATATCTACAAATGCAAAAAGGGCATATTACATTTAATTTGACCTCAGAGACATACAATTAGTGTAGTATGCTAGTGAGTGCTTGAGAACAATTAGTCAATAATACACATACACAGGAGTTTTTATAGAAGGCTGTCTTTCTTTGATACATAACGATGCACATTGAAGTTGTATACTGTGCATGTAGGAAAATTTGCCACACATTAACTTGCATATGCATGGCTGTATGACATATAAGTCGCAGAAAGAAATAAACGACCAAAGAAAAAGATGCTTTGCTTGGCGTGGCACAGTACTAAAATTTATTCTGTTTTCTGATCCACCTGTAAAAAATTACCATTTTGAAATCAGAATATTTTAATTATTGTCTTTGCCTGGAGATTGCTTAGCAATTCAGACAGTCATATCCTGCTGTGTCACTCCCAGCCCCAGCAGAAACAGTCCTAGTAATGAGAGTGAGTGACAGCCACTGGAGTGTGTTTCTGCCTGAAAGCCAATGATGCTGTGTGCCTGACCCCTGAATCTCATTTCGACTGCCAATCACAGATATGAAATTCTCATCTGTGAATTTCATCCATTGATATAGATCTTGATTCCTCAGTGAATTAGCAAAAGACAGGGAGAAGATTTAGAAAAACTTTTTTTTATGAGTCTCAGTGGAAATAATAGACTCATTGCTAAGAATGTGATTAAAACAATTGGAGACATTTATATAGATATGAACTAAATTCTCCATGCTAAGGTTACCTGATTTCTAACTGGAGAAGCCATTTGTTCTAATTCATAATCCTTCAGTTCTGAGAGTCTGGTATTGAGCCTTGCAATTGAAGGGGCTCAAAAACAATTTATTAAATGTATAATTTGATAAATGAATAAACTCAATATTGACTTTCAACCATGTGGATCAAGTTTCACTCTGTTTGTTAATCTTTTACGGGGCTTAATGTTCCATTTACCTATTTGTGAATCTAAAATTCTTTCCAAAGGTGAAATTTAAAAAAGCAACCTTAAGATGTAATTATCACTGGAGTGAAAGTATCATAGTCATCTTCAATCCACATATATGTGTATATAAGTATATATATATTATAACCAGTATACATTCTCCATTCTTAATTTCTGCTTGAACATAAATATCTATGCAGTGTTATTTTTATTTTTAATACTACTTTAGATGATGGTGGATTTGCGCGCATTTTAAAAGACACAATGTATCAGTAAATTGTATACACCTTCTAGATGTTAGCTTGGGTTGGTAGCAATGCTTTGGTGCTAGGGTACCAACACTTCAAGCGTCTGTGATTTTAAGTTAGCCAAGTAGGTCACATCATTCAATTTTATTTGTTTATATGTAATTGAAAGTATGTGTACATTTCATTGGGATCTTCTGTATATTTGCATTTGATATGAATTTTTTCCTTCCCAGAAATAAAATAAGTTCTGTGAAATAAATTATATGGCATGATTAACTTTTGCAAAAATTAAAAAGTAGATTAAGAAAAGCTTAGTGAACTTAATAGATTAAGAAAAAGCTTAATGTAAAATTTAAGAATAGGTTAAAGAAATCTACATTAAAGTAGATGCACAGTTAATTCAAAAAAGAAATACAAATATTTAGCATATGAAAATTTCAACTCCTCTTATAATTACAAAATAGTAATTTAAAAGATAATCATATTTTTGATGAAAAGCTTTGCAAAGATTTTTAAATATTTAGGAGAAATATTGGTAATGGTATGCTAAGATATACATGCTCATTGCTTATAGGAGTATGGATAATATTCCTTATGATGCAATCACTACAATAGGATTTTGAAGAATATTTATTAATATGAGCTTTTATTATACACAAGGAAATATACAGATTTTATATATATGATATCTCTATTTTCATATAGGTAAAAAGTCAGATAAATAAGATACTAGGTTGAAAAACACAATAATTCTAACAATGATTACTGTGAATGCTAGGATTAGAAATTATTTTGCTCTCCTTTGGTACTTTTCTGTATTTTCCAGATGTTCAACCATGTGTTGTTTTATAATGCATGCATTATTCCAGATGTTCTAACATGTGTTATTTTATCAGCAAAAAAAATTATTGAAAAGAACAAATGATAAGAACTGTATGGTCATGAAAGCACTAATCAATAAAAAGCCAAGGTGAAGATAATTATTGCTAACTTCACTCAGTGTTGCTTAAAATTGTTTGGTTTTGAATTCTCACTAATTTACCTACAAACTCTTCTCCCTCTTTCCCCAAATACATCTCTGAGTACATTCCCAAGGGAAGATTTGGGACAGGAGACCAACGCTGCTCAAAGTACAGGCTACGTCACGTAACTAGGACTTTCTCAGTGAAATAGACTGCTATTTTTCTTAACTAATATATTTTAAAAAATATTTTACTGAATTTATTGTGTGGAAATTTCCAAAAATAGTCACCAAAGTAGATTTTTTTTCCTTGGAAAATAATAATTGTAAATTGTCAAAATTATGAACTAAAAAGCAAAACAATTAATCAGAAGTGAAGTATTATATGTGTATCATATAAAGATGTGTGTCATATTTTAAAGCTATACAGTGAATTACTTGTTTGTGCTTAAACTTTAAAACAAGTTGCTCAAGGAAAACTGTGGTGACCGAAATTTAGGTTCAGTTTCCAAGCAAAATTCATGGTACAGACTTGAGGGTATTTCAGTGAACACCTCTGATACTGTTAATAATTTCGAGGGCAAAATGTTTCCTTATTTCCAATTACAATTCAGGTCAAAACTAGCCCTAGTGTACTACCCATTTAATTAGAGCTTACAGAAAAATATTTAAATGTTCTAAGTAGGGTTATCAATTTTTACTCATACCATTGCAAGGTCTTAATTTTTTAAGCATTATTTCCTTCAAAACAGTTTGAGTCTTCATTAATAGTAGAGCTCTAATGATAAATTGCAAGATATAAAGTAAATTCTGAAGCATATCTGTGGAAAATTACTGAGATAGAAAAACATTTTTTCCCTTTTATGGAGAATGATACTTGGAAAACAACCAGTGTTATGTGAAGTACAAGCAAAAAAATTGTAGGTTTCTATGGATACTATCACCTCTTAATAAACAACAACAATAATAAAACAGCATATAATTTACAAAATAAAGCCAGAGAACAAATTGGCCTCACATTCAACATCATATTTAATTTTTTCATATTGTCTCGTGCATTATAGAGACATTGTTCTCTGAAAATTAAGGGTTTGGGGATGCTCTGCTAATCAAATTTTTTCCAAGTGTTTCTTCCGCAAAGGTTAATTTCAAAAATATCAGAGTGGCAAAATTTCAATGCATTTTGTCAACAGAAAATTTGCATTAATCCTTAATGAGATTTTGAAAATTTTAAAACCCTTAAACCAGAAAATGAGAATTATTAAGGCCGGTGGCTGTAATCATCATTCTGTTTGTAGTTTGCAGTCAGTACACAACAAACACATTACTAAATGTTGTCTTACATTATAATAAAATTAATGTTACATTTTAATTTCATGAATACTTTATAATACTGTTTTACATACTTCCTATACTCCTTACTAGGTTATAATCTCTTTTTAAGAAGGAATCATCCAACAACATATAGCTACATTATGTTTAAGCTGAAAATAACTATAAATGCACATTTATCAACCGATTATAGATTGATTGATATTTATTAATTATGGTAGATTTCTTTTTCCTTTTTTAAAATTAATTAATTAGTTAATTAATTAATTAATTTTTGGCTGCATTGGGTCTTTGTTGCTGCGCGTGGGCTTTCTCTAGTCGTGGTGAGCGGGGGCCACTCTTCGTTGCGGTGCACGGGCTTCTCATTGTGGTGGTTTCTCTTGTTGCAGAGCATGGGCTCTAGGAACACGGGCTTCAGTAGTTGCAGCACACGGGCTCAACAGTTGTGGCGTGTGGGCTCTGGGGCATGTGGGCTCAGTAGTTGTGGCGCCCAGGCTTAGTTGCTCCACAGCATGTGGGACCTTCCTGGACCAGGGATCGAACCCATGTGCCCTGAGTTGGCAGGTGGATTCTTAACCACTGCGCCACCAGGGAAATCCCAATTATGGTAGATTTCTAATAATTAAATTTAGAAATGATTTATTGGGAGTCTGTCTACTTGTCTACAGATATAGAAAGCACTGACCTAAAAATTCTATACCGTACAAATTATTTCTGATTGCCTTTCTACAAACTTCACTATAAGAAATGTCCAAATATGTGAATATTAGAGCAAAAGTGTTGCCTGGATCAAATTGCAAAAACAAATACGTGCTTATAAAGAAGTACTGAAAAATGGTTAAGAGTTAGGACAGTGAAAGCAGACTCCTCAAGTTCAAATTACTCATTGACTAGCTGGGAGATCCCTCAGCTTTAACTGAGGGTGATGAGTACCTGCTTCACCGTATTATTGTGAATTAATCTGATGAATAATACCATAAAATATCTTGTATAGTGCTTGGGACATACAATGCTCTGCTCTCGTTGTTATTGCCATGTATAATAATTTTGATACTAAATATTTGGATAAATTAAATATTTATAATTTGAATCTTTTAAAATGCAGGAAAGTAGTTTACTTTTGGAAATATATATATTCTGACTATATTTGTTAAGAAAAGTCCTTTCTTAGGAAAGTAACAATTTATCTTTCAAGTAAATATTGATTTTCATATAGGTCATGTTTTAAAAGTACAATTGTGATACATTTAAATGATTAATGAAAAATGTAAAACCTTAAATAGGCATAGTTTATATTTCCACTAATTTTTCACATTTCTTGGACTCATTCTATCAAAAAACCTACTATTTGTGCTGAGTACATCAACTATAAAAATGATATAATTTATTACATTTTGGGCAGTTGTTTCCCAGATTGTACTGAGCAGTCAATAGGATCTCTGTTTAAATCCAACAATATATTTTGACTTTCAATTATGTCAGAGGCTCAGAATCTAGTTACTTCCTTCTCAGCATCTAATTAAATTCTTCTGATCAAAACTTCTGAGAAATAAAATTAGAACATTTCCTTGAAAGAGCCCGAGTATCTAGAATTAAGTCTTCTAATTTAGGTTGGCTTTTTTGGGAAACCAATGAATTCAAAATTTTATCTGATTGATATAGAAGACAGGTAGCTAGAATAAATGACATGTATATTCAGATCAATGTTATTCCAACAGTGATGACAGAGATGGAAGTCACAAATGAAAGCAAGTCTTAATGAAATAATCTACAACTTGTAGCAAATGGAATGCCATTCACAGCTAAAGAAGCAAGGCAGAGAGTTTGTGGCCTTGAATGAATCTAAAATTGAAAGTGTTTTTCAATCATGAGATCCCTTAATAGTATAAATGATGACTTTAATATTGGGGAATATTGGAAAATTTTGGAGAAATGTTTTGGAGTTATACTGAACTTTATATTCTACGTGAACATAGCAATAAACTTTTTATTGCAGTGTTTCTCAAAGTGTAATGAAACTCATCTATGTCCAAGAAGATAGAAAGCAACTGAGAACTTGTTAGAAATGCAAATGCTTGGGCCCAAGCCCTACTGAATCAGAAACTGTGATGGTGGGACCCAGTAATCTGTGCTTTAAGATGCCTGCCAGAAGATTCTGATGCACCATAAAATTTGAGAATCAATACTCTTGTAGAAGAATTTGCTATAACAGGCAGAGACTATAATTTTAGAATTGGTGTATTTCAACCATACTCATCCTATTAGCTTGTATCCATGTCTTATTCTTTCATTGACAGCCATTCAACCAGAAAATATTAAGCTTTAAAGCTATGAATCATATAACTTATCTAATTGCTTATTTACATTGTAAATGATTAACACTCTGCAACTAGTTTTGCAAGGACATGTCATTCAAGTTGGGATTACTGACTAGCAAATTTGTGGGCCTCATGCATTAAAGACACCATATTTTTATCAGAGTAAACATTAGAGCATTTATTTTTACACTTGAATACAGATTCATTATACCTCTTTCCTTGGTGCTCAGAGTTTGATGAATGAAACAGAACATTGAATTTGAGGAGACATGCCATTTTTGAAGATCTAGATTAGAATGTTGAAATACGTTTAAAAAATCCTCTCATTCAAAATGATAAATCATTTTTGAATAGTGCAAAACTGCAAGATGAATAATAATATCAGTTGACAATTGCAGGGTGAATTACTTTCATATCTCTTGATTTATTTGGTTTCTACAATACCCCTGGGAGGCAAAGCAGAACATTCATTCATTTATTCAATAAATATTGATTGAGCACTTGTATTGTTCCAGTCACTCTACCAAGTTCTGAGGATACAGCAGGGAACAGAACAAAGGTCTGGACTCACCCCTGAGCTAGATATAGATTTGGAAGTCATCAGTGTGATAGTATAAAAAGACAGACCTGGATGAGGTCCCCAGGGAACACCGTAGCTAGAATAGAGCAAAAGGAGTTCAAGTGAGTGCCAACTTTTAGAGACTGAGAGAAGGAAGAGCAATCAGCAGAGAAGACTGAGAAGGTAGGAAGAGAAACAAGAGAGGCTGAGTAAAGAAAGTGATCAGGCGAGTCAAATGCTGTTGAGGGGGTTAAAGAAAATGAGGACTAAGTACAGACCACGAAATTAGGGGAAGCACGGGTCAGGGATTAGACAATATGGATATTACTGGTAACCTTGAAAGGTCAACCAGGCCAGCACAAATAAAATCATCATTGGAATGTGTTCATAAGATTATGGAAGAGATTGACATGTACAAACTGCTATATTTAAAATAAATAACCAGGAAATTCCCTGGTGCTCCAGTGGTTAGGACTCCATGCTTTCACTGCCGAGGGCCCGGGTTCAATTCAGGGCAGCCAAAAATAAATAAATAAATAAACATAAAATAAAGTAGATAACCAACAAGGACCTACTGTACAGCAGCACAGGGAACTCTGCTCATAATAATTTAGGTTATTACAGAATATAACCTAAATGGGAAAAGAATCTGAAAAAGAATAGATACATGTATATGTAAAACTGAATCACTCTGCTGTACACCTGAAACTAATACAACATTGTTAATCAACTATATATACTCCAATATAAAATAAAAGTAAAAAGATTACGGAAGAGAGAAAACAGAAACAGCCAGTATAAACAAGTCTTCTAGGCACTTTAATGTATAGAGGAGCAGAGAAATAGGGGCAGTGATGGGTGGGTAGGGGAGTTGTGAGGACAAAGGGATTTAAGATGAGAAACATTACAAAATGTTATATTCTTATGGGAATTATTCACTGGAGAGGGAAAAATTGATGATGTATCAGAGAAGAGGTTTAAAGACTCATCCATATTTCTTTAAAGCTGTGCTCAAAATTTCTCACTCTCCTTAGAATCTTTAATAAGGTCTGACAATTAATATAATTGATTTCCCCTCAAATTTTATTACTTTCAAAATATGTAAAACATCTAGAAGAGAATCATTGAAAGAAAAAGAAGTCATATAGAGCAGCTGTTTCTTCACAGCTCTGCCTGGGGGCAACGTAAGGAGGGACTAAGGTTAAACTGATAAATCATTTTTTCAAGTTAAATTTTACTATTTTTATTTGAACACAATTTTTAGTTATTTGCTCAATAGGAAACTTCTGGCAACTTAATTGGGACAATTTTCTTTATACCTTACTAGTTTTAACTGCCACAGATGCTAATTAACCAATTTTACATAGCAGCAGTTACATAAAATGTGTTTGGGGGACTTCCCTGGTGGCGCAGTGGTTAAGAATCCGCCTGCCAATGCAGGGAACACAAGTTCGAGCCCTGGTCCGGGAAGATTCCACATGCCGCGGAGCAACTAAGTCCGTGCACCACAATTACTGAGCCTGCGCTCTAGAGCCCATGAGCCACAACTACTGAGCCCACGCGCCATAACTACTGTAGCCCGAGTGCCTAGAGCCCGTGCTCCGCAACAAGCCACTGCAATGAGAAACCCGTGCACCCCAACGAAGAGTAGCCCCTGCTCGCCGCAACTAGAGAAAACCCTGTGCACAGCAACGAAGACCTAACGCAGCCAAAAATAAAAAAACAAATAAATTTATTTAAAAAAAAAGTATTTTGGTATATAAAAAGAATTGATATTTTAAAATAAAATGCTATGATACATAGCTCAAAATTAAATTATTCCTCTCAACAAATGGCAACTAGCAATCATTGTGATAGTATAAAACTAAGAATAACTCTTTGACTTAGGTTTAAATTCTGTTCTCTTAAGCAGCTAAAATTAACTTTGCAATCAGAACAGCTCAACTGTACACTGTGCTTTGTCTCCCATAGTTTATGAATTTTCTGAGTTTCATGAGCTTTCATGTATATATGTTTGGGAGGGTAAGATGTAAAATTTGCCTTAAGGATCTGGAATTTGAACCTAGCCTTTCAGGTAAAGGCACACTGCTTCATAAAGCACACATTTATATAATGTGTCAAAAACCTAAACTGACAAGATCATTGGTATTTCAGAACTATTATCACTTCCACTGGTAAGGATTCTTGGGAATATTTTCCTAACTTGCTTGATAGAAATATATTACACGTTAACTCTATGATTTCCTTAAGTGTAACCTGTTTCCACAATGAATGTTGAAAAGAGTCTCTGTGTTCACTCAGTTAATTCCTCACCCTATGTCTGGGGTTAGGAGTGTCACGTAATTGTCCCATTCTAATTACATATAATTCCAAGACCCTACAGAAGGAGTAGGCTCAGAAGGGCACATGTTCCTCCCAAACTGACTACAGACATAGAAGTTCCTATAAAGAATACTATTCCATATCTACTTCTTAATCCAAATTTAGAATGGTTAACACTGCTAGAAGGGCTACAAAACACAGATTTTCTCTTTTTAGTTCTCATATTGGTGATATGAACACATTTTAGGATGATTTCTTTTAAAATAAACACATATGAATACACATACATAACTGCACTGAGGTTGATTATAGATCATTTGATCTATTCCTTAAAACATGACTCCTTGTAGGCAAGACTTCTTAATTCAGTCTTACACATTTCAAAAAGCTGAATTTCCTTTCAAAGTCTCTGGAATTAAAAATTTTCACTACTTATGATAGGTTAATCCATCAGTTTTCAGTACCTTCAATATAATGACCATACACTCAGGATTAATAAGTCAGATAGGAAATTTTATTATTAAAGAAAGGTGTAGGATCACTTCAAAGTAAATCAGTTGATGAAGAGATGGTTTAAAACCAAGTAGCATATGTGTTGGCAGAATTCAACTAATACAAGTGAATATTTGAATTTTTGAAAGAAAAATATTTATGGAATCTAAATGCTTGAACATAATAGGTTGGCAAGTATTCATTACCTACTTGGAAAGATATTGGTAGATCTCTATGTCTGCCTTGGAAGGTGTCAGAAATACTTATGAGAATTAAACATACTATATGGTTTAAAATGATTCAGGGATTTCAATTAGTGTATAGACAGTGTTTAAGTATTTAGAGAAATCTAATTTGTCAAATTCATGTTTATTGAGCTTTAACCAAAAACAAAGAAAAGTTATTTTTAAATCATAACATACAATTTACTAGATTTATATATAAAATAAGAAAAACTGGAACTATTATTGAAGGCTCAGAAAACTCTAGGGTTCTACATCTTTAATTAATGGAATATTAATTTAAATACAAGTAGTATTGAGGAATGTTTGCCTAACAAAAGGCACCCCTCTTAAACAATTTTTAAAAAAATCCTTGATGGACACAAATTAATTTTAATGCTCAGAAATATATCAAATCCATCTTACTAAAAGACTAAACTTCTTTCTTTTTACTCCAAATTGGATTCAATCTGGCTAATTATATCAGAATTATTATAGAAAGATTTTTCTTGGGCTTTTTAAAAAGTTAATTTTATAATTTTAGGTAATATTAAGTAAGCAAATGGATGAAAATCTGAAATTCTGCCATAAAACTATGACTCCCCATAACCATTTGCAGGCAGAAAACATAAATATGGAGTCATGTCTAAAAATCACTTATAACAAATGAGAACCATATTAAGAGAACCATAATAGAGCTAAAAAAAACTTAGAATATTTCAAGAATTCCTTCCTACTTCTCAAAATAATCTGCAACTACCTCCAAAACCTTATAAAATAGTGATTGTCCTTAGCAAAGAGAAGTATAATGCCCACTCAGGACAACAAGAGAATGTTCCAAGTTCTCATAATTATCCACTTAACCACAAAAATGTTATAAATTAAAAAAGCCACCTAGCTTTTATATGAATTTGGATAACTCCAAATGAGAATTTAAAGGGTAACAGAGGCAAGGAAAAGCCCCTAGAAAATGCTCTCAGACCTTTCACACTGTTTCTGTTTTTCTGTTATGTATTATCTTTCATATCTACTACAAATATCTACTTCTTTGAATTCCTAAAGCTCTACAATTTTCTAGACACATGCAATAAATCAAAATTTGATCCTGCTTGCGGATAGATTGATGCTGTGCATCTCATAATTTTAAACTGAAGAGCAATCAGCCAGAATCCACAAGTCAATTCAACTCAGCATACCGTTATTAATTAACATTTAATGAATACCAACGGGTGTCTGCAGTAGCATTAGAAGTCAGTAAATCACTTGCTGTTTGGGGGCATGTAGTCTAATTCATATATAATTACCAATCTAAATCTGACTAAACTCTGAATACAGATTGGCAGATCAATGGACATATTGTTAAGCTAGAGGCAAGATTCCTAAAAAAAAAAAAAAAAACCCAAAGAGAAACAATAGAATACTTTTTCAAATATAATGTAAGAAAGTCACCAAAGAGGTAGTAGATATATGTATGCTATCTTTCCTGATCTTTTGTGTGGTGGGTAGGACATGGGGGCAAGGGCATAAAATGAATGGATTGACACACATATGTTTATATATATACATCAAGATAGAAAAAGAAAAGGGATATAAAGCCAGTTGTTTACTGAAGAAGAATGTTTTATAGTAGAAAGCAAGATTAAATCAAGGTCACTGAGTTTCTCTTCAGTAGAGTCCATAAAATCTCAAAGTTAGCAAACTCACCATTTTAGATACTGGAAAAACCTGACCCTTTTCAGAAGATGTGAAGAAAGAAAGCCTGAACTACCTGTGATAGCTGTTGAAAGATCTTTCTTGAATAACTTAATAGAGGATTAAAGGATTATATGACTCCATTCACTGAACATTATTATTTATTGCTCTTTAATATGCATACAAGTTTGACCTCAAGCATATTGAAACCCATGAGGAAGACCTCTTGACGGTTTACAACATATTGAAAAGAAAGAAGTGAGCAAAAACAGGGAAATCATTCAGTACCAAAACTAGATGCCAGCAGAGAACAACCATAAATGGGAAATAGTGGGATTACTTACCGACTATTACAAGTGATCCACCACCCAAGACAAAAGTTACCATATGAATCCAAGTTAGAAACTTAATTTGTTGATGATTTGTTTGTTTGCCCTTTTAAAAATACTGAACTGGTTGATTTACAATATTGTGTTAGTTTCAGGTGTACAGCTTCTGATTCTTTTCCATTATAGTTTATTATAAGATATTGAATATAGTTCTCTGTGCTATACAGTAAATTCTTGTTGTTTATCTGATTGTTTGCCTTTATTCTATAGTTTCTCAGCCTAATAACAGGTTATTATTTTGTAATCTAGAATAAGAATTTGGAAATAATAGTCTCTGTGTCTAAAGAGAGTACTCCTAACAACTGGACATAATTATTGGTACTTTTTGTACATTGTCTCATTTAATCAATAAAAGTAACCTGTGAGGTAAGAATTACTGTGCCTGTTTTACAGATGATAAAACTGAGCATCAGAGAGGTTTTGTTCATTTCCCAACATCACATAGCTAGTAAGTGGAAGAGCTGGGGTTTGAACAGGTTTCAATTTGACCCCAGAGGCCAATTTTCTTTTCCCATTATTATTGGTTTCTTCAGAATATGCTTGCTCTATGCTGTTTGCTCTTTCAGGAATCACCTTGTGCTCTCTGTATAGCATTTCCTTCTTCCTTTCTTCATTAGAACCTTTAAAGATTTTACCCCAGGGAGAAACCCTGCTGGCTTTCCAAGTAAAATTGGTCCCTCCCTCCCTGACTTCCATAGCATTTTGCATGTATCTCTGGGATAGCACTTGTAACATTACTTGGTAATTAAAGCGGAGTGGCATCATATAGGCATTTGACTTACTGAATTCAAAAATCTGTGTTCCTTATTAATTTTTTAAAAGAAAGTACTACCCTTAGTGGTATAAATTTCCAAGTATCAGGACAGGTTCCATTAAGAGAGAATGTGCTAGATATCTTCCATGTGCCTCTTCAAATACACTCTGCACTTTTCCACCCAGCTTCCTCCCAGGGAGACTAACTTGCATGGATGATAGTACTGGATTCCCATCCTTATAGCTTTCCACTGGGTTGGGCCAATAGGCAGCCATGGAAGGGATAGGAGGGAGGAAGAAGTGTGAGATCAGGGTATTTATTTCCCTGGCTCCCTAGCTCTGGGGTTGCCTTGAGTCAGCTCTGTATTCTGACCAAAAATCACTACTGGACCCTAGAAGACTTTACTACATGGCACCCTTTTTCAGAGTTCCACTAAGATCTCTCTGCCATTGCCCCTTAGACGGCAGACTGGAAAAGCTCTTTCACTGTTATCAGAGCCAGGTTATTTCACTATTGTTTATAATCCCGCACAGCCTATCCACACTTTTTAAGTAATACCTTTGTATAGAAACCTTCTTCAAATTATGCTAATTTGAGTTTGTCACCTTTTTCAATTGGGACTCTGATTAAAACAGTTAAGCTTAAGTAAGTGATGCATTTTTCATCTTTTAAGTCACAGCATTCTCCTCATTTCTAAAGCCTAGATATGTAGCAACCTCAGTGCAAAGAAGAAACGATAAACTTACAATTAATTTAATGCCACACCTATTTAAATTTTATATACTTTCGGGATTGCTAAGACACTGTGAGGAGTACAGAACGAATTTATGATATGCTCTCTCCACCAGGACATTATAATCTTATTAAGGAGACAAAGCATGACACGGAAGAAAATTATAAAGAAAGCATGAACTGAACACAGTCAGGTGCAATCATTTATGATACAGAGAATAAGAGGTATCATTTGTTAAGAAAGTAAGAAATAAATACTGATTTATGTAATCAGGAAGAATGTTCTGAAAGCGGGGGAACTTGAAAAGTGTTTTGATAAACAGTCTCCAAGTCCAGGTGGCATTGTAGTCGGGGAGGGAATGTAAGTGCATGTGGGGCTCAGTGTGTCTGAAGACCTGACTCAGATGTCCCTTCTGCAGTGAAGTTGCCTCGAACTGAGTTGGCTTTCCCATGCTCTGGACTTCTTCCAGCCTATGACTAAGCTCTGAGAAGCTCTGCAGCCCCCACAAGATCCTTCTCTTTGGTCCCATGTCCCTGAGCCTTCCTTAGTTCTTCCTGTATATTGCCATCTTTTTCCAGGCTAACTGTTTGCAAATAACTGCTTCATTATTAGAAGATTCCTGAGAGAGAGAGAGTAGCAGCAAGGCATCACTTTCTGGATGAGTTCATCCTCAGCAACAGGACATGGCAGGTACCAAACTAGTGAAGAACCATTGATACAAAGATGATTAAGTCACAGTTCTTGCTCATAAGTGATGTGCCATCTAGTAGAGGAAATTAAGAAGTATATGAATCTCCACTTTCTATTCCCAATAAAAGCAGGGGCATCGTGGGCAAATGCAGTGCTTACACATATACAAATGTATACATACACTCATATATACACTTGCTCACACACAACACTTTTGCTGGGAACCAGGTATCAGACAGAAATTCATTTGCACATAAGCTAATAAAAAAGAGAAAATATATAATGTTGAAATCATTCACGAAGTCAACTTCAAAGAGTTTGAAGTGCAAGATCCTAGATAAATATCAAGATAATGCTTCTTTGAATTGAATTCGTTGTGATGGATCTAATTAGGTTTCATAAAGGGATTCAGGTGAGAAAAATATATTGAACATTTAGATACATGTATAATTGTAAATAAAATAAACCAGATTTGTTTTGCTATCCATTTTTAAGTTGGCAGCTATAGGAATACCAAATGATAAGTTGGCCACAGGGGGGCTTTCTCTTTTTCTTAGAACCTGGGAACATATTAACACTAAGAATATATTAACAACTACAAAGAAGCAAGGTGGTAATATGAAAATTCAATACAGGGGCTCAGAGTTTGGTCAAGGCTGAGTCACTATTCCACAGTAAGATGTCTGAGCAAGCAAGATTTCTTGCAAATCATGTTTAATTTTCTTTTCATTTTGCATCTACAATGAAAATTTTAAAAAATCAATCAGTTCCTTGCATATTCAGTCTCCCTTTTCACCAATACGTGCCCTCTTGCCAGGACGTTAACCTTATCCTTCATTTAAAATATAAATAATAAAAATATCTCTCTGATTCATAAGGAATAGTGTGGACTGGTGCGTGAGGGGAACCTGCCTTGACTAAGACCCCTGTTTAAATACAGGAGATCACAAATTTCATGTAGCTCAGCCACATCTCCTTTATCCCGCTCCTCATGAAATTTTGGCTGTGAATCAACCTATTATTGACTTTCAGCAATGCTGGAAACTTTACTGCTGTTCAATATTATGCACTAAAAAATCTCAAACGCTAATAATGATGAAACTGTGATATCTATTATTTACTATATGAAATATGGGGTCAGTATGGTGATTTTTTTCTCTATGATTTTCCATAAACCTTTTGAGTTTTCAGCTTATTTTAGTTTGTAGAGCAAAGATTAGAATGGTACAAAATTTAAGGAGCACCAAAATACTTAGTAATCAAGATAAATGATATTTTAATAACATATTTAACAGAAACAAATTAACATAAAAAGTCCATCATGAACAAAATATCAAAATAAAGGCAAGATCACTATTCCTGAATCTTCCTTTTGCCTTAGGTTCCAATATCACTATTACTGATCCTGGCCCTGTTAGTTTGAATATTATCAACCCCAACTAGTACCTTCTTTCTAAACCCCCTTTTCTGCCAAGTGAGGATACTCCCTGTCTTCCCAATGATATGGCCGTCACCATTTATTTGACTCTGAGAAACAGCAGAGAGTGATATAAGCAACTTCCTCACATAAATGATGGGTTTTAGTATGCTGGAAAAATCTATAATGTACACTTTGTATGCTGGTAGTGGTTACCATAATTCTGAAATATTTATGATGGGTTTTCCCTATCTTTCTTTTGTGAGAAGACTGAAGAAGAAAAACAGTGCCTGCATAGTCTCTCTTTATTTTAAGGCTCCTGCATATAATACAGCTCCTGGACTAAACAATGTGTCTGGCCTCTAGCACCGGGTTAAATACAGCTTAGCAGTGACCTTGTGCCAAGATGAAATGAGCCAATGGCCTTATTTCAGCTCCTTCTTGGCAGATGTCCATTGTACTAATTGGCACTGAGGTGACAGCACCATGAAACAAACCAAGGTGAATTAAACGTGAAAAGTAACCCATGAACACAATTTCAGATCATCTACATACTTGAAACCAGGCTTATGAAGTTTTATTTTTCTTTGCTTCACTAAATGTGAGGGGGAAATTAACTGCTTTTGACAGTCCTGCTATCATTATAAAGTAGAGTGTTCTTTATATGTAGTTAAGAATAAGGTACAACAATGAGCTTATGTTCCAGGTAAGACTGATGTTCAATGGAAACCAAACACAAGGGAAGCTTCTCCTCATACAAAACACATGGAAGCAGGGCTCTTCATCTACTTGCTTAACATTTTCAATTAAATTCACTGGGTAAAAAGCACAGTCATTTTCTAAAAGGGAAGAAAGAATTGGAACAAGAGATGATGGGGCAGATGAAGGAAGAATGGAAAAAGGAAGTGTACAGTGTGAATACAGATACAGTACGTAAGTCCATTACCACAACTTGTTTTTAAAACTCTAAACAACAGATTATGTTTTCTGAAAATATAAGAGGATTAAAAAACAATTTCTTCTACTTAAATGAGATAATGTACACAATGTGCTTAGCTTAGTGACTGGCCCATGTGACCTGAAAAGATGCTGATTAACAAATCACCCTCTTTTCTCCCCTTTTCTGGAGAGTAAAACTAACGATTCATTGTCCTCCTTGTTTGATAACATTTTTCAATGTTATGGAAATGCTTCCTTTCTTAGAATTGTGACTATATCTCTACCTCCAAACCCAAAACTTCTTTAATACTTTTTCCTAATGGAAGACAAGCACACATTAAATATAATTCAAACTTCTTCTGAGCATATTACATTAAATTAAAATACTCAAGTAACTAATTTTGACAAATTCTCTGTCACCTGAGCCCTGACCATAATTTTAGATCTGATCCTCCAATTAAAGGCAAGAGTTAAGCATTTGTAATTTGTTTTTTACCAGTCTATTTGTAAAGTCTTGTGACGTGACAAGGAGCACTCACCAACAACTTGTTTGCTTCCAAACTTCAATTCAGCGGATATTTAAGAATATGGTGAAAAGAGCACTTTTTTAGTAGTTTAGCTTCACAGAACCATTATTCTGTTCAAGAAATGGCCACTTAAGCCACTGAAACAAACCACTTATATGTACTTATTTATTTGCTTTCTTTTTGATTGTTTCATGCAATCAGAAAATAAATCGTACAAAAATAGAGTGACTCTTTAGTATTTAATTTTTAGATGCCATTTAGGCAATAGAAATATTCCATTCATAGGTCTAAACAAAGGTAAAATAATTCTCAATAGCTTTGAATATTGCACATTCTCAAAGACATCATAATCATATTGCATTAAAAAACAGTACTGATGTAAATAACAATTTGGATCTTGTTAAATTTTATTTAGTAGCATTTCTCAAAGGACATTCTGGAGAAAATAGGTTTAACCATCTAGCTCTATACTCAATATTTTGTAATAACCTATAAGGGAAAAGAATCTGAAAAAAATAGATATATGTATATTTATAACTGAATCACTTTGCTGTACACCTGAAACTAACACAACATTGTAAATCAACTATACTTTAATAAAAAAATAAAATAAAAACACCACTGACAGAAAAAAATAAGTTATCCAGGAACAAATCCATCTGAAAAGCTACAGGTACACTAAATTAAATAGATTTAATTTCTGCAGAACTTCTCAGTCTCAATATTTAAAAATGTTCTACGAAAACTCCAAGAAAGGATAATATGCAGGGGATCCCTTACATACTTGCCTATAGAAATTTTTCTTTGCAAGTCATCTCAAGGGATTTGTGTTTTATGGCATATGCCTTAGAAAATATTGCTTTTTATGCAGTCATTATACTGTACTGATGTCTAGAGTACATATAAAAATCATCTGGGGAGGGTTTTAAACAACTGGGGTAACTGGGTCTAATCCAGATCAAGTGAATCAGAATCTTTGAGGATGAGACCAGAAATTTGTATTTTTAAAAAAGCTCCTAGGGTAGTTTTGATGTTTTAAACACCCTGGGTTTTTTGTTTGTCTGTTTGTTTGTTTGTTTTGGTTTGGTTTGGTTTTGGTTTTTAAAGAATGCTTCAAAATATAAGCAGTTTTAAATCTTGAAGTTGTACATTGCTGTAGCTTCACATTACTAACAGTGGAAGTTTTCAAATATATCTCTTTACAGAGTTAACTTAATAAAATTTTTATACTTATTGAACTACATTCTGAAAAGGATACACCAAAATATTATGGCTATACAATATAAGAGTCCTAAGGTGAACAAATTACAAGATTTTTAATAAGAACAAAAACTAAAAGCTCACTTTTAAGTTGCAATAGCCTAGCTGCAGTAAAATCAAATATAGTATATACCAGTGCTCTTAGCATTGCCATAGGTCCAGCATATATCAGAAGATTTTTAGATTTTAGATGCTTTAGACCAAAGATCAAAATGTTCAGTTAATTAGAAAAATTCTTTGACCTTGTTCCCCTCTATCACATGGACTTTAGAAGTATACAAATTTCTCATTTAAGAAAAAGTTAAACACAGTGTTTTTAATCTTTTCCATAAATCAGAAGAACTATTTCTCAATAAACCCTTTGTTACATCCTCAGTTGATTATTCTTAAAGCATGCATGAAAATAATCTATTTACTAGGGAAAAAATCAACAAACTGAGATATGGCACAGAACAATTAAACCTTTCACCAAAGCCCAGGTCAATTTCAACCAGAAAATATTAAGTTTTCATCAAATTATAAAACTCTGGTCACATCTGATTGACATTCTGTTCCAGAGGGTACTGATCAGTTTTTTAAAGCGGATTTGTGACTCAGCCCAAGGGGAACATGTTACAAATAAGGGCCACCCATGATTACCAGACCGTGGAGGTTTTATTTTCTTCTCTCAGCCAACCTTAAAAATGAGTGGCCAGTTAAAAGCTGGAAGGTGGGCTTCCCTGGTGGCGCAGTGGTTGAGAATCTGTCTGCCAATGCAGGGGACACGGGTTCGAGCCCTGGTCTGGGAAGATCCCACATGCCGCGGAGCAACTAGGCCCGTGAGCCACAATTACTGAGCCTGCGCGTCTGGAGCCTGTGCTCCGCAACAAGAGGCAACGATAGTGAGAGGCCCGCGCACCGCGATGAAGAGTGGCCCCCCGCTTGCCGCAACTAGAGAAAGCTCTCTCACAGAAACGAAGACCCAACACAGCCAAAAATAAATAAATAAATAAATAAATTTATTTAAAAAAAAAAAAAGCTGGAAGGTTATTTGAGACAGGGAACTATGATGTTGTATCAACCTACATTGGAAGGTACAAGTGTAAAGGCACTAGATCCACTCAATGTGACCATTTGGAAACAAAACTTCCTGGGAAAGAAAATATCATAATCTCTAAATTAGACCAGTAGGCTTCAGTTGTTACCTATGTGTGCTGTCTGAGTTGATAGAGACTTTAAATCAGGAGTCTCTACCACGATGGAAGTGTTACATATTAAATACACCCTGAAGAGTAGGATTCAGTCAGTATAACCTAAATGCCATTTACAGTTTGGTAAATATGTGGCCAACAGAATGAACCATCTCTTCTGGTCCGTAAGGCTACAATGAATATTTACTTTCTGTTTGGCAAACAAATAACTCCTTGGCTGCAAGCTGGACTTCTTGAAGGAGCAGTAGTATAACAAAGTTGTTAAAGCAACTGGTAAGTTATTTGGCTTAATTACTTTCCCATGTATCTTTTCAACTTTCTTGCTGAGTAAATAAAATACACCTTTCAAGAAGTCAAACTATCACGTAACAAACATGATTGATCCTATAATATAACATATTATATTATGGTTAGGATTCTAAAACAGCAGGTTGAAATCTGTTCACCCATTAAATGGTCTACCATGTCTACTATGTCTAGTCTACTATGAGACAGGTAGTTGAAATGTAAGGAAGGAGAGTTCTTACAGTTTCAAGGTTCTTGTCAGTTATTTTTTTTGCTCCTTGGTTTCCCATAATGGATCCTGACAAGAAACAAATCACTATAACTTTCTTACTACTCCTTTGTCAATATGAAGGAGTAAAGTTAAAATGAAGACACATCTCCACAACATAAATAACTGCCTTTGATTGATGTGCAACTCAGATTGGTAAATCATTTATTTTTTTTACTTTTTTATGATATATTTCTAGTACTAAAAACAAATTAGAAAGTATGACTGCCCTAGAAGAAGTTAAGTAATTGGCCCTGAAAAGATTTCTTTTACCAGAAGAAAACAAGGCGACTACACTTAGCGAGTGAAGATAGTGTAAATAGTAAAAGGTTAACTTTGCCTTTAAGAATGCAGGCCACTGTTGGAACTGAGAGGGCACACGGTAAGTGTAAACAAAAGAGAAAAGTAATATTTACCGTATGCCTACTATATGCCTGCCAAGCACCATGCTTGGCATTTTCACACATTTTACTTTATTCAAGTCTCAGAATAATCCTACAGTGGAGGTTTTATAGTGTCTATTATACAGATGAGATAACCGAGGAGTAGAAACATTGAATACTTCTTTGACATCCAAGAGTCACTTGTTCCTGGGCAAAGTTCTGATATTCACTGTGATCCTTTTTGTCCATGATTGAGAATTAGACTATTCTTCATGCCTACCTTGTTTTAAATTAAGTGGCAAGTTTTATGGAGAGGTCCACATAATCTTGGTTTTGTTCATAGTCATGGTAATAATTAATAAGAACACATTTCAAAGAAGGTAGCAGCAACTTAATTTTGTTCAGACCCAATTTTCCTTTGGTTTCTCCAACTCAACCATTCTGAATACCATAAAGTCTTCCCTTACAACTTTTGCCCCATTCTTGACTTTTCCTTCTTCCTTCTCTACAACAAAAGTATAACTTGTTACTAATTCAGGCACTTCCACTCATAACTCCTCTCTCCTTAGCCAATTGCTTGGATGCTTTAAATTTTTCTTATTCCTAAAAATGTAATAGGTAATCCAGGAAAAAAAAAAAGAGTTGAAGATGAAGTAAATTTGGGAAATGTATAACACCATACTGACCATAAGAGATGCTCAATGTATATCAGCATATTAAAATCTCTGAAAAGTAATTCACTCAAGCAACTTGAATACCTTGGTATACACTAGCATTTTCTAAACTTAATTGATCTAAAAACATTTGCTCCTCTTTTAAACATGGACAAATGATCTGAGGAACTCAGTTTTATAAATTAATATTTTGTATTGTACATATATAAAGAGTTCAGATCTGCTGACACAAAATAGTCTTATCTAACAGTCAGACCATAACATACACTTGCTTAAATGTCACCACCAAAACTATCCTTAGATGACTTGGTAGGGAGATGCGTGTTTAAGTAATTCATTTATCATTTTTCTGTATCAGCAAAACATGCTGCTGTGTAGAAAGCTGAGTATCATGTAGGAACTACCCTTGCTCCTCTTGGGAGCAAAATTTACTGTATTTTCTCTAGAAGAGTAGCAACATCTTTACCTTGAGTACTCCCAAGAAGATAAACAACATCTCTAAGGCCAGAAGGCTTAATCATGAAAATTAAAAATGTAGTTATAGACAAAGCTTTGCCAAATGTGGTGAAAAAAAAGAATAAAAGAGAAAGAAAAGAAACAGAAAAATAGAGAGAGATAAAAGAGACAGATGGGACCTTGAGGAAGGTTGTATGCCATCCAGGAAAGAGTGAATCTGGAGTATTTACTCTGCAGTTTATGGATGAGGACAATTATATACACTTCAACACATATACCTGTAGGACACAGAATTTTTGCAGGCTTGACATAGTTAAAACTAATATATAAGAGAGTTTCTTCACTAGCTTTTATCTCCTCAGTGCCTTCGGTAACCAGTGTTCTCCATTTCCCTCTATAAAACAGGTTTGTTTGTTACTCACGGGACCCTAAGTTTTGTGGCTAGTTCCTTTTTTGTATGCCTGCTTACTTCTGCTCCCACCAGCTGGGTAAATTGTGTTTGTTGCCAAACGTAGTATGTTAAGTCAGACTTCTTGCAAATGCCATGAAAAAGTTATTCAGTCAAGAAACTTGCATAACTTACTATACACTAGCATTTCCTAAACTTATTTGATCTGAAAACATTTACTCCACTCCAATACCTATAGACAAATGGTCTGAGGAACTCAGTTTCATAAATATTATTTTGTAGTGTATATAATATGAAGTGTTCAAATATGGAGGCAAAAAACAAAGAGGGGTGTTCTATGAAAACTAGTTTAAGGATTTGCTGTACAGGACAGACATAAAATAACGTTACTATTAAATTAGATGTGAGCAAGACCAAAGTAATTATTGGTTTTTAAAAACTCATACCTCAGTATACCTACGTGACTTTAAAAACAAATCATAGGAATCTGGAAAGGTTCTGAGCTCACATTACTTTGCAGATGTATTTGTAAAGAAACTGAATATGAAAATTACAAGTGATAAATTATAGGAGCAACTTCTGCAAAAAAGACAAGAAGAAAACCAATCATTTGACTCCTTCTCAAAGAAAAGAGCTTGGCCTCACATCAAAATTGGCAAATGCATATACATTTAAATGTTTTAAATTGGTATAAAATTTCTACATCGTGTGTGCCTTGTTTGACAGTTCCCTGCTTTAACCGAAACTTTTAGTGGAGTAATTAATTGAACATCTGCTAGTCCAAATGTCGTGGTGAAGACGGTTTCATATGTATGGCCATGATACTATGCAAAGTTATCTTATGGGTACCTGCTCTTCTTTCTAAAGGAAGCTGTCATTTTCTGCTATTGCAAGAGGAAAAATCAACAGGGTAGAGTTCAAACATGAGTGGAATTTGGAAGACTGATTTTGTTCAATACAAAAGCATCAGGTCTGGAAGCCCTGGCTCAGCATTTCTGGGCCCCAGGAGAATCTCATGACTTTGCAGTGCCAGGAACATTCTTTCTTCTGTATGAAGAAAGTTTTGGTATTAAAAATGATCTGCAGGATAAGACAACTTTAAATTCCTCACATTACTTAGTTTTGCATGTAAATGAATGTTAATTGTGCCTGCTGCATACTCTACTCCTTCTCAGACTCAGTCGAAATGATCAGCCAATCCATCCTGAATAGTTAAGAGAAGAAAATATACTGATAGAAAGGAAGAAAGCATTTGATATTAAGAATATGTAAATACATAGATGAGCAGGGGGACATTGTCAAACAGCTGTTATAGATGACTAGAGTAAGTTCTCTATTCAGTAATTTCTGTGTTTTCTCCAATCTTGCTTTGCACCACAGGTTGGAAGCATAAGCATTTTAATGCACCCATCTTTTTGTTCTTCTGGCTTCTTTGTTATGTTGCAGAACTTGGTAGATATTGCTACATTAATATTTATCTTTATTACCTTAATTATTCTGTGAATATCTTTATCATGTGAGGTTCGTCACATTTTAAAAATATTATCTTGCTGGATATGGATTACTTTAAATAGTATTATATATTACAGACGGAGATAATGAAGTTCAAAGATATTTTGGGATTTTGGAGAGTATAGGAAAGAAGTTAGACTTTTGATTTACTGTTTTGTTTAAATTTAATTTTACCTAGGAGTTGAGCAGATAATATCTGAAAGTATATTTTGTTTCCAGAACTTAAATTATTTTTGCCACATAATATCAGCCTTATTTCTTTATCACTGGATACTATCTTACTACCTTTTCACCTTTAAAGAATAATTTCTCCGTCTTCTTTTTCCTTGTTGACTCTATTTCTACATAATGGAAATCGTCAAACAAAAAGTAAAGAAATAGTGAGCTCTGAAAGTGTGCATATGAAGTGAAGATAGGAACTGAAATGTGCTACTGAACAGCGCTTGTAACACAGCCAAAGTTATTTACTGATTAACTGACCTTGTCCCAAATGCAAGGGAGGAAAAATTCTATTTTGGTTACCAATATAGTTTTGTTCTCTTCTTATTTGCGTTTGATAAATAAATTTCAAGCAATCTATCTAGTATGGAAATTTTTATTCCCTCCAAAGATTTTTTTCTTCACAAAATAGGGATTTCCCAAAATGAAGCAAAGAGTACTTTTAACTTTAAACACATTTACTAATAAGCCGGTGCTTTAAAAATTTCCAGAAAAGTTATCTGATTACTTTGTTTTTAATGCAGGATTTAACACAGTTATACCTTAAGCCATTAAAAAACTTATACACATATTAAATCCATATAAGACTGATTGGAATAACTCTTTTACATCTTTCTGGATGTTTGTATTTTCTTAAGAAAAGTAGTGAACCAACAAGAACCGAATTCTGCCAACTGGTCAACTATCCTGGTTCGATGTTTTTGAAAATGCATCAATCTTTATGCAAGTTCACATCCTGACATTCTTCTTCTTAAATGATTTACCAAGTGCATTTTTTGATCTTACATGTATCCTAGACCAACTCTACTCAGAAACGTATCTCATCAGCTCCAGCCTGAGGCAGTCATCTTGTTCTTTAATCAGGGAAAAGGGTGCAACCATGTGGATACAAATACATACCTAAGAGGGTATGTTTATGTATGTTTAGGCACGGAGCTGCCAGTGATCTATGCAAAGGGCCTAGGAGTAAAATACTATTGTCAATTCAAGCAAATCATGCTGAAGTTTTATCAGATAGTCCTGTGTCCAGCAGTCATGTACCACTGGGGAAGTTGCTGAAACTCCTTGAGCCTACCTTCTTCATGTGTAAGATGGAGATGACTTTTGTCTATTGACAGTTCTTCAAACAGGAGTATAATAATTGGCTTAATAATAAGAACAACAATGACAATAATAATAATAGTTAAAAAGAAGGCATTTCAAGAGAGATAGTAACAGTTTACTATTTTTAGACCCAATTTCATCTGGAGACCTTTCTTAAAACCAAAACAAACAAAACCAAACCAAACCCCAACCCTTCCCACCAAAAAATCCCCCAAATGACAAACCAAAAACCTAACCAAAAAAAAAAAAAAAAGTGAGCAGTAAATTGCTACATGGGAAAAATGTTGTATGCCTGTTCCATCTTCACCCCTGCCTCAACCCACAGTGGACACACATACACACACACAAAACTTAATTTTCCCCCTGCCCCGAGCATTTCTTTCCCTCCATCACTTGTCTCACTCTGCCTGTCAGTTTGACTGCTCTTCAAGTTGAAAAAAAGAAAGGAAGAAAACTGGAAAGCCATAGAAAGAAGAATAAATTATGAGAAAATATCATAAATAAAGAATGAAGAAGATAAATGAGAAAGAACAAATATAAGAATGGCGGGAGGAAGCTAAAGGAATAAGAAAGGCAGGAAGACGAGAGCCACAAGGAGAGAGAAGTGGAAAGCTGTTGGCTTCAGTGTTAATACTGATGATAACATTAATTTGTGTATCAGGACACCAAATGGAGGCCTCGCCAGTGGCCTGGCCCAGGTCACAAACCAAAATGAAGTCAGCCTGCACTTATGGGAAATGCCTCACTGTCACAGAAATCTAACACCAATCACAATCATCCAACTCAGCTTACCCTAGAAAACAGGGCCTGCCAGACTTATAAGGAAATCCTTGACCTCCTAGCCAATCATGCCCTGCTTCAGCACTGCAGTTTCTCCAGCTCTATAAACACACAACTAAATAAGCAAAAAAAAAAAAAAAAAAAAAAAAAATCTATTTACATGAAGTGTATAGAGTGGTTTACCTCACACCTGTCTTTTGAATGAATATTGACTTGAAGTGGGTGGTGCTTTTGCTTGAAAACTGATCAGTGTTCATACTAGCATTCACACTGAGAGTATGATGGAGTGGGGATTGACTTGGTGTGTCGCTTTGGGTCCTTTCAAGAAAGAACTCAACCTGTGGGAAGAAGGATTGAGACCTCCACATCTGTCCCATGATAGTGGGTAACTGCTGAAGAGGAGAAAGGATCATGTGATGTAGTGCCCAGTGCCTTTTAATCATATCATCCTCAGTATGGTACATAAGCAATGTCTAAGGTAGAAGGGTTTCAATAAAGACAATAAAATCTACAAGAGATGTTTAAACCAAACTCCATGAAAGATTTTGAGAGTTCAAAGAAGTGTACTTTATAGTGCTTTATAGAAGCGCATCCAGCACTTTATACCCCATAAGCACTCATGGGGTATAAAGTATTCACTTTAACATTGGAGCATGATAGATCATGCAGAGAAGATAATGTCTTGAATAGCAATCCAGAAAATTCTATATTTGAATAGAGGATTGAGATAGAACATTGCAATTAAGTGACATTCAAAAGAGATCCCCAGAGCAGGAGCAGACAATAACAGTTGCAACATTGGGATCTGAAAGGACAATTGAGAGAGCAAGCATGAAACACTGCCAAGGCCTCTGAGCATCAGTAGAATAAGGAGATAGTAAGGGGCAAAATATATTCGGATAGAGGAACTTTAACTCCATGACCCCCAAATAAACAAACACACAAGTAAATAAACACACTGTGCTTGCTATGCAAATGAAACTTCAAGAAGAGGAATCTGGCACCCACTTCTAAAGACATTCTAGCCATGAGCCAATTCTACAAAGAAATTCTACAACAACACTAGAGGGGAGACTTCAGGAGGCTAGAATTCCCAGCATGGGGTTGGGGAAGAAGGGTTCAAATAAGAGAAATATTGTTTTCTTGGTAGGAGATGACCACAAGAGAAATAGATGGACGTTTCTTTGAGATTGGGGGAGAAAATTCTTTTAAAGAGAACAATAGTAAGAAAGTGATTAAGAACTGGTAGGAAATCCAAAAGAAAGGTAATATTAACCTGACAATTGCCAAATGATGTTGATTACCTAATGTCAATAAAATAAACTACAGCAAATATTCCTATTACATTTCTATCACTTCATTAAAACATACAAATCTGGTTTAACTATCCCACCAAATATTCTATTTATTTAGCTATACCTGATTTCAAGGGGCACATGCTTACTTAGGAGCGGGAGCTCTTTGTGTTCCTACGTTTTTGTTTCAATAGGGTAATTATTCTTATGAATTTAGTCACAGAAGCCATTAACTTTACATTAAAGTACTCTCTACCATGGAATTAAGGTAATTGATCACTATAGACCATGATGTGAGATCTATATACAACCACTGGAAGACAGAAATGACCTATAAATCTTTCAGACAGGTTTTGGGAACTAGTATTAAATTTCCATATTATCAGGCAGGCAGCCTAGAAACAATATCAAAATACTAAGAAATAAGATGTGAATGATCTAGCACTTAGCTTTTTAAAGCTGGTTTGTTGATCATTCGTCCTCCATAAGCCTGTTAAGCAAAATTCCCGTATAATACTCTTCATTCATACATTGTAGCATTTGTCTTTGGAATCAACTCTGACTTCAAAAATGGAACAGACAGAAGTCAGGCTGGATACGTATTAAGGAATTAGGAATTAGAAATATGAATTCTGCCATAAAATATGGATGCAGAACATCCCATATCAATAGTTGCAAAAACTAAAAACTAAAAAAAAAAAAAAGATCTCCCCTGCAAAGAGTTTTTCTCAGGAAACAAACACAAAAGATGGAAAGCCCAGATGCTCAGAGGGCATGGGACGAATTCCATGTCACTTTTATGTGTGCCTTTCATGAGTGTCTTGCTGGTTGGATCCCAGGTGATCTTCTTTGGGATCAATGCCTTTAACATGAGAAACTGGTCATAGCACAGACTAATTTTCACAGGCTGCGTCAGTCCTGGTTCTAAACTCACCAGTGTAAACTTCTCCATGGCAAGCTACAGAAGCTGGCAGCAGTAAATAAGTAAATTATATCCTTCATTTTGATTCCTTTACCAGTGCTCTGTTTTGTCTCCTGCCTGTTAAATACTGTAAAGAATAATGTGGGGTTTAGCCATCCACTGTCATTAAATTCCTAAGTTGTTCAACTTTGCCTAGAGTTGACAAAGGAAGATGAACAAAATTTCCACCATTAATCATGTTGTCTGATGTGGATGTGAAACGGAGCAGGACCCTATGGTCCTTGCCCCCTATGTCCTCAGCCTGCCTTTTGTCTGTGGAAAAACTTTAGCCAAAGAATAAGTTTAATCAGAGAAGTGAGAAAATGCAGATAGAAAGGAAAACAATCCAACAAGACTAAATAATAATAGTGTAGTCATTAAGCATAGTCAACGACCTTTCGTTCCTCTTCAAGGGCTATAGATAATATTCTGAGCCATATCCTTTTAGCTGTCTTATAGAGACTAAAACTCCCACCAGGTGGAAGAAGTTTACGTGACAACCAGATCGTAGCCATGATGTAAGCTGCCACATTTCCAAGAACTGGTCTCAAAGAAATGGGAACAAACAGACCCTGGAACTGAAGATTAACTGTACTTAAAACAATCAAGATGATGCTGATCAAACCACCGCATGACCAATTTCAAGATGACTGTCAGAGCTGACTGTGCTGTTTCTGCATGTAGACCCCTCCCTTAACCTACGAAAACTCTTGCCCACTGATTGTCGGGGTGGCGAGGGGAGTGGGCCTTTGGACAGGAGTCTGCCCTCCTCCACCTAGGTTGCCCGCCTTGGAAATAAAGCAAACTTTCCTTTCCACCAACCTTGCCTCTTTATTGGCTTACCGGACCCCCACTTTCGGTAACAGATGAGCCTATTGTGTCTTCAAAGACCACCAGAAGAACGTTAGTCATAGAGGAGGAGAAGAGGAGAGAGTGGACTATATGCACTTTTCTTGGAACCTCTCCCTTACTTTTCTGGTTGTTTCTCCTCCTCCTCTCCTTTTGGATAACTTTATCTTCCCCATAAATAGTGACCTTCTGGTGTGAGGTTCTCTCTGAGGAATCTCATTTGCTTCTGCAAGCTTGGCTATTAACCCTGGTGTGATGGCTCTTAATTTTACATCTCCATCTCTTATGTAGATGAAAAATGTACAATACTGGGTTCAAACATAAAGTATCCCCAAATAAGAATCATCAATTTCACCCCCAAATCTGCATTTTCTCTTGCCTTTCTTATCTTGTTTGGAAGTTACTCTAGTCCTACTGTACGACTCTTTAATCTCCCCATGGATGTCCCAGACCTTATCAGTCACTTAGCCCTGTCAATACCACTTCCAAACCACTTCGTTGCACCTCTCCAGTTTACACCTCTCACCAACTGACGCCCACTTCCCTAGTTCAGGTTGTCATTATCTCTCACCTAGATTACTACACTGTCTCCTCACGGTACCCCTATCTCTGATACCTTCCATTAGCAATTCCACTGCCACATTGACCCCATGCAATCTTTAGGATAGACATTTGTTAAGTGTGTACTTACTGATGCCTGCCGACTCTGTTCAGGGATTTAGAAGTGTTTGAAACAAAGTTCCTGTCCTAATGGATTTTGCATGCTACTGTCATAGATTTAATTTGATAATTCCTCTGATTAAAAATCTTTGATAGCAATCCATCATCAGAGAGCAAGGTCCCCAGTTCTAGAGGCACACAAAGCCCTTAACAATCTTGCTTCAAAAATATTTCCAGTCCTCTTTTCAATTGCAATCTTACTCTTCTCACTTTTTAAAAAATTTTTTATTTTTTTATTCTAGCTGCCATTGCCTGGACATGCTTTTATTTATGTATTCCCTCCCTCCCTCTTTATTTATTTGCAAAATTTCTATTAAAGACCTAGCTAGGAAATTTCACTTTCAGTGAAGTTATCCTCGCTGTTCCAGCCAAACTTAATTGGCGCCTCCTTTGTGTCTGTTTGTTCATGCTTCTATCACTGCCTGTATTCACAGAATATTACAATTCTTTGCTTGCATCTGTGTCTCCCCAACAAGGCTGTCAGTTCCTTAATTGCAAAAATGATGTAGTCATCTTTGAATCTTGAGTCCCTAGCAAAGCAAAACTTCTGCCATGGTAAGAACTCAGTAAGGATTTGTCTAATGACCAAAAACAAAACAGGGGAAAAAAAGGAAGGGGAAAAGAAAGAGTGAACAGAAAGTTGGAGACAGGGAAGTCTTCAGGGATGAAAGTATTGGTAATAAAATTGTTAACGACCTTTATTTTACACTCAGTAAATGCTAAGGATTAGGTGTCATTGTTAACTGACAGCTAAGAGGAAAGACTCTGATTGTCCCCAACAGACCTTTCATCAGTCTAATGATTCTTTTGCTTCAGTTAGCTGTTCATAACAGGGAAGCTTTTCTTTCCTACAACACTGACAGCGTGTTGGGGAAGAAACTATATAGACATCATTCACAAGAAAATGAAAATTATAACCCCCTTTTCAGCACATGGATTCAGGAAATAAAAAAAGAAGAAGAAGAAAGAAGAGGCAATTAAAAAATGAATGAAACAGCAATAAAAGTCTTGGAGGGTCAATACAAGATTCTGCCAGGACTCAGATGATTTATGTATGGTTGAGACATTTGGGGGGATTAAGAAATATTGTGCTGAGGCTGCTGTTGCTACTATAAGCTGTAAATGATAGAAATACCAGGAAGTATGGCATTATTTATAGAAGAGGCCATTTCAATTGCTGTGTAAACTTCGGGAGATTGTATGTGCACTACCTTAACCAATGAGATACTTGGTTTTCTCTTGGCTTTCCAATCATTTTGCTCTGTAAACACCAGTAGACAAGCAGCTAAACAGTCACTGAAAGAAGATGTGTGGTTATCAAAGTTCTCTGACATTCAACTACAGAACTACCTTGTATACTATTTTAATATGCAACTAAGCCTAGCAGACAACAGAATAAATGGTGTTTTATTTTCATTCTAATTCCATGAGGTTTTATACTGAAAAGGAAACAATGATCCCTGGTATTTATTGAGATTTCTCCCTAAGTATTTATTTTATCTAGAAATGCTAACATTAGTTACAATTTTGTTAAGTAGGAAGGCTTATAAATGTGTAGTTTATCTGCATTTAGCACAAACAGGTGACACATTCAATAAATGTGAGAATTCTGCCTCTCTTTCCACCTTGCAGGTGACTACCAGTGTAAACAGTTTCTCAGTAGGAATGAGAAACTAAGCTCCTGTTACAGTATTACTCTATGCCCAGATAGGATTTACATTTTGTTTAATTAAAACTCTGGCATCTTCTGGATGAATTGTATAGTATATCCATCTTCTTGAAAAAGTTACCTAATACAGTTTAACAGACAGAGCTTTAATTTTTTTGACTGTTGTAACAATTGCTGCTCAGAACAATTAATGCAATAAAAATACATCTGAAGCTATAAACATCACTAGTAAATAGTAAAAATAGAACTTTCTTAAATCCAGATCACTGAAACATACCAAAAATTTCAAATGAGGGCCTCAGAAGTAAAAGATCACAAAAGGGTGAGATTTGTTTTATTATATTCAGGGAGACTAACTTGATGTGCCTGCATCTGTTGAATACCTGAATAGACAACGAATCATCCCAAATTTAGGAGGTGGACTTTGGGAGCAGGATATATTAACTTTTCCCCTTTTCCTTTTTTTGTGAGTGTATATGTGTATGCTTCTGGTTGAGATTTTGTCTGTATAGCTTTGCTCTCACCGTTAGTCCTAGGGGTAGGTCCGTCCGTTTTTTTTTTTTTACTTAAAAAAATTTTTTTCCCCTAATAAATGTTTTCTTAATAATTTTTTCCTTATTTTCTATTTTTAAAAAATTAAAAAAAAATTTTTTTAATAAGTTTTTTCATATTTTTTATTAAAAAATTTTTTTTCTTAATAAATTTTTTCTTAATAATTTTTTTCTTATTTTTAGTATAAAAAATTAATAAATCTATTTTTAAAAAATTTAAAAAAAATTTTTTTCTTAATAAATTTATTCTTAATAATTTTTTTCTTATTTTTTATTATAATTGCTTTATTTTATTTTATCCTCTTTCTTTCTTTTTTTCTTTCCATTTTTTCTCCCTTTTATTCTGAGCTGTGTGGATGAAAGGCTCTTGGTGCTCCAGCCAGGCATCAGGGCTGTGCCTCTGAGGTGGGAGAGCCAACTTCAGGACACTGGTCCACAAGAGACCTCCCAGCTCCACGTAATACCAAACGGCAAAAATCTCTCAGAGATCTCCATCTCAACATCAAGACCCAGCTTCACTCAACGACCAGCAAGCTACAGTGCTGGACACCCTATGCCAAACAACTAGCAAGACAGGAACACAGCCCCATCCATTAACAGAGAGGCTGCCTAAAATCATAATAAGGCCACAGACACCCCAAAACACACCACCAGACGTGGACGAGCCCACCAGAAAGACAACATCCAGCCTCATCCACCAGAACACAGGCACTAGTTCCCTCCACCAGGAAACCTACACAACCCACTGAACCAACCTTAGCCACTGGGGACAGATACCAAAAACAACAGGAACTACGAACCTGCAGCCTGTGAAAAGGAGACCCCAAACACAGTAAGATAAGCAAAATGAGAAGACAGAAAAACACACAGCAGATGAAGGAGCAGGGTCAAAACACACCAGACCTAACAAATGAAGAGGAAACAGGCAGTCTACCTGAAAAAGAATTCAGAATAATGATAGTAAGGAAGATCCAAAATCTTGGAAATAGAATAGACAAAATGCAAGAAACATTTAACAAGGACGTAGAAGAACTAAAGAGGAACCAAGCAACGATGAAAAGCACAATAAATGAAATTAAAAATACTCTAGATGGGATCAATAGCAGAATAACTGAGGCAGAAGAACGGATAAGTGACCTGGAAGATAAAATAGTGGAAATAACTACTGCAGAGCAGAATAAAGAAAAAAGAATGAAAAGAATTGAGACTAATTTTTAAAAATACATTATATGCCAATTTTTAAATGAAGAATGAAATACATAGTTTTTCAAAAAATATATGAAATAATAAAACACAGACTATCTTGTGCCCATATAAGGAGGGGAAGGGAAGGTGAAAGATAAGGAGAAAGAAGATAGAGAACAGAAAAAGAGGCAGTTGGTTTACATGAAGAAAGCTGGCGGGGGATGGTACTTCCTGTGGGTCCCAGATAAAACTGACTGTAGAAAAAGACAATATTTATCATAGAACACCATTCAGGCTTGTCAATATCAATATGTATTTTGTGATGCAAGGAAAATTATGATTCATATATGATCCAGGATATTCTCTAGTTGCAAGAGAAAAGGTCAGCAGCTTATATATAGTAAAACCTGTTATTGTCTCTGTGGTGACCATTAATAAACTCTATGCATACAATAGATATACAGCCCATGAGTCACCCTTGTTTAACATTATCTTATATCAAAACGTGTATCAACTATTGTCTTCGTATCTGAGTGTATGGGGTTAATTTCAACTATTTTATTTGTATTTTTTAGGGAAAAATGCATGTGGTCTAGCCTCAACATTTCGGCTGCTTTATGACATGATTTCAACTTATAATGTATTAGTCTATTTGGAAGCAACGAAGCTATTCCATTAATACTTTCAATGCTCTACGAATACGTATCAATTTTAAAGAGCCATTCAGAAAATAAACATCGAATGATTGTTTATCATTCCTTCTCTCTCAAGCAGTTTGAGTAGCATGAACTCACGACTCTATTTTAGCAGTGATTTTAGAAGAGACACACAATCTTGGTCTATGATGATAAGGCTTAATACTTGCAGGACCATCTTCAGGTGCAGTGATTGTTCATCTATAAAGTGTTCACATTTACACCTCATGAGAATGTTAATCTGGAGTCAGGATGAAAACTAAAAATGGAAAGTATACTCTGTCCATGGTGCACTTCACTGCTGTATATGAATCTTTTTAAGCAACCCAAGCTATAATTTCTATTTCACTTAGTAAATAAGTTTTATGATTGTTCTGTGAAGTTTAGCATATTATAATAAGTAGATCATGTTGTCAGATAACGGGCATTGACAATCTTTAAACTTTTGCTAGAAACATGGTTTGCTAAAGTGTATCTTCGGCCCTCAAACAATGAATGACTTCTGAGTCCAGCCACTGCTAAATTAAAGATAAATCTGAATATAACCCCCAAAAGTGTTTTGAAATAGCATAAGATGATTCAAAATTCTCTACAGCACTAGAATAGTGATAGTGTAACTTTGATTAATATTTATCTTTAATTTATTGAACAAGTCCAACAATGAAATTGATTATGACACTCCATTTCAAATTTCTCTAAGTGAGGGATTCTAATTCTAGGCAGTGCTTTAATTATCCAGAATTTTGCCCTCTGAGGCATAAAAGACAATTGATGAAATATCAACCAACATAATTTACCCTCTCTAACTCTAGCTTTAGACAATTAAGGAGCGCAGATGTTAAGAGAAATGACCCCTCTACTAACCATAACAACCCACTGTTTTAGTTTTCCATATGGTTTCACACATGAGAGATTATCAAATGTTTGAAAGCATATGGAAGACCTAAAAAGAACTACTGTCTCCCTACTTTATTAGAGAAAGCTCAAAAAGATATTAATAGGTATTAAAAATTTATAGTATTGCCTATTATTTTACAATTTAAACCATATAGTGCATGATTAAACAATGCTTTTGTTATATTAAAAGTTCTTCTATTTCAGAGACACTGAATAACTGTCCCAAAAAACCTTGAAAATTCTAAAAATGCATTCTTGCATTCTCTGAGAAAGCTAATACAACCCTCGAACTGGGTAGGAGTTATTGTTATTTACAGATTTCTATAGAAAATGTACTATGAACTAAGAATTTGTAAAAATGGTCTTTACTTGAAGAGCACATTTAAAAAGGAGTACAAATAAAAACATGTACTTAAAAATCTATACATAGACACTAAGTTTCCAGAGCAAATATAAGCCTAAATTAGGCTATCCGTGTGGATTGCAAAACTAAAAGCCTAGGGGAGTTACATAGCCCTTAAAACACTATAGTCAAGGCCACATACAAAAACATTAAACTCTACAAAAGGAATCATAATGAATCTAATATGTACTATAAAGACACCAAATCCTAAAATGCATTGGTTAATAATGAATAAATCTGAAGAAAGTCTATTTGCCTTAAATAAGAAAAATACTCTCAAGCCTCACTTTTTTCCCTGTTTGCTTCTACCTGGTGACTTCTGGCCACTCTTAGAGTTTCTTTGAATTTCCTGACAGACATAAAGAACCTATGTAATTTAAAAATTTCCGAGCCCATTTTCACATAGAAAGTAAGAAATTTTTGAGATTATATTTATACACACAATTTATATGTGAAGGCAGCAGATAATAAACTGAAATAATAAACCTTTAAAATAACAATTTTAGTTGAGACAATGATGTCTCTCTGCCCTCAGACCCCCCCACCTCCACCCTCAAGATTTCTTTATCATAGCTTCCAAATATTTCTAAAAAAGAAAAAAAAAAAAACCCCAATGATTTTACCTTCCATATTTTCTAGAAGAAAGTCCAACATTCCACAACCTGACAGTTTCAAATTCAATCTTCCTTCATTATAGGTGTGTTTGTGGAAAGTGGGTTCATTTCTAGACCTCCAGAGGAAAGCTAACCCAGACTGGAGGTTTGCTGACTTGACACTCATCTCTCCTTTTATCAGCTAAGGGTGAGAGACCAGTGACCACACATAATACTTCTGTAACTCCCCCTTAACAAATGTTTACAAAGCTTGTCTTGACAGAAACTGATTACAGGGATAAAAATCACACCCCCTCGTCCCCTCACAACAAAGAGCTCAACAATGAGAAGATTAAAAGACAGGCTTTGAAGTGGCTTACTGTCCCCGTGGTCTTTAAAGTCAAAACAGGCACAAAGTTTTTTCCCTCATTAACTTTTCAGCATCTTCTGATTTGAATGAACTGAAACCTTCTAAGATCAGATAGTACCTAAAAGGGATTTGCTTGAGAAAGCTTGAGCAAAACATCTTTGAAAAATAGGTTATAGAAAACAAATTGGAATTGCCAATTCCCTAAGTAATGATTAGGTAAGTTGAGAGTGTTAAAGAAATGAATACTAAGTTGTGTATTATTATTGATTACAACTTAACCTACAGGCTCTTGCTCAAGATTTAACCACTTTTTACATTTTTTTGAGAACTGATGCTATAAACAAAGCTTTCACACACTTGTCCTCAAAACAACCTCAGGAGTTTTAAGTGGACAAGGATTTTTGTTGTTTAAATCTCCACTTTGTAAGTAAAGAATTTGAGACGCAGGGTGTTTTTCACTAGACATGCATGAAAAACTGTAGCTCAACATGCAATAAAACTGTAACAAGCACTTTTAGTGACCTTAGTAATCATATAAGACCAAAATGCAGGAAAAATAGATTGCATGCCTTCTCAATTTGTGTTACATTTTCCTAGACTTCTGTCTATTTGTGTGTTTGGATTTTCACTATATAGCCATATTTCTCCAAAAACTCTCACCATTCTTGGCTCCCAGTACTTGTACTACCTTGGTCCCTTCATTTCTCCTAGTTTAGCTAATTTCTCAAGGCTTTGTCATTGGCCCATTTTGTTTGTGTAATGATGTATTATTTTCCTCCCCCCAGTGTAACACCCCAGCACCTGCACCACTGAAACTAGATGACTCTGGTCCCCAAATAAGCTCTGTTCTCTGTCTTTGGGTCTTTGCTCGTGGCATTCCCACTAGTTGGAACAGTCTCCTATCACAGTGTTTCTTCAGCCTTGGATGCATATTAGAATCATCCAGAAAGGGGAGGAACCATACCATATTTACAAGCCAATCCAGGTGATCCAGCTGATTCCAATAGTCAGGCAAGGTTGAAAACCACAAAAACCTATCAAAATTCTCCCCATCTCTTCAAACCTTGCTTATAAACCTTTCAGCCATATGTGTACCTTCCATCTTTTGAAGTCCCTTTTCTTGCAAATTTCCAATGATCCTTGCCAAATTCTTCTTTGTATGCAGACTTCTCTGAGCCCTCCTACTCAATGATAAGCTTAGGAAGGGGACAAGTGACAGTACCCCTCACTGCTCCATCTTTACATCCCTTTGTTCCCTAGAACTGTTCCTGCTGATTTGCTTGACCCAGACCATTCAGACACAGGGAAGGGAGTATTTAAATATCCTCAATATCTTTCCTCACCAGTCTAGGTCAGTCCAGCAGGGTCTTTCTTCATCTCCCAGATGGCAGCTGCAGTGCAGGGCATTCTGTGCTGTGGAGTCCTGATTTGTGTTTTGCCCAGCACTCTGGTCTCCTGTCTGCTCCGAGCAAATCCTTCTTTGACTCTCATTGGAGACTCTAGTTTTACTCCAGGACCTCATTCCAGTCACTGGGGTTTGGATAATCATACGCTGATTCTGGCCTGCATTGTCCCTTTACATTCTCTGTAGCTACATTCTAGCCATCTATTAGGAACCCCCTATATCCTCTCAGAAAATCTTTGCAGAATGCTTCCTGAAGCCCTTGGCCATATAGACACTGCACCTTGATTGACTCACTAAGCTGGTGGTCAGCTGGACCTGCCTTGTGTGGCTCCAACTATAGGAATTATGTCAGGTCCCAGATCTGTCTTCACCTACCCAATATGTTTTTGGCTCTTAGAAACTTGAGGCATTACACTTGAGCCCTCGTGTAGATAAGAGCTGTGTCTTACTTATCTTTGCTGTTACATTTCACAAAGTGCCTGGCTCACACCAAGTGCTCAAACTGTTTTGCACATAAGCTTAATTTTTAAAACATTAAATTTTACTTACTTAAAGTTTCTATCCTTCTCATCCTTGTTCATTTCACTCAAATATTTCAACATATAGAATTAAAAAAGAAATAGAATTCAGAAGAACCACAAAGATTACTGTGTTCATATTTTTCACTTTACAGATCAGAAACGGGGAAACAAAAGGGCTTTATGAACTGGCCAAGGTCGTGCAACTAGTTAGTAGCAGAGTGGGAGTTAGAATTCCTAACTTCTAATGATGTCATCTTAATTATCAGGAGGGTCTAAAGATGAACATAGGTCATGGAATAAAAAATGGGAGAAAAAGACTACTGATTAAGCACTTACTAGAGACTAAATCTTTGTCCTCTAATTCTCACAGTAACCCTATGATGCTGATAATATTTGCACACTTTAAAAAAGAGGAAACTGAGATTCAACAAACTTAAAATTTTTCCTAGACTCATACAACTAACAAATGTTAGACACAGATCTGGAATCCAAATCTATCTAGCTCCAGAGCCTATGACTTTTCCATTGCTAATCTGACCGGAAGGTTGGAAAGACAATCTAGTATAAATTCTTGATTTAAGAAATTCATTGAATAAAATCCCTAAAATGTGATTTTCTGATTTTTAAATCTCCCATCAAATTCCAAATTCCAAAATAAAAAGTATTTCTTAAGGCATTTCCCTTTACCGAGGGATCAACATGACTAAGGAATATAAAAATACAACAAACGTAGGTAATAATATCACTAGGTGAGTCTCCGGGAGCCATAGTCTATATTAATTACTCTCTGTGCACAGCATCCAACTTATTTTATTCAAAACACAGTCAATAATTGTTATTTAAGCATTAGTAATTACTTTTTTGTTTCCCTTCCTAGACTGTAAAATCCATCAGAGCAAGGACCAAGTTTTTTTTGTTCATGACCATAATCCCTATATTCATAGTAGATGCTTAGGTTATATTTGTTGAATAAGTGAATAAATCAGTTTATTAATTGCCACAATGGTATAATGCAGTATTTCTGAAAATGTATGCCTACATCTTCATCAAACACATTGGCCCATGGTTGTATTTTGTTAACGCCTCTTTCAATCCTTATGTAATTGCCCAGATTTTCTATATTTTATTACCTTCCTAAGATTCCTTACCTTCACTTTTATCAACCTAGGTCCTTAATTTTGAGTCATGAATTTTCCTTCTTTCGTAGTTCCCATTTCAACGTAGTTCAAACTCATACTTCCCCCTTATTCACAGTATCCAATGGTGACTTCAAGACCCAAGGAAAACTTCCAAGAGGATTTAGAGCTCATTAGGAAGTGTGCACTGGGAATCATCATTTCAAGTTTTCATCAAACTTTTATATATCTTTAGAAAATTAGCAAAGTAAATTTTCATTTACATATAATTTAGATCATCACTTACATACTACTCAGAAGCTATATGATATCTTGAAGGACTTAAAGTTTTTACATAAAAATAATTGTATGATTCCTTTGATTTGGGCCTAAAAGCTGAACTAAAATTGCCAAAATTAACCATTCTGAATTATGTTTAAGGGGAAAGAAGTGAGCACTAAATTTTGTAACAATTTATTCAATACTACAGGCCTTGAAACATGTAGCCTTGTTTATTCATCCAAGTCTACAATCTTCCATGTTTTCTATGACTGAAAATTCACCAAAGTGTTTATGATGTTGATTATATTTAGCAGAATTTAATTCCCCACTCATGACATTAATGTGTGCTTTGGAGGCAGGTGATCACTGTTGCAGAAGACCACCAGATTGATGTGTTTTGTGCTGTTTCCCACCAGCGAGGTCTGATTCTCACAGAATTAAACTGCTCAGAAAATCAGTTACATAGGAGAGATTAATTTAGCAGAATGTATTGTACATGGTCATAGACAGTTAAAAAGAAACTATCTTGTCAACATAGGGTCCTCCTTGGTAAAAATGTAGTGTTGGGCTTCCCTGGTGGCGCAGTGGTTGAGAATCTGCCTGCCAATGCAGGGGACACGGGTTCGAGCCCTGGTCTGGGAAGATCCCACATGCCGCGGAGCAACTAGGCCTGTGAGCCACAACTACTGAGCCTGTGCGTCTGGAGCCTGTGCTCCGCAACAATAGAGGCTGCGATAGTGAGAGACCCGCGCACCTCAGTGAAGAGTGGCCCCCTGCTCGCCGCAACTAGAGAAAGCCCTCACACAGAAACGAAGACCCAACACAGTTAAAATAAGTAAATAAATAAATTTATAAAATAAAAAAAAAAAAACCAACAACAACAACAACAAAAAAGTAGTGTTTTGGTGCGTGATGTTGGTGATGTGGTAAGCTATGCATGTGTGTGGGAGGTGCAAATGGGAATCTCTACCTTCATCGTGTTTTTTTGTAAATCTAAAACTACTCTAAAAAATAAAGTCTTAAAAAATATATATTTATTGACACGTAGAAAAAAAGAAAGCAAACAACCATAAATTGGAGAAAGGAAGCCTCTATACCCGCTTATCACATACTGTGCTCTACAGTGATAACAATCCTGACAGTGAAGCTTCCAGTAGAGAAATGGAATCCAGAGCTGGCAGAGAAGCTCAGGACGCTTAGGACTTTGAGAACTGCGGGTTTGTTTTCCCAGGTAGTAAATATACACTCAGAGAGTTGAAGGTACAACAAGCATCACTAATTTGCATGGTTAGATCTGACCAAAGAGACAGTTCTTTGAAATCACAATCTGACTGCGAAATAATGTAGACTTGAGGGGATGAAAGAAAACTTACCCCAGAGATCAGCATAAATCATGTTAAAAAACCTGGACAAGCTGTTCTTCCTCTACTTTTTAAAAAAAAAATGAACAAAGAGGGCTTCCCTGGTGGCGCAGTGGTTAAGAATCCGCCTGTCAATGCAGGGGACACGGGTTCGAGCCCTGGTCTGGGAAGATCCCACATGCCGCGGAGCAACTAGGCCCGTGAGCCACAATTACTGAGCCTGCGCGTCTGGAGCCTGTGCTCCGCAACAAGAGAGGCCACAATAATGAGAGGCCCGCGCACCGCGATGAAGAGTGGCCCCCGCTTGCCACAACTAGAGAAAGCCCTCGCACAGAAACGAAGACACAACACAGCCATAAATAAATAAATAAATAAAAAGAAAAACAACTGAGTAGAACTGACATTCCTTCTTGACTGAAACGTTTCAATGATAATATTCGTTCAATCATATTTAAAAAAAAAAAAAATGAACAAAGAGCATGGCAAGGTTAACAATTACAAAATAAATAAAACATACAAACCTGCTGCCCTCCAAAATCATTTAATTTTATCATGTTCTTTTGCTAATTTGGTTACTATCCTTCCCACAAATACTATTTATGTTATTTTTTCAATTTTTATTATAATAGTAATTAATATTCATATTTTAAAAACATGTTCTTTTTATTTTCGATGGCTCATAGTTTCACAAGATGGAAAACATAATTTAATCTAAGGAATGACACTAACATCTTTAAGAGGATAAAAGCAAACCAAAAAAATTATTGAGCTGTTTATATTTTATTTTTGCCATTGGAACTAAATGGTAATTTCCCTACTTATCTGTAAATTTACATTTTTCTCAGTCACTATCATTCTTTGCATTTATATAACTATATAACAGCTAAATGGTGATCATAGCAAATCTCCACAACACATAAAGGTAGGCAATGTGTTGGTCAGAAATAAATTGTATCTTATTGCAATGCAATAAAAGAAATTTCTGAAGAGTAATTTTCAGAATAAACATAATACAACTGATATGTACATGGAACACAATTTTACTGATTGTGTTGTCTTAGAGAAAATGCATAGAATAAGATCATGATGTTGACATTTATGCAAAAAAGCCAAATAAAATACTTTCCTCATTACTAGACATAGTTACTATGTTCCTATAAAATATATGCAAGTGTTCTATTTCTTAGTGTTTTAAAGATAAAATTCCATTGCCTTTATTCAGCAGCTAGCCTTTGTAATACTTCCACAAGCACTGAAACATTTGGTACTGTACTCGGTTGATTTGCTTAGCGGAGATTGAATGCCTAGTCAATTTTTCATTCCAAGTTTTTACACAGTTTCTTCAATGCTTTCATAAAGGTGATATCTTGTATCATAAAGCTTGGCAAAAGGAGAAAAATGCAAGGTTGTAGAGAAAATGGGCATAATGTAAGAGAAATGTTATACTGGAGATAAGGGGGAAAAACTTAAAAAATTGCTTTTTTATTAACCTCTTAAGGGATATAACTGGAGGAGCTTTAACGTAGTAAAATGCTCTGTGATAACAAATGCTTTGGACTTTTACAATGAAACAAATGGATTATGCAAGATCAAAAATGACAAGGTTTGCAATATTTTATTCCAAGATAAGGTGTAAAAAACATGAATATAGGATTTAAAAAATATGTATTTACAGTTAAATGCCGCTTCAAAATTGACTGAAAATATCATCTGGGTCTGGCTTAACTTTCATCTATTAGTGAACATTGATTACTATTGTTTATTAATAAGGGTCTTAATGTAGAATTTTTCTCCTCAATCTTAAAAGACGAGGGAACCAAGAGCAATTGATATTAATTGTAACTTTAAAAAATTAACTATCTCTTCTATAGTATACATAGATGTGGGCTATACAATTGTTGTTGCTACCTGTTTTTAAATAACTGAACACTTAGTCTTCCTGAAATCTTTATCGAGGGGTTATTTCATCCTTATTGCACACTGCATTCCACTTTCAACTAAAAAAGGTGCACGTTGGTCTTTTTAAAGAATTTACAGCATCAAAAGCACACATGTACACATATCTGTCTATATATGTCCATGCTTGAAAATTAAAGGGATAAGATAAGCTCTTTTGAGTACTTGCCATCAATTGAAATAACAGGCTTGATAGATACAGGAATAAATTAGCTAGGTATTACAAAGATATTTTCTCTTTCATGTATTCCATTTTCCATTTTAATTAGCTACAAAAAATAGGGTTACTTCCTATAACCATTTTAACATCAAATAAAGAGTATAAAACTCTGAGGTGTGCATGAAGTTAATATTTAATTAAGTAACTATCAATTCCTATAACTGTATATTCTATATACTAGCTTGTTTTCACAATCATGGACCAAACTTTTCTTTCACTAGTAAACGTAAATGCATTAAGCTGGGCACATTTAATAACTTTTGCATAAATGCATATTGTTTGGGCACATTTAATAAGTTTTCTTAAACAATTTATGAAACACCTAATTAAGTCTTTATCAAACATAAAACATTTTGAATAGTTTGCCCCCACTTAATTTCATTATATTTTAGATAGGATAAAATGTGTCCTTTGTTCTTAAATTTTTATTTCAAAACAGATACTACACTCATTACTCATTTTTGCTTTTTCTATACCACCTTGTGTTAAATAATAAATACACGTGGGAATGAAACATGCAAAACAACAAGAATCTACCTCAGACTAACTGACTACAAATATTTAAAACATTTTTTTAATGAGCTACCATATTTTGTAACAGTCATGAGAAAACAAAAAGAGAGATGATAGATAAATATAGAGAGATAGAGCTGGAATAGAGAAATAACATCTTAACTGAAGATTTACATGAAAACTGAATCTAATAATAATGTAGTAGTTAACAAAGTACATCAACTTCAAACTCAGGAAGCCTTAGTCTGTAATCTTTTTATAGAGAAAAGTTCAATGAAGAATGGTAGAACTAGACTGACTGCAAACTAACAAAGAATCTCTTTTTGACCAAACTTTAGTCAGGCTCCTCTGAACTCTCTTTTCAAATACATACTGACTTTTGAATTTCTGTGTTTGTCTCTGCATTGTCCAATTTTTGCAAGAATCCTGCTAAGTCAGTTTAGCCAGAATCCCCACCCTTGATATCTGATGGGGTTCTTCATTCTCCACTATGCCCCATGATGTCTGATCACCCTGGCCTGCCTTTAGCAAGAATCCTGTTAGGTTGGTTTAGCCACAATTCCCCCTCACCCCGATGTTTCCTCTTAGTAATTTTCTATTCACCGACCCCCTCACCCTCTTTCTTGACTATAAATTCCCACTTTTCCTTCTTGTATTCAGGGTTGAGTCCAATCTCTCTCCTCCACTTGCAAAACTCCACTGAAGTGGTCCCTATATCTTTTGAGACAGTCTCCCAGAATAAAATCTGCCTTACTAGTCTTTAACACGTTATCGTGAATAATATTTTTAACAAAAAAGCACACAGCTATTGTCCTAAGTAGTGCCAGAAGAACCTCTCTAACCCATGTGTATCATGCAATGGTAAAACAAGGGCACTAATTGGGAGGCTTTACAGGATGGTCAAGTACCTGTGAGGTTATATGCGCTCCATCATGCTTAGAGCTGATGGTCAGAGGGGCTGAGCATGATAATCCATTGGGTGCTGGAAGAAAATCTTACAACTTGATTTTATATTATTTTCATAGAAGAAAATAAAGAGATCCAATATTAGTAATATTTCACATGTGACTGACCCTGAGACTTTCACTTAGTGCATAGGTCAGACGGTCAGTTTGCTTACTGAAGAAGGAGACTCTCGAGAGAAGAGGAGGAGTTTCACAAGGCAAAGGAATGGAGAGCAGAAATCTTACAATTGTATTTGAGCTTTGAGGTTACTGAATATATTGTAGTTTACAGGCATGTGGTTCAGTGAAGTAATGGATTAGAGCACCAATTTTAAGAAACTAGTCCTCATGAAATGAACAGATGGCTTGAAAAGATTCTTTCCAAGAAACCAAGGATTAAAGACAATGCTGATAATTCAAGCACAAGCCAATTCTATCAGGTAAACTACAAGAGGAAACAATCTAATTGAGTCTGACGAGCAGCAGTCCAAAAGCTGTGAAAAAAAAAAAAAAGAGGTCATGAAGAACCTAGTGGCAAGATGGGAATAAAGACACAGACCTACTAGAGAATGGACTTGAGGATATGGGGAGGGGGAGGGGTGAGATGTGACAGGGTGAGAGAGTGTCATGGACATATATACACTACCAAATGTAAAATAGATAACTAGTGGGAAGCAGCCGCATAGCACAGGGAGATCAGCTCGGTGCTTTGTGACCACCTAGAGGGGTGGGATAGGGAGGGTGGGAGGGAGGGAGATGCAAGAGGGAAGAGATATGGCAACATATGTATATGTGTAACTGATTCACTTTGTTGTAAAGCAGAAGCTAGCACACCATTGTAAAGCAATTATACTTCAATAAAGATGTTTAAAAAAAAAAAAAAAAAAAAAAACAAAAGCTGTGAAAAATAACATGATTATTTGAAACACATGTATACCTGCTATTTTTGTTGAAAGACCTTGCCCTGCGTGTATGCTGATTGTACAGCATGTATATTCTGCTTTTGTGAGATAATTTATCTCAGTTATAATGGTTACCAAAATGATTGCTTTTATAAAGATTGAGAAAAATGCCATATATTAAAGGTATCTTTCATTTAAATTAAGATATTTTTGTATTACTCATAAAGTTATTATTTTTAAAATACAATCTCTTCTGCTCTATGTTTCTTTGATATGAACTTCCTCACATGTGATTGTAAAAAAAGGAGGGATATCAGTAGGACACAATAATAGTTTTGGTTCATACATGGCTTTTTACTAGAATGTTAATGTGTTGAAGAAATCAGGTACAAGCTTTCTCACGATCAAAGAGAGAGCCTTAGCAATATTTGAAAACCTTAAGGATGGAGCTGAAAATTTTACAGAGGGGCGTTCCTCCAATAGTGGCTTATTTAGGAATTTTAAGAACTTCTCAGCTTTTCAATAGGTTAAGATGCAAGTGCAGTTGTAGAAACTGCCCAAGACATATCCCCTCACTTAAAACAGTGGATTAATGAGAAAGCCCACACCTGGGATAAGATTTTCCATTTTGATGAAAATGGTCTCTATTAGAAGCAAGTACCCTTCCATACCTACATCTTAAAGGAAGAAGTCAAGCCCAGGATTCCAGACTGCAAAGCCTTGACTGTCTGACAGTGAAGTTAGGTGCCAAGTTCTATGGAGATTTCACGGTACTAATGTTTGTATGAAGATATTTCTCATTCTTATTTGTGCTCTGTTTTCAAATTGCTCTAGGTTTCGAGTGATCTCTTCCTAATTCTATGGAATAACTCAAGCCTTAATATTTTTATTAAGCAATTTTGCAAGACACAGAATTTTTTATGAACTCATATGGAGCTTAACAGCAGAGTGCCTAATTTAATCATCCAACTTTTTTCTGCATGTTTTATAAATAAAAAATACATTAATAAAAATGTATAACATACAAGCAAATAAGTACCATATTTACATTGGACTGAATGTTCTATTTATTTTATTTTTTTTAATTGAGAGAGCACAGTCAAAATGTTTTGAGGGTACTAGTCCAATTTTTATTACCCTGCATGGAAAAAAGTAGATAAAAGCAGACATCAGCTTCAGTGTGGAGAATGGAAGTGAGGAACTCTTAACGAATGGGTCAGGTAACAGAAACACAAGATGGATATACTGAAATAGAAAGGCATGAAACGATGTCGCATGAAATGAATGCTTCGAAATAAAAGCAATACAGAGCTTGGTCGTACAGCAGACAAGAATGGGATCTCTCATTCCGAACACTCCGTGGCAACATTTATCACATTACACTCTGGTTAGCTTTTACTGTCCCCACTCCTGCATGAACTCCTGGGACAGGGCACCATGTCTTATTCAGTTTTGCAAACCTTCTGCACTTGGCAAAAACCCTTGTATGTAGTAGATGATCTCAAGCATTTGCTAAGTGAACAAAGTGATTTACGAATAAAGATGTGTGTTCACTTGGAGAGGAAATAGGGTGAAGAGCAAGAAAAGGAAGAAGAGAATTAACATTTATCAAGTGGCCATATGTGTCAGAAGGAGAGTCAGGTACTTTATTACTCTAAATTATTCTTACAGCTCACCTATTCCCATTTACAGAGTGGAAGCTGAAGATCAGAAATTAATTTGTTTGCCCAATATTGACATAGCTAGTAAATAGCTGGGCCAGAGTCTGAAATATGATCTGACCTGGAAGTTGATACTCTGGGCTTCCTTATGCTTACCCAGTAAGGGGTAGGGTCTCTGTTGAAGGTACCTACCATCATAAACCACAGCTTTTTTATGCATAAGTAACACCAATACCAGCCTCAGGATTCTTTAAAGTCCAGAGTATCAGCAATATTATAGCAAAATATGACTTCTCAGCAAGGGAAGAAAAATCGGCCATTAATAATTTACCCTTTCTTTATAGTTCAATTCCAATGGGATTTGTTTTTGTTTGTCTAAGGTATGTCTTAAGATGTAGAGTGATTTCTATATTAATATGTTGATTATGTCTCCTAATGTAAAATATAAGGCTTAGGAAATTCAAATGTTCTTGTGAAAGATAAATGTTTCCTAAGTTCAAGGTCACCAGTCTATAATCAAAACATAACCTATTAGATAAAAACAAACACTCATTCGGCCTGTTTGAAGTATGTGAGTAAATAATTCATGTATATTTTCACAGTTCTTCCTGGGAGTACATTGGTAATTTAGACTTAATATGTGGTGCATACTAGACCTTGGTTAAATGTCTAGTTTAAAGAGCAAATTAATTTTTAAAACTAGTGGCTATAATCATTATTTTTTAATGAAAACAATTTCTTCTTACCCTTATCTTAACATAATAATAGCATCCAATAATTAGGCGTCTTCAAGAGAGTAAACCACATGGATAATATAATGCATCTCTTTGTTGGTGAAAGGAAGAGTCAGTTTGCTCTCACTACTTCATCCCTCAAGCAGAGGGGAATTAATTATGGAACAAGTGAAGCTTAAGCTTCAAGGCTCTTCAACTGCACAGCGCTCTTCCAAGGTCCTGCAGGGGCTTTGTCAATGTGCTCACATGGTCATATATTTTTATATATATTTTTATAAAATTCACAAAATTAAGACGCTTTAGCCACAGTCTAGTAAAGCCCCTCTTTCCATTTCAATTTACCAACCATCATACTTTCCCTTGGGTCAGTTAACACTGGAGTGGCCACCAGCATTTTTGGTATCCAGGTAAGGAGATGTACTGGGGATACATTTAGCTTAGGTTTAGTGGAATATATGCATGTGGTTTAAGGAAAGGCTGAATTATCTTTTCACTCTTTCTGTAGAAAGTGATATTACAAAATAGTTGTCAAAAGGTAATCAAAGAGTACTCCGTCAATTAAGGTAGGGCAGAAAGTACATTAGGCATTTTGTAAGTAACAATCCTGTTATTTTTCTGGATTTGTGATGCTTGTGGGTATTTGTCGGCTGTCATAAATTTGAAATTTGTTGGGAATCCTTTTTCTTTCTAAAACAATAGTTTATTTCTTATTCATAATTTTGTATTCTTTCTCCTAAATATGACTCCCAGATGCTATAAGCTTTACGTCCCTCAAAAATTACCTTGGAGAGTAATCTGAAACATTTATGGAGACATTTATACACTTTATACACATTTATACACTTCATAGACTTCCTTTGGAATAGGTGAGAAAGTCAATACCTTTCTTCCAACCAGGAATTGTTTAGGAGGTCTTTATTCAAAAGAAAGAATAAATGGGAATAAAAGTCTAGTCTCATATCTACTTGATAATTCCTCCCCTTATTTCAACATTACCATGGTGAGCAAATAGAAATACAACTGTACCATTTAGTAGGTACTATTCAGTACAAAGAAACTTGAAGTAAACTCATGAAACAGTAAATAAAACAGAGTAAACTGTCACCTTTAAAACAAAGGAGATATTATTCCTTCCTTGCCTCCCCCAATCTCTGTTTTTGATATGTCTGAAAAATGTTTCCTCTATAAACACTTACTATCAAAGGAAAGGGCCCTAAAACCCTCATTAAATAATTAAATGTTATTATACAATGTAAGTGGCTTTTAAGTGTGCAGAGCACAAAGTAAACCCATGGAGACATCTGTCCCAATGCACAAAACACCTGCAATCTCCAAGAACCCCTATGTTCATATCACCCATAAATATGTGAGTTCATGAAAAAGGAAAGTCTCTAATAATTAGTGGACTTTACTTCTAAAAAAGTTAACCCATAAGTATTGGGGCAATATGGATAATAAGCTACCATACACAGACAGGGAAGGTCAGCAAAGTACACTGGGTTTACATTTTATCCTGAAAAGCAAAATCAACAATTGAGGTCAATCTGCTTTATAGCCATACCTAATGAATGAGTTCTATCGTTTAAATTTCATCTTTGATAGAAAATATAGACATATACATATAAAAGCCTTAACAATACAGGGAGGATGTAGTTTCATATTTCTAGACATAGTTGGTTGCTAACATTTAAGGCTGGGGAAGGAGAGAAAAAAGCTCAATGATATATAGTATATGATACTATAAATGATGAAGGCACTTTTATTGCTCTCCTGTAATACTGACACTACTGCTAATGATAATAGTAACAGCTAACATTTATTAAGTGCCAGGCACTGTTGTAAGAGCTCCACATGCATTAACTCAATTAATCCACACAGCATTTCAGGTAGACACTATTATTATCATTCCCATTTTTCAGATGATTAAATTAAGGTGCAAAAATATTGAGACACTAATCAAAGGCACAAAGCCATAGTACTGGCAGAGCAGGGATTCAAATCCAGGCAGTGTGGATGCATAGCCGAAGCTTTTCACTTTTATGTCATATGTATAATGAGCTGACCTCCAGCTCTCTTCTGAAGAATTCTAATTTCAAATATTCTATCCTGAATCCTTAATAAAATTCTCCTGTTTCTCTGGTATATGCCTCAACTTCAGTTTCAGAAAACAGTTCCCACAAATTCAATATAATCAGCTCCTTTAACAAGATGCTTCTGTTAATCAATAAAAGAAAAACCAAATTGATTATGGAAATGTATGGAGAAAGAAAAGCCTTTCCTTTTCTACAAGTTGGTGTAATAAAATGTGCTGCCTTACTCTGTTCACCAAATAGGTGTCAAACTGGTGAGCTGAAAGTTTCTCAGCTTTGTGTTTTGTTTTGTTTTGTTTCCCCCAGAGCAGGACTGTAATAACTAGAGTTAGATGATCACAGAAGGCACCAGTCAAATGCAGTTGGAAGCATCATCTCGTAACAACTAGAGGTAATGCAAGTGAAATACCAGAGTCCCCTGCAAGGAATGATAGAAATAGAAGAGAAGCATGATCTTTTTGGAACAACAGATGCTGAGGACTGGATGTATCAACAACCATTCCCAACCCCCGACTTCCTTGTTGAGTTTTTGGACAGACTGAAATTCAATCATTTATTTGTAATATGTAATAATGTTGTAATATGTAATAACTCATTTATTTTATAGTTTGGATTACAATCCAATATTTTATTTTGTTACATTGTTCCAGTTTTATCTACTGGGAGCTCTTTCAGTTGGTTATTTTGTCCCTTTGATATATCCCTATAATCGTGTCTTTGTTTTTAAATAGCACATCCTTATCTTCTGGCACTACAAAATGCTGCAGGCTCATCTTGTGTATTTCCTATCCCAGTCCTAGAATCAGACATTTTTCCAAGGATCCCTCGTTCTTTGTTGGAGGATAGTCTTAGAAACCAAGATCTGGGTGCTGGGTATATGACTGACTTTTTAAAAAATATTAGGTGGAATTTTTCATTAAATTTCTTAAAATTAAATGTGAGTGTTATTCAGTTTTGCACAGCTCATATCCTTCCCCTATAACTTACTCCCTTTCCTTCTCCCTTAATATCCATCCCAGTTTCACAATATTCCTATATGGCCACTGTATTCTTCCTTCACCACAGTCAAAGGGGGAAATGTAGATGCCCTACAGTTCAAGTTTTCCAATTACAAGGCTAGCAAGATTAAAACAAAATCACAACATAAAGAAAATTTCATCCTACCCATCTGAATTTTAATCACCATTCCCACGTTCATGCTCAGTAAGTGTGTGCTCTTGGTTGACTATGACCTCTGGAGAGGGGTTATCTTTTGCTGCTATATATCATAATATCAGCTATCTATAGCTCTTAAGGAATTAAATATAGAACTTTTAGATCACCTAGATCACTACTGCCTGATAACAATAGCACTGAGGATTAAGAACTGAATATAAAAATAGGATTCTAAAAAAAGGGGGAGCTGAAACTTCCAGGCACTGGTATGTTTTCATTTTTTTCCTCTCAAAATGAAAGCACAGAGTAATTTATTGGGTAAGCTAAATGATCTGTGCTATTTTGAGGAAAAGAGGATGCCCCAGCAAAAAATAAAAATAAAAAAGGAAATCATATGTTTGTTATTGCTTATTCCCCCATCAACTATAGTTCTGTCACCATCTCCCGTCCCTGGCTAGCTGGAAAGCCAAATATTTTCGACTTTAGCTATTTGGCTAATGAACATAGGTCTGATGTTCTTTTAATTCTCATATCAGTTGTAAATTCAGTAGACTCCATGACAATGAGGCCCAAATTATACTTAGATGTGTTAAAGACTGAGCACACAGCGTATAAATAGCCATGACATTTTAGAAGAAAATAGAGCACTTCAATCAGCATTACAACTTTTTAAAAAAATGAAAATGACTGCTACGGGCCAGGTGCTTTGCATAAACATAAATTATTTCATTTAGTCCTCCGGTTTAGTCCTCCTGAATCAAGGGCTTTAAATTTCATTTAAAAAATAAAGGTTAAGTGATTTGTCCAAATATCCATGAAGCATGCAGAAGAGTACAGATTGGAAGACATTTTTTTCTGACTAAAATTCACATAGAGTAGAGAGCCACTCACATGCTGTGTCTATCAGGATTCCAGCAGGAAACAGCCCATGCAGATTAAGATAATCCATGGAGGGATTAATAAAAAGACTATTACCAAAGGCATAGGCAGGAAATAAGGAAACCACAAAAGGAATCCCCCAGGCTGGGCACTGTAGAGTTGTACCATCCCTTAGGATACAGCCAGACAGAGGCAACCCACCCAGCCCTCCACCCACAGTGCTGGAGTCAGGGAAACAGACACCGTCCTTATTCTCCTCCCTCCACCCGATGCCTTGATTGGGTCCTCTGTGGGCCAACTGCAACCGAAAGGCATAGGACAAGGGAGGGATGGGGTGGTCCTCATCGTTCTGCCTACTAGAGCAGAGAGCAGGATGGGAGTGGCGGGCAATGCCTGAGGAGAGGCAAGCAGAAGAGCACAGCAAATGGTGACATTTCTCTAACCATTGGCTTGAACATAGAAACAACATAGGATTCACATTCATTTAAATATGCTAAGTATTTATTCCCTTGAAAATAAACTTGGTTGTGCTACGTGTCTTAGCCTTGGCGAGCGGACGGCGGGCAGGCATCATGGATCAGGTAATGCAGTTCGTTGAGCCAAGTCGGCAGTTTGTGAAGGACTCGATTCGGCTGGTTAAAAGATGCACCAAACCGGACCGAAAAGGAACCACACATGAAAGACCAGGACATTCAAAACAACCTGCATGTACAAGGAAAATTAGAAAGTAACTATATATGCCCAGAAAGGCTAAGAGAAGACCTTGAGTTTACACCTCAGACTGATCCTCAGCACAGAGACAACCAACAACAATTAAATAACAAAAACAATAACAAATAACAATGAGCATGGAGAAGGCAAAGAATCTGATTTCCAGAGTTACATTATTAGATTCAAACATCCAGTTTTCAACAAAAGTATCACAAGGCATACAAAAAAATAGGAGAACATGGCTCACTCAAAGGAAAAAAATAAATCAATAGAAACTATTCCTGAAAAAAATTCTGATGGCAGATCTATTTAGATAAAAACTTTAAAACAATTACCTTAAAGATGCTCAGAGAACTAAAGGAAGATATGAGAAAGTCAAGAAAATAATGTTGGAACAAAATGGAAATATCACTGAAGAGATACAAAACTTAAAAAGAAACCAAAAACAAATTCTGGAGCTGAAAAATACAATAACTGAAATGACAAATTCACTAGAGGGATTCAAAGACAGATTTGAGTAGACAGAAGAAAAAAGTCAGTGAACTGGAAGGTAAGACAATAAAATTGATTAAATCTGCGGAACAGAAAGAAAGAAGATTGAAAAAAAGTTAACAGGGCCTGAAGGACCTGCAGGACATTATCAAGGGCACCAACAGACATGTTGTTGGAGTCTCTGAAGGAGAGGAGAAAAAAGAGCAGAGAGAATATTTGAAGAAATAATGCAAAACAACTTCCCAAATTTTATGAAAAACATTAATATAAACAGCCAGGAAACTCAACAAGCTCCATACAAGGTAAATCAAAGAGACCCACTGGTACAAATTATAATCAAACTTTCAAAAGCCAAGCACAAAGAGAAAATCTTGAAAGCAGAAAAAGAAGTGAATCATCAGTGCAAGGGGTACTTGACAAGATTACCAGCAGATTTCTCATCAGAAACTTTGGAGGCCAGAAACCAATGGGCTGATATATTCAAAGTTCCAAAAGTAAAAAAAAAAAAGTCAACCAAGGATCCTACATCTGGCAAAACTGTCCTTCAAAACTGAGGGAGAAAGTAAGACATTCCCAGATAAATCAAAGCTGAGTGAGTTGACCACTAGACCTGCCCTGCAAGAAATGCTCAAGGGAGTCCTGCAAAATGAAATGAAAAGCCATTAGATAGTAACTCAATGCAGTCCCTATCAAAATCTCAATGATGTTTTTTGTGGAAATAGAAAAACTCATCCTCAAATCTCAAGGGACCCTGAATAGCCAAAACAATCTTGAAAAAAAGAATAAAACCAGAGGACTCATACTTCCTCATTTCCAAACTTACTACAAAACTACAGTCATCAAAAAAATGTGATATTGGTATAAAGACAGACATATAGACCAATGGAATAGAATAAAGTCCAGAAATAAGCCCTTGCATATTAGGTCAAATGATTTTTGACAAGGGTGCCAAGACTATTCAGTGGGGAAAGGACAATCTTTTCAACAAACAGTGCTGGGAGAAATGGATATCCACATGTAAAACTATGAAGTTGGATACCTAGCACTATGTACAAAAATTAACTCAAGGTGGATCAAAGATCTAAATGTAAAACCTAGTACAATAAAACTTTCAGAAGACTACATAGGACAAAAGTTTCAGCACATTGGATCTGGCAATGATTTCTTGGGTATGACACCAAAGGCACAGATAACAAAAGGAAAAATAGACAAATTGAATTTATTGAAAAATTTCAAACTTTGTCATCAAAAGACACTATCAACAGAGTAAAAAGGCAACCCACTGAATGGGAGACAGTATTTGCAAATTAGGTATCTGATAAGCGATTAATATCCAGAATATATAGAGAAATCCTAAAACTCAACAACACAAAAATAAACAACTGATTCAAAAATAGGCAAAGGAATTGGATAGACATTTCTCCAAAGTAGGTATACAAATGGCCAATAAGCACATGAAAAGATGTTCAACATCACTATTTATTAGGGAAATGCAAATCAAAACTACAATGAGTTGCCACCTCACACCCACTATGATAGCCACTATCAAAAAACAGAAAACAAACGTTGGTGAGAAACTGGAATACTTGTGCACTGTTGGTGGGAATGTAAAATGGTATAGCTACCATGATAAACAGTATGGTGGTTCCTCCCCCAAAATAAAAATATAATTTCCATGTGAATAAAAAAAAAAAAAAAAAAAAAAAAAAGAAAATAAACTTGAGGGGCTTCCCTGGTGGCACAGTGGTTAAGAATCCACCTGCCAATGCAGGGGACGCGGGTTTGAGCCCTGGTCCGGGAAGATCCCACATGCCACGGAGCAACTAAGCCCATGCACCACAACTACTGAGCCTGCGCTCTAGAGCCCGCAAGCCACAACTACTGAGCCTGCGTGCCACATCTATTGAAGCCCACGTGCCTAGAGCCCGTGCTCTGCAACAAGAGAAGCCATGACAATGAGAAGCTCCCACACCGCAACGAAGAGTAGTCCCCCTCACCGCAACTAGAGAAAGCCCATGTGCAGCAACGAAGACCCAATGCAGCCAAAAATAAAAATAAATAAAATAAATTTAAAAAAAGAAAAAAAAGAAAAGAAACTTGAAAACCAGCAGCAAAACACCTCTGCATTGAATATTTCTAAACGTATAAGAATCACAGGTGAGTTTGTTCAAGTGGGAAAAAAAAATCCATAGAAAAACCATAGAAACCATGGCAAAGGCTCAAGTAGAGACTTTGCTGGTTGACAAGGAAAGCCAAAGCAATGCCCTGAAGTCTTTAAGTTTTGTTTCGTTTTGTTTTGTTTTTAAGTCAGGACTCTCCAAGCATCCTTTATTGCTTGGTGAAGCAATTCTGAATCATGAGAAGTTGTTCCAGAAGTTGTTCCAGAAGTTATTCCTGAAGAACTGTGGCTCTAGCTCTGTCACCAAGTGGTTGAATGTGCTTAGAGAAGTGATTTCATAGCATTGCTGTGCCTCAGTTACTTTTTCTATCTCTACTACAATACCTAATACCTAACGTTATATATGTAATTATTTATCAAATTAATATTGCATCGGGTCACCATAGAGTGAAGCACATTGCAAAAGATGTTTCCAGCAACTAAATCCATTTCTCTGCTCATTTTAACTGATTTTTATTGTTTTTCTTTTCATTGTCTTGTTTTCCAGTGTAAATTGTCTAAAATATTTAGAAATATACAAGGAATAGCTTCTCGATAAATAAAAATAATAAAGATTTAAGCTAACTTTTAAAATTCACTAACCCAATAATTTTTTGAATGTATTACAGATGTCTTTTACAGAAGAATCCAATTGGAAGTCTTTTTGCATATGTTATCTTAATTGAAATGAATAATCCCTCTTATTTGTATATTTTGATTTCAATATTCCAGACTTACTTCTAAAGTAAATTACACAATCAGTTCTGAAAAACAAATAAAATATAATATGTTCCCTGATCAGAGTTGGTGATTTATTTAAAGTGAATAAGTGATTTCACCTCATCGACCGACCCATGAAATTTTAGGATTTAATTTGGCTACAGTAATTATTAACCTGGAAAATCAAGAATTAGCTTAAAAAGCTTCTTATTCACAAAATGAAGTTGAATAGCACTGCAAATAAGAATTCTGAAACTCATCAACAGGAAAGCTTACAAGGAAAATTGTTCTCTAAGAGGACCCAGCAAAACTTATTTAGTCATTTCTTTGTCTACAGCCCAGGAAATCTGACTTGCCTCTTAGTGAGGCAAGTGGACGGGAAATTGGACCACGACACCGCATGAAGGAGGGAGATGGACGTAGCATATGGAATTTATTCTTTCAGAGTGACAGACTTTATTCATTTCAAATGTATGCACATTCTCAAGATGCTATTATAAATGATTTATTTTGAAGACATTTTATTAAAAAACTTCAGCCAGAGCTCTTCTATTCCTCTAACACACGTAAAAAGAAAAATCAAACAAAGGAGAAATTGCAAGTTCCCCCTACCTAAATGGTGTACATTTCTGTGCACTTCTTACTGCTCTTATTCATTGCCAGTGGGCCTGGCTCATGGGGACACCTCTGAAAGACCCTTCCTTCTCATCCTAACATTTACATTCCCAGCCCCCCACCCCAGCTTATATTTGGGGTCTGTTCAACAACAACAAAAAAACCCCTAATTTTCTTCCTTTTCAGAAGATTACCTATCATAAGTTTAGCCACAAGGTTTTTGTATAGATGTCTTTGCCAAGCCAGAGGAGAATAATTTTGTTTTTCTTAGGATATACTGAATTTAAGATAAATCTGTACCAAATTTTACATGGCTAATTCAAGCCTCTTACACGACTGTACTGTTTTCTTTGGCAGGGCTCTACTAAAAGTCATACTCAAAGTTCCCTAACATCATTCAGATTTTTATTCAAGGAGTAACGAGCTGATTCCTAACAAATGTACCCTCCCACCACACCCCGTACACTTAATTTGACATTTCAAACTTCCTATTTCATAAACATTAACAATAAAAATTTTATTGAAGTCCAGGTACATGTAGGGTACTTTTTTAGACACTGGGGAAGTAAATGTTATAAGGAAAACTCTGCAACGATTATAAGTAATAGCACTAAGGAATGGAAAACAACCTGTGCCCAAAAAGTAGTGTTCTTTCATTTAACTAATGCTTACTGAGCATCTATCGTTGCCAGGCACAGTGGTAAGTGTTAGAAATACAAAGATAAACAAGCAGACTTAGTCCTTGACTTCATTGAGCTTACTTACATTCCAATGTTGGTGAGACATGATTTTTTTTAAAAAGCTGCAATATCAAGTAAATAAATAAATGTCTAAGTAAGTAGAGATTGTAGTAAGTGCTACGAAGAAAGCAAATAGGGTTTTGTGATAGCAAATAATGGGGTGGTAGCCTATACTATTTAGGGTGGGTAATAAATGCCTCTCTGAAGTTTAAGCTGAGACCTGAAAGAGCAGCCAGCCAGCCAAGGAAAACAGGCCTCTGGAAGGAGAGGTGGATCTAAGTATAGGGAGCCTAAATTTTAAAAAACCCTGGTGGTGTATGTAGAAATCACTGGGAGGCCAAAGTGGCTAGAACATATGTCATGGGGACAGTGGCCCAAGATGAGGTTAGAGATGGACCTTGTCATGTTGAGTCTACAGGTCATGGTAGGGAATGTGGACCATTCCAAGCAGGGGAGGGACAGGATCTGTTCCCAGCAGGAATCTCTGTTGGATCCTTGGATCCTTGTTCTAAGCAGGGAACAGGGACCAAACAGTATCTGTTTGTTTAAACAACTGTTTTGTGGAGAATGTGTTTGAGTGGAAAAGAGATATTTTAGGAGACCCTTGCAGTACTTCAAGTGATGGTGGCTTGTGCCATAGTGAGAGCAATAAACATGAAGATAGGTCAAAAAATGTGAAATGTATTTTGGGAGTAGAACTGATAAGACTGCACATGAATTGAATGTGAGAAATGAGGAAAAATGGGACACCGACAAATATTAGATGAATGGTGTTGCCACTTACTGAGCTAGGAAAGGATGGAAAAGGAAGTGGTGGTGGCAGAGGAGTGCATATAGAGTTGCATTTTGGACAGTTTAAGTCTGAGACACATAGTAACCATGAGTAGGTTATCTGAGTCCATATATCAAGGGAGAGGGCTGGGGCAGGAATTCAGAAGAGGTTAGCCCTGGTGGAAGAGCTGAAACTCTAGCTGGGAATTTAAGGAACAGCTGGACTTCGAGAATTAAGAAAGAGGAAGCCAAAGGTACTTAGAACTACGTGTTGATCTAATTGTGGAATAATAAAATGCTTAGCTGCAGTAGAGATTTCTTGTAGGAATGTACTGAAAGAAAAAAATGTTGGAGAAATAAGTAGGAGCCAGATTAAGAGAACTTTTAAATTCAAGCTTATGATTTTTTTTTTTTTTGCCTAATTTTAGGGAGCCATCAAGGGTAACTGAGTAGAGATGTGGAGCGGGAGGTGTTGTGCGAGTGAAGGGTATCATTAAAACAACGATGATTATTCGCGTATAATTTGGGGAGTAGAGGAAACCTCAGGCTGATGTGGAGATCTCTCGGGGCAGCATTTCAATAATTGTGGTGTTAATGGATGAATGTGTGGGCTAAGTTGATGGGCACAGAAACAGAAAGGAAGAGAATGGTAAAGTAACATAAAATATATTTGGTGCCTGAGACATCAAGGGGGGGGGAGGGGAAATAGAGGAAATAATCTGGTAAATACCATTCATGCTTTCTTCCTTCCTTAACTAACCAGTATACATTGGCAATGTGCCTAAGCTGTGCACACCACATATGCCTTGCTTCACGCTTAGCTTCCTCTGGAATGGCTGGCACGGATCTACAAAGCAAGAGTGGGAGGCATCAGGACAAAACTGGTGATCACTGGGCCAGAGAAGTTCCAGCATAGAAATAAGGAATGCTGAAGGATAAGAGTAACATCTGCAAAATCTCTATTTTGAGTAAAGAAACTTGCACAATGACGCGGGTTATATAGCCCCCACAGCATAGCATCTAATCTTTTCCTGTCCTACTTCACATAAGACCTTTTCTTTTACGGGGAAGGGGTTGATCACCAAAATGTAAATCTTGCAAAAGTACACCAAATAAATAATGGGAAAAATATTGTCACCAGCAAGAGCTAGCTGAATAACAAGACAGATTCATAGTCGGTTTTATGTTTAATTTTGACATTTTTATTTTTGTTAGGTTGGTAAAACAGTATCTGGCCCGAGGCAATTCTTTCCCTTTTTGTGCTCTGGGTTTACCATCTACAAAAGGAAATCACCTAATCTAGTGAAGTGGGAGAGAGTTGTGTCTGAGTGCGTGTGTGCGCACGCAGAATGACAGGTATTCTTATAAGGAAACAAGAAAATATAGAGGAATAAAATAGATATGAAATACTGACAAATGGGTCTGAGCAAAACAATATTAAACATAATGCATTCCTTCCAAAGCATTTTATTCAAACTAGCAAGGAAAGATTTAATAATATTAATAAGCAACCTGCTCACAAAATATGAGTAGGAAGAGTGACTCTCATGATTCATTTTAATAACAAATGAAAAGATAAGATGGATGTCAGCAATTGCCTTCCATAATGCCCACCTTCATTCCACTGGTGATTGACAAATTATTTTGTATTGCACCTAGGGTACAATATTAAATCCACTCCTAATCATTCATCACTTTACGGTTGTCCAGTCCTCAGGAACTCCAGTTATGTTTGATGTTTACTTTCCTGTAGTAATTGGTGCTTCATTCAAAGTGAAGTCATCTATTCTAAGCCAGCCTTGGGTTTTGCAGAGACACATGAAATAAAAGCCTCCAGTCCGTTCGGACTATTATGCTGGTGATTCAACCATAATGGATCCTGCAATAAATGGTTGAAGAGCTGTCCCTGGCTAAGGGGGCTGACAAGTTTAATATTAAACCATAATGAAGAGATGTCCCAACAATATCATGTGTACTTAATAGCTGGTTTTTGCAGAGACAATCTCTGTAAATTGCAGTTCCCTCTTGGCATCTTCCATGTTTTCATATGTCAATGTGTCCTCACAGGGCACCATATTTCAACAAGTCACCCTGCTTCCCCCTACCTCTCTACACACTTGCTTTTTATATTCTCCATAGTTAGCACCTTGTCCTGTAATTCATCTTCCACGCCTCATTCATTCTAAATCTCGACTTCTTGGCCCTGTTTCTGCCATATTAAAATACTTCCCACGGCAAGCTCATGTTTAAAAAGAAAATCAATTGTTCTGATTCATCTGACATGAGCTTCTGGGTGTTTTTATAATTTATTGTTTACTCTCAAGTCAATACCTCTATGATACCATCATTAAATATTAAAGGCTGCTTAAGGGCACTATGCTTATCAGAAAGCTTTGCCCAGTTAATATCAGGCAGAATGACACTCTCCCTCTAGGGAGAAAGCTTGAATTTTTTAAAACTGCAAGCTCTGAAACTTCGGTTTACCACTTTGATATGGTGGTAAAGAGACTAAAAGATAACTAGGGAAGTTCAAAAGGAGGGCTGTCCTCCTTGCTCCCTCTTCCTGTTTGCTGCAAAAATGGCCTCATTAGTAAGCCAAGGCTCTTAAATGAAATGGAAAGCTAGAACTCCAGGGTACAGTAAGCTGGGAGAATCTGTCAGTTAAAATAGTCCAGGTATCAATATATATGAACCCGCCTTCTGTAAAGTTTAGACATATGTAGTGCTGGCCCGGAAACTTCACTCGCCACCACAACCCTAGCTCTTAGCATGGGTCTGTGGAGATGCTAAGACCTAAATCTCACATTAAATATCTGGAGAGAAAAAACCACATGGAACTACACTTCCTAGCTATAAAGAGAGAATATTTCAGCAGTTAGGCTGTAAAGTTCATCATGAATTTAAACAATCTACTCTTATTTCTAAAATATCCTGGCACTTAGCAAGGACTTTTATTTTTATCTGCCAAGATTATCTATTGTTCTATGACCATTTTCCATCTTTGTCCCTAAGTGAACATTCTTTAAGAAAATCTCTTTAAGGTTCTGATGTCAAAAGTTTATGAAATAACTCTCAAGGGATGTCTGAGGGAATGTCCAGTCTTTCATAGCTCATGGCTGAGGAACTGACCAAAGACCAAGACCAAGCTGTTCTCAATTAGAGCATAAAGCACAAGGGGATCATGTGTGAGTGCGTGTGTATGCGTGTGTGTGTGTGTGTTTGCAAGCGCACGATGAGGTAGGTGTCAGATCTCCACCCCTCATTTTTTTCCCGATGGCAGGAGGTCAAACTATGTTTTAATGACCACAAAGGCCTGCAGTAACATGTGAAAGAAGGAAAAAGCTTTCCCTAAGACCTCAAAGTGTGTGGTAGCAGAGGCTATGAATTTATGGATTGCTTGAATGACTTGAGACTCATTCTTTTTGGTGTAAAAGACTCTTTAATATCTGGTATCTATACATTTCTTTAGATTCATTCATTTTTTATTTTCACCAGCTGCAACCTTTCACTCTCTCCAGGTAAAAGAAACTCTTCCAGGTCCCTTCAGACCCTCAAGGCACTATGCCAACTACTGTTTCTACAAAGGTCTCCTTTCTGCCTGGAATGCTGGCTTTTCCCATTCCTTCTTTTCCATGACATTGTTTCTTGGAATCACCCTGTCCACAGAGGCAAAACCAACCGGGGAGCCGTAACAGACCAGATATCGTTTTATTTTCCTGCTTTTGCATGAATTGCTCTGTGTTAAGTTATTGAACTCCCTCTGCATGAACGCCGCTTAGCTGCACAAAGCATTTACTCATTTTCAGGCAAATGCTACTGCAGCGAAGGGTCAGAAGACGAAAATATTGATCTGATTACCACCAGGCACCATTTACTGGTATCCTGTTATGGAAAAAGTGAGGAATTTCAAAATGAAGTGGTAGAAAACATCATTATGAATAATAAACTGGCTTAAATAAATAGTAAAGGAATATCAATTGAGTAAAATACCATATGCAGGCACTGGTCATCTAATATGAGTTCAGGGGTCTGAAGACCAACTAATGTACCCCTGTTGCCTTGCTCTTGTTTCATAAATGTTAGAGTTGTCTCCCTTGCTCCCCAAAGCTTAGTCAGTGCTTTGTGCAGCAGGCATTTAATAATATTTCTTGAATGTTACGTGAATGAATGTGTAATTGAAGAGGGACATGTTTCTATATGTCTGTTCTATTTATTCTATATTTCTCACAACTCTTGTTGTAAGGAGGAACTTATTTTGTGGTAGGTGCTGAAGACAAAGTTAAAAGTAATATTGGTTCCACTTAAAGCTCTTAATTTCAAGCAAAGGAGATTTTTAAAAATGACTAATTTAATCAAAAGGATAATTATTAGAATATGTTATGAGCTCAGAATCAATGGGAGGCTAAGGACCAGGCTTCAGAGTTTCAGAGGGCTAGAAAAGTAATTAAATAAAAATAAAAAGCAGAGATCCAGAGTCGCAGTACTCAGCCTACCACAGTAGCCAGCTTCTATGGTGTCCTCTGCAATCACTGTTCAAATGTGAACTTTCCAACTGTTTCTCTCTATCCTGTGTATCTTACAACTGAGAGAAAGCACCAAATTGGTCAAAATAAATCCATGTGCCTACTCTCTGTCTCTACTGGACTGAGGCAATAAGGATCTAATGCCTTTTGCTTCTTTAAGAAAAGGTGTAAACCTAGAATTTTCCTACCACTAAAACTGCACAGAGATAATTTCTGAATAGGAAATGAAGCATTACGAGGGAGAGTAAATGGATTCTAGGAAATATATATACATATATAATAACATATATATGTAATAACTGATCATGATGATAAATTTGAATTTATAACCCATACTTTTCTTATTCTTAAATGAACAAACAGTAAGAAATGGAGTATATGCAATGCATTCCATTGTTTCCAGAGAGGGAGTATTCTATTCCAATACTCTTATTCTGGTAATCTCACTTGTTACATTATGCATTTACTTTGTATTCATGACAGGCTTTTTTTTTCTTGTAGTTTGTGAAATGAAAGTAAATATTTATGAAATCACCTTATTTCTGCTTTCCTCACAGCCTTGAAATATCAAGGAAGCTTGTTCTTGCTAATGGCTTTTGCTCATTACCCTGTACTAGTAAATTCCTGAAGAGCAGAAAGTTTGCTCTGCTCACTACTGTATCTTCAGTGTCTAGAACAGAGACCAGCACAAATGTTCAATAAATACCTGCTGAATGTTGATTTCTTAAACATGTTCATTCCAGAATGCTAATTGAGCCATTGCTTATAATAGCACAACAGAAATGGGAACAATCTATGTATCCAGCAAAGGGGGAATAATAACTATTTTTTGATGTATCTAAATCTATGAGAGGTGCATGATATGTTAAATTTTAAAAAGTAAATTGCCAAAAAAAGTACAGTATAATCATATTTTTTGAAATATTATGAGTATACATAAAAGCAGTCATAGAAAAATGTACTAAAATGTTAAGAGAGCTTAGTATTAAGAGTAGGTTTGGAAGGGAAGAACAAGAAAGATCCTTTCACTTCTTATTTTACATAATTTCTTTAAAAAAACCCTTTTATTATTACAAAAGCATGACACATGCATTGTAAAAAGGAAGTGCTGATAAGCAAGACTAAAAAAATTAAAACATCAGATCTTTATCTCTGTATATCTATCTATATCTATCTACATAAGGATGTTTTTTAACCAAAATGAGATCCTTCTATACATATGGCTTTTCTAGTAAATAATAACTTTATTTTCATTTCAGTAAATTTTCTAATACATAGACATATTTGTAAATTAGAACTCATCAAAATTAAACTTTTGTTCTTAGAAAGACATGGTTAAGTAAACAAAAAGGCAAGCTCCATATTGAGAGAAAATATTCACAACACATACATCTATCTAAAAAAAGACTTCTGTCCATAATATATAAAGAATTTGTACAACACATTAATGAGGAGATAATAAGCTCCTTCAAATGAATTAGGAAAATATGTGAACAGTAAACAAAAGAAGATATATGAAAGGCCAGAAAGTTCATAAACAGATACTTAATGTTATTAGTCATCAGAGAAAATCAGATTAAAACCACAATGAAATTCCACTAAGTACCCACTAGAATAACCAAAATTTTAAAAAACAAACTGACATTACCGAGTGGTAGCAGAGATGTGAAGCAACTGGAACTCTCATGTATACTAGTGAGAATATAAAATGGTGCAAATCACTTGGAAAACACTTGCTCAATTTCTCACACAGTTAAAAATACACTTAGCAAATTACTCAGCCATTCCACTCCTGGTTTCACTCAAGAGAAACCTAAACACATGTCCAAAAGAGAATTGTGCGTGAATAGCACATCACTTCTAGAGGCCAATTTCAAAGCCAGGCTGAGGGAATGGCAAACTTCTCAGCATCCTACTTTTCTACACGGAGTATAAACATCATGGGAATCTCAGATTCTTCAGGTAGGCTATTAGACTCTGTCTAATTAAGCTGATTCTATATTTGATCACTCTCACTCAAATATAGGATCAGTATGTCTAGGCTTAATTTCACAGAGCCTTTTTCCTGTGTGCCCTAGTCAAGTTTGGTTCCAACACTTCAGGTTTAGATTTTCTGTGGTTTAGAGAAGAGTAGATTTAGAGTCTGAAGAACTTAGTTGGTCTTTGGCTCAGTGTCTCACACTTTCTTACATACACACATGTATACATAAATAATGTTTGATCACATTGGGCTAATAATTTAATACAAACAAACTCACAGAGCTACTGTGAATATTTCATGAGATGGCACATAGGAAATTGTTTTTCAAAATGGAAAGAGGTCCACCAATATTAGATATTAGTTGCAATCCTCAGGAGTGATAGTGGTAGGCTTCACACAAAGGAGATGACACCTGGTCACCTGGTACTACTGCTATAAGAACAAAACAAAGTTAACATAAAGCTAGGACCTTGAAAAGCATAATGTCCAGTAAATAGTCCCTTGTTCTTAGGGCAACCCCAGAACTTTAAAGGTATGAAGTGTTGTTGTTGTTTTTCTCTTAGAAATGCTGCCTGTTAGGTGCTGGATCTAATGATGAGCATGGCTGAGTATCTGTTTCCTATACTGTGAAGTCATCCCTGAAAATACCATTTCAAGTGGCAGAACTCCAGGGACCAAGTGCATACGAGATGTCTGAGCTCACTCACTGGCTCAGCATAAACACCAGTTCCACTTTGGACCTGGTGGAAGAAACCCAGTCACTGAACTACAAGTCTTCTGGGCTTTGTAGGCTAAAGGAAAAGAGAGAAATAAAGGAGCAAGAAATGAATGGATTTATATAATTTTGGAACTTTCCACAGGGAGCCTTGAAGACTTAGAGATAATGTTTTATAACACCTTCATTTTATAAGTAAAGTGGGAAAGTTGGGAAAAGGGAAGAAATAATTTCCCCAAGACAAAGCTGACCAATATGTTACTCTTAGAACTTTCCTCCTTATCATAATTTTTTTTTTTTTTGCTGAATTTACACCAGCTAACAACACACCAGAACCATTATCTACAAAGGCCCTTGAGTCTAAATTGTGTTTATAAGTCTCTAGTCCATAGGAATGTAATTTTCTAGTTTTTCAATTTTGTAAATTCAAAATGCCATTTGTCAAGTGTGTTGAAAATGCTGACCATTATATGTTGCCTCTGAGATTTCAGTTCATGTAGACAGGATTTCTGTAGCAGTCCTCATTTCATGTCATTGTCTTCCTGTATATAAATATACAATTTGGATATTTTGTATCTCATATGAACAAACTGACAAATGGGAGACATTTCATTGGTCAGCCCACGTTTTTCTGATTTGGGGTATAGACCTGGACATAGCAGATTTGCCTCACTGCAGAGACAGTGTGGTGAACTGGGAGAAAAGTTATAGAACATAGATGAGGCTACCAGCTCTGCCGTTTACTAACTATGTAATCATGTATAACATACCTAGATTCACTTATTGTGAGATGTCTTCATCTGAAAAATAAACATAATTCTTCTGCAGCATTGAGATACATTAAACTACTAAACCTGCAACTTGAGGGATGGGTGATTGGGTCCTTGGCAGTGTGACCCACCAAATACCACCATATCCTGAACCCTAAGCTCTAATGCTGTGAATAAACAGATCATCACTTCCTTAGCCAATGAGGACGCTACATGTGCCCTAATCTTTGACCTCGTCTGCCCCCAAACAGGTTTCCTTGCAGTTCCTCCAACTGGCCAAGTACAGTCTCACATCTGAACCTATCCATCTGCCATTTCCTCTGTTTGAACAGCTCATTACACAGCAACCTCCCTTAGGCTTTGGTTCACAATTTGCCTCAGAGAGGTGTATCTTGATAATTCTACATAAAATAGTACCCTGCTCCACCCACTCTGTGCTCTTTTTCTCTGCCTCTGCTATATCTTTCTTTATAGCCCTTGCTGCCTGGCATGCTTTACATTTATCTTATTAAGCATTGTTTATACATACAATATACTGTAATTATATATCTTCTGGTAGCTATAATGTAAGATTATTGAGGACAAAGAGTTTGTCAGTTTGATTCACTGCAATATTCCCAGTACTCAGAATAGTACTTATCACATAATACAAATGAACAGATATTTGTTAAATGAATGAAAAAATAAGTCAGGCAAATTTTCTGGGGATTCAAAATAATCAGACGATACTTTACTTTAATCTTTCTTATTAGATATTTATTGCAGATCAAGTGAAGAATAAAATCTAGATATTGAAGTATTATATTGTTATAAAAATTTACTGGTGGAAGTCTTTGCATGTACTCCGAAAGTTTTAGTAGAAATATGATACCTAGAAATTCCCAACATAGTTCATAAATGGATGTACCCTCAAAATTCCCCCTTTTGTTTCTAGAACCAGCTGGCATCTAAGATCTTTCGAAAGAACGTATGGATTTAGATTTACTTTGGCTGAATTATATTCTAGCCTTTGTAAGCTACAAAATGGTGGTAAAACTATTGTAAATCTTGCTGTGATATCTTATCCTGAAACATAAATAATGAAAATAATGCAATAGTTTTAAAGGTGGTCCTTTGACTGAAAGGTAGCTTTCTATTTAACTATATTTCAGATATCAAACTGTACAAATCTGTTTGCTTATTGCTTTTCCTAATTAAAAGGCCAGAAATCAATTTTTCTGAGACCCACAGCGTGGTAATAAATACAGTATTGGAATCCTGACAAATTATCTTTATGCAAGGTAACAGGGTAGAGTGAAAGTTGGTTAATAGCCACCCTGTGATATGTGAGAATGAACCCATTACCATTAAGTGGTAATTAATTGATTGTTTTATTGTTATTCCAATAGGAAATGTAAAAGTGTTGACTTCAAAAAAGCACTTCCCCAATCCTAATGATGACTTATGCTGTACTGTCTGACTCATTCTACAGGAGAAGCAAAAGGTAAGATATTAAAGTAGTATCTCTCAACAAAAAGCATCATTAATCAAAAATCCTGACCTGTGATGGTGAAATGGGGTTCCCCATCCTCTTAACTCACAGAGAGCAGGGCAGAGGGTGAAGACAAGTTGCTGTAAGAAGGCAGTTTTGTGTTTTTTTGCCTTCTAGCAATGTCAGTGACATTCCATAAAAAAAGGAAATAATAACCAGAAATATAAAAAGATCCTATGTTTTTACTTTAAAAAGTGTAATCACCAATAAATCTTTACATATTCTTAGTAGCTAAATAAACCTTTCTAATGACTTTGAAATTTGTGCTGTTTAGAAAAAACGAGTCCTAGTGTAACCCTCCCAATACCCACCAACGGAAAATGTTGTTTTTTTACTTAATTTTTAACTCTGTTAATGTAAGTGGGAGCTTTCAATTCACAATTCAGCATTTATTATTTATTTAACTTATAAGGTTGCGCTTCTACTTCTCCCTGAATGAGGTGGATGCTGATGAGAAATACTGCTATGCCTTAAGCGTGTTTAAGCAAAACTTGTATTGAAAGGAGAGGGAATATTAAAAGTAGAGAAAAATCCTAAGGAAGCAAATGCAAATATTGTATTTAAGTTTCAAAATATGTACACAGATATACAGTAATGCATTACATGAATGTATACATTAATGTTTCTATAGTTTGAGAGGAAGACAGACTTGAGTTAGAATGGGACCCTGCCACTTACTAGCCATGTGACTTTAGCCAGCTGCTTGATCTCTATTGATCTTAGTGTTTTAAATCTTAATGTGCTAAGTTCAATATATATGTAATCTAATAAAAAGGAATGTTTTGCTCTGTCTTTAAAGACCACTATCAGTACACACATCCCCTACTCTACCCCGCTCAGGCACAACTTGCACAACACTTGCACACACATGTTTGCACACTCGTGTGCATGTGTGTACACTCACATACATATCTTATGTCCATTGTAGGAATGCAAAACAATGTAGAACAATTTTTATCCTGAAAACAACTGAAGTTTACTCTAATTACAGTTGCATATTTTACAAATCTAATAGCACTGTAATATCTTCCATGTCATATTCAATATTGCACTATTAATTCTACAAAACAAAGCATGTTAAAAAATGTTTCCCCCGAGTATTAACAAAAATCACAAGAAAAATGTTGACTCATGAGAAAGGTTTAGATTTGAATGAACAAACTTTCCATAAAAATGTCTCTCCATGAATATACACAAATTTGTATTGGTGAGAAATTATCTTAAAATATAACGTTATATATAAAGAATCATTATTTCTTTTCTTATTCTTATTATACACCAATCTCTAAATTCATATTTATCCCATCAGCTGGAATTAATAGTCAAGCAATATTGGTATTCTTTGGTTTAAATTTTTTTTTTTAGCCATGTGTTAGCCACTTTAATATAAAATGTGATCAAAAGTCAAAATACAAGAGTTCAAAAAGGCATAGAAAAATCTTTTATCTTCAATTTTATTACAAGTTTTAAATTCTGGGAATAGTTTTAAAAAAAAATTTATATGCTAATTTCAACCCAGGGCTAATTTTTTTACAACCAAACTAAGAATTACTACAAGGGAACATCAATGCAACAAACAAGTAAAATTTGCAAACCCAAGTCACAAACCTGCTAACAAAGTTAATAATCATGGTAATGGACAGTACCAAAGAGCAACTGATGCCTCAGTTAAATTTGAAAGAAACACTGCTTTCTCTAGGGCAGAGAAACATGCAAACAATTCTGCTTCAAGAAATTTGCATAGAAATAGAAAATGCTAGAGCCTTTACCACAAATGAAATTGCAAAGCCTTAGTATATTAAATTCAACCCAAGGAGCACCAAATGTTAAATTGGAGCCAAGGTACGACTCAAAACATTTAATTTCCAGCTGTGCAACTAGCAAGAGCACAAGAATTTCAGGTGTGGAAATGAGCCCTAGGCAAGCTCTTGAGAAACATGAATTTGATACAATGTAATCTTAAGACAATGCAGACAGTCCTGTAGAATTCAGATTTTAGGAGGGCACCATAAGGCATCAGGGTCTCTTCTCAAAGTCACTCTTGATATTCTGTCAGCAACAATCACATTTTTACAACTCATTGATGACCTTTCACAGATCTCTAGCCTCTACACATATGGCAGCAGAGCCCCCAGTATCGTGGGAACCCCTTTCAGTTTGGCCCTGCTTAACGTGTCAGTTTGTAGAATGACTTTTAAGCCCAGCCGTGGCCTAAATGGTGTGAAAGGGACTACTCTCTGGGCATCTCAACACTTCTCTTCAGCCTGAGCTGTCTCCCAGGCCCCTCTCCTTCACACCTGCCCCCGTGGTAAGACTCCAGAACTCTGGGATTCTGATCCTGACCCCAGGGAACCTCACCGACACCCACCTTTGGAAGCTCCACTATTCCTCATCTCCAGCTCCCCCTGGTGGGGTTCAAAGGGACAGTTTGGTGCAAAGACTTGTAGAAACAATGATTATTTACAAATTCATATTTTGTAGACCTTTCCTTAATTGAACACCTGTGACTTTTACAGTCGCTCTCCAGACCCTTTCCTGAGGGGTAGTAGAATATGCAGCGACACAAAAGGACCACGTTTTATTTCTACAGGAAGAAAAAGGATATACATACATAGTAACTGTGTACGTGGAGTAATTTGTAATCAGAAAATGAAAAGACAAATGCCCCAGAAGCCTGCATTTTATCGACATTGCCACTTTCCCAAAAAGAGAACCTCATAAACAAGTCACTGGATCTGCTTTCAGTGAATTAGGAGTTCCCACATTTGTATTCCTCAGTCTTTGAGAAAAGTATCAGGTGAAACTGACTCACCCCTTTTTGTGTAAAATAGTGACTAACTGAACTCACATCTCCACGCCCTCATCCACCTGCTTGAACAGTAGTCAGTTCCCTTGAAGGAGCCTTATCCTTCTATTTTGGTATTTCTACCACAGGAATTGAAATTTTCAAGCAGAAAAGAGTTTAATTACAAATAAGTGAGTGGCAGCCCACGTGAAGCCCTTTCACTGCGATTTCCAATGTTCTGTTCAATCCACGCTGCAGAGATACAAGGAAACCCACCATTTTGTTTCCTAAATTTTATTTTAGAATTCATACAAAATACTCCAGATAACTGAGTTTCAATCCTCATCTTCCTCCTCTTCTTCATCTTGATTAATCTGGAAGTAACGTAATTCGTAACTTTCTTTGCTGTTAGCAACTACGCGTAACCAATCACGGAGATTATTCTTCTTCAAATATTTTTTTGTGAGATATTTCAAATACCTTTTGGAAAAAGTCACCTCGGAAGTTACAGTGATCTTGCTTTTGCTTCTTTCAGTTGTTACAACACCTCCTCCGAGATTCCCAGCTTTTCCATTCACTTTGATTCTTTCCTTAAGAAACTGCTCAAAATTGGCAGCATCCATGATTCCATCTTCTACAGGATGCGTAGAGTCAAGAGTAAACTTCAGGACCTGCTTCTTTTTTTTGCCCCCCTTCACCACAAGCTTTTTCACTGGTGCCATTGTTGCCCTTTGGTTTAAATTTGATTATTTTATTAGCTAAGAAATTGCAAGTTATTCAGAGAATGATTAAAAACCACCAACTGCCTTCTGATCTACAATGGATGAGTAAAAAGACTTCAAGTCCAAATTTATGAATCTACTATCAAATTTTTCTTATCATGAGTCCCCTTTGGATCTTCTGTTATTTGCATCTTGAATTTGGATATTAGCTCTGCCACTTACTAGCTATTTAACTTTTCCTTACCTATAAATCACAGATAATAATAGAACATAGAACTAGAATGCAGGTTTCCTGACAAATGGTGCAGTTTTAATTCTGTTAATCTTCTTTTATGTTACGAGACAAACAGAGAAAATAAAAGAGCTATCTGACTAATCTAGCATTTTAATGGCAGCATTAACCTAAATAGAAAATCTTACTGTACCATCAATCTAATCTTCTAAAAACTTAAAGGCAGTCACAAAAATTCTAATAGTAACTTGCATATTCGACTCAATAATGACAAATTTATCACTTTGTCCATGAGTTGATTTCTTACGGATAGTTACAAGAAAAAAGTCTAGTATACTTTTAACCCTATGTATTTTAATTTTTTCATACATTTAAAATTTCTTACTTTGGTACATAATATTCATCCCTTCCACAATTTTCCATTTTTACCTTAGTAATAAGGAAGAAATATGAAAAATTATAAAGGACGAGAACAAAAAGGGAAATGAAAGACACCAGAAGCTTTTGAGTCAATTATGGATGAGGAAAAAACTAGAGGTCGTTTATAAATAAATATTTGTTGATTATACAATTTTGAAATATCTTAATGTGAAATGTGGTATTTCTTAATGTGAAATTTTTTATTTTTACTGCTAACTCCAATTGGTCAACAATGAGTATATTTAGCATTATCAAGAGCAGTCAATGGCCACAGAAAACAAATTTATGGTTACCAAAGGGGAAAGAAGGGGGAAGGGATAAATTAGCAGATTGGGATTAGCAGATACAAACTACTGCATATAAAATAGATAAACAACAAGGTCCTACTGTTTAGCACAGGGAACTATATTCAATAACTTGTAATAAACCATAATGGAAATAACATGAAAAAGAGTATATATGTATAACAGTCACTTTTCTGTACACCAGAAACTAACACAACATTGTAAATCAACTATACCTCAATTAAAAAAAAAAAATAAAGCAGCCAGTGGCATGACCTGACTAAATTTGGAGTCAGAATCCCATTTACTACCTGTGGGTTTTTGGCTGGGTTATTTGACCTCCCTAAGTCTGTCTTCCATGTGTACATCAGGGGTATTGATACCACCCTACCAACCAGCTGGGAGGACCAAATGAGACAAGTTACACAATACACTTGGCACAGACACTCGTTCAATCAACATGAGCTCCCTTCCTCTTCCCCTGATGCCAGCTGGCTGGCAGACCACATTAAACAAAAAAGGAAGCTATGTTCTCCTTTTTCCAGACAGCTGGTAATCCAGACATCACAGGCCTTTTACAAACAATGTTGACTTATTTTTGCCACAGCTGATGTGTATATAACGTGCCTTGCCAGTTCTCCTCATGGGTTGAATTCATGACCGTGGAATAATTGACTTGTTTTTCTTTATTGCTTCTCATTTTATGGGACCCAATTGAGGTAAAGTGGCAGTTTCATTATGTTTTGTACATTTCAAAGACCAGGAGGACTTCGTTTATTGTCTTGTAATAACCACAAGAAAAATGTTTCACATTGTTTACCATAGCCCTCTGATGTATCTAATGTTAATCTTTCCCATCTGTGGATGCAGCCAGTGAGAAAAACAGGTTAAGTAACTTGCCTAGCGTCACCTGGGTAACAGGGACAGAGTCAGGATTTGAATCCAGAGGTCCTGACTCCAGAGCCTATGCTCTAAACTCATAGAAATTAAAGAGAGCTTGAAGCACACATAGAGTGAAGACAGACCTTAAACTCCCATCTATTTTCCACTGCACTCAACTGTGGGGTCAGGGTTGGGGGACAGAACACATCACAGAATACCTGAATGATGTTAATTATGCATTTATTCCAAAAGAGAAACTCTGAAATTCCTCTTGAGGGGTACATATGCCTCTCCTCTTAATCACTCAAGTACAGTACCTATGGGACATACGTTCAACAGGTAACACATTTTTTATTATACCTAAAATATTCAGTAGTTTCAGAGACATATTCCTGCTCTCTCTGGTCTCTTTTACCTATGGGGAAAGGGCCACATAAACAGGCTTGGTGTAAATACTTAGAATAGTGCTTGGTACACAGTGAGAATATATGTTATTATAATTATTTACAATCCAGAGGCTGCATAGCATAGTGTTTAAGAGCCCAGATTTGGGAGCCAGACTGCCTGAGTTCTGATTCCAAATGCACTCTTTACTAGCCAAGACCTTGGAGAAGTCATTATTTAACCTCTTTAGTTTCCTCATCTATGAAATGAGAATAATGGAACTTATCTTATTGGGTAACAATAAGAATTACCTGGAATAGTTTCTGGCTTATATAAGCCCCATACAGGTATTACATTTTACTACTGTTATCATCATTAATTGTATTTTACTATAGCAATAGTTTGATTTGTTCATTTTTGTTTGTTTTTATTAGAATTTTTTTCTTCAAATGAAACTGGACACACAAGTCCAGTATACATACAGCAGATTTTATATTGTATGGCAATATACATAAAGCCAACATTGGTTAAATGGTGTTGAGAATTTCTTCCTCTGGCCTCACCCTAGCACACCTATCTATAAAACACATTCAGGGAACATATTTCATTCAGCAGTGTTAAACAGGCCTAGGCACCAGCAGGATGCTCCTTGGCAGGCTATAAAATTGAATTGAGGAGGGTTGATTAAGCAAGAACTTAAGAGCTCCTGGCCTCTTTGGTCACAAGGCCAATTGAGTTTGGACCCAGACTCTGCTATTTGATAGTTGGGGAAGTAATTCAATCCCTGTAACACTCAGTTGTTTCCTTTGCTGTGAGATGGAAATGACACTATGACCACTTCTTGGGGTTGTATTTGGGTAAATAAAAGTCTAGTGTAATTATTTTTATCATCTCAATGACACACAAGCCCCAAATTATTGGTGTTCAAAGAATCTAAAGAGAGAAGTCTTCCATCACTACTTTCTCCTTGAAAAACTTGTCTTGAAAAATGTGAAATTACATGAAATGATTGTTAAAGATAAAAAAAAATCCTCTACTTTTATACCCATCTGGGAGAAATAGGAAACTTTGTAATGCAGTATATTTGTTTAAAATAGGATGCATCAGTAGTTGAGTTCAGAGTTTAAAAATCTACCCATACTTCCTATTTTAGTAAATAACATAATTTGGATATGTCAAAATTTATACTGAAAAGCACACAGGCATGCATTTTGAAATCTACAAATTTTAACCAAATTTATACTAATATTGAAAAACATGTGTACTTATTTCAACAGAGCTTAAAATGATAGTTTTTGAATATTTAAAATTGTTTCCCATTCATATTAACCAAATATCAGTTGTCTTAAAGCTGACATGAAATTAAATAGAAAGTTTTGCAATACATTCTCTCTCAAGAATATGAAGCAATATGAAGTAAAAAGACGTGTTAGAATGACTGAATTCACTAGGAAAAAGAAGGGAATTGCAAGATCCCTTCTTCCTGTCACATTTGAAAATCATTTTAGTAACATTTTATAAGTTGAAAAGAAAGTTCCTCTTCACACATTTCATACAACTTTCAATCACTAACCTTGAGATATAAACTTGAATTAGAATAGAATAATTAATGAAAGATTTCTTGCCTGACAATTTGACCTGAAAGTCTGCCCAATAAGTAAACAAAATATAAGAATAAAAAGAGACTGAGGAAAAGTATCAGTGTGGCCAATACAAACAAAGAGCTGTGCCAAGTTATATAGCTCCATCCTATTTGATGTTCAGTGACTAGTTTCACACTGTTAAAAAAAAAAAAAACCCGCAAAGGATCGGCCCTCTCTCCTAGAAGCTGTATTAATAGAGACTCAACCTAACCCATTTCAAGAGTAAGGATTTATGGTTGCAGGAGACTACAGTGTACTTTGTTTCTCTTTTTTCAATTACTAGAAACATCACTTGTGGGAGAAGTTGCCTCTTTTCTCTGGTCTTTGACCACAAATTATCTGCTAAAAATGTGCAAATATGTAGACATTCAAATGAATTGATAGAGACTATTCTTACTTCTACAGCCGCAGTGTCAGGAGAATGTTTTCATCAAGAAACACTGTAAATTTTTAATAGACAGACTCTACTGAACATACAGCAATATGCTCTACTGAATGAAGATATTCTACTGAACAATCATTCTAGATCACATTTGAAAACTAGTAACAGGTAAGTCTAAAATGGAGCTTTGGTAAATAAAACAAAACAACATCCTCTGGGATTCCCTATAGATGTTAAGGTAGCTACTTTTTTTTTTTTTTAAATGAGAAACAATGTGTTTTAAATTTATTTATTTATTTATTTATTGGCTGCATTGGGTCTTCGTTGCTGTGTGCGAGCTCTCTCTAGTTGCGGCGAGCGGGGGCTACTCTTCATTGCGGTGCGCGGGCTTCTCATTGCAGTGGCTTCTCTTGTTGTGGAGCACGGGCACTAGGCATGTGGGCTTCAGTAGTTGTGGCACGTGGGCTCAGTAGTTATGGCTCACGGGCTCTAGAGTGCAGGGTCAGTAGTTGTGGCGCACGGGTTTAGTTGCTCCGCGGCATGTGGGATCTTCCCGGACCAGTGCTCGAACCCGTGTCCCCTGCATTGGCAGGCGGATTCTTAACCACTGCGCCACCAGGGAAGTCCAAGGTAGCTACTTTAATGTCTTCATTTAGATCATCTTTGTAACATTTGAGAGACCAAATCCAAAAAAAGAAGAGACTAAAATCAAATAAGGCACCTAAAATGATCAGCAGTTTCATGTTGGATAAATTGATATATGTTGTCTAATTACATAATTAATGTATCTCTCTGTCTACCTCTACCCTTAATTTATGGGACTTTGTAATATGAATAATCTCCTTTTGATCAAGTGACATGATGGCTTTAAGACTGCTAAGGGCCATTACCAACAAGCTGTGTCTCAATACAAAATCAAATTAATACCTGAACTTTCATTTATAGAGGCTGTATTTCAATAATATTGGTCCATCACAGGTAGGATGTTTATCTCTTAAAAATTTCACACTTAATGGGCTTCTTTTCAATTTGCAAAGCCAAAGTCATAGCCATCAGGTACAATCCTGCTAAATATTCAAAGCCTTGTATACACAACAGTTATGAATGAGAAACAAATCATATGATATATAATACGGGATGAGTCATGGCACCTGTGGAGCAGGACAGGCCAATTGCAATGCTTTGTACTTGGGGCCACTCTGTTCATCACACCTTGCATAACTGCTGGACCCAGTGTCCACTCTGAAGCTTATCTTTTCTTCATGGCTTTCAATTACAAAAGCTCACTGCTTAAAGGCAAGACTTAAAATGCAATTCAGGAAAAAATGATTCTCATCTCCCTTAAGTAATTCTGAACTTGGCCCTAGTTTTCTTTTTTTATCAAAGTTTACTTAAGTTTATTCTGTCATGTGGTTTTTGTTTTTTGTTTTGTTCTGTTTTCTCCAGCCAGATACAGGTCACTGAGTTTCTTAAGAAGGGTACTTTATACCTTCTAAGTTAACTCCAGTTAAAATTAGCGCTTATTTTGCATCTACTTGGTCAACAGAGTGAAATTATTTTATTCTCAAAAATGTTGGAATTATAATCAGGCAAATGCAGGTTTAATGTTTTATCTGCAGTGATAAAGAAGTTCTATGTGAATATAAACACTGTTATCAGGGATTCAAATTTGAGTAAATAATATTGATAAAAGGTATGGACCACTAGAGAGTCTCTATCCTCTGATATCCAAATTCTAATCAATATAGACACTTTCCTCTTTGAGAAAGGTACTTGGAAGCAAGGACTATGTCAAATAATACGTTTATAAATTGCTGTTTTTCATATTTAAAGACAATCTGTGCAATTATTTCTACTGAGTCTATCCTGTTTCATTATGATTTCCCAGAGCAATGGGAGTAGCTACCATTTTTAGTTCATTGCTATTGTTGTGTTTCCCCTTCCCTCTGGAATTAAGCATGCAACAAACATTTATTAGATGTCATCTAAGGTAATTAGTTGTTCATGAGAATGCCATGGACAATGCCTGTGTTGTGGCAACTGACCTATGCTTTTTATTAGAACTGCATATAGACCAGAACAACAGCAATAAATAAAAGTGAGGAACTCAGTTCAGCCAGAGGCAGAAGCAAGGAGAGGAAAAGCAGAAACATCTAAGGTGTATCCTCCTGTGAATAAAGAAGACAACAGGTACACGGAGACAGCAGGTAAATGGAGGGGGTGTGGAATTAGTGATGGAGGGAGGGTATGAAAAGCATTTTATTTGGTGTATAGCTGAAAGGAACTGTGCCTAAAATAGATCACTTGAGGAAGGACACAATACCCCCACCCAAAGAGAAGGCACATCTGCAGTAATAATTGTCTGTGCAATAAAAGAGATTTTAAAAACACATTTTAAAGTAGTTATTTTGGCCCATTAATGAGATATTCAGAATAATTACTTGTCTCTCTTGAGAGGCAGTATCCACAGTGGTTATGCACATGGGATCTGGCATCAGATCTGGAATTCTGACTCTGACACTAATTGACATGGCAACATATTTAACCTCTTCCTGCCTCAATTTCCTTATCTGCACAGTTTTCCTCATCTGCACAATTTTCTCATCTGTAATTTATGACATTGTTGGAAGAATTACAAGTGTTTAAGTATGTAAAGCACTTAGGAAAGTGGCTGGCACATAGTAGCAATACATGTTCACCATTTTTTCTTGACATTTTTCAAATCCAATAAAGAATGCTAACAGAAAAGATGGTCAAGACAATTAAATGATGCCACTAGCACATTCTCGAAATATGGTTTTACTACTTAATATATAGATAAAGCTAACAGATTCAAAATACTAACACTTATCTAGGGACCTAAGCCAAATATAAATCTCAAGAGAAGATGGTACAAATGTTATCAAGAGTTGTCTAATTTCCAGTTACAGAGGTTGATCCCCATGTAGGGAAATTTACCAGCAATATTATCCGCAGCATGGCAGTTTCAATGGAATCAGAATATGGTTCATGTTGCATACTTGCTGACATCCTGGATTTTAGGGGACCAGATTCCTCCTGAGCATATTTTAATCCTGCGGACAATCATATTTCACTTAAAGTCCCCAACTCCATGAGAACCGTGCCCTCAGAGTTTATCTCAGGAAGCTGTATTTGTTCCCCTGCTGTTATAAGCATTTGCCTAAGTTGACTCCAGGACAAGTTTAATTATGCCTCTTTTATTTTCAAGTTTTATGTTTCTATTTGTCTTCATGTAACACAGACACAACTTCTGGGTGAATTACATTTTTAGGGGAGCACAAAGACTATGGGACAGAAAAGGCAGAAGTAAGCGAACAAGAGCTCACATGCTTTTAATCACTTAGAAGATGGTGCTATAAACTCGAGTGCCTTTTCCCCTATACTAGGGGACTTTTTTTTCCCTCAATGGACCTTATTTCAGGATTAAGTTCTATGACTCAGCTAGCTGCGTCAACTTAAATTGTAGACCAGGTTGGCAGAAAAGAAGCAATTTACACAAGCAAAGTTAAGTGTAGGAGAAATAATTTGAGCGTTCTCTATATATGATGATCTTCTGAGTTCACTCCCAAGGGATAATCTACAGTAGAGGAAATTAATGATAACTGAAACTTAACTCCTAAAATTATTTCCAGAGATCAATATTCCCTTTATAGATAACTGTGCCATAGCTGTGCTGGAATAATGGCCTATACTTGCTAAGTGCACATATTAATGAGGCTTCTGCATATAAGCACTTCGTTTTTATTCTCCTTCTTGGCATTTGAGAGTGGGGCTTTTATTCTATGAGCTAGAATAGCTCTTCTCAAACCTTAATGTATAAATGAAACATCTGGGGATCTAGGTAAATATGCAGATTCTGATTCCATAGGCCTAGGACAGGGCTGGATAATCTGCATTCCTAACCAGCTCTGAGGTGATACTGATGCTGCTGATTCACTGACCACACTTTGAATAGTGTGAAGGTAATAAGACAGCCAGTCCTGTACTCTGAATTTTCCTTATCATCACCTTACTTGAGCCAACGTTATGGGTTGAATTGTGTCCCCCCGCCAAAAGATATGATGAAGTTCTAACCCCCTGTACCTCACAATGTAAACTTATTTGGAAATAGAAAGGGTCTTTACAGAGATAATTAAGTTAAAGTCAATAGGGTAGGCCATAATCTAATATGACTCGTGATCCTTATAAAAAGGGGAAATTTGGACGCAGAGACAAACATTCACAGAAGGAAGATGATGTAAAGACACAGGGAGAAGATGGCTATGTACAAGCTAAGGAGAGAGGCCTGGAACAAATCCGTTCCCAGGCCTTCAAAGGGAGCATAGACCTGCCAACACCTTGATTTTAGACTTCTGGCCTCCAGAATTGTGAGACAGTACATTTCTGTGGTTTAAGCCATCCAGTTTGTCGAATTTTGTTACAGCAGCCTTAGAAAAGAAATACAGATATAGTATTAACAACTCTTCCCTGACACCTCTTCTTTCTCCTCCTCTCTGACATATACGGAACATTTCAGTGCACCACTAAACTTAGTACAATGTGAAGAATGTGAGGGCGACATTCCACACACAGATAAGGTAACACAAAGGGGTAGGTCATGTTTTCTCAGGTTTGCCTAAGACAAAAGCTTGGATTGGTCCTACAGTCATTGCAGGTGTTAATCATGAAACAGGTTAAATCTACTGTAGATTTAGTTATTAGTTGTTCTGTTGTTAGTTCCCCTTAGGAATCAACAAACTTGACGCTTAACACTCAAAGGACATATGCCCAGATTTTTGCAAATCTCTATATTCCCAAATGCTTCTATAGCATATAATTTCCTTCAGAAAATGAAAACTTGGAGTGGCCCCTTAATAATCCTATAAACATAGACCTAAAATAAATTATAAAGGCATTAAAACAATTTTACAAATCACTTTTGTGTTGTTGTTGCTGTTGCTTTATAGCACATTTGGTGGACTCATTTTGACATAGATCATCAGTACTGCCAAATTTGAATTTCATAATTTATTCAAAACTGCTTTTGTCTATGAATTCCCATTTATTTCTACCTCTTCACATCCTTTGTGCTTCATTAGAGCCCTACAAATAGCTTTTCTTTTTGAAGCCATTTTTCTACAATGAAACAAAGCTGTTCTGTTTTTGTTTTTAAATCACACTATGAGAGTTATTAAGTTTCCAATGAATACAAGTAGAAAAAACAACCCACACAGATTTTTAGAAGATGTAGAAAAGAATGAAGTAAACTAATCTCACTCACTAGCTAAATGACGGGTCCATACAAATCAGTCTCACTCCAAACATTCCTCAGCAAAATGACAAATTACTCAAGACCTTTGCTTTCATTTTAAGAGGGTAAAACACAAGCTTCCAAGATCCATGAAAGTCAAGGGTGTGAAGCTCTTCATTATGTTACTTAGCCTTTACACTTCTGCATATAGTTCATCCTATTTTTTATACTCTCCATGGGGATGGTACCACTCCCTGGAGGGCTGTTTAGAAAAGCGTAGGAGTGTTTGAGTTTTCACAATAAATGGATGGAGTTATTGGCATTTAATGGGCAAGGCATTGGGAAACTAAATAAAGCAAAGCAAGAGATGATAAATCTTTGACTCTCACCAAATGCCAACAGCTCCTTTACGTTGAGGGCCTCCTCCCATTTTGACATTTCTTTAAGATTAATGGTCTTTCCAATTTAGGCTCTGGGTTCACCTCTTGACTTCTACCAGAAACCATGCTGACTTCATATGTCTCTCTCTCTCTCTCTCTCTCTGATTTAACAGGTGTGTCGTTCCCTTTGTGTGTTCAAAGATCGCTGGTTTTGTTTCTCACCCCCTCCACTTTATAGACTGTGATAAAGAACATACCATGTAATTAACATATCTGTTCTTCTTGATTTGTTGTTTTATTTTTTGATCATTGTAGATAAATCTAGCACAGTGTACTTCAGATAGGACATCCTGGAGCTTCTTTTGTACAACCATCCATTTCCCTCCACCATTATGGTTACGGTCTCACTCCTTCCTTTTCTTTATTCATTCTTCAAACATAAATAAGCACCTGCTCTAAGATATGGTGTTAAGCCTCATGGAAGGAGGGTACATACAATGATGATCAGATCTCTCTTCTGGGATAGTCAGATTTACCTTCTTTCCTTTCTCATTATTTTTTCCCTTCTTCTCCCTGATAACTTTTCCCAACTTTGAGCTTTTGCCAGATCTAGAAAAAACTCACTCCTCCACAAAATTGTGACAATTCTATTTGCTAAACTACCTCCCTACACATCTATGTTGATTAGCTTTTTGATTATTTCTTATACTAAAAACAAGTTCACATACATAGTTTATCATTTTAACCTTAATATTTGTGATTTATGCTAATATTAGAGATTTACAAACTGAAGGTTAAATAACTTTCGCACAAACAACTTGTTCATGGATTTTAAAACAGGTCTAGCTGACCCTAGTGCCTGAGTTCTTAATGAATATAAAATATTCCTGATAATTAAAATCACCTTCCTGTGACTGCCGGTGAACTTTATATGCCCTACTTTTAAATCTTAGCATAGACACAGTTGGCCTTCATTCTCAGTGCCATGATTAAATTCATCACGACTGTTTTAGAAACCTGGTTATACCTTCCAAGTTTCCATTAAAAATAAACCCAAAAAAAGTTTAAAAACTTTTCTGGGTTTCTTAGCTAATACAAATCCACAAAGTAGAAGTTCCAAGTATAACTAGGTAGTCCTCTGTTATTTTTCAATGCCTGCAGCCTTTTAAAGTGCTGTGAATGTGCCTTAATCTGTTGCTAGGAACTCTGCACATTGCTCCAAACAGCCTGCCAGTCTGAGAAACCTAGCGTGAATGACATAAGTGTTTCTTTCATCCAGGTCAGAGGATGGCGTGCAGCAGTATGGGAGGTGATGGGAGGGGAGGAATTCAGGATAAAGAAATTAACTAGAGGAAAAGGAAGTGACAAAGAAGAAAGAATCCACAGACCCTAAAGGAAAAGCTTTCCAACTGAAGCTCTTCTGCTCCCCACCAAGCACACATCCCTTGAGAGCTTTTGGAATCGCTTCAGTCTAGTCTGACAACAACTCAGAAGGGTCAGGGCACAGCTGAGAGTGTCTCATTCCCCTGTCACACCAATGGAAATCACAGATCTGAAACCTGCAGATACCAGAGACAGTGAGGCCACTTTGAAACCTCAATCACGTTTCAGATTTGGGAATCAGGAGAGTTAAGAGCAAGAAATCAGTCTATAATTTTTTCCCGATACTTGTCTGGCCCCAGGATAAAATATAAAGCATCAGCTTTAGAATTAAAACAGAAATTAGTGATTTACATTTATACCTTCTTTGCTTTCCTTCATCTCAGAAGCTTTGGTGCCTGAAAAGCATAGAGAACGATGGGGCAGATGGTACAGAGGAAGGATCACTTTTGACACCTCCCTTCTGCTATAACTGCAGCAATTACCACAAAGCCTAGGCACCTCTCAAGCAGCAGGACGTCATTTCTACCCCTGTTTGTGGCTGCTTAGTGACACGGTGGATGAAGCATCTCCTCTGTTCAAGTCAGTACACCAAAGCTTTCTTCTAGCATGCATGTAGCTTTATATTTTACATCTAAATCTTTGACTCCTCTAGAATTTATTTTGGTGTAAAGGATAAACCTTTTTTTTTCCCCAAATGGCTATCTAAATGTACCAATACCTGTTGTCCACTCAATCATCCTTCCCCCACTATTTTGAAGTCCCACAGTTATTACACAATACATTCCTGTGGGAAATTCCAGTAACTGGAATGGGGAAACTAAACATGGACAGTAAGAAAATTCCATTTCCACTGAAACACCATATGCATGATTTCTCCTTTCCTTAATGTTTAAAAATGAAAAGGAGAAATATTACAAAGGAAAGATGCCACATTTCTAAGGTGCCGCTTTCCTTGATTACAGGTTATTTTTAGCACATGTTGATCTATTCTAATTTGATAAATTAATTATCCTATTCATCTGCTAAATGTTCTTTGATCCCTCTGTGCATTGCTGCTGACTCAAGGAGTAGGACATTATGAAGGCCAGTTTTGCCAGTTCAGCTGAAACTGAATTGTTACTCAATTTATATATGTTCCTTGCCACATTATATGTTTGCTCATAAGGGCATGGCTGGTTATGGCTATTTTTAAGTGACAGGAGATTTAGCTTTTGTTTGAGCAAAATAATCAACATATTTTACTCTTCTGAATTTCCTTATTCTGAAAATCATATTGAAAACAATGTAAAAGGCTCTTAGGGAATCTGAAGAAAATTCTGCCAATGAGTTCAGATCACTTAATCATTTATTTATTCATTTAACAATTATTTATTAACTTTTGTGTGCCAGAAGATGATTCCAACCAAAGGTGGATGGTGAATGTACAAAGTTAAAATTTCTTTAATAATTCTAGCCTAATTAAGGATTCTATCAGAACCCTAATGTGGACACATTTATTGTTAGACTCTAAATCAAATAATATATAGCTGTGTAGGACAAGTAAAATGTACCTAGTTATTCGGTAGAAAGGATTCAGTTATTTTCAACACTTTTGCTGTTTTAAAGTATTGCATTTAAAAAACAAAAACAAATGGAACAAAACCTTTCTGGAGTTTGCTGGCAGAGGTCCCGGAGTTGATGGAGAGGTACATTTCACATCAAGAGATTGTTGTTCATAGTGAACTAACCATGTGAACACCAAATTTGGCAAAATGATACTAAGTAATCTGTCTATTCCTGTTTGGGTGTGTTAGTTTGTATTAGTCATGCCTTTTCATTTTCTGTATTTCTAATGCTTTGGCATCTGGGCTTTGCTGACCCTGAAGAGACTGCCCCTTCCAGGGCTAGCCAATTCCTAGAGATAGGAAAGACTAACCATGAGCATGCCTTTCTTATGCAAATAAACCAATTCTGAGCCCATACCCCAACCAGATCCTTTATCTGGCTCTCACAAGGCTCTCACATCCTGGGTCACTATCCATCTGCCCTAAACACCTCAGGGCCAGGTACCCAGACAACTAGAGTCAGTCTCTATGCCCCAGAGCCTGCTGAAACTATTAGAACTAGCCAGTCCAAAACTTACGTACCCTACTTTGCCTGTTCTTTCCCAAGGAAACCACAATAAAGCCTCTTGCCCATGTTCCCCCCTTTCTCTCTCGGCTTCCTGACCAACCCAGGTGCTTCTCTATGTGGTCCTTCAAGGCATGATGTGTCCCTCCTTTTGAAACTGAGTAGCAAACTATCTTTTCAATGGCAATCATCTCCTGATCTGTTGTTCCCACTATACCTAAATAATTATAAAACCTACATTTAAAAGCAGAGTTTTTAACTTATAAAGAAAAGGAGATACTTCTTTGTAGCTACAAAATAATTCCTTTTAACACATTGATGTGTTCTGATAGGAGTTATCAGTCAAGTGAAACCCCATGCTATAAGAGAACAGGAGTGAGAGAAGGGAAAGCCTCCAGGGTGTTTTATACTTTATCATAAAAATATTCAAAACAGGCTGATCTTGAAAATATTCTATCAGAAAAGAGCACATAGAAGTCTGTTTTTATTGATTTCGATATATTGGATTAAATTCTTGAACATTCCCTTAAGATCCAATATGCCTGTAACAGGAAACTTTGCCATAATTTTCTGTTGATGGCTTCTTGGTCATTAGAAATATTTGGAAGTTGTAATTACATTCTCTTGAAGTGATTACTCGAATTATACATTGATGAAAATTGTTTGGCTATTAAAATGTAAAGAGTTTGGGCTTCCCTGGTGGTGCAGTGGTTGAGAATCTGCCTGCTAATGCAGAGGACACGGGTTCGAGCCCTGGCCTGGGAAGATCCCACATGCCGCGGAGCAACTAGGCCCGTGAGCCACAACTACTGAGCCTGCGCATCTGGAGCCTGTGCTCTGCAACAAGAGAGGCCGCGATAGTGAGAGGCCCGCGCACCGCGATGAAGAGTGGCCCCCGCTTGCCACAACTAGAGAAAGCCCTCGCACAGAAACGAAGACCCAACACAGCCAAAAATAAATAAATAAATAAATAAATAAATACTCTTTCAATCATTGTTGATTGGCAGTATGCCATTAAAAAAAATGTAAAGAGTTTAATTGGCTATTAGTATTTCTTGAAAATTCTTTGTTTTGTGCAGTAGAGGATGGCTGTTGGAACTGGATTGACACGGGGATCAGGTTTGAAGCCTGCCCTAGTAAAAATAATTTAAAAGTTTAAAAAACAGAGCTTGTATTGGTTGTAAAAATATGTAGAATACGGAGATGCACTTCCTTGGAGGTCTGTCACACTCTGGGCGCAACTTCTAGCAACCAGACTCTACCCGTCCTGTTTCCTTAGAAGACACACTGGATTCAACACAAATGAGGCCGGCCTCTTGAGTAGACTTGTAGAAAATGTTTTTCATCTCTGTCTCCAGGGAAGAATTGCCTGCTGCCACCTGCTCCCACTCCAGCTACCAAATTCTTGCAGCCCAGTGGTCCACTAAGGAGCCCAGAGATTGTCTGGACACTTTGTAGCCTCAGAGGGACATCTACCAGAAAAAAACAGTCATATCATACAAACTGCCTTCCATGTTTCTTGCCCACAAACCATCCAGGCCTACTTTAGGGAATCTGGAAGTAATAGTTAAAAGTCGTGTGAATACTCAGTACTTCACCTGAATCTGCATTACTTCAGGAGGAGTCATTAGGCAAAATAGAACTTAATTACCTTAATGCTAAGGTAAAAAGACATAAAAACTACGGATACCACTTTAAGCCAAACCCATACACTACAAATCATATTTAATCTCAATTTACCAAAAATCTTTGTGAAAGTGTAACTACGTTGCTATGTGCAAACATTTCTTGATAAAGGTTTCCAAGCCTGGTAACAGACTAGATGGATAAGAGAGCATGAATAGCAGAAACGCTCAGCAAGATAGACGCAGTCATTGCCTTCCTGGTAGCCGTTTATCAATCCATTCTTTCCTGCTAATCTCACCCCATTTCCTGCTCACAGAGTGGGCAGTGATCTCTTGATCTCAGGGGAGGTGGGTCTTCCCCTAGCCCCAGGAGATAAATCATAATTGCTTTCTTACCCAAGAAGAAGAGATTGAGTGTAGGTCAAAAGAAAGCAGGTTCAGTAAATTAAGGATTTAGCAAGTTTAAAGTCTAGAGTAAAGTATAAAGCTGAAAGAAGAGAGGGAGCGAGAACACAATGTGCTTAAGAAACTTAAGCTTTTTAAAAAATAAGAGATACTTATCAAATATATAAATGAAGCCTAATCATTTCCTTTAACTAGGAGCCCTTAATTGCATAGAAGTAAATGTGTTTGCACATACTGGCCTGTGCTTTGAGGTCAGTACCTATAATCTCTAAACCCTTTTAAACCTCTTTGTATGCCACAGTAAGCTAGTTATCTAAAGAATAAATGAGGGCACTATTCAAGACTTTTCTTGGCTGTTACACTGATTGTGGTTCATCAAAGTTTCTAGTCTTTCTGCGTGGAAAGTGACCATGGGTACAGATGGACACACCACATTTGAACACATTGGACTGCACTCATCATAGAGACAGGGATACTCTTGTGTTTATAAAACACTGATAAGAGGCCCTCCACCACATCTTTTCAGTCCTGGTGATAAAGTCATGTTACACCCTTTTAAAGAAGCAGCCAAATTTTAGATCAAGGCAGCAGAAAAGCCAAGGTAGTACAGGTTCCTATATGGAAAGGCCAACCAATCATGAATTCTCTGTACACCTCAAGTTCCATATCTGTCAAATGAAACTATTTCTATTCTAAACTCACATAGAAAGCATGACAATGTTAGAGTCAAGTGTTTTCTGCTCACCGTTCCACAGTGCTGTAACATAGTCTGAAAGCAAGAAACCATGAAGTGTATCCAAGGACCTTAGCAGTCCAAGCGTATGTAGCAACAGTTGACATTCTACTTTAGAGGATTAGACTCTTTCTAAACAGACATAATTCAAAAGTGGGACAAATAGTTTTCATATCGTATGTTACTTGTTAAGTGTTTGAATAATTTCAATGTTCATTGCATTTTAATACATCTTATGTTACTTTATTAGTTTTCAAAGTCTACCCAAATGAAGACCACTTTTAAATAAAATTTTAAAATGTATATTTAAAAAAAAATTCTAATTTATCAATCTAGGCAACAGAACTCAAGACAAATAAGTACATTCCACAGGTTGAAAACATGTTTTAAGAATTTTTGCTCTTGGCTTCATTTCTGCAGACTCTGAATTTCCTTAAATATTCTATTGTTCTTTCATTAGACTTAAAAATTTGAGCAGTTGAAGTACTTTTCATATTCCATCCCAATTATTCCTCATTTTAATGTACTGTTTTTCCCCTCCCTGTAAAATTTGACAGCTTTTCAAACTTTTGCTCATCCTATTTTTACAGTACCAAATTCCCACATGTTTTCCTTTTTTAGAGCATGTATTTCATGAATACAAATCTCTAGTGTATTTATTTAGATATAATAATACACTGTATCTCCTTTATATTTTGCATAGATTCATTAAGTAGCTAACATACAAAACTGGTGCGGTATTAAGGCCTGTCAGCTTAACCAAGAACACATTTTGGATTCCTGTTTTATTCCTAGTAAGCACAGACTCCATGCCCCCACATGCCTTCACAAGTGCACACTGTAGCTGTATTGTCCTTGTGTACACAAAATGCGAAGTTCCAAACTCAAATATGCTGGTAAAAAAAGCTCTAGGAGCTGATTAAATTAATGATAAGTACATCAAAATAGAGCAAAGTATTATTTGCTTTTCTTTTGATCCTCAGTTTTTTTTTTTAAACACACACACACACACACACACACACCCCACTGGCCAAGCAGAAGTTTTCATTTTGACAAGCAAAAACATGGAAAACTCCCATGTTACTTTTATCACCAGATTAGGCCCTAAGGCACTCCTCTGTCTCCAAAGTTTCAACCACTAAAACATGAGTGAAGCAAAGAATACACCACAGCAAGTACTCCAAAAAATAGCAATTCAGATTTATGTCTGAAGCTGTTTTCACATGCTTTCAAATCAGCACTGGAATCCTTTATATGAACAGCTCCATCATTTGGCAGCAGCAATCAATGAAAGAATCCAAGAAAATTGCACCAGACTGATCACATTTCAGTGTAAGAACAGCAGTACGTCCAATCTGTTGCCATAATTTGGACACCGTGCAGCGCTGAATAATGGATCATGACAAAAAACAAGGGTATAAATAAAACCACACACAGTCTAGGTCCTGAATTTGTGGTGATATAAACACCCCCAAATTATCAAAAACAATCAACAGCAATACCTGGCGATTTGTCTCCAAATTAACAAAAAAGCACCCAGCTCTCACCTTGCACAAACACACACTTCAGTGGTCAGTGACAACTGCAGGCTGCGCTTGCAGGCTGGGAGAGGGAGCAGCTGCTCTGTCCTGAGCCGCTTAAAGCACCGTCCAGCCCGGCTCGCCCGCTCAGGTCCTACTCTCTGTTGGTTCGCTGCAGTTTCTCCCATGACTCCATCACCCAGGAATGGAAACTGCTGCCCTCGTCCCAGCACTAGTGGGCTCCCGGCTACTGAGCTCAGGTAAAAATGCTGAGTCCTGCAAGGTCACTACAAGGTGAACAGCGGCAAAAGGAGTGAACGGGGAAGAGGAGGGACCATCCAGGAAAGACTCTAAACTTCAGACACCTTGCCTTTCACAAGATTCTGAAGTCCATAAATCAGGGCTGCAGCAATAGTCAGAGAAGCAGTAAATCTGAGAATCCTCAAATGGCTTGGAGCCAACCTGCTAACCCAGAGGCCCTCTTGAAGCAATAATGTCTCTCTCTCTCTCTCTCTCTTTTTCTTTCTCTCTCTCTCTCTCTCTCACACACACACACACACACACACACACACAGACATACACACAGGCACAAACAGACTTCAGTGTGGCTATTCTAATTGCTCAGACATCCTTTTCAAGTCAAAAAGTTTCTGAAAACCCTTTCTCGGTAACACCGCTTAGAGAAAGCTCTTAGAAAATTAAAGTATTTGCCAAAATCAAATAATTCTTTTAAGAACAAAATCATTTCTGGTCCATAAACTAATTCATATTAATGAAGACTTGCTTTTTGGGCACATACTTCAATTATGCAACCCCCCCCCCATATTAAAAAGACAGTAAACATGTATTTATTTCAGAGATGACTGGCAAAATCAATTAAGGTTTCTCATAAAAATTCCTACCATCTTTTTCAAGATTAGTCTTGACTGATGCACATTTTAATTTGGAGAGGTTTCAAGAAGGCCTTTCTTGTCTAAAATATAATCATTCTGCATGTAGATGTTCTAGACAGATACAAACATGTTTATAAATGTTTCCCTGTAAAGTCTCTCTAGGTTTTTATTTCTCATATTTTGGTTTTCCTATCAGAAGTGGAGAAGAAACAATGTTTAAGCTTACCAGAACATTATGAAACATTATTTCTCTTTGTTGTTTATTTTTTTCTTACAGGTAAATAATTATGCGCTGAAGTTTAGACTGATTGTATTAACAGGAAATTATTTTTACTCTTTAGCCACCTTCCTTTCCCCTCCTTCTCCAACCATGTAAAATGAGCAACTTATCTAACCTCCTAGGTATCAGTTTTGTAATCTATAAAATGGGGATTTGTTGCCAACATCTGCTTTGGGGCTCCCTCCTGGGTCAGTATGAGGACGAAATGGGACAATGTGTAGGAGCAGATGCTTTGTAAACTATAGAGGGCTGGGAAAAAAATGTACTTACTGCATTTTCCGCCTTTCTATTGCCCTAGTTTGGTGCTGGGACTAGTGAATTACTTTCTGTGTTCTCAAGGAGGACTCCTCAGGCTTCATGGGTGAGTGTTTCAAGTGGGCTATAAATAGAGTTCAAGATTTTATTAACTGCTGTCCTCCTGGTGGCAGATCTTGATGGCAGCGACCACATGGCCAGAGTCAGTTAATTGTGAAAAACATGAGCTCTGTCTGGTCTTTGAGGCAGAACAAGACCAGCTGAAAGCCTGGTAGAAGATGCTCACGTGCCTGGCTGGTTTCACAGTTCCTGGTGTCCTGGGTGTACTCCTGTGTTGGAGGGGTTGCCCAAGGGGATTAATGAAGGGGAAAGGTTGGGGATGGAATGCCAAGTTCACTGCTGAGTTAACTCAGTAACAAATGCATTAAGGCATTCATGCTAATGTTCCTACCATTACGTATGCATTATTTAGAGATTAGGTTGAGGGAGTGTAAGGAAGGACACCAATGGGGAACAGGAAAGGAACTAAGTATATGAACACCTGTCTTGTGAGACACACAGGGCTGGGAGCTTCATGAATGTTATCTCAGTTAATCCTCATAGTAACGCTATGAGGTAGTTGTTGTTATTCCCATTTAATCAATGAGAATAATTTGCCTGAACACTGTTACTGGTGAGTGGTGGAGCTGGAATTACAATCAAGGTCTGCATGGCCTAGAGTCCCGTATTTGGAGGAAATCTGTTGATTTATAACTTTCTCAGAAGAAGAAAAGAAAGTTTGGCTTTTAAATAGCAGGGGTAGGGAAGGCAAGAATGCAAATTACACAAAACCTTGAGAGTACTTGCTAGGCAAGTTAACTTTTATAAAGAGCAGAGAAATGTTTAGAAAAACAAGTTTTGATTTTTTTAACAATGAAGTCATTGTAGGATACAGAGAAAAAATACAATTTTTGTTAATATGTGCCTATAATTCCTTTTTCTTAATTGTGTCTTGCCTGTCTTGAAGCTGAAGATGTGAATTTAGAGGTCTTTCTGTATAGTAGAATACCACTATATTTTTTTCTTGAATTTTATTTATTTTTTATACAGCAGGTTCTTATTAGTTATCTATTTTATACATATTAGTGTATATATGTATATACACTATATGTATATATGTATATATGTATCCCAATCTCCCAATTCATCCACCACCACCCCTACCCCGCCACGCTCCCCGCTTGGTGTCCATATGTTTGTTCTCTACATCTGTGTCTCAATTTCTGCCCTGCAAACCGGTTCATCTGTATCATTTTAATTTGCTTAAATTAACAGATCCTTAGGAATGCCCACAAGGAAGCAAGGCAATCTCTTACTATTAAATGCAGAAAAGACATTTTTTTCAACTACAGTTTGGAGTACTGTAGTGGAGTCATAATTTTCAGTTCCCTGAGTCTGAGGATGTTAATAAAATGCCAGGTCCTTTCTACGAGTTTTATTGGAAAGCTAGAAGCAGAGTTTAAACTGCAGCCCTACATGGTATATGTTTCTGTTCTCCCCTTTTTAAGTGGCATTGCCCGTTAAATGAGAAACCTTGAAATTGTATCTGCAAGCCAGCAGGGCAATTCATACCAAATCCTTCATGTAGGGTAATTGCTCCTGCCTTCAATCTCCCTTTTCCATATTTTTACAATCTTCTCTGAGAATGCCTCTGGCTGATTATACCTTGACTCTGCTTTTAGCACTCCCATCTGCAAAGTGCACCATCCAAAAGCACTTCATAAAACCAGCCTTCTCATCCTCCCCAAATTTAGCCTTAAAAAGAAAACTATAAATTTCAAAGTCTTGCAGCTAGAATCACTTTGTTTCAGATATTTTCATTAGAGAGAGAACTATAACTGGGCCACTGACTAAATTAGTAATAAGTCAAAATAAACAGCAGAGAAAAAGAATAAAAGCTGGAACTTTAATCACAATTTTTCAAGTTAAATTCCGAATAAACAACAAAAGCACTAATATCATCCTAAACAGCCAATCAACCCACATAAAAGAAGGTAAGGGGCCTTCAGCTACTGAACATTGATTTCATTGCTACCTTTGCTTAGAATATGCATTTTGACACTCACTACAATGCCCTTGTTCTATGGTATCATATTTAACTAAAGAGCAAGTTAAAAAAAAAAAAAAGAGAGAGTTACTCTATTGGGAAGCCTATGATGACATATGTAACATACAGCAAAGGGAAAAGCTGTTTTTTCTCATTCCCAAACCCATTTTATTTCTGAAGAAAGGATGAAAACACAACCACAGACAGAATTACTATTATTTTTTTAAATTTAGAAACTACTGTAGTGATCTTTCAATGAAACAAAAATCTACTGACAAAGCTTTCAATTATCTTTCAAGTCAAAAATAATGATAAAGAAAACATAGTTTTGGGCACTTTCTTCCAATTGTTATACTGTCCCATTAAAGCATTTTGTTTTTCAAACACTTCAGCTAGTGTTTGCCTGAGTGTAATGCCACAGCAGAAAAACAGAAGAACATATTGCATCCTCCCTTTCTTTGTCTCAGAAACTTCATTTTGAGATCCTGATTTCAAATCATGTATTGAAAAGAAATTTGTATTAAAGTTTAAATGTATGAGGAAAGCATTTCGAAGCATGGGCCAATATTTGCAATGGGTGAAGAAAGGAAATAAGATGGTCTGGTTTTCTATTTGGTTCTTGCTCCCTTGCCCAATGACGATATCTTCCTGATGTGTCCTAGTGGCAGTGTTTAACTTTACACAGATATGGGTCTGGCCTGAAAACCTTAGAATCTTTCCATTTAGGGTGGAACTGGGCTCACAGATGTGTAGGATAGAGTCGTTTCTAGTTTTTAATATAATGAGAAAAAAATATCTTTCTAACACATTTTTCCCTGCCGCTCCCTTCGATTTACTTCTTTTTCTTAGGCTTTAGAAAGGACTCCACATGATAATAACTATTAGCCACGGAGAGCAAATACTGTTAAAATATTGAAGGTCATTTAGGGAAAAATGTAAAGTAATCTGAAATGTGTAAGCTTTTAGCATTTCAATCATTTTGTGTGGATGCTGAAAGATATGTATGTCAAGTCTCTTAATCTGTATACAGTCAAACACATGAAATCGAACACTTCCTGAGCAGTAAAAATTTACTGTATTTTTAAACATAATTTTGTTTTGTACTGAATGGAAAGTTTTTTCCCTGGAGGCAAAAAGATGTTGTTATTAATGCCTTTTCTACTCTATGATGTGAAAAACCACTGTCCTGACTTAACTGAAAACTTTCTTAAATACATTCAAGTGGTTTTAGAAAAAAAAAAACAAAACTTAGGAGTATGAATAAAGAGGGAAAAATTCTGAAGATTATCCTTTTGTGAACACAGGGAAAAGAATTTCTGGGCATTTAAAGTCACTTTAAAATGTACCATCAGGATCATTGGAGGTATTTGGAATTTTCGTAAAAAATACAGTCTTGCAGTATAACTGTCACCCCCTTACAGTGTGACAGGACATTATAGTCAGGTGGTCTAAGGAAGAGCTCTCAGCCACCTGGCAGCCTGGGCTGGTGATTACAGCCTCAGCTGCTCTTCCACCAGAGTCCTTCAGTAAGGGCTCCTCTTGGAAGCCTGGGACCCTCTGGAACATGGGTGCTCGTGTTTTCCACCAGTGGGTCCTTGACGGTAAAACCTTCAAAACATCAGTGTCAATGCCTCTTAATGTATCTTAAGTAAATTAAGAAACATTAATATGCCATGGTACAATAAGGACTGAAATTCAGAACACTAGGTTAGAATTTTTAAGATATTACTTTATGATACATTTATAGAGTAAAGCATATTAGAAAATAGTGTGTGCAAAGTTATCTGAATTTGTAATAAATATTTAATATTATAGAAAATCTGAAAGATAGGCATTACTATTTAATAGTTTTTGTCTCTCGGTATCATAAAAATTTTATTTTTGATCTTTTTTCTATTTTCTAAATATTCTGCAAGGGCCATTACTACCATGTAGTAAAAAGAAAGAAAAAGAAAGAAAGGAAGAAGGAAAAAAGAAAAAAAAAGAAACCATAATTATGAACCATAGTTCATAATGTTTGGGAATCATTTTTGAAATAAACATTTCAAAACTAACTCACCTATGCTTATAATCTCTGCAAGTGGAAACATTCAGTCTTCAGAGCATTATTACCATTTCTCTCACCATCTGCATTAAAAATCTTCATGGGTACAGATAAAAAAAGTAGATGCTGCACTACTATAATATATGGAAAATATAGAGTTGTTGGTTTCACCGGTTTTTAGAATAGAAAAAAGGGAGATAGGGAAAATGCCAGATGTGTATCTGTGTGTACATACTGAGAGAATGGACATGGTACAAATCTCAGTACCATGATATACACTCATGAATACATGATCATAGTTTTGGAATCACTACTTATTCCTAAAAGGGGAATGATGAACTAACAGTATATACAATCAAGAAAATCTACTGTCTTCTAAAAAATGATCTTGCTTTAGAGCATATTTACAGAGATCTCTACTGTAAGGGCAATACAAATTTCTTTGGGGATAAGCAGGATGCCTAGGGAAGAGACTGCATTGCAGAAGTTACTTGGGCCTTACTTGCACTTCTGTTTGTGTTCTGTATATCTTTCTGATCTAACTAGGAACCAGCTGGTAGAGAACTGAGGTTTACAAGAAAATAAACAAACATCAGTCTGTTAATTAAATGGCAGACTCGGGTCCTCAATGTATGTATTACTTGGGAACAGCAGTGTTGAGAACAAAGGTCTTGAGGCCAGTCAGGAATATTTGGACTCAGGCTAAGATTCATTCACCTACTAATGTTTTATTTGTTTGCTGAAGTAACATTTGAGGAACTGGAGAAATAGCAAGACCAAATTCACGTACACTGAGCATTTTCCTTTTCAACGGTTAAGTCATAGCCATATGTTTTCCTGTTTAAATTGAAATAAAAATTTCTAACATGCTCATGAGGAGAAACAGGTTCAGCTGAGCAGGGCTATATTTCAAGGGGATGGGTTTTGCTCTTTAAACAAAAAGTCAACACAAATAAAATTGGTAGCACACTAAGCTCTTCAGATATTACTGAGCTAGAGGCTCAAAAATATAAAAGTGTGGTATTTTCAAAACAACAATCTCCAATAGACTTTAAGGAAAACAGTAAATTCTTTTACTTATTTATATCTTTGTTTGGACTGTCGGTAAACCAATGTATGTGTTTGCATTATTCCTACTCTTTACTCAGGCTACTGTTAGAATTCCAGGGTTATTTTTGGAAGCTGAGTAAAGTTTGAATACACTTAAATTATATATTTATGGAATGAACTAATATCATGGACTAAATTTCATCTTGGTTGATTAAAATATTGAAAAACTCATAACTTATGCATTCATATGGAAATTATAGTAAAAGATCTGTTTTATAGATTCTATTCTATCATGAAAAAAGACAATATTCTTTAATCTATTCAAGAGGAATAATCACATCTTGTCTTCTGTTTAAAATTTAGGACAAGTTTTTGTTTAAATTAAATACCTTAATATTAAAGAAAATGATATCTACAGCCCCCTCAACTATATACTGTATGTGTGCATCTATCCATCTATCTATCTATTATCTATTTACATACATGCACCCAGGTATATATGTATTCCAATCTTTATCCATCTGTAGAGTTTTATGTGGTTATTGTCATAGCTTATACATAATTTTTTTTTTTTTTTTTTTTTTGCTCTCATGGGCAATTCATTCTTTTTTAATTTTAATTAATTAATTAATTAATTATTTATTTTTGGCTGTGTTGGGTCTTCGTTTCTGTGAGAGGGCTTTCTCCAGTTGCGGCAAGCTGGGGCCACTCTTCATCGCGGTGCGCGGGCCCCTCACTATCGCGGCCTCTCTTGTTGTGGAGCACAGGCTCCAGACGCGCAGGCTCAGTAGTTGTGGCTCACGGGCCTAGTTGCTCCGCGGCATGTGGGATCTTCCCAGACCAGGGCTCGAACCCGTGTCCCCTGCATCGGCAGGCAGATTCTCAACCACTGCGCCACCAGGGAAGCCCTATACATAATTTTTTAATTTATTATTTCACTTTGAATATTTTATAAGCATTTTCCTTATATCAAGAATCATCAAATGAGATACTGTAAAAACAAAGCAAAACACTTTTTAAATTGTAAAATATATAAATAAAATCATTATTTCATTTGTTATTTTCAATGTTTGAATAATATTCTTTTTAATGGTATGATCTAACTTATTTGTATATTACTCTATTTGGGGGCACAAACTTGGTTTCGGGGGATATTTTTAGTAAAAATTATACTACTCTATTACTAGGAATATTTTTGTTTTTCTGTAGATTTCTTTTTTCAGTCTTAGAACAAATTTGTAGAAAAAAGGATCACTACGTCAAAAAGTCTACTCTGATTGGGAGTTTTTTTTGGTGGCAAAAAACTAGAGTATATTAGTTTTAAAGCACTTCTTTTTTGGGACGGAAGGTGAGTGAATAAACGCATTTACAAGTATTTGTTATAAGTTATTTTGGATACTTTAATCCATATACCAATTTTCTGTGTTCTTTTGGTTCAAGTTGTTTGTGCAAATTTTGTAACCACGCTTATTTTTATCCCTAGAATAAGGACAAACATTTACCCCAATAAAACATTAGATATAAGTTGGTGTTGATCTCCTAAGTTTCATTTATACATAATAGGTTCTAAGTGACTTCTTATACATTCTGTTTACCATACATCTATGTCACCCAAAGACCCCAATGTAATTTTTATTTGATAAATTCCATGTGTGGATTCTTTGAAGGTTTCAAAGCACATTGTGTAACATAAAAAAAATCATTAAAATAAATGATGGAAGAGAACATCCATTGTTTCCATGTTGTAGTTCATAAATCACTTACTCACTGTAAGAGGTATGTTTAAATTTATTCACATTTTACATTTTATCATTTTAATAGTTACTTTAAAATTGGTATTTTGGGGACTTCCCTGGTGGCACAGTGGTTAAGAATCTGACTGCTAATGCAGGGGACACAGGTTCGATCCCTGGTCCGGGAAGATCCCACGTGCTGTGGAGCAACTAAGCCCGTGCGCCACAACTACTGAGCCTGCGTTCTAGAGCCCACGAGCCTCAACTACTGAAGCCCGGGTGCCTAGAGCCTGTGCTCCACAACAGGAGAAGCCACCGCAATGAGAAGCCTGCGCACCGCAACAAAGAGTAGCCCCCGCTCGCCACAACTAGAGAAAGCCCACACGCAGCAACGAAGACCCAACACAGCCTAAATAAATAAAAATAAACTACTCATGTTTCTTTAAAAAAAAAAAATTGGTATTTTGATACTCATTCAATATGTTCACATAATTTCCACATTATTTAATCTAGAAAAAAATAGAGTACGTTATATCAGTGAAAACAAATTTGTTAGTCATATGTAAACTTGCTTTCTTAAATTGAGCTTATTCAGCTATGTCAACAGAGCACTTTTAAGGAATTATACTTAAACTTGAGGCTGGCTTTTCATTCTGTAAGTCTACAATAAAACATATCAGAAGGATATAAAATCTGCATATGCAGAATAATTAACACTGGCATAATTTTGCACTAATATATTTTTCTTATTCACTTTTCTTCTCTCCACCATTGCAAATTTTGACAAGAGAAACTAGAGGAATAAGAAAAATCTTAGCAGCACCAAGAATCAGCAGCAAATGGAGAGGTATCCTTGTCCGGTTCAAGGAAAACTAGAATGGGAGGCAGGGGTACTTTGCCACTTGTTGATGGACAACTTGGATACCTCACTTTCCCTCCCCAGGGCTCAATTTCCTTACCTGTCAAATGACATTCCAATCAGATATTGGATGTTGAGATGACATGTAAACTGAGAATCTAAGGAGTTGTCATTAGATGATAATCTGCACTTAATTTTATGAATTTGGTGTTGATTTTTGTTGATTTTCAAATGAGCTCCATGGCTTTTTCTGCTAGGCAAGTATAAATAATAACACAATATAAAGGCCTATTACCATCGGCTCATACCAATAATTATTCATAAAGCAAAAGATAAAGGAATGGTGCAGATAAACTGAATTCATAAGCCTTTCCATTCAGCTTTTCAAACTGACTAAATAGTGGTTGTCAAAATATTTCTTCTGGGGGCTTCCCTGGTGGCACAGTGGTTGAGAATCTGCCTGCCAATGCAGGGGACACAGGTTCAAGCCCTGGTCTGGGAAGATCCCACATGCTGCGGAGCAACTAGGCCGGTGAGCCACAATTACTGAGCCTGCGAGTCTGGAGCCTGTGCTCCGCAACAAGGGAGGCAGCGATAGAGAGAGGCCCGCGCACCGCGATGAAGAGTGGCCCCCACTTGCCGAAACAGAAACGAAGACCCAACACAGCCATAAATAAATAAATGAATAAATAAATAAATAAATAAAAATAAAAAAATAAAACTCCTCACCAAATCCCCCCCACCCCCATGTAAAAAAAAAAAAATATTTCTTCTGATAACTACTTCCCTCCACAAGTCCCATGACATTTCCCACTAAAACAACAACAACGACAAATCTCTACAGTGGCAAACAATCTGTCGTGAAGAGGGCTATTGTGACATCTTGAGAGAGAGGAGAAGACTAGGATGAACAAGTGGGCACAGGCAAGAGTAGAGGCAATAAACATCTCTGCCTCAACAGGGGATCAATAAATGTTTTTAACCGGCTGGAGAGAAGAAAACAACCAGAAGAAAGATTTCACTGAGGAGGAAGAGGACCCACTGTAGGGGAAGAAAGCTAAAAGGGGAGCCCTATTTCTCTCTAATGAAAACTTATATTACCTAAAACTAGGTTTTGATTTCTCACTAAAGTTTCAAATGTTATGGTCAGTAATATTAGAAGGAGGGAGGGATCTGCTGACACCTAATTGAGGCCCTTTTGATGACAAAACCAATCACCCCCTGCTGTGGTCTTGAATGTTTCTTTCCTGATTTACATAGCCCCAAATTAGGCTAAAATGACAAGAGAATGAAAAGAGCCCATGTGACACCAGAAGTTTATGCTTTGCCTCCTTCATCGTGTTTCTGAGAAAAAAGAAACTAATTACGGAGCAATGACTTAATGAGTATAATCATTTTCATTTTACAGATAAGGAAAATGCAGTTTAGGAGATCAATACCACTCTATCATAGTATCAGTATCATTCAGTAAGTGGTCAATAATTCAACATGTTCTTAGACCTGATTCAAGGAGGAATAGGCACTTGGATTTTAATAGCCAAGATAATGGGAATATCAGACTCAGATCATGCTAAGAATTTCATTAGAACAAGGTAATTAGCCAGCTGGGACAGAGCTCAACCCAGAACCAGGATCTGGGATACAGAGCCATGATTTTGTATTAAATACCTCAGAAAAGTCTTTACATTAAAAGGGTTATCTTCACTGTACTATTTATACTTGGTTTTAATCATACAATAGTATATGAAACTCTTAATCCTAATAAAGTGAATTATGTGGGAAAACTGCCACTTTTTACCTATGATTTATCAAATAGATGATTCAATAAATTTTAAGACTTACATTTTATGATGTCTTATAATTTGAATCCACATCCTTTTCACTTAAGGATATAATGGACACCTATCAAGCAAAATTTGTTTAATTATTTAGGTACCTTTCACTTTAAAGAATTAGACCATCAATCATAGATATGAAAGAGACTAGAGGAATTTTACAGCTGAGGACCCTGACACCCTCAGCTAAAAAATCCTTGCTCAAAGTCACACAGATATTGAGCATTTGACTCTGGCGTAGAAAACAATGGGATTCTTCATTTGGTTGTTATTTCTACTTTACTACAAGGTTTTGTCTCCTGATTTCTACTCAGGCAGTTAGGTCATTTTTCCCTATTGTTATAGATCCATTGCTCCCTGTGGTCAAAGCAAGGCAGTTTACGGAGAAATCCAAACAGACAGCTTCCCTGTTTGCTCCTGTGCTCACCTCCTATGTGAATGTTGGGTTCACCGAGGTGTACTGAGGTGATTACTATTCTGTCATGGCCTTTTCAATAGAGAGAGTGACTATTTCCGACTTAGTTCATCCTGGAATGAGGTAGTTGTATTAAAAAGAAAATAATCCCAGAGGAAGGCTCTCTAGGAGTAGAAGAAGAAGCTAGTTTCCGGCTGTCGACTTAGGTGTAAGCTGTGAGGAACATGGATGTCTCGGAAGTCAGCTGAGTGACAGGTCGTAGGATGGAGCCACCTACTTTGAGGCAGAGAAGGGGCCATGATGCAACTGAAGCCAGTCACCCTGCAGAACAGGTGGTGTTTCATGGCACAGTGGTTTAGTTGCTGGTTATTTTCCTTTGTTTTCCCTGGGTCCTTTGTGAGAATCCAGCCTTGCATCAGGTGTTCTACTGGCTATAATAGGGCAGGCTGTATTGATAAATTATGAAAGCAAGAGGCCCTACGAGGTCATCATGGGATGACTGCAAAGATAATGGAAAAGTATCTCCTGAAGGGAAGAAAACATTCAAGGAACTCAGGGAATGAGAATAGGAGTTATGCGTCCCCATGTGAGACTCTCTTTGATAACTTAGAGATTGTGGGTTTTATTGTTAGGTCTGGGAGTAGTTTCCTTAAAGCAAGGGAAGATATTTTTTTGTTGCGGGAAATATTCAGTTTCAAGTTCCAGATTTTCTGTTAGATTTATCTAGATTCTGAAGGGAGTATCAGTTAGTTTTTTAGGAACTTAATTGATATTATAAAAAATAATCTTAAGCTCAAGATACTGCTTTCAAACTTAAAACCCCCACGAACCTACATTTGATAGAAACAGCCAAGTTTATTTTAATTAGCTATTATTATCCAATAATTATGTTATGAAGAAGTACAAAAATGATTTTTTGGAAAGGTGAGAAATTCTCACTTACTTGGAGCTCGATCCTTATTACTGAAAAATACATTTACTATAAAAGAAAATACTAATTATGTCACTTTTATTTCTCTCTACATATATATTTTGCTCAGAAGTGATATGAACATATTTGAAAAAGATGCTAAAATCAATTTTGCATGTAATACATGTATTGATTTTTCTCTAGATATTCCTGATGATTTTGAACTTATCCACATGATAATAAAATGTGAAGATTTTTTTTTATCTTGCTCTTAAATTGGGATTAAATCCTCATCATTAAAATTTTCTATTTTTACTATAATTATCAGTGGGATAAAATGATAAATGTTTAAGTAACGGCATAAGAAAAGCAAAATTTTAGGGTAAAACCAACCTAGAAATTTTGTTGTGTAGATCAAGTAGCGTGAATATAAGAGGGAGTGGAGCTGGTAGGTAATAGTGTGCCCTCCTTGCTTGCCAGGTCTCTCTGGACTGGGAATTTCATTGCCTTTGACTAGGACTCTGTAGACATCATCCACATGCACCAGCATCCAGATCTCACATTCTGGGGTGAACTCACTCCTAGGATGAGGAATAACGGGGAAACATCTGCTAAAGGAAAGGGAACTTTTCAAATTTACATAATTTTAAAATTTTTGTTAAAAATACTTTATAGCATTTACAATTCAGCATTTTGAGACAAAGCCTTTTTGATCCATACTAGTTACATCTCTAGACATCATTTCAAGTGCTGCCATTTTTAATAACCAATGAAGTTCTCAAGGAACACATAAATATCATAGGACCTCAGTATTAGAAAAGATGCCAGTGGCCCTGTAGTTCAAATTCCTATCTTCCTGTTAAGTTTAAAATATGGATTGAGGGACTTTCCTGGCGGTCCAGTGGTTAAGACTTTGCCTTCCAATGCAGGGGGTGCGGGTTTGATCCCTGGTCAGGGAGCTAAGGTCCCACATGCCTTGCGGCCAAAAAACCAAAACATAAAGCAGAAGCAATATTGTAACAAATTCAATAAAGACTTAAAAAAAAAATATGGATTGAATGATATTTTTCCTCTTCACTATAACAGACCCTTAATACTAGAAATGTTCCAAACCCTTCATGAATATGGAAATGTTTATACAGGTACTGTATGTCATGAACCTTCAGATTCACTCATGAAAAGTAAAACCCACCAAGTAAATATTGAGGAAGTATGGATTAATAAACATAGTACCTTCATACTCTCTTCTCTGTGTTAATAATTTTAATAAGATTTAATTTCTTGTGACAATATCTCAAATTTTTAGTGAATATTTGTTATAATTTTATAGCTCTATAACTAAGAGAGAAATGACTTTCTAGAAACATTTTTGTTTGATTGGGTTGAGTGACTGAAGTGTTGGTGTTTTGCCAGCTTGTGGTAAAACAATGTAATATTTTCACTGGAACTATTTATTACATTTGGAAAGCAGAGCACCACTAGGATAGATGAGGTAATAGAGGTTTGAGGACAAAAGATTTTCTATATATCATGGGAAGATTAAGTTGTGCAAAGAAAGTCCAAAAAAAGAAGAAACTGAGGCATAAAACAGCTACCTGACTTGCCCAAGACATTCAAGTACATTACAAGGAGGAACCATGAGTAGTAACGCAGGTCATGTGACCCTACAGTCCATACTGCTGATGCCAGAGCTGCGTTGCATTATGCATTTTGCAGCATATTGATGCATATGCCTCTACTTTGCTTTAATTATGATCAAGAACAAAACAGATAGCAGGCTATTAGCACCATGGCTTTGCAGGACTTGAACATTACTCAGGATATTATCCCTGTTATTTCACGTGTGAAGAAATTGAATCATACAAAGGTTAAGGGCATTTCTCAAAGTCACAGAGCTATTTTATGCTGAAAATTAAAGACGAAGAAGATACTGTCTAACAAAGTTGGTAATTTACTTATATGAAAGGCAAGGCTGAAATTTTTAAAGACTACGTTTCAGCCATAATGTCTGCCATTTACTGAGGGTTGGTTATGTTCCAAGGACTTTACATACATTTTTATTATCTTCCCAGCAACCCTGAAAGGTAGGCTCTCATTTTATTTCATCATATAATCCTCATGTTACAGATGAGGAAATTGAGTTTCAAAAATTTAAGTAGCTTGACCCAACTTATGTACCTAGCAGATGATGAATCAGGATTTGACTCTGAAGACCACACACTTTCAAATATACCTTTGGGGGACCCCAGTTGATATTTCAACACTGGGGGTTGACTACAGAAAGAAATCCCATAGCTGGGCACACCCATTCCTTACCATCTGTCTCCCCTCACCTCATTTTTCTGAGCCTGTTCTACCACTCATCACTCCTTTGGTCTGGAAAACCCCATCCTTGCCATTCCACTAAAAGCTTCCTTTATATTCTAAACTTGCCTCATCAGACTATTCTGTGGGCCAGAAACTTTACACAACAATAAGGGATGTTAGAACTAAGTCCTGAGGGTCCTGAAGTAGATTCTATACCTGAAAAAAAAGGGAGGGGTGCTAAAGAAAGTTAAATAAACTTCTGCATGTATAAATATATTTAGTTGCATTGTAACATTTTGGAAATGACTAAGCCTTGAATGGAATAAGGTAATTCTATGTCTTACCTGGGATACTTATCTGATGAATCATATGAATAACTCATTTATTTGCTCTGTCACTAATACTTTGATATGAATCTCTCTATAACTAGCTAGATATGATTGTTTCTTTTCTTAATTTTATATAATAATATCTTTACTCTCACCTCTATTCAAATGGAAGGGCTTACTTGTTTTTTCCTTTAAACTCCTTTCAGTACCTAATAGAGAAACCCCCAAATTGTTAATGATGTTGACAATGGTAGCTAGATATATGTCAAGAAATGTTTATAGGGATAACCAAAGAACCTGTCTTTGATCCTGTTTATAAAGATATTATGGAATGTCCTTCTGTCCTTAACCAGTTAACCCTGGGGCTGTCATTCCCCATTGTCTACCCAAAACTTCCAACAAGGTGTCAGTAATGATTTTCTACCCAAGGCTCATGACAGCTACTCACCTTAAATCTGATAAAAGGCAGGAAGGGTTGTGTGAATGATTCTGCAATCACCCTTTCTGTGACTTCCAGGAAAACATAGTCTTCACTTCATATGTAACAAAGAGCTTGTTTTCTGTCCATAGATTAATCTTCCAAATCACCTATCTTGTCTCCTCATACACATTTTTTTTTTTTTTTTGCTTTACTTAACTGCTTTTTCTTTTGGGTTTTTTTCTCTCATGATTAAAGCAGATAATTACTACCGCATGGACATTTAGATTGCAGAACAGGAATGAAAACTATCATTCAAAATCTCAAAACAAGACTGAGAAAGAGCTGCTACATGAGGGCCAACTTTCATTCTAGACTTAAAGTTCACACTCTCTAGATGATGTCTCTTGAGCTTCCTCCTCTCTGATGACTTTTAGGAATGAAATATGAACAGAGGCAGAGGGGAGTTGGAATGGAGGTAATACCTTAGAATGTCTAGAAATCTAGTTTCAGACCACCCCTCCCTGGGGCAGGCTAAGAAATGCTGGCTACTGACAACATAACTCTTTTTTACCTGAGGAAGCTCAAACAAAATATCCACCTGAGGCAACTGAAGGAGCATCACAGAGAATAAGGTGTAAGTGACTGACGGGTTCACATTAAACCAAAAAAGGTTGATGGGGAAGAGCGGTTAAAACAGCTGAAAGGAAGCTGACTTACAGAGCAATGCTGCTCAGTGGTGAAGACTCATTGCCTGCCTAGATACCGCCTTAGAATGGCAGGGTCTGAAAATGCCCACAGTCACCCCTAGGACTTAACAGTGAGAATCTTGCTTTATGTTGATGCCTGCCAAATAATTTTCCCAAAAAGAGCACACTGAAATAAAAAGCATAATTTTGGAACTGGGGGAAAAAATACAAGAATGCTGGCACATCCGGTAGCTTTCATTATAAAAAGAAACAAACAGCTATATAACACTGTCAACAATTAAATAAAAATACGTATTAGGGTTAGTTAGGAAAAACTCTTCTGTTCCAAAGAAGGATCAACATTGTGTTTATAAAGGCCCATGGAGGGGAAAATTGTTTGGGGCACAGAGGGGGGAGGAGGGGGAGGGGTGGTATGGAGAGACAAAGAGATAAAGAGAAGGGCTTAGAGGCATAGAGACCAAAGTGGCTGACCTCAGGGTAAGAAAAAGTCGCTGGAATAGTGGGGTTTGAAATGCCCCAGGGAGATAACAGGACCAGGAGGAGAATGGTGATGTGGCACAGCTCTGGCTCCAAGGCTGGACAAAGGCTCAAAGCCACCAGTGATCTTGGCACAGAAGCAACAGAACCATTCATTATCAGGAGATTATGTGGCTTAGGCATTGATCATTTCAGCCTGGTGTGGGTTAAAGACCTAACAGTACTTTCTATGAAATTTTAACACAGCCTCCATTTGGGGGGTGAGAAAGATGAGATAAGGAGGAACAATAATGGCTAAGATTGAATTTTTATTTCTTCACTATTCTGGTGACTTGAATTTCAGAGTTTGATTTAAGATGGTTAGAAAAACCATGAACTGTTTGGCACTGAATCAGTAGTGGTGTAAAAATTATACCGTGACAAGTATTTATACAATTTTACAAAATACAAAAGCCTTTCTAGCTTGAAGATACTGGCATTAGTTGGAAAAATCTTTCTGACACTGGGCCTCTTTGATTTGGTTAAAAAGGTAAATATAGCTGTTCTAGAACAGGATAATATAGGTCTTGTGTTAAATTAAAAAGTGTATCACATATGTTTTTCTCTACCACCTGAAAAATGCTTTATTCAGACTGATGTAAAGATAATTAGAATTGGGAAAAGCCACATGTAGCAAAAGCTACTTATTTTGAGATAGTCATAAGCTTTCTCTTAATTACCTAATTCTTGAATTACATTGTATTCCCATTTTACAGATGGAAAATTAGAACTAAAGATTATCCAAGTAAATTTACGAAAATAATTATAATTTAATGAGAGAGCTGGTGAAAAATCTTTATTTCTTAACTCTTATTTTTGTGCCTGTCTTATCAGATCTCAAGGTGTTATGTAGCAACCTTCTTTGAATTCCTATCAGCCCCCAATTTAAAAAAAAAAAAGTTACTTCCATAGGGAACAGTTGTTACAAAATTGAGTACGTCATTTGCCTTGGGCATGTTAGGATTATTTCCTAAAGCCTTCTCTCAAATGTACTGAGAAGCGGAATGCAAAATTTTAGACCATGCATTTCATGATTGTCTAACACTACTGGCAAATACAAAATGTTTTCAATAATGACCCTGCTATACAAACTAAGCTGCAATGAACTTTAACTTTATTGGCAGAAAGCATTGCTTGTTGAGAAGCAAGTGATAGCTACATGTAAAAGAATGAAATTAGAACACTCACTAATACCATACACAAAAATAAACTCAAAATGGATTAAAGACCTAAATGTAAGGCAGGACACTATAAAACTCTTAGAGGAAAATATAGGCAGAACACTCTTTGACATAAATCACAGCAAGATCTTTTTTGATCCACATCCTAGAGTAATGAAAATAAGAACAAAAATAAACAAATGGGACCTAATGAAACTTAAAAGCTTTTGCAGAGCAAAGAAAACCATAAACAAAACAAAAAGACAACCCTCAGAATGGGAGAAAATATTTGCAAACAAAGCAGCTGACAAGGGATTAATCTCCAAAACATACAAATAGCTCATGGAGCTCAATATCAAAAAAAAAAAATAACCCAATCAAAAAATGGGGGGGAAGACCTAAATAGACATTTCTCCAAAGAAGACATACAGATGGCCAACAAACCCATGAAAATATGCTCAACCTCACTAATTATTAGAGAAATGCAAATCAAAACTACAGTGAGGTATCACCTCACACCGGTTAGAATGGCCATCATTAAAAAATCTACAAACAATAAATGCAGGAGAGGGTGTGGAGAAAAGGGAACCCTCCTACACTGTTGGTAGGAATGTAAATTGGTAGAGCTGCTATGGAGAATGGTATGGAGGTTTCTTAAAAAACTAAAAATAGAGCTACCATATGACCCAGCAATCCCACTCCTAGGCATATATCCGGAGAAAACCATAATTTGAAAAGATGCATGTACCCTGATGTTCATTGCAGCACTATTTACAATAGCCAGGACATGGAAGGAACCTAAATGTCCATTGACAGAGGAATGGATAAAGAAGATGGGGTACATATATATACAATGGAATATTATTCAGCCATAAAAAGGAACGAAATAGTGCCACTTGCCGAGACATGGATGGACCTAGAGATTGTCATACAGAGTATAAGTCAGAAAGAGAAAAACAAATATTGTATAATACTGGTTATATGTGGAATCTAGAAACATGGTACAGATGAACTTATTGGCAAAGCAGAAATAGAGTCACAGATGTAGAGAACAAAATTATGGTTACCCAGGGAGGAATGGGGGGCCGGGGGTGTGGATGAACTGGGAGATTGGGATTGACATATATACACTATTATACATAAAATAGGTAGCTGATGAGAACCTACTGTTTAACACAGGGAACCCTACTCAATGATCTGTGGTGACCTAAATGGGAAGGAAATATAAAACAAGAGTGGATATATGTATACATATAGTAACTGATTCACTTTGCTATACAGTAGAAACTCACACAACATTGTAAAGCAACTTTACTCCAATAAAAATTAATTTAAAAACAAAAACAAACAAAAAAGAAGCAAGTGACAAGAGTCCCCTAGACGCATCTTTTCTTAGAATCTACTTCAAGCTTTTCCCCGACTCCCCACCTTAGATCTGTGGAAGCCAAGACTGATGTCTTGCAACTGATCTAATTTATCATTTTTTCCAGTCAGTAGTGAAACTTATTCAGTTGGGAGCCATTAAACTGAACCAAATTGGAACGAGTTTAATTTCTATTTTATTTTATTGCCACACTTCATGGCTTGTGGGATCTTAGTTCCCCGACCAGGGATGGAACATGGGCCCCCTGCAGTGGAAGCACGGACTCCTAACCACTGGACCATCAGGGAATTCCCTGGAACCCGTTTAGTTTCTAAATCCAAAGTTCACGTTTGCTGAAGAACCTTAAAAATCTGGTCAAATAAAGCAGTTAAATGAGGTAGGAGGCTGGAATGAAATGGATGCAATGCTGCATGTACAAGAGACGGTAAGAGTGTGTCTGATGAACAGATATATAATCTGGGATCCATGAATTTAGTATGAATGGCCTTCAAAGAGTCTATGATGCCTCCCCTGAAATCGAATCCAAAAGTCTGTGATTATGTGCATAAGTGAATTTTTCTAGGGAGATTATCCTGACTTTAAATTTTCAGATAAGTTTGTTAAGGACAGCTGTCAAGGGTTTGACACTGCTGGTTCTGGCTGACCTCTTCTTGAAGCTCAAAGCTGATCAACATAATTCTTTGTGGAGTGTGCAAAGTTAAAGAGTACTAATGGGGCATTAATAAAAGGCCAAAGGAAAAATCTCAAACTCAGGAAATTTACATTTTAATGCTGTGGCATACCTGAGCAAAGTATCTCAAATCATAAAGTCTTTGCCATTAACCCTACACAGCAGGGGAATCATTTGTGATCAAGACAAATTTTAATATAATACCTAATCACCACAGCAGAGGAGAGAATTTTACATCTCTCTATTCCAGATGGTGCCATCTTATCAGAGTTTCACTCCTTGGTATGCTCAATTAAAGTCCTCACTATTTGTTAATGGCAGATTTGTGCAGCAAAAATGACTCTGGAACAGATGTCGGTAAATTTGCCAAAGTGGCTGGATAATTATCCTGATTGCTCTGAAGGACTATTCCATTTCACCCACACTGAGCTCTTGCAGGAGCCAAATTTCACCTTTGTCTTTATTGCTTTTAAAAGGGAGGCAATGGGACTTCCCTGGTGGCCCAGTGGTTAAGACTTTGCCTTCCAATGCAGGGAGTGTGGTTCGATCTCTGGTGGGGGAATTAAGATCCCACACGCCTCATGGTCAAAAAGCCAAAACATAAAACAGAAGCAATATTGTAACAAATTCAATAAAGACTTAAAAAAAATACATTAAAAAAAAAAAAAAAGGGAGGCAAGGGGAATGGGTGGAGGTGGGAAGGGTAAGAACAACAGCCAGATCCTTGGTCAGTTCACTTTGCAAGGAATAATCAGTAACAAAGGCATTCCAGCAGACAGTTTCAAATGCAACAGTATCAAGGTGATATATTTTTATGAGACTCTGCCTGTAAGCCTCACCACAGGCTCCCTAATCAACTTGCATTCATGCTTGCTATAAACTTGCAGCTCAAATAAACTTTTATCTCATATCTTTGTTCCTGTTTGGTCAGCATATGTCTGCAACTAAAATGGCAGCCTATTATAACCAGAGATTAAAGGAAAAGGAAATAATGAGAAGCCATTTATTAACACAAAAAACAACCAAAGCTATGACCCATAACTTGTCTCACATCCAAAGCTCTATGGATCTTTGAACTCAAAATTGCAGAAAGGAGAGTTTTGAATATTGGCTGTCCTTTGGCAATTTCAGAGCATTGTATATAGTGAATGCCTTCAATAGGAAAACCCAAGAAAGGGTTAGAATAGATAGCTTTCATTAGAATAAGATAAAAAATATATATAAAGCCCTGTACAGATGTCACATATTTTTTAAAAATTAATTAATTTTGGTCTCTCAGAAATCCATCAATTTGTAATATGATATATAATGATGAAAAAAATCTTTATCTGGCCTAGTAATTTGATTTGTATTTCTGAGCTGCCTACCCCAAGTGCACTCCCATGTGTGTGCATGTGTGTGTGTGTTTTAAATAAATCAAATTCATTTATGTACTGTTTGGTAGTATTACCTAGTTTTTTTTAAAGAAAAGACAAATTATCTCCTTTTTGCTAAATTATAATGTGTTTTTGGTGATCCATAAAAATCTTGTTTTATATAGAATTTTATATCTAAATTTTGCATAGAATATTGTATTTCAGTATATATTTATTGCAGTTATTGATGGAAGTACAGGAAGGATGTTATATAAGACCTATTGTAAAGATGAGGAAGAGCTGCTGTAAAGAAACACTAAATCACTTGTCAAAGTTATTGGGGCTGAACAAAAACCAGGGCTCCAGTGGCCTCCATATCAAGCTTTTTTAAATTATAAAGCTCATCATAATAAACTCTACAAAACTTTAAAGATTTTCCTAAATCTAATAGTATATGTAGTCCCATTCCATAAAATCCTATTTAAAGAATTTGTCTACTTATAAAATTAGTTTCTTCCTGGGATTGGAGGTAGAACATTTACATTGATTATAAATGAAAATGTTTGGAACCAGTAGGAGCCCCTTACTCCAGTAAAAATATGCAAAGAGCCATGGCACACTGTTTTCAAAGTCACTTTATGGGACCCCCGCAGTAGGGGGCACAGTATATCACACAGAAAAGAGGTGTGAGCTGCCTTTTAAATAACCAGCCTGGGCAAATGGCAGAGAGATATTGTGGCCATAAATTTTAGAAACAGAAGAATCTCTTAACATTTAAAAAGGTTTGGGGACAAATTAAGCTTCAAGCCCATGAAACATAAGGAAATATATGCAAACACAAAGAGTAAAAGTGAAAAGGGAAAAAGGCAAATTGAGCATCATAAAAAAGATATACAAATTGTTCCAAGGCGTAGGTGTGAAAGTGGTAGCCTAGTTCCTTGGAGATCTAGTGAGAATTTCCTGCCTTTCTTCCTCTTCACCCCAACAATGTGGAGGAGGCCCTGGAAGGGATCCATCATAGACAGCAAACAAACTAAGTCTATTTGAGCTAGGAAAATGTTACTAGCAGTTAAGCACACTTTTCTATAGCTCTAGTATTTTCTAGTATTTAGAAAACTCTGCTCATGGAAAGCTCAGTCAGTAGAGAAGTTGACCATCGGTATCCGTGGATATAAGCCTCAGTCAAGCACAGACACCAGACACAGACGTTTCATCTTAGTATTCTGAAGTTTACATGAACATACCTACAAAGTGCAGTGCTAAGGACTGCATGTTCCCACTGTGCATCAGTTTGCTCACCTTAACATATTATTTGTTTTTACCTTCACCAAGTAATTTTTATAATTATTATTGTTTTGCCAATGTAGAAGTAGCAATTCATGAGTGTTAAGTAACTTCCAGGAGCTGTGCTAAAGAGTTGGGAATTCTAAAGCAAGTCAGTCAAACTCAGACTCCCTGATCGTTTTCATTTCAATGTGCTGCCTATTGAAACTATCTTGATTTGCCATAAAAATTATTTTTCAAATTGGACATTAGTTACTTTAAATCTGATTGTCTTCGTTTTTTCCATTTAAAACTAACATATTGTTATTCTTTATGCACCATTTATAAATAAGTCAAGAATCATGAAGTTTGACTGTTTCTCTGGATATTTGCACGTTCAACTCTTAAACTGAACTCTTAAGTTTTCTGTTGCTTGGAGATAAGTAACTGAAGTCATTCCTTAGCTCAAAACTCTTTCTAGCTTTAAAACTGATATAGGCAGTGGACTAGGAGGAAACCATCTTCTTTGAGAAGCTTTTACATAGGTGGTACATATTAATATTACTTAATTGCTGTTTACAACAACCTTTAAGAAAAAAGTATTAGGAGGTTCTAAGAAGTTAAGTAATTTGTTTAGGTACATGTAGCTACTGGTGAAAACCCTTGGAAGCCATGAAGCCAGTGCTATCAGTTCTCATCTAAACATTGCCCATGGGGCTTCCCTGGTGGCGCAATGGTTGGGAGTCCGCCTGACAATTCAGGAGACGCGGGTTCGAGCTCTGGTCTGGGAGGATCCCACATGCCACGGAGCAACTCAGCCCGTGCGCCACAACTACTGGGCCTGTGCTCTAGAGCCCGCGAGCCATGGCTACTGAAGTCCGCGTGCGTGGAGCCCGTGCTGTGCTTTGCGGCGAGGGAGGCCACCACAATGAGAAGCCCGTGCACCGCAGGGAGGAGTGGCCCCTGCTCGCCGCAGCTGGAGAGAGCCGCGCGCAGCGGCAAGGACCCAGCGCAGCCAAAAATAAAATTAATTAATTAATTAAAAAACAAAACATTGTCCATGAAAAGGTCCTAGTTAATGGATTTAATTTATTTCAATCTACCACCAAGTTCATCCCTATTGTGAATGGCTTAGTTTAATTATTAGACCTGTTACACAGAATGCCCATTCTTCAGATTTCAGGCCCACCTAGTCACCTTCCAAAAGTCACCTAGCTTTCTCATATATCTTAATTGCATGCAACAAAGACAATGATTTTACTGATGAGAGGAATCCAGCTCAAGTAAAAGTGGGGTTGGAGTTCTGGTCTTCTCTATCATTCTCTTGAGCTTGGTTAATGTGAATAATCTATGGTACATGAATACACTAATAACGGACTCCCAGAATCTGTCTAATGTATTGCTAAGGTAAGGAATGCCTTCTTGAGATAGGTGGCTCATTTCTAGCTGTTGCCTATGCAAGCACATGGTTTATTTCACAGGGAACAACTATATAATTTTCAAAGGATTTCTAAAAGGTTACTCCTATTTTATTTAGAAGATTTCACAAGATACCATCTTTTCATATGCTTGAAGGAAGACACTGTAAATATATTTCAGTTTTTACCTGGAAACAAAATCCTTACAGCAGAACAACTCATTTTTCACATGGAAGAGAAGACTTACATCATATTTCAACTATATGGAAAATCTTATATAATGTTTAATTAATTACAACTAGACTTGATAACTTTTCCCAGGCTTTCACTTAGTGTACAATTAGACCAAACTCAAAATATAGTGACCAAAATAAAAGAATATTTCTGGGGCACAGACTCTCTTACTAATCAGGAGGGCATTATAATAGGAATATATGAGTAGAGAGTAGAATACAGATTTAGAAATTTATCACTCAATTAGATTGTTACTTTTATGCATTTTAAATTTGCTGTCCTTGAAGAACAAAAAAAAGAAAGAAAAAAACTGGAAGCCTATAAAACTGTGGATAGTTGAAAATGACTGACCATCAATGACTGAGACATAACCATCCTTACTTCATCAGTACTTAACTATGTTCACCTTAAAGCTGTATGTCCTTTGGAAAGTTATGTGTTATTTATGAATTTAACAAAGAAAAAAGGATACTTTATCTGAATAATTTCTTAATGTGAATTGCCTTTTTTTCTTAATGAAAAATTTCAGTTGGAAATATTAAACAAACCAGATATATTCACCTTGTGAATGTCTAGGGAATAATCTACCTGTGCTATAGTTTTCTTGAATAATATAAGGTAAACATTAAAATTCTTTTTGATTCCTAACATTGAAAGAAATTAAGAGGACCACATGGTTATAAGCATTGTTCCCATATAGCCTGGTTCAGTTGCTATGCACCGATAATTGTTCCAGCCTTTTGATGTTGCCTCATAAAATAAATAAAATTTATATTCTAACAGTTAAGCTTCTTCATTGAAAAACAGTTTCTGTTTGAGCATTTTTTTTTCTTCTTTTTCTCCTCTTCCTACTCCTCCTCCTCTTCCTCCTTCTCCTTCTTCTGATTCCAACCTTTGTCCTACAGTGGTTTGGGATGTTATTATTTTACCATTTGGAGCCTACTTCAGCCTGGGATCCATCCTCTGCTTGCCTCTACCTGAGCAAATCTACTCTCCTACAAGAGCAAAGAGCTAGTAGGAACTCAGTCATCAGTCACTAGCACAGTACTAATCCAGTACCTTAGAGTTCATTCTAACTTTCCTTTTTCCTCATTTGTATGTTTTGAAATTGTTTTTGTTGCTTTTTCCCCTGATATTATTAAAATATCTGTGATTTTTGGAATAAATAGTATAAGCACCCATTTGTTTTTTTTTCTTATGTATCCAAATGAATTATTAAAAATTAATTTTGTTCACTGTGAAGAAATAGAAAATTGAAAGAGAACTGATTTTCAATTTCCTGATTCACTATCAGAAATCCAGCCTCAATTTACTATTACTTATAACCATTATTTGGAAATAATTTTACCCTTGCATTGGAAGTTGCAAAAAATCATGGAGATTTCCCATGTATTCTCTACCCAGCTTCCCCTAAAGATAAACATCTTTGAAAACCATAGTACAGTGATCAAAACCAGAAAATTAACACTTGTACAATACCATTAATAAAAATACAGAACTTATTCGTGCTTTGCCAGTTTTTACATGCATTCATTTGTGTGCATGTGGGGTGGGGGGTGTTGGTATAGTATAGTTAGTCCCATGAAATTTATCCCATGTATTGATTTGTTGAACCACCATGGTAATCAGGATACAGAACTGTCCAATCACCCAAAAGAAACTCCTTCATGCTACTCCTTTATAGTCAACCCTCTCTCAAACTTCAAGCGCTGGCAATCACATCTCAGTTCTCTGTCAGTATAATTTTGTGACCCATTTCAAGAATATTTTATAAAATTGAATCACACTGTAGGCAGCCTTTTGAAATTGGCTTTTTTCAGCATAATGCCTTTAAAATCCACCCCAATTTTTGTGTATATCAGTAGTTCCTTCCTTTTTTTTGCTGAGTTGTATTAGATGGCACATATGCACTGCTATTGCTGCGAGAATGTTTAGTTAACTAAATACATCCTCTCATCTTTGAAAAAAAAGTTACATTTAAGTTTTTTATTCTGTTTTAACAAAAATCCTGGATTCAAGACTTAATTCAGACACTAGTATTTTGTCTTTGTAGTTTTTCTTCTTGGTGTAAAGTCAAGGGACTTGATTAAGCTAGATGGTCTAAATTTTATTCAAGCTCTAGAATCTTATAAAAATGATTTAAGAAAATGAAGAAGCTCAAAAGGGCATAAGGTACATCTTTAAGGCATGCAAGAAATTCTGAAGTTTTACTCTGCAGCTAGTGCCCCTATTTATCCAAAATTGTTTTGGCCTACCCAGTACAACCTGCCTTAGTCTGGTAATATCAGTCTGATGAGGGTAAAGGTAAGGGAAGCAGAAACATAATGCCAGATGAGGGAAAACCACACACACACACACACACACAACCCAGCCACACTGATTTGGGGATGGCATGTGGATAAAGTCAGACAAATCTGAATCAACAATAATAATAGGATTTTTGTTACAACTGCTGAGAGGAAAAGCTCTTCGGCTGCTAAGTGCCTGAATTCATCGTATCACAATATGGAGGCAGACAGCCTAGAATGAAGCCACCCAGAGGAAAGAAAGACTAAGAAACAGTATTTAGCAAATCTTGCTGACATCATTTGAATCTTGGGATCTCACCACGTTTGCTCTAAATCCATCCTTTTTGAATGCTCTGTGAAAATAGACATGTCCCTCTGAAAATGTTTCCTTTGCCAGTTGGCACGATGTTAAAACTCTGTCAGTAGAGGGCGTGAGAGAGACAGTGCAGAAGAAAGCGGGTGTTGCTTCCTGGTTCCTCAGTGTTGGCTCTGCAGCTTCCCACGGCACTTGCAGCTCCTCCAGCTCCCAGCCCTTCCAGTGCACAGAGGCCTCAGTGCCCAGCAACTGCAGCTCTGGCAGCTCCTTCTGCATCAAGCTCCTGCAGTACACACCGGCCCTCATATTCAGCGGCCAGCAGTTTTCCCCATACCTCCTCAGGCCCTTTTGTAGCAGAGTACCTCCAGTGAGACACCTCTCCATGGATTTTCTGGCACTCTGGAGGGCACATTTCAGGCAAGTTCCAAAGGGAGGACTTTCAGGAAGTTCTGCCAGTGCCACGCCAGAGTGATGCTCAACCATCTAGTGAGCCAAGGCCATGCCCTCTCCGAAGAGGTCTGGATCTCAGTGGGGGATGGGGGTTTGGGAGGGGTGGGTGTTTCCTTGGGCAATCAATCACACCTCTCGGGCTCATGGCTGCTCTTTATATCTGCTATACCTATATTCTTTTTTTTTTTTTTAATAAATTTATTTTATTTATTTATTTTTGGCTGCATTGGGTCTTTGTTGCCACGTGCAGGCTTTCTCTAGTTGCAGTGAGCTACTCTTCATTGCAGCGCATGGGCTTCTCATTGCGGTGGCTTCTCTTATTGCGGAACACGGTCTCTAGGTGCACTGGCTCAGTAGTTGTGGCTCATGGGCTCAGAAGTTGTGGCGCACGGGCTTAGTTGCTCTGTCGTATGTGGGATCTTCCCAGACCAGGGCTCAAACCTGTATCCCCTGCATTGGCAGGCGGATTCTTAACCACTGTACCACCAGGGAAGCCCCTATACCTATATTCTTGAGAGTTCTTTTTACTTTTTACAAGCCAGTCACTTGATACACTAATCCTCTGTTACAGTTAATAATTCTTTATATTAAACTTTCCCTGTTCAAATTACTATGTGGTTTCTCTCTCCTGATTAGACCCAAATTGATATACCATGCCTGACGCCTGAGCTATCCTTGGATTTCTCAATTTTGTGATCTAATAAATTCCTTTTTTTTTTTGCTGATGTTGGCTATAATTATAACTGAAACTGGAAAAGTTCTGATACAAGTAAGAACCATAAAATTAATAAAAATGTTGCTACAGAGAAAATGATCTTAGAAAGTCCCATACATATATTTTTAAAAAGTAGACTAGATATTCAAACTTAATTAACACAGATTACAGTTCTAGAAAACTTCTCAGCTACACAGGAATGATATTATAGTGATACTTTGGAATATGTTCTAAATTATTTTTTTAAAAACCCCATGAGTAAACTTCACATCTTTGATTCAGGATGTTAGTATAAGGGACCAGTTTCATGCTACATGCCTCGCCACATGCAGTAGGGAACCCTTTTCTCAGGGAATTGATAATAATCACTCTCTGGTGGTGAATCAGTGTAACCAAGTAAACATTAAGTAGTTAATGCACTTATATTGATCCAAAGACTATCCAAGATGAACACGTGTGAATGGATGAAAGCCGATTTAATGTTAGACGTAGATACAGTAAGCTGAGTGTCCTTAAGCAAAGAAATACTACAAGTTATTTTTAGTTTTGGTTTTGGGCTTTTAAATTATTTTATGTGTGTACAGAAGTTGATTCTTCACTAATTTTTTCCACCATGCCTTATTAATTGGAAACATCTCTCCTATTTTTGGAATAGATATAAATTGTGTAGTCAAATCACAGTAAATGCAAAAATAACAAAACCCGGACAGTTCCTAAAAGATACTTTCTGAGTTGAGAAAATAGCATACAAATAAATAGCCTTGTTTCAGATTCTGACTGCCAAAAACCAGGAAAGACGGCAATGATTTGGATATGAATATTTAATGATTGTTGCCTATCTACAAATTTCCCATTAACTAAGATACAACAAGTAGAAATGTTCTAGATAGAGTCTGCCACAATAAACGTTTCAAAGCTTAAAGCAAAATTGACTAAAACCCAAACAAGCAGAATATCAAACTTTGGTTCACAAGCCTCTACTGTCTGATGTCAACAACGCATGGGTACGAGGAGTTGCCAGATTTTAAGGGTTTCAGCCCAAACTGTTCCTATGATTGCTATAAAAGGGATAAAGACCTTTATACAGCCAAGGGTTAATAATCCTTCACTTCCTTTTCTCAGCCTGTCATCTCCTTCAAAACTGGATAAGGGACCAAGAGATTCTAAATTATTTGGACTAGAGGGCTTGTTACTGAAGTTTGAGGTAGGGTAGGGATTGGAATATTACAGAGATCTGATGTTTTCCTGACTAATGTGGTATTTTTAAGAAGTGACTTGATTGGATTCTGCCATTAATATGTCTGTATTTTATAGATATTGAGAAAGAATTCCTGCATTTTTATCTTACAAATTGTTTTCGATGTTTTTCAAGGAAAGGTTAAATTGATATTTAAACTGAAATTTTGGATACTTAAAACCCGGCTTTTATTACTTAGAAACAAATGAACTGGAAATAGTTTTCTTTTTCATTGAGTTGGGAATGTATTAACTTGGTCTTATATCACTACATGTGGAAGAATAATCTTTTTGTTTCTGCCTCTGTTATTGTATTGTTTGTTTTTCCATTGAAGTCTACTTTAACAATAACAAAATGAGGGTTATATGAGGGAAGGTGGGAAAATAAAACAAGGAGTTCCAGCGAATTGGAGCCTGGTAAACACCCCAAGCACTGGAAAAGGGACCCAATTATTATTTACTACGTTTGTTTTCTACTACAAACTTTGTGCTATTTCATTAGACTTCACAACAGTTTGTGATAATGGCCTTATTACTCTCCCATGGAGAAAAAAAAATGAAGATCAAAATAGTCCACAATTAGGACTCTCGTTCAAACCCTAATTTGTTGGAATCCACAGCTGATGGTCTCTCTAATAAACCACGTTGCCTTTCAATGGGAGAAAGAGGAAGAGAATAGAAAATAGAGCTGAGACAGAGAATGAGGAAGAAAAGGTCATTAGTTTATTGTCATTTTTTTTTAACATCGGGTAACATTGACTCCTTTGTATGAACTTTGCGTGAATTTCTATATCAATATACATGTCAATTCTGAGACAAATACCAATTTCAAAATGTTAAAGTGTGAAAAACTGTAATGTGGAATGAAGGAAATATGATAGTGAGAGGTGATATTTTTCTGTTTACTTGGTGATGCTTCCTTGCCCCTGGATGTTGACAACTACTCATGAAAATGCCCATGGGCTAATTAAGTAATATTTCTTCCTTCCATTCCTTATACCTCTCAGGCTGCTCTTTGAGGAGAGTAATCCAGTAGGTGCATGAGGGCAGATTTTTATTTTATCAGTTGCAGAACAACATTAGACTAAGCCACTGATGAGATGAAACAGAGGGACAAACATGGTTATGGGCTCAGTGTTACTCATTTGAAAGGTCACATAATCGAAATTTTTTGAGATGCTCAAGATAATGTTTAAGTAAAAAAAGATCTGCAATGACACTTTGAAGATAGCGTATTTTAAAAGCATCATATACTATGATTATATTTGGGCATTATTTTTTCTCCTTTTGTACTTTATTAGTTATGCCACTGGCTTCATAACTAATGTTACAAAAAGGATACTGAAAACATCAGCAGAATAATCTTCAGTGACATATGGCATCTCTTTTTCATTCCACCACTTTATTAATTCAGTGGAATTCAGATATCCTCTTGACAGACGTAAATTGCGTTATGAAAGTCTCACACAGCCACCTTCAATAGACTCAGATAACTCTAGAAACAATAGAAATGGTCATAGAAAATAGATACTTCCATTGAAAATAAAGGTAAAAATGTTTTTTCCTCAAAGTTCCAGAATGTATGATTTTATCCCCTCTCTATGATATCCATTTAGGTTGTCTCATTAAGTTATTAAACTTGCCTTTCCCCCTCAGCATAAGGAATACTATTCCCTAAAGAAAATGGTAAGAGCTATACGGTAACTCTTAATCATTACCCATACTGTTAAAAAAATCACAACATTTTCTTCTCAGGTGAAACCTCAATAAATTTCCTTTGAAATCTTCTTATTTATACCCCTATCATTTTGCTATTCCTTTTCTTGTATGATACGTGCTGACACTGAATCATAAATTTGCAAAAAGAAGGTACTGCTTCATGTGTGTTTGTGTGTGTGTGTGTGCACGTGTGTGTGTTTTGGGCAACACCTAGTGTGCTGTAGATGGTGGATTAATATTAAAGAAAACTTTCTTAGGGACTATTAATTTCTTCTTTTCAAAGAATACACAAGAGCGTTCTATTTTTTTGTGACAGGGACTAGCCTAATCTCATTCTGTCACGTATTTTATCTAAGGTTAAAAAAGAGTATATACAAACTGAGGGTCATAATTTTAAAGCTTTGAAGACTTGTTTAAAGATAGAATGTGATGGAAAAGAGTTTGCCAGGTACCATAAACAGAATTAAAAGAGGAAGGACTATCCTATCTTTTGATTATTCTGTGGGAAATATGGTTTAAAATTTCTACTAACCTTATCTTCATTTATCTGGGCTATGTTTTGTAAGCTTCGTATCCATCCAGACCCTGTATTTTAAAACCATGTCCCCAAATCAAAGCAGATATCTCTAAGAAGCCGTCCTCTTAAGGTTTAGCGACGTAACACATGCTTAACTTTGTTTCCTTAAGGACTCCTCTTCACAGAAACTTATTGTAAATGAACAATTAGAATTGTTGCCAGCAGTTTCTTTTTTTTTATAATGGCAGTTTCTTGAAGTATACATTTTTGAGATAGTTCATACTCAACTAAGTGCACCAAACTTATTATCTAGACAAAGTTAAAGCTCATATATTCTGTACTACTTCTTGTTCATAGATGTAGAGGGTAGTGAAAAGTGTAGGCTGAAACATTTATGACTTCCAGCTAAGACAAAATTTCATTCTTTAATAATTTATTGGTGTTATATAACTGGGAGCTAACTTTGCTTCTTGTATATCTGTCAACTCTCTATTTATCTTACTGTCTCTAATTTATGGGACCAGGAAAAAATATTCCTCCATTTCAACAAGAATTTCTTAAGTACAGAAAAACAGTGAGTTCTTTGCCTACAGTGACATTTTTGAGCCTAATTAAATAATGACAGGGAGTTAAACAAGTCTAAATATTAGTTGATGGGTGCAATTTGTTGATGTACTTCAGTGGTGCATGACAATGAGGTCTGACAGAGCTTCAAACTGTACTATCATAAATCAGCTTGATGATTTGGATTTCTGAAATAGGAAATATAGTAGCTCTTCGAGATCAGATATTTCCTATGAAAATAAAGCCAAACAGGGATGATGCTGGGAGGAAAGACCTACCGGAAATGTTTTCTGAGTGATTAGCATTTTGGAACATTATCCATAAATTGTCATAATACCCTTCAAAATACCATTAAGGTGTGTACTCCATAGCGGGCTGGGCTGGAGCATATAGTTCATTCTTTTATTAGTTCCAGCTCCTTTCAAGGGGAAAACCACAATATCTGTATTTAAAAGAGGCTTGTCTCTATAGAAGTAACCAGTGGGCTGCTCCCAGGATAAGCAAAGGCTAGTTCCTTGAAAGTTTAACCCTCATAACTACGTCAAACATAGGGACAAAAAAAAAAGGAAAATGTATATTATAATTTTTTTCATATATTATCTCTTCTTGATTGCTACAGAGCATTTCTGTCTTTGACTCTTGGCCTTTTTCACTCCAAAGAATATTCAGTCTCTCTGCTTCATTCTTGGCTTCAGTTTTATAGAATTCGGGTAATGGGTAGAGAAAGCTGAGAGAATCAAGGAAAGAAACTGCTTGAAGCAGGAAGAAGGGATTTTAAAAGGATAAAAGAAAAAGGAGGGGACATGGGCTGGATTTCAGGAAAAAAATTCTGAGGGTTCAGATAGACTGGGGAAAACTGCAAGAAATGAGAGAATTTTAAAAGATAATGCAATGAATCAAGAATTGGAACATACTCTAACATACTTAGACTTTACTGGAATTAAAAATTATATTTACAGTTAATGAGCAAGTTTCTTCAAAGCAATCTATGCTATGAGTAGACCATATGTGCCTTGGTTTTTATACAGGTAAATTATGATACTCCATTTCCTTCTAAATCCTTGATTTTGGATGCTTTTTCAGGACAAGCATATTCTGAATTTTCTTAATCCTGATCACCATGTTTTATCTAAAACACAGTTTTAAAAATTATTAAAGCTTTAGATTTTTATTGGGGAATGGCAGTAAATTTTGCCATATTTGTATTTTAAATATAAAATTGTTTCAAGGTCTTTCAAAGTTTGAATTCTTGAAAGAAAAAGTAGAATCTCTATCCCATTCATTTCAATTCTTAATTTTCGAATGTCATCATTGTTGACAGTTTTATTGTATGTTACTTCTCATTAATACATATATCAATGAACACGAATCTTTTTTAATATCATTTTTAGTTCCTTAAAATTCAGACCTGACTCCAAAATTGAACAAGCACAATTCTTTCCATCAGGCTGGCTGTAGAGCTCTCTTAAGGGACCTACAATGCACAATTGTACATTATTGACAACCTGTTTTTTTACTTGGGAAATCCCATTTTCTATCCAAACACTTGAAGAGGGATTTTTGTCTGTTTGGTTTTGGTTTTGGGGTTTTATGTTTTGTTTTGTTTTTGTTTTTGTTTTTTTTGCCTCCATGTCTATATCTTTACTAGTCAGGATAGGCTAAGTGATGCCACACAAACAACCAGTTCCATAACAAAAATTATTTCTGACTTACACTATTGTCCACTGTGGGTCAGCAGGAGCCTCAGCTCATCATACTCATTCAAGGACCCTAATATGTGCTCCCACAATCCCAGAGCAGTAGGAAGGGCACATGGTGATCTGGACAGTGGCACCTAAAACTTCTACCTGGAAGTGAGACACATCACTTCTGCTCATTTTTCATTGGCCAAACAAAGTTACATGGCCATGATTCACTTCAAAAATGGGGAGAAGTATAATTCTGTTTTGTGACCAGAGAACAGAGAGCTGAAAATATTTGGCAAACACAATTTGTGACAGTATTTTAACACCTATAATTTCTTTTCTGGGGTCACCTCTCAAATCCTAACCATTTTTGGAAGAAAGCAGTATTTTACATTATTGGCTCCTATCTTTACCCCCAAATATGCCTTTATGATTTACCTGAATATGCTACAGCAGCAGCATTTAAAACACTGAAAATTCTGGTAAGGCCATTATCAAAACATTTTTAAAAAGACTGCATAAATTCCCAAAATATGAACATTTAGTTCCAATTCTATCTACTTTCTTTTTTTTTTTGACAATTTGCTATATACATTATTTTATGCAATTCCTTCCTTTCTGTGATTCCTTACTTCCTTGTTGGGTTAGAAAAGATAAAACACAGAACAGAATTTTGACCAGCACTGGACTCTTAGTAGGTGGCACGAGCCTGCTATTTGGATCTTACAGACCCTAGTTATAACAAATGTTTACTGATTAGTGGTTAAATGCCTGGTATATTTATTTTTAGACCAGGTTTTCATTTTTTCCAATCCAGCTCATGAAGAACAAAATCATACGTGAAACAGTCACACTAAACTTGGCCAAAAACAAAGGGCTATGACTACAGTGCCTGGAAGAATGCTTATTCATTACTCCCTAGACTAGCATATTTCTCAGTAGAGACAAGACATATACTGCAGCCATGGAAAATCTGGGGAACTGGAGCTCTTGAAAATACCATTTATGCTACATCAAACTTGAGCCCACTCAGGCAATGTAAATATTTCCCATATGTGATGACTGCTTGTTGCCCAGCTTCCAATTCTGAAAGAGACACTGAAAATATCCCAAATACTCCTTTTTAATTTATACCAAGAGTCTGCAGCTGTCTTTATGCTTGCAGTTGAAAGAACAGTTCTCTAATAAACTAGAAAGAGAGATATCTCACTCTGGGAAGAGTAAAAGATATAATCTTATATTTCAAGTATAAATTGAAACCATTTTCATATCCCAGAATAGATCTAAATTTCAGTAAAAACAAATTGCCCTTTAAATTATAGATAACAATAAAATTAAAGACAGCCAAAACGCAGTCTATCTTGAATTTTGAATTATATCCTAAAACTCTCAACGTTTTGGCCCAGGATACTGTTATGGGGACCATCTTCATCACCCAAAATCAAGATATATGGTGTGATAAGGAATGATTTGTGCTGCTACATGGGGAGCAACAGGCAGTCTGAGATCTGTAATATAGCTAATGACATGTCAAAATTCCCAAGGTATTTCGGTAACTTAAAGCAGTGCTTTTTTTTTTTTTTTTTTTAAACATCTTTATTGGAGTATAATTGCTTTACAATGGTGTGTTAGTTTTTGCTTTATAACAAAGTAAATCAGTTATACATATACATATGTTCCCATATCTCTTCCCTCTTGCATCTCCCTCCCTCCCACCCTCCCTATCCCACCCCTCTAGGTGGTCACAAAGCACCGAGCTGATCTCCCTGTAAAGCAGTGCTTTTCAAAGTGTGGTCCATGGACCACTCGCATCATTATCACCTGCCGTTAAAACCTGGGGTTTTTGTTAAAATACATATTTCAGGGCCCTATACCAGAGTAACTGAAGCAGACAATCTGGGCACAGGACCAGAAATCTGCTTTTTAAGTTCTTCAGGTTACTTTTGCACCTGCTAGAAAAATCTAACACTCAGGGAGTTATTGAAAGAAGACAAGAGAAAGGAATATTTAAAATCAGGACATTGGAAGACAGGCCAGAAACTCAGACAAGGAAACATCCTTACTTAGATCTTAAATCAAGGGGATATAAGAATCTAGTAGTCTTGGAAGAGAAAGCATCATACGGATGGCACTTTAATAGGACTTCTCAAGGGGATTTTGAAGACTCCTTAACATTGCATTTCAGGAAGGGGGCTATTGTAATCTCCAGCAACAGTTGAAATGGCTGGCACTAATGTCCCCATCCCCTAAGACCTTCTGGTAGTCTGTCCTGAATATCAGAAGTCCGGAATAGGCATAGCCCTGCAGAATATCTGGTTTTCTGGGATTACCAATACCTGTAATTTACTTCTCTCTACTACCATTTGACTCACTGATAGCTCAGCCCTGCCCCGCAGATTTGGGATCTCCTATTGTAACCTGAGTTCTTGCTTTTTTTGGTGTGTTAATTCCTATCTAGTGTCTAGTACTCAGGTGCTCAATGAGCCTGCATCTTGCTTTCCATTTCACTCTTAAGAAGAGTCCTATCCATGAACTCCAGCCAATCTGCCGACTGATTTCCCTGAAAACAAAAGCCTGCTTGACCTGTTTAGTATACCTGTTCTTTGACTGCCTGCTATCTTGCTCTCTCTGATGGACTGGACCTCATTTGCCACATCCTTGTATCCGTGATGCTGACTGCTTCCCCAAATTATACCCCAGTGTTGTTAAACCTGGCAGATGCCATGTCTGGCCTTGCAGAAAAGATTTTTGTTCAGAGCCTGCATCTGCACTTACATGGAGTGACAATCTCTGGTCCCACCCATGCACACAAGTCTACTTCTGTATATTACCCCCTCTCTGTCTACACACTAAGCAGTAGGAAACTGGGCCATACATAGGCGGTTACCAAGTTTTGGCCAAGAAATTCCGTAGATGTCCCAGAGGACCAGTGAAAACCTAAACAGGCTGTGAGTTGGAAAATTCTCCCGTCATTAAGTTAAGAACTCCTCAGGACTTAGATCTTCATAGGGGAAGTTCTTGCAAGTGCAAATTCAGTATTTATTCTTTGAGTAAACTGTAAACTCCTCAGAAAGTCAGTAAGTGATTTTTTTTTCCTTTCTGTATGGAGCCCTTAGACTTGGAGCAGATATTACTTTTTTGGGCAGCTTAGCTATGCTTTAAGAACTTGGGTAAGGATCACTCATTTACCAGTATGGGCTCAGTTTATAAGGCACTTTTAGACAGGCAACAATCCTGAGCAAATTACCAAAATTTCAGCATTTGCTCCGTGTCACTTAAGAGAACATCAGTGAGGAATAGAAAGATAACAGATGTTTCTGGTCCTTAGAGATCAGAATTTGGATGAAATGGAAACTAAATTATGAAGCTCTATTAAGCTGTCTCATGCAGAGATTCTCTTATAAGATTATTCTTTTCATTCCCTAATCCTCTCACTTCTATGCTCAAGATCGACACAGGTCAAATCCTACACTTTGTCTTTCTGGCCTTGATATGTCTCCCACTTCAAAGAAAAACAAGAATAGTTTAATAAGATTACAAACCATTATTTCCACACTAGCGTTTTCTATAGCAACACAGACAAAAAAGTAATTGGTTTAAGTTTAAAAAAAAATGATTTCTGTAGAAGGAAGTCATGGATGTTGGTTTACAAAGTCAGGTGTATAAAGTGTAACTTCTTATTCTTTTATACTATCAAGTGACTGAAGCTTAATCTTGGTTAATCCAGGGCCCTCACTTTCTCGGGAGCCATCTGATGTTGCGAACATCTAGGGTTCCATGTCTGGGACAGGGGAGAGTGGCAAAGTTGTCCGTGGTCGTCATCCTCTGCACACACGGGCACCTCTGAGATGCTGATTTCCACCTTCCTTGTCTGTTCCTGGACTTCAGTCCACAGGCCCAGGGACTAAGTCCTCTCTGTCCTGGCTCCTGGCTTCTGCAGGTTTGACTCTCACGTTGCTGCTTCTCTCCCCCTCTTGGCTCCATTGAGGGCATGGGGATAAGCTGGGAGGCTGTTTTGGATATGTCTGCCTAGATACTCACGTCTAATGACCTGGCACCACACAGAGCAGCAGTAAAAAATGATTCGTTTTATAACCTCCACACACTTCATACAGGAAGTGATTCACAGATTCCTCTGCTCTTACGTTCCCCCAGTCTGATCCAGGTTTTCAGATCTGTCTCCCATGTATCTGGCTCAGGGAGTGGGAGAGAGGGTGCCAGAACATGGAGCCCTTACTTGGAATCCACCATCCTCCAAGCATCTAATGTCCCTTTGCTTCCCTCTGATGTTTCCCTTTGGTCCCACTACCATGAGAATCATTATCTGATCTTGGGGATGGGATAAAGATCTGTTTTATTTTGTTGTTGTTGTTATAATTTAAACTTTGGATCCTGAGGATTTAAGGAGTTAGCTTTTTGAAACTCAAAAGCTGTTGCAAACAAAAATATCCAAAACGTTTCTTTCTGAATTATCCCTTTCCTGAGGCAATATTTGTAATAAAAACAAGTGGAATTTGAGTGAATATAAGGGGATAGACCATGAATGAATATCTCAAAATACTTCTTGAATGTCAGCACTGAGTCTAAGCCTCCATCATATAAAGGGATTGCCGAAACTCTCACAAATGGTGAAGAAGCTAAAATAAACAAATTTTAATAAAACTAATCCTAACCCTAACCTGAATGGCAAAATGAGTGAAGGTGGCAAAAAAAAAAAAAGCTCATCTGCTTTATCATGAAATCTGAGTAAACATGAAATAAAATATATAGAGAGCAAAAACCTGGACTATTTTACCCAGAGGGAAAAAGAAGCAAGCTCATGTTCTCTTGCCTGTGTCTTTTTACTTTCCAGTTGACTAACCAGATGTCTAGTGAGACAGGTTGGCCCATCTTTTAACATATCATTATATGGGAAAACCTTGTACATGATTTATGTACCTTTGTAACAACAAGACTAGAGTAATACCGGGCCCCTAAATTTGGCATCTGCCTGTCAGGCACTGTGCTGCACACTGGTCAGAGAACCTGTAAGACAAAGCCCCTGGCCTCCAGGAGCTCGGGGTGTAGCAGAGCTAGGGAAGTAGACCAGTAAGTAAGAAGTTAAAGTGCAAAGCGATGGAAGCCATGGCAGAGTGCTGTGGGATTAAAGGGTACGGATGGAATCAGGGAGAGCATCTCAGAAGAGGTAGTGATTTCTAGAAAGACAAGACTGAGGAACCATGGTCTAGGCTGAAAGACCACCTATGTGTGGCAAATAACACAAAGGCGAGGCTGCAGAGATGCTGGCTCCAGGTGTTCATGTGAGAATATGGCAGAGATGGGGACAAACCTGACAGGAGCGAGGGAAACATTCACTCTTAATAAGTTAGTTATCCCAAAGCATTTCCCCCAATCTCTGTGTGTGTTCATAAGCAATACGGGTTTTCATATAATAAAACTGCCATAACATAATGTTCATACATTTTTTTTTTTTTTTGAAATGTACAAGTATATCTCTGACACAGAGCTTTACTGCAGAGAGCACTGTGGAGCATTGGGAGTTGCACTTTGGGGATAATTCATAAATATTTCATTATTCTAGTTGGTATGTATGTCCCTAATTCCCATTTCAGGAGTTAAAGAAGTTTAAAGTCAAGTGTTTGGAAGGCTTTCTCTACCAAAAAGCAGTTCCTGTGCATGGATCTCTGATATACATACTAGAGTGAACAATTCCTGCTGACACAGAAAGATAGAGGGAGGAGAGGAGCGAAGACTCAGGCTTATTCTCTGTGATGTTGAGACTGTTCAATGCAATTAATATTCCAAGAAGTTGCCAGCATAACTGTAAGGTAGATGTTCTTATAGAGGAAACATGCTCTAGATTTGCTTTAGGATCATGGATAAGTCACATAGCCTACTTTGGACTGTTTTGGTCATTTGACATATGGGGGGGCTCAATTACAAGATCTTTAAGATCCTACCCAACTTCCCTATTATATGATTTAGACAACTTCCATTTATAAGTAATTAATGAGCTGATTAAGGACATGAAATAAGCCACAGAACCCTTTGATGCTAAGAAAGAGTCTAAGTCCTCTGACAGAAATAACTTAGCGGTCTCTGGGGGAAAGCACTAAAGGAGACACTAGCACAGCTTTTAAAAAACCCATATTGGATACAAGGGCAAATGGTCAGTTTATCTATCCAAAGTGACAGGCATGTATCAATTTGGAAAAACTAAATTAACCCATTGCTTGAGGTTAAAACTATAGTGAAATAATATTCACGGCATACATCTGAAAACCCTTAATCATTACTTTGGAGTATTTCTGCTTAAATTTGACCATGTCACTGCATGGATTCTTAACTTCAAAGAAAGAGAAGCAGTATGCAAATGAGGCAGGGAGCCTGTTATCAGAAAACCTAGGATAGACTTCTGGCTACTCCACTTGTTTGCTTTGTGACTATAAGGTTGAGTCATAAAGAATAAATAAAGAAAACCACATAGAAATATAAAAGAAAAGTGTTCATTTGCATCATGTAGTTTGTAGTTATTAAAAAAGAAAAAAAAAACACTTCGTTTAACTTTTCTTGCTCTTCTTTCTTAAAAGAAAATAATGGGACAGGAGATGCCTTTGTCTCAAAATGAAATGCAACACCCACTTACCTTTGTTTTACCATCACCATCAATTGGGCTAAGATCATTGGTATTATCTGGGTTTAACTTTAGTGTGGGTTTCTTCAAAAAACCAAATTGAACTCATGAAGAATAAACCAGTTTCTTTAAGATTAATTGGATTTCACTTTTTAAGAATGTTTAGTGTAAATATAATAAAATTTGCTCTTTTGAGTACTGAAGGAAGGAAGGAATGCACGGCAAGTGTACAGAGCACTAGCTAGAACATATGCACATTAGCCATTTTTGGAACCCTTATTTTATGTGAGAAAACGAAAGCTTAGAAATATTAAATAACTTGCATAGGATGATACCTGTAAATTGTGCCAGGGCTGGGCCTCAAGTCCTGAAATTCAACTCCATAGCCCTTGCTCTTAACCCTCTACTAAGAACTCACTGAAAAATTGAGGGAGAATATACATACATATCTCTTTTAAATTGCCAGCAGTGTGGAAGATGGATTGGAGTGGTAAAGGATTAGGGAGATAATTAAATTCTGAGCAAGATGGTGGCCATGAGAACGAAGAGAAAAAAATGCTGGGAATACATATTTTTTAATTCTATAATCACCATCACCTGACTGTATAGGAAGTGAGGAAGGAGATAAAGATGAAGGGCTGGTTTGAGCTGGGGTAAGATAAGGAGTTTGAAGCACTGGAATACCTGAGACAGCATTGTATAGGAAGCTCTGACGAGCAGGGCAACTACGTAAGGAAGGTTGTACAGTCAAGTTGGGGCTGACATACAGCCCAGTTCCCTGCCAAGTCAAAGCATTGTGCATCCAGAGGAAGGGGACCTTTATTATAACTTGTATAAAGTATGGATTAGAAGAGGTCTTGCTGACCAGATCTCTAGATTGGGCTTTAAATTGAAGCTGTGAGACTGGATGCAATCTTCTGAGGAAGAAAGTATAATGGGGGGAAACAAAAGAAACACACAAGGAGGTGGTAAAAAGACAGGAGCCCTCTGAAGAGAGTGAAGAAAAAAGAGATGGAAGTACAGGCCAGTACAAGATCCCTAACATCTCACGACAGAAATATTTCAAGAAAAGGAAGACAGTAAATAGTATAAATGGTAGAAAAAGCAGAGGTGGGCACAAGGATAAGAAGGTGTTGGATTTAACCATTAATTCCACCATCATTAGCAACCTCTGAGGGATATTTTCAGTATTGTGATAGAAATAAGTGCCAAACTGCAAAGAGTTATAGAGTCAGAGGGAGGCGAGGAAGCAGAGGCAGAAAATGCAAATTTTTCTTGGCACCAAGAAGAGAAAGCTTGGTTGAGAAAGTTGAGTGTGTATTTGTTTAGTGTAGCAGAGGCTTGAACATTGGTTGTGCCCTGAGGAAAAGCAAAGGTGCAGGTAAAAGGATATAATTTATGAAGCAAGGCCTGGTTTCATCTTCATAAATATTTTGTTTGAAAGTTCCATAAACACCAGTGGCCCAGGAAATTCTTTAGCAAATACTCATTAATGAAATGACAGCTATTTAAAAATGTTCCCATAGCTATTATATGTTTATCACCCCTTGTGTAATAAAGACTTCTGGCATGGAATTTTGAGTTCTTTCTTTAGTATGAGAACTCTTCCGTTCCCTGAGGATTTTCAGAGAATAGGGTACATGGTTGACCTCTTACTCAGACAGAAGGAAATTATGCTTTCACCTCTTGCCCCTGAATAAATTTATCGCCCAGTCATTACTTCTTCTGGATGAATATAGAAATTAGACTGAAAGCTGGAAGCCTGGATTCTAGATGAGTAATATTTCTGGACTTAGTTCTCCTACTCTGTAAAAAGAGAGATTTGGACTTGCTAATTTCTAAGTCATTACAGCTCTAAAATAATCAAATGAACAAAAAATCATATGTAAATGAATGCTTATCCTTATTTTGTTTATCAAAGAACACATTGAAACAACATGGGTTCCCAAAGATGGGGGGTGCATATTCTATTATGTACGGTATAGTCATAGAATAGAATACTATACACTTGTCAATTATCTGTTTTCCAAAGTGTTCTGAATGATATAGAAAAAGTTGCCAATAAAATGTTACATGAAATAGGTGGAATTCAAATGTTCAGTGTTAAGCCAATTTTGTAAAAATGAGATGAAACAAAATGTTGGTACCATATTATGTGCACAAATACAGAAAGAAGTCTCACAATAGGAATTAATCTTCTAGAGAGTGGAATTGGTGACAATAATTTATTTTGTCACTCTCCTTATAATCATTATCATTGCTAACTCCCTTGTGAGTTGGAAAAGGCATTTTACATTTGAGGTTTACAGGAAGGTTGTTTTCATTTCCATTGTATTCAACTCTACTTATAATGTTTTCATGTGTGGAGAAGGAGGACCTATAAGTGCTGTCTTCCCTGCTGAACTAGCACCATGTTGCAGAGAAGGACCACAGAAGACACGCTTGATATTAAACATATTCAAAGGCAAGCAGGTTGGAGATAGAAGCTACAGAAACATGAAAATTGCTCCTTAGAATTACTATTATTTTTTGTTAGTTTGGAAAGATGTCAGTGTTTGCCTAGATCTTTCTAACTTATATAATCTTTAAAGTTTTTTTTTTTTTAATTTTAAGATCACCAAAATAATACTTGGCTTGTAAAATTGTCTTAGACTCAGCCACATTTATTTATTCTTCTAATTTCCTGCTGTCCCCCCACAAAAAAATATATATAATATTAATACAATCAAATGCTAGCAACATCTTCTTGTAGCAAATGTATTATAAATCCCACAGTACCTTCAGCAAAATAAACCAAACAAAAAAGGGGTAAAGGAAAATGGCTGACACCTCCATGTCCTCCAACTCCGCTTTTTAAATTATTATTGACAATAGGCACCTGATGTTTTTTCTTCATAGAAATGTTCAGTTCCAAAGTACTGTGTGCTAACAGCAATTTCATAATTTGTTAAATGGCATTATCTAATGAAGTTTTCATGTTTTAGCATGACCCAGCAGTAAACTAAATAACAAATACTCCAATAATAAAATATGAAGTAAAACATATGGTTTTAGTATCACCTTATTTGTTAATACCGTTTTAAGTTATGTTCATTCAACAAACACTTATTGCATGACTAAGATGTACAAAAAGAACCTTAGTCTTTGACCACATCACCTTTTAAATTGTCTAGAAGTACCAGTTTAGTACATTAAACAAAGGCCAATATATAAGGATGTAGTTCAGTCAGTTTGAGCATCTCTTCTTTCCTGAGAGGTTGTAATTGAAAACAAACTAAATGCAGATTTTTATGAGAACAAATCAATTATCTCTCTGTTCAACAGTTTAGGAAATATCAACAGCTTCTCTCCCCAGTTCACAACCTACCGCATTAAGCTTGACAGCCCCCTGGAACACATACATCTTGCTCACTGATCTAGTTCATGAGGGGCTAGCTTCTGAGACTTCTGGAGAATCCTCACGAGGTTATGTTAAAAAGGATCCTTACAAGGCATTATCAGTGAACACTGTCATGTGTTAATTTATTTTAGCTTTTTCTTCCTTTACTAGTTTGAAAAAGCATTTTCTAAATAGAAGTCTTCCCAAGTGTGTATTCCTAATGGCATTGAGTTTTCAGGGATTTTAAGTTTAGATGTTGTGGTAATATAGTTCTCATGTAAAATATGCATCATATATCAAATTTCCTAATTAGGTATGAGTGTGAAAATTAAATTCTGATTAACCTGAAATACTCAATTAAGTAAAGGAAACCTTTATCACATTGACTTAAAATAACAATAGTATACTTTCAAATTTAAAGAGTTATGTTTCAATTAGAATACCATTTTATTTTAAAATAACTCATGCCATTTAACTGAAAGAAGTAGGGGGGGAAATAAGCAAAATCTCTATCTTTTAGACAATGTTTCTAAATTTATGTAGACCCTAAATTCACTGTTGCAGACAAAAGGCAGTCCTTAATTCATTGTTTCAAACAGAAGGACTTTGTCATATACACCACAAGATGCTTTAACACCTAGAACAATTTCTACAGTGACTAGGAGAAACCTGTATTAAAAAAAATAGCTTAAGTTTAAAAAGGGCCTCCAATACAAAAGGCCTCACAATATAATTCTATATAAAGCTCTATGATCAAGTAATTAGCAGTGGATTCTAATTAAAGTTGGAATGTAGAATTGCCCTGGACTCAGGTTATAGCTTCACGTATCTGTCTAATATATCCAGTTTTAATATTTTTCTTGTGTAGAATAGGATTAATTATCAAGATCATTGAGAAACCAGTGATTCATTTTGCTCTGAAATGTACAACATAAAAAATATTGGAAGATAAGAAAACATATATTCAGCTACTAAATTCAATGCTTTACAGTATTTTCAGCTTAAAAAAAGCTGCAAGAGAAGATGCAGTTAAAGAAACCAAGATATCATTGAGACAATTAGCCTTGCATTCCTCTTTTTTCCCTAAAGTATCATCACCACACAGAAGAATTGCATAGACTAGATGATAATGATTTTTTTTCCTTTTCTCTCTTTCCTACAAAGCAGTATTATGCTATTTCCCAGCCATATATGCATGTGAATAGCATATGTGTGAATGGGACTAAAATAGAATACATAGTACTTGATTAATATTAATTAATATTACAGGCCCCTTGGGATTTGGCTAGTCACTGATTCCTTGACACATGCCTCCAGTAACTGTATAAAAAGCAGAACAAACTGCACTTTCTGTATCTGATGCAGGAATGAGGTAGTTATCCCAGAGCCACTTCCATGACAACTTCTACTACAGAACACAACCAAGAACTTGGACATAAACCAAAAGTCTCCTAAGCACCTAAAATAGATGTCACTGTGTCTATGCACTTTGGTTCTACACTTTCCTCATAAAAGATTCTCTTGGGGTCTTCAGATAAAGTTATTGTCTCTCATTCCTTCCATAATTTTTTATAAACTTGTTTGTTTTCTGGTTTCCTTGTGCACAGCACAAATGAAATAATAATTACAAAGGGATGGTTGAGGTTGAAGAGAGTTGTTAGAGAATGCAAACTGTCCACATCAGTAGGTAAAGAAATCCCATTTCCATATGGATGGTGGACACACACACACAAAATGTCCTATAAGAATAATACAACAATTTAAAAATACAATTTTTAAAAGCATAGTAATTGTGTGACCTTTTGACATAAGAAGAAATAGCCTTACACAACACAGAATAGAACCCCCAAGTATTATTACATTATAGAATAATTATATGATGTGTATTCATGATGAGAATACTGAGCAATTCAGAAAACATTAAATTGAATTTAGCCCCCTCCAGAGAGATAGCAAAATATATAGTGGATTTCAGAAAGATGACTCTCCAAAAATGGCTAAATTCTTTCTAAAACTTTTGGAGTTTTCAGTGGTAGACTTGTAAGATTTCTTTCTGGAAAGTCCACAGATAGAGAACTCCTAAGTTGTCTCTATTACCTGTTTATTGACCAGCAGCAAATACTATATATTAGTTAACCAGGCCTCTGGGGAAAGAGTGACATTTCAGATGACAGTGGTACATGGGGTCTTTTCCGTCCACTCCACTGCCACGTGGGCTATTCCTCTTCTTCTGCTCTGAAAGCCCCTCCATAGCTCAGTGATTTAAAATCTTATGGCAAACATCACTCTTAGAAATGTTGTCCCTTTAAGGTGGATGAGCTTAACAAGATAAACTTCATTTAAAAAAAAAGCAGGCTTACCAGAATTTTTAAAGATAAATAGGGGTAAAGGGAAGGAAGGGTTAAAATTAACAAGCATAGAAGCAAACTAAAGATAAAACCCCAATTCAAAAACTTGTGTTTTCCAGGTCAGACCCACCAAGCTGTGATGAGGTCAGGGAGCCTCGACTGAGCCAGTTAAAGTGCTTGGAGCTGCCCTGTGCTGGTCCACTTATCTGATTGGCTATATAGGTTTTATACTTGAAGCTGATGATGCATTAACCAATATCTGCCCCCCTCCCCCCAGGTCAAGAGCATTCTGTACATTTTGTAATATTAAAGCATATCCCGTTTTATTCGATATGAACAATAAAACATAAAAACCACCCATGACAAGAGGAAACAAAGGACAAAGTTAAACTAAGCTTCAAAATAAAATAACAACAACAATTATTAGGTTCCTGAAAATAAAACAAAACAAAACAAAATCTTAGCAGCTTTAACCACCAACAGCTACAAAACAATACTAAAGAGCTAAAGAGCTAAGATATTTTAGAGTGTGTTTTCTCTCAGAATAGAGGCAAAGTGGGAGAAAAAGGTCAAATGACCACAGAATACTTGTGCCCGAAACAAATGAACCCTGAAGGAGATTTCAGTGAGTAAAAAACAGTACCTTATAAGTAACTGGTCTTGTCTACTCACAGCTGTTTCCAGTGCCGACTCTTGTTTAACTGTCTACTGACTTCAGTTTAAAGTTAACTCTGTTGGCAAAAAAAGTACAGAGCTTGTCTGGAAAATGCTGCTTGGACATAAACCATTCCTTTCAAAGCGGTGGTAGCTGTATTTAAGTTTTCTTGTAGAGGGGGATATAAACCCTTCCTGTAGCTAATTTTATTCCTTCTCCTTCCCCTCAGACTTAGTCAGTATCCTCCTATCCCATATATTGAAGAAAGAGACAGAGAGGGAAGAAAAAAAAAAAAAAAAAACTGCCAGGAAATATACCTTAAATAATGTAGTATTTGAGCATTTAGAAAAAAGACAAAAAAATTTTTTTTAAAAAGAAGGAGAATTAAAAATGAGAACCATAGAAAGCACAACAGGATCTTAAATATAATTTAACCCAATGCCCTCATTTTATAAATAATGAAACTGATGCCCAGAGAAAACATGATTTGTGCAAGGTCACTCACATAGCTCATTCGTGCCAGCTAAGAATAGTTACCAGGTTTCACAATTCCCAATTCAATGCTTTTTCTACTACACTAGCGTACCTGAGGGGAAATGGTTTACCTTTTTCCTCTGTATCCTTGTATCATACCCAAATGAGTTGGCAGGAGGAGTAACACAATTACAATGTGAGAACCATCTGTTCTCAGAAAAAAAAATTTCCCTCCACTTTAAAATCCTTAAGAGTGAAAGTCTCTCTATAATGCCTAATTTCTTTTATACTTAGGAAATAATCTTTCCACTGATGATTTTCCAGAGTATTTTTATGACTCGGGAGTTGCCATTTTTCAGGGGATGTGAACATCCCTTAGTGCTTACAGAGAACTACTTCTGAAAGGGACGGACCTGTGACAGGTGTTCAGTATTTCTACCCAGCATCAGTGGTATTGTTACATGGCTCTCGAACCGGAAACACATTACTATTACCAAAAATCTCCACTTCCAATTTGTCAGAAAAAATTTTACCACACGTACAAGTTTATTCTTGACTATTATTTATTATATGTGACCAAATAATTATAAAAGTATACTTTTTAAAATGAAAATTGGATTAGATTCTTTGAAACATGTTTTCCAAAATGTTGAATAATTAATGCATACTGTATCATTTTTACAACCCTGACGAATAAGCAATTGATATTCAGAACACGTAAATGCTGAGAGAGAAATCTTGTAAAACCACAGTGCTTCTTGACACAATGGCACGATCCTATTCTCCTTTTATTCTGAATTGTCTGATTGTGGTCTATGCAAAGGGAAACCCCACAGACATTAACATCTAATCTACATTTATACGTGACACTAATATGTCAAATATGACAAGAGTTTGACACACTGATACGTATTTCTTGGGCTTACTAAAAGTTTTCCATATTTTCCTTTTATTTCTTTTTTGATTTGAACATTTTGCCTGTTGTCTGTTAGAAGAGGCAGGAAGGAAGTGTGAGTAAAACTTTGAAAGAGAAGTAGGCTGTGAGGAGACACACAGAGATTTAGATGGATTCAGGGTTGTTGAGCGGACTCAGGAAAAAAGGTGTAGAGAGAAGTCACGTAGCAGCAGGTTGTTTAGAACAGAAGTGGGCTGAGCCACAGACAATAGATTATAGGTATTGACTTCAGGAACCAAAGTCTCTCAAAATAGATTAAGCAAAGAAAGAACCAGCAATTTTGGTGACCAGTGCAAGCAACAGGAAATTGGCCCTCAAACTTACTTTGTAATTCATGACATGGTTCCTTTCTACGAATTGGGAGGGAAGCAAGTGCTGTCAATATGTGAAATTCAGCACGATCTAAAATAGCACAGTGAGACTTCCCCAGTGGCGCAGTGGTTAAGAATCCGCCTGCCAATGCAGGGGATACGGGTTCGAGCCCTGGTCCGGGAAGATCCCATATGCCACGGAGCAACTAACCCCGTGCGCCACAACTACTGAGCCTGTGCTCTAGAGCCCGTGCTCCGCAACAAGAGAAGCCACCGCAATGAGAAGCCCGTGCACCGCAACCAAGAGTAGCCCCCGCTCGCCACAGCTAGAAAAAGCCTGAGTGCAGCAACGAAGACCCAACGCTGCCAAAAAATAAAATACAATACAATAAAATAAAATATTAAAAAATAAATAAATAAAATAAAATAGCACAGTGATATACAACCATTTAAAAATTTTTTGTCCCTTTATATTTAGGACCCTTGTACATACTCCAGGTTGCCCTACTCTGGGCATGCTCTGAATTTCAGAATACTAAGGTAGTTTAGAGGGGAAGAGTTACTGTGTTATGAAGATGGAATCTGTGGAGTTGAATTCCACTGACGGGAGAAGTACTTACAGCAGAGGTGAACTCCAGGGCAGACTGTATTAACATAGACAAGGCAGTCGGAATTCTCTAACTCTTGATCTCCTCCTCTTTTTCAGGTTTACAGTAACGTAAGAAGAAGGCTTGTACTAAAGAATCCCAGAGAGCAGTTTTGTGATAGCAGTGAAGGGAAGTGAATGCATGAACAGCTATCAGATTATTCTATGCTTGGGAGAAGTTTTCATACATGGAAGTTTTTAACAGTCCCTGGGGACTGATGCACATAAAAAATCTCAAGCATCAACTCTCTTAAACCAATTCCAGCACGTGCTTACTTGGTTGCCCATTTCCTCTCACAATCCAGTCTCCTAGCAGCAGCCAGAGTAATTATTCCCCTCTTCCTCTCCTCTGCTGGTTTCCATCATTCCCTGCTACATATCGTCCAATGGTTTCCCATCATTACTCTCCTTCATCCCTTCCAATGGTTTCCCATTATCCCCTGGTTCATAGTGTCCAAGAGTTTCCCATCATTCCCTGTTTCATCCCTGTAAGTTTCCCACTGCCCTCCGTATAAATCCAAATGACTAACCATAGCCTCCTAGGGTCTTCATCATTTCGCCCCTGTTCATCTTTCCTGCTGCTTTCCTAACCTGCTGTTCCATCTGTCTAGAATGTTCCTCCCTCATATCTTCACAGAACTACCCCCCTTCTCAGCACTCGAAGCTCATCTCAAATGCTTCCTCACCAGAAAAAGAATTTCCTGACCACTCTGGCTCACCATCCTCCCCACCACATACACTTACTCTCTCTACTTCATTTCCCTCTTTTGGTTTTTCTTCGTAGCACTTACCACTATCCAAAATTGTCTTTGGTTCTTTTTTACTTATTCATTCATTTCATTAGTTAGTTTAAATATGTTTACTGTATGTCCTCTAGAATAAGTTTTATACCATCAGAAATGTATCAGAAGTTATAAATAAGATCAGAAACATAAGATTTAGGCTTTTTAAACCTCATTATTCTCAGTGTTCAGAACAGTATCGACTATAAAATAGGTCTTTGATAAATATTTCTTGAATGTATTATTTATATTCCTGCCTGGGTTACTACTCTTCAGTCAACAATCATCTAACCCAAGTCCATAAGCATGAGGGCAAAGACTAATCCACCTTTACAACTGACAGAACGCTGCAAATCTCCTTGTGGCTCAGCAGCTAGGCATCCCGGAAATAAAGAAAGAGCCCCTGTTGGGCTCTAGGCATGTAGTTGTATCTACACAAGGGGCCTCTAAACCCTTGAATTTTCTTAACACAAAGACCAGAATATCTCCTTGACTTGCCAGAATATCCTTCATGGATATATGCACCTAACTAGGTATGGGTTTTTTTTTGCTGGAAGGTCCTAAGAGCTTCCAGATATCTCCTTTGTTTCCTGAACTCTACAGTAATTGCACTTATTAAAATAGCAGATATCCTAATTCTATCCTTTTCAGGTGGTTTCAAGAAACTGCTCTCAGCTGCCAACTCTCCTGTCTTATGTCCTACTGCTTCCTAATTACCTGTTTTAGTGAGTCAGCCTTTCTGGGTCCTGGGACTCAGATGTATTGTGGGTCATGTGACTGGCTCAACACACTCTGGGTCCAGTCACATCAGAAAGGTGTTTTGTGATGGCAGGCAAAGAGAGGGCGATCCTCTGTTTGCAAGAGAATGATTTTTCCCAGGCACCACAGCATCTGTCCCCCTAGGACACCCTGGTAGAGGAAATTTCTTGCTTGAACACTGTTACCACTCAGTGGCAAATAACATCACTTTAAATTGTTTTGGAAAAAAGTGCCCTTTTCTTATGGTACTGACTAAATATTAATCTAAATATATAGGTGTCATTTATTTAGTCAATAAATCAAAGCTGCAAATAGTTTTTGATTGCCTTCTATAGACAGGCCCTTGTGCTCGGTCATGAGAGCTGTATAATTATTCCTTGTTATATCATGGGATAATAATATTTCTTTATCCAGAATACAAAATTCCCTAGGAATATAAGGTGAAAGTTTCTTCTTTCATCCCCTCCTTTCTTCCTCTCTTCCCTTCTTTCCTTCCTTCAATTTAATGAAGCCCATATTTATTGAGTTCATATAATGTGCAATGTTTGAGGATAAAGAAAAATACGAAATCTAGCATGGGGAGAGACTTACCTTTTGGAGGTGGAAGAAGTCTACACACTTGGGGAAATCAGCGTAACATTATAGGAGAGCACATTAGAGTAGCATGGAATGAAGAAGGGAAGTGACCAAATAAGGCTTCCTTGAGGAGATGAAACCAAAGCACATTTTGAATGCGGAAGGAAAGGAAAAGGACTAACATTCCAGGCAGGAGACAGGACATGCTTGGGCCACTTCAAGTAGTTCTACAGAGCTGGCATGTAGAATGAACGACAGACTAATAGATAAAATATGCAGGAAGAAATATAGGCAAAAGCCAGAGTCAGGAATTGGGGTTTTATCCTGAAGGCAATGGGTAGCTACTAAAGGATTTTAAACATGGGATATTTTGTTTTTAGAATGTTAACTGGAGAAAGAATTTAGGAACAAGTGATCTAAAGGACTACTTAAGAGGATCTTTCTTTATCCAGTTAAGACATCGTGATGGTCTGGAATTAGGCAGTAGGGACAGAAAGACAGAGATGGCCTCAAAAGATATTTAAATTGTTCCATAGGTAGGAAGATGTAGGAAAGGCAAACTTACTTCCAAAATTTCCATAAAATCATTACAGAAAAATGTATACAGTATTAGAATTGCATGAAAATGTAGTAAATCCTCATTACATAAAAGACATTTTTCGTAAGTTCTCTCCATTTACAGAATGGGAAGCTGAGGCACGCAGCTTGAAAGAGTGATAGCAGAATTTGAACTCATGTCCATGTGGCCACAAAGCCCATATTCTTTTTTTTTTTTTTTAAATAGAAAGTGTTATTTATTTTCATAGTTTTTTTTTTAGCCTTAAATGCATACTTTGTACTTCTTTTTTTTTTCTCACACACACACACTGTATTCTATTTTTACAAGAGATAAATAGACTCACACCAAGCATTGTAAATGGATGACCACAACAAAAGCAACAATGATTGCAATTACCAAACATGAAACACACTCATACTATGTCATAATATTGACATTCAGTCCAGTAATCCTCCACTGTAACAGCTCTTTTACTTTGCAGTGAAAATTGATTTGTATATTCTTTGCCTCTGAGTCCTTGTGGGATTTTTTTTTTTAGTTCAAACAGAAAGTCACAAAAATTATACTCATCCTCATCAGTTCACTCAGTCCCATGTAATTAATTTTTTTTTTCATCTTGATCTTTTGTTAGCACTTTTATGAGTTCATCAGTTTTTCATTAGAGTTCTGAAAATGCTTAAAAGCCCATATTCTTTACACTAAATTTTCTGCCCCTTTTAGGAGATTGTAGATTTTTAAATTTGGGTGATTAGGCTTGAAGAGATTGGAATACAATTTGGCAGGATCTTAAAAGATTCCTTAGGCAGAACTTTTTAGGTTTTTCTAGGTATAAGCGTGTTCAGATTTGAGACCCAACACACAAACAATTGTATTTGCATTGTTTCTACGGAACTATATGTTCTTCTCCCTGCAAAGCACAAACCCTTCATCAAATTCCTCTTGATAACCTAATCATTTTAAGCCTAAAAGATTTATTCACACTCTATACAAGGATAGTCAGTTGAAACGAAAATGAAAGTGGACTTGGCAGATATCCTAGTTTAATCAAGTCAAATATTGAGTTTTGAGTAGAATGGAGTTTGAAAGACAAATCAGTTTCAATGAATCTAGGAAGGGAAGAGGTAAAACTCTTAAGACATTGAAAACAGAAAGGGGCAGACAGCTCAAACAGGAAAAAAAAATGCTGAGATTTGCTTTAAAGTTGAAGTAGGAAAATTCCTTCTCTAGCATATTTTACATCCACTGTAGGTAGGATAACCATATATTTCACTATCCAAAACTTGACTCTTTGAGAATAAAAGGAGGCACTCATTAATTACAATGGGATAGCAGATAAAAACCAGGACTCTTATAGACAGACCTGGATATACACCACCCTACCTAGAGGTTGGCATTAAACCTGCCTTTCAGATGATGATAGTATCAAAACTGAGGTCAGAGGTTTTAGAGTAACTGGCTCCTAAAGCGAGGCAAGATTTAAAAAAAGTGAAGGATTTTTACACAACTTGGACAAGGAGTACAATATATATAAAACAGCCAGATCAACTGAACCATTTGGGATATATTAATCATTTTAGTTCCATAGTTTATTAAAAAATTATATGGAACAATGAATTATAAGAGAGTCACAGACAACAAGTATATAGCTTCTAGTCTCCCCTATAAAGTAATGAATTCACATCAACATTTTGGCTATAAAATATAAGGATCTTAGTTTAGATGGGTACCCCTAGATATTTTGATTATTTAATAAGCACAGGCTTATTTTTCAATGCATTAACCATCAATGAGTCAATATGAATAAACACCAAACTCAGTCAAATCTCAATCCACTCTCCTGCCCCACTCTTGGATTTTTTTCTTAGATGAAGATATCCTTCCTTATATGGCAAAGTTCCTTACTAAGCTGCACAAAAGGAAGAATGGCCATAGCATGGGAAGCTAACATTCCCAGGTACAGACAGGAGATATCAGTCACAACCAATTAGGTTTCCAACCTTTGTTCTGTCAGCAATTAGCTGTGTGACCTTGGACAAAACACTTCACTGGGGCTTAGTTTTCGCCTTTACAAAATGAGAGGATTTAGTTAGAGTACCTTGGAGGTTCTTTCAGATGTGAAGTTCAACTATTCTCTGAGGTAATTATCTCCGATATGTTTTAAATATGTTTAAGGTTTATTTATCTATGAGGACTGGGAAGATATCTGTTGTATCATAAGGAAATTAAAACAGCCAGTTATTGAAAAAACAACTGCAATGGTAACACCAATGTTGATTTTTTTAAGATTCCCAAGAATAAAAACATAGGCAGTGGGGAGACATTTTATTTTTCCATGTATAATAGGAGGACCGTTAGGATTTTCTTATGGGAAAAGTCATCAGATATATTGCCAAACCACACTGTGCTTAATAATTTTTAAATATTAAACTTCTTTGGGATCCCCAAACACACTGAGGATCAAGCTTCCTGAGTTTATAGAGAAAAAAGATTTCCCTCAGAAGCGTAGAGCTGCTTCCTGACTCTCATTTCTCACAAGGAAAGAATGAGTCCACATTTACAAGACAGAGTGTTGAAAATGAATAGAGGAGGCGCCTCCCTGGGCTGTAGTCTTTGACAAGTTCCTAGATACATAAGCATGGTTCAAAAAATAATAAAAACAAACTGCCCATCAATCCTGTGCTATTGGATCTCAAGCTTCAATGCCACCAAATACAAGGAAGTCAGACTTTTTCCTCGTATTATTTTGATTCCTTTTCAACGCAGAAGTAACATATTTCCTTATAAACAATACAAACAGTAATGAAGATGAATATAATGTAAAATTTAAGGTTCCTACCACCTCAATTCTATCCTATTCTTAAGGATTAACCATTGTCAACAGTTTGTTGTGCATCCACCCAGATTATCCGTCCATCCATCCATCTACATCTGTTCACATACACGTATATTTGCACACATACATACATATGTATATCCACAGATCTGTTTTTCAAAAAGAAAACATTATCTTTATTTACCAATTTTTGGAAGTTACAAATTTGTTTAACTTTAGAGACAAGCAAGTAAGCATAATAACAAATGTGTCTTCTTTTGTCATCATAAAATCTCTCTCCTCTATCCTTAATACCTTGGACTTATCTACACAACTTCTCAGATGGCTAAGAAAAATAAATGCAATATTTTACTGGCAGTCAAAACGCTTAGCAAAATGACTACCTAATAAATGTTTACTGATTTGAATGAATGAATGAATCACACCAAGGACCCTAATCTCATCAATGTGGCAGAAGCTTCCAGGAAATAGTCACATGTGAATTGACTTCCCTAGAATCCATTCCTCTTTTTATCAAGTGTTCAAGAATTGCTTATTTGAATATCTCTTAAGGATTGCTTTTGTGTGAAGATGTGTCTGTTTCAAATCTGAATACTGTATGTTTCTTCATCACTATATGGCCACTAATCAATAAAGAGTCTTACTTGAATAGATCCATCTCCTTCATCAAAAATTGGCCCTTGCAGTGTTTCCTTCATCATTTTAATCAACACATTGTTGGGTCTATTAATTCCAGCATTTGAGATTAAGAGATGTCAATGCATATTTCCCACAGTTCTAGGGGAAAAAAGCACTCCCATAGGCCAGTTTAGCCAGCAGTTATTGAACTGGTAAGATAATTACTGGCAGTTTTAGCTTATCGAGAAAATAATTTTATTTTTCTTTGAAATTTTAGTCAGTATATTCTTTATGTTTTCATCCTGGAAACTATCAAGTCCCTGGGTCTTGCAATAAACTTCAACGTTGATTTCTTTCTTGATATTATTCAATGAGTCTGTCATCATCTATGTTAGTAATACTTTCCTATGAGAGAATATATATTTCAGGAGATATCATTGGACTTTGTTGGTGAAATGTTAGAGTGCTTTTATTCTTCAAACTCCATTTGTTATTGACAAGTAGATGACATGTAAAGACATAAGAGTAGATGAGATAGTCAGAAGAGTGAGTGTAGTTAGAAAAGATGAACAAGGATGGAGACGTGTGCCACTCCACTGAAGTGTTAGAAGTATTGGTAGTGTGTGTGTGTGTGCACGCGTGTGCGTGTGTGTGTGTGTGTGTGTGTGTGTAGTTTATAAACATATGACCGAGACATACATGCACTGGGATACACCATTCAGTGAAAAACTTTGGAGATGCCTGTTTCTACTCGGAGAGATGTGGTACAGAAATAGTTGTGCAAAGGTGGAAGGGCTATAATAGAGATGAATCATCATTAGATGTTTGTAACTTTTTATTTCAGCATAATTGCAAACTTACAGAAAGATTCTAAGAATACTACAAACAAAACCCAAATACCCTCTACCCAGATTTACCAATTTCCATCTATCAATCTATGTATAGGCATATTATTTTTTTTGTGGATCACTGAGAGTAAGTTGGAGACAATGTATACCTTTAGCAGTACACAGTGTGTACTTCCTAAGAGCAAGGATATTTTGTTACATCGCTACAGTATTATTCTCAAAATTATGAAATTTAACATTGATAAAATATTATCTAATCCACAGTCCATATTCAACTTTGTAAATTATCCCACTAATGTCCTTTAGAGCTATTATTTTTCCATTTCAGGATCCAGTCCATTGTCACACATTGCATTTAGTGTTCTTTTTCTATAGACTCCTTTGATTTGGAACATTTCCTCAATCTTTCTTTGTCTTTATTGATCTTGAAATTTTTAAGGGTACAGCAAATTATTTTATAGACTGTCTCTCAGTTTGGATTTGCCTAACATTTCCTCAGGATTAGATTCAGGTTATACGTTTTTAGCAGAAATGCCAGGAAAGTGATGTTGGGTCTTTCTCATTGCATTATATCAAGAGGCATGTGACATCAGATTGCCCTGAAATTGATGAACTTAACTTTGATCCATTTTCTTATCATATTCTCACCCAGCAGTTTTTAGCATCAATTGATTACTTGTATATTTATTAGCTGTCATTTTTTTTATATAATTTTTCTTTTTTTAATTAATTAATTTATTGATTTGTGGCTGTGTTGGGTCTTCGTTTCTGTGCGAGGGCTTTCTCTAGTTGTGGCAAGTGGGGGCCACTCTTCATCGCGGTCCGCGGGCCTCTCACTATCGCGGCCTCTCTTGTTGCGGAGCACAGGCTCCAGACGCGCAGGCTCAGTAGTTGTGGCTCACGGGCCTAGTTGCTCCGCGGCATGTGGGATCTTCCCAGACCAGGGCTCGAACCCGTGTCCCCTGCATCGGCAGGCAGACTCTCAACCACTGCGCCACCAGGGAAGCCCACTATCATTCTTTGAGCACATTCTTATTTCTGGGGCAACAAGATATTTCAGGCTTAGCTATACTTTCCCTGTCCCAGACTAAAATCAGTCTTCTCACCTTGATTTATCTTAATGGAGAACAGCATTTAGGAACCAAGTGCTGAACACTCATACATTCCTTCTAGACCCTCTCACCAGACAGAGCTAGGAAAAAAATGTAAAGATATATAGGCACACACACAGAATATATCTTTTATTTTTTTAATCATATATTTCAAGTTCTCACAATATAATTGGATGCTCAGATTTAAAAATATGGGCGATTATTACTTATACTTTCTTCCATCTCCTCTCCCACCTTTCCCTACATTTTAATTATACATAAATATTCCAAAAATAATAAGAATGATATAATAATATCTGCTTTCTGTTCTGTAACCCTATTTTTACCAGGTGCTTAATCTTAGTCCTATAGTTAAGTCAGTGTTACTGTGAGAATTTTATCACACATTCCTATTCTTGAGTTTTTGATTTTGATTCATTCTTGATTTCACAAAGTTAACATTTGAGTTATTTTTTCAGGAAGGCATAGATAAGTATTGTATCACTGAGAATATGTTCCTACAGCAGCTTGCTAGATATATTTTCATTGGTAAATGATACCAATGAAAATTATTATCCTCCAGTGTCTTCTGGCACTCAAAATTGCTGTGAAGAAGTCTGAGGTAAGCCTGTTTTGTTTTGTTTTGTTTTGTTTGTTTTTCCTTTTCTATGCAACTTGATTTTATCATCTGGATGCCAGTGGAATTTTTCCTTTTTCCTTGATGCTAGATAAGAGGATATGTCCACATATCCTGTTTTATGTCAGTTTGATGGGCCCATTTAATTTGCAGATCCAGGTACGCTTTTAATTTTACTTTTTTCTTTCTTTGTGTCTTTAAATATTTTTCCTTTCCATTTAATGGCTTTTGCCCTTCAGAGATACCCATTCTTGTCTATCATTTTTTTGCTAATTATTCTAATTTCTGTCTCCCGTCTGCTTTCACTACAATTATTTCAAGTATTTCTTTCATGCCAGTGATCTCATCGCGGTTCTTTCTTGATGCTAATTTACTTGTTAGATTTATAAAGGTCTTTTTTTAAGTTCTCAATTTGCCTCCTCAGCTCTGAAGAAAATAAATACTTTCTCTGGTTTTATCACTCTGTCTTTGAGCTCACATCTATGGAATTCTTGGTCTTCTTTAGATAATGCATTTTTTAAAATAATGCATAGCATTGGGTACTTGTGGAAGACTTTAGATTTCTATCTCATTTTTCTCCTAGGTATTTTTTCAATCTGTATTTGACAGGCTATTCTCATTTGTTTTCTGCTTTCTTTGTTTTTAATTATTTTATTTTTTATTGTTATTATTTTGCTACAGTATGTTTGCAGGTTGTCATGCCAATTCATTTCACTTTGGTCATGGTTAACAAAGCAGCCACATCTAAACAGTCTCTTTTCTCTGGGACTGTGAGTGTGAATCTCTTTGACACCCTTCCCACCTTGCAAGAACACTGTTTATCTTTCCTTCAAAGCAAAGACGTCGGCACATTTTTTTAGAAGTCAGTATGTTTTTTTGTCTGTACCCTCAGAATGTCTTAGGATTTTCAAGTTTAGAGCAATTCCTTTCCTCAACAGTCACTTCCAAGGGCCAAGTTATAAACAAAAGTTGATAATATAAGCATTGTAGCATTATATATACAAACATGTACTGTATTCTCCAGTTCACACATCAGAGGATCATTTGCCAAACAAAAAAAAGGATAACAGAAATTTAATTCCTACCAAGAATGTCACAGTTCGGGAAGAGCCTTTCTTTCTCTCCACAATCATATTTGACATTTGTTAACATCAGTTAGAAATAAGTTACTACTGCCATGACTAAAATATAATACTGAAATTTGGAAACATGTTTTCTTTCTTCTTTAATAACTTGCCCCTCTTTGCAGTCTATTGGCTGAAGAGCAGATGCCATTTTTCTTCTCTCAGGTACTCTGGTTGGTTTTGTTGTTGTTGAGATGCTCTAAGTCTCCAGTGCTTTTGGCATATACAGATAAGCCTTCTTCCTCTTCTACAGAAAGGCAGAAACTGCTGTAGTCTCACAGCATGTAATGAAGATGATGAAGCATTCACATGGTGTGTTTATGTATCACGTGTGTTTATGTATCCTGGTCACATAATATATACATTACAAACACACATAAAAAATTCTAAAAAACACACATCTACATGGAAATGGACAGTTGGAAGCAGTGCAACCTAGAGAAACAGTTCAATTCATTCAAAACCAAAACATTAAAGTATTACTACCTGAGACTTGAGCTGGTAAGGATAAACACACCATTTAAAACTATTAAACATCAAAGTTGTAAGAAAGTTTTTGTTTGATGTTGAGAAGCAGAAAAAGGCAAGTCCACCCCTTATAGTTTGTTTTTCTCAAGTTAGAGCTAATGAATGACTTTAGTGATGTCTTGTTTAGTGGGAAGCACTTAGCATAAGTGGAAGATTTTATATTTCCTCTTATTTATGCTTTCTTCCTGGGAGATTTTTCTTCTGCTTTTTACACGTTGTGTTTCTTTGTTTGTGGTCCCTGGTCACTCAGGGACAAGTGCACACTCTGCCAGTAGACACAGGGCCGTGCACGGCTGAACTTATTCTTAACAACATATGACCACCTGGGGATCGACCTAAAAACGCAGATTCTGATTCTGGCCTGAGGGAGCTGGTGGAGACATGAGAAGCTGATATTCTTACAAGTTCCTATTTGATACCGCTGGCCAGAGAGTTACACTCTGAGTGGCAAGAATCTGCACACCACTGATTTAAAAAGAACAACTCTGTTTTAAGGACCTAGAGGTACTGCAGGGGCCAAGGAACAAGGAGTTCTTTCAGTGTGTTAAACTGCACCCCAGACGTTTAAGTGAGGGCAATCAATTCCAAAATCGTCTTCCAATATTTTTATTATTCTCTCCTTACCCATCTTTTCTTTCTTTCTTTCTTTTTCCTCCCTTCCTCCCTTCCTTCCTTCCTCCCTTCTTTCCTTCAGTCCTTCCTTCCTTTGTTCTGTCTTTGTTTACTTCTCCAACTCCCAGCCCCCAGACTCTTCTCCACTTCCTTCTTCTATATATAGAAGGATGGATGAATCACAATATTCAGAATTAGGAAGTGGGGACATTATTTTGATGGATTTTCCCTCCAGGGCTTTAAGTATTTTGATTTTGCATTACCATTGTTGATGTTATTTTAGGCTGAAAACAGATTACAAAGAACAAAACATCTGACTCAACAGTAAAGTACAGCAAATCAACATTTTTATGTTTGCACAAACCCTTGTAATTCATAAGGGTAGGAAAAAACCAAGTTTATACTGACAGAGAAAAAGTCATCTCCAAACTAAAAACAACCCCATGCTATTGACTGTAAATTTATTTCTGCTCTGCTCTCAACTTTTCATCACCAAAGGGCTACACGTGGTACATGAGATTTCATGTTTTAAAAGAGAGTGTCGGGCTTCCCTGGTGGCGCAGTGGTTGAGAATCTGCCTGCCGATGCAGGGGACACGGGTTCGAGCCCTGGTCTGGGAAGATCCCACATGCCGCGGAGCAACTAGGCCTGTGAGCCACAATTACTGAGCCTGCGCATCTGGAGCCTGTGCTCCGCAACAAGAGAGGCCACGATAATGAGAGGCCCGCGCACCGCGCTGAAGAGTGGCCCCCACTTGCCGCAACTAGAGAAAGCCCTCGCACAGAAACGAAGACCCAACACAGCCATAAATAAATAAATAAATAAATAAACCCAAAGTTAAAAAAAAAAAAAGAGTGTCCACTGATTTTTTTAAAATGTACTTTCCATTTGAAAAAGTTGTTCTCTGTCTTTGACACCTAGAATTAGATAAATTTTCAGTTTTCATGATAAGCAACCATATCCATTCTTACTACCCATTCCCACAATCTTTCATAATTATTTTACTAAGTTTTGTCCCTCTGAAACTACAAATACATAATAATTGTTAAACTTAATATATTTTCTTAATATATCAGAAGCTTGCTAATAAAAAACAGTAGATGCCCACAGTTCTTTATTTAAATTACTATTGTGTTTGGAGACCTAAGGGAATATGAAAACACTCTTACCCTTAAGAATTTTTCTATTCCTCCCTCAAATATCTTTGTACCTTAGTAAATCTTTTCTTTTTTTTTTTTTTTTCTGTTTTTTAATCCATTAATTTATTTTTGGCTGTGTTGGGTCTTTGTTGCTGTGCACGGGCTTTCTCTAGTTGCGGCGAGCGGGGGCTACTCTTCATTGCGGTGCGCGGGCTTCTCATTGCGGCGGCTCCTCTTGTTGCGGAGCACAGGCTCTAGGCACGCGGGCTTCAGTAGTTTTGGCACGAGGGCTCAATAGTTTGTGGTTTGCGGGCTCTAGAACAGACTCAGTAGTTGTGGCGCACGGGCTTAGATGCTCTGCGGCATGTGGGATCTTCCTGGACCAGGGCTCAAACCCTTGTCCCCTGCCTTGGCAGGCGTATTCTTTTTTTTTGTTTTTGTTTTTTTTTTTTTGTGTGTTTTTTTTTTTGTTTTTTTTTTTGTTTTTTTTTTTTAAACATCTTTATTGAAGTATAATTGCTTTACAATGGTGTGCTAGCTTCTGCTTTACAACAAAGTGAATCAGTTACACATATACATATGTTGCCATATCTCTTCCCTCTTGCATCTCCCTCCCTCCCACCCTCCCTATCCCACCCCTCTAGGTGGTCACAAAGCACCGAGCTGATCTCCCTGTGCTATGCGGCTGCTTCCCACTAGTTATCTATTTTACATTTGGTAGTGTATATATGTCCATGACACTCTCTCACCCTGTCACATCTCACCCCTCCCCCTCCCCATATCCTCAAGTCCATTCTCTAGTAGGTCTGTGTCTTTATTCCCATCTTGCCACTAGGTTCTTCATGACCTCTTTTTTTTTTTTTTTTTCCCTTAGATTCCATATATATGTGTTAGCATACTGTATTTGTTTTTCTCTTTCTGACTTACTTCACTCTGTATGACAGACTCTAACTCCATCCACCTCATTACAAACACCTCCATTTCATTTCTTTTTATGGCTGAGTAATATTCCATTGTATATATGTGCCACATCTTCTTTATCCATTCATCCGATGATGGACACCTAGGTTGCTTCCATGTCCTGGCTATTGTAAACAGAGCTGCAATGAATATTTTGGTACATGACTCTTTCTGAATTATGGTTTTCTCAGGGTATATGCCCAGTAGTGGGATTGCTGGGTCATATGGTAGTTCTATTTTTAGTTTTTTAAGGAACCTCCATACTGTTCTCCATAGTGGCTGTATCAATTTACATTCCCACCAACAGTGCAAGAGTGTTCCCTTTTCTCCACACCCTCTCCAGCATTTATTGTTTCTAGATTTTTTGATGATGGCCATTCTGACCGGTGTGAGATGATACCTCATTGTAGTTTTGATTTGCATTTCTCTAATGATTAATGATGTTGAGCATTCTTTCATGTGTCTGTTGCCAATCTGTATCTCTTCTTTGGAGAAATGTCTATTTAGGTCTTCTGCCCATTTTTGGATTGGGTTGTTTGTTTTTTTGTTATTGAGCTGCATGAGCTGCTTGTAAATCTTGGAGATTAATCCTTTGTCCGTTGCTTCATTTGCAAATATTTTCTCCCATTCTGAGGGTTGTCTTTTGGTCTTGTTTATGGTTTCCTTTGCTGTGCAAAAGCTTTTAAGTTTCATTAGGTCCCATTTTTTTATTTGTGTTTTTATTTCCATTTCTCTAGGACCTGGGTCAAAAAGGATCTTGCTGTGACTTATGTCATACAGTGTTCTGCCTATGTTTTCCTCTAAGAGTTTGATAGTGTCTGGCCTTACACTTAGGTCTTTAATCCATTTTGAGTTTATTTTTGTGTATGGTGTTAGGGAGTGTTCTAATTTCATACTTTTACATGTACCTGTCCAATTTTCCCAGCACCACTTATTGAAGAGGCTGTCTTTTCTCCACTGTATATGCTTGCCTCCTTTATCAAAGATAAGGTGACCATATGTGCGTGGGCTTATCTCTGGGCTTTCTATCCTGTTCCATTGATCTATATTTCTGTTTTTGTGCCAGTACCAAACTGTCTTGATTACTGTAGCTTTGTAATATAGTCTGAAGTCAGGGAGCCTGATTCCTCCAGCTCCATTTTTCGTTCTCAAGATTGCTTTGGCTATTCGGGGTCTTTTGTGTTTCCATACAAATTGTGAAATTTTTTGTTCTAGTTCTGTGAAAAATGCCAGTGGTACTTTGATAGGGATTGCATTGAATCTGTAGATTGCTTTGGGTAGCAGAGTCATTTTCACAATGTTGATTCTTCCAATCCAAACACATGGTATATCTCTCCATCTATTTGTATCATCTTTAATTTCTTTCATCAGTGTCCTATAATTTTCTGCATACAGGTCTTTTGTCTCCTTAGGTAGGTTTATTCCTAGGTATTTTATTCTTTTTGTTGCAATGGTAAACGGGAGTGTTTTCTTAATTTCACTTTCAGATTTTTCATCATTAGTATACAGGAATGCAAGAGATTTCTGTGCATTAATTTTGTATCCTGCTACTTTACCAAATTCATTGATTAGCTCTAGTAGTTTTCTGGTAGCATCTTTTGGATTCTCTATGTATAGTATCATGTCATCTGCAAACAGTGACAGCTTTACTTCTTCTTTTCCGATTTGGATTCCTTTTATTTCTTTTTCGTCTCTGATTGCTGTGGCTAACACTTCCAAAACTATGTTGAATAATAGTGGTGAGAGTGGGCAACCTTGTCTTGTTCCTGATCTTAGTGGAAATGGTTTCAGTTTTTCACCATTGAGGACAATGTTGGCTGTGGGTTTGTCATATACGGCCTTTATTATGTTGAGGAAAGTTCCCTCTATGCCTACTTTCTGCAGGACTTTTATCATAAATGGGTGTTGAATTTTGTCGAAAGCTTTCTCTGCATCTATTGAGATGATCATATGGTTTTTCTCCTTCAATTTGTTAATATGATGTATCACGTTGATTGATTTGCGTATATTGAAGAATCCTTGCATTCCTGGAATAAACCCCACTTGATCATGGTGTATGATCCTTTTAATGTGCTGTTGGATTCTGTTTGCTAGTATTTTGTTGAGGATTTTTGCATCTATGTTCATCAGTGATATTGGCCTGTAGTTTTCTTTCTTTGTGACATCTTTGCCTGGTTTTGGTATCAGGGTGATGGTGGCCTCGTAGAATGAGTTGGGGAGTGTTCCTCCCTCTGCAATATTTTGGAAGAGTTTGAGAAGGATAGGTGTTAGCTCTTCTCTAAATGTTTGATAGAATTCGCCTGTGAAGCCATCTGGTCCTGGGCTTTTGTGTGTTGGAAGATTTTTAATCACAGTTTCAATTTCAGTGCTTGTGATTGGTCTGTTCATATTTTCTATTTCTTCCTGGTTCAGTCTCGGCAGGTTGTGCATTTCTAAGAATCTGTCCATTTCTTCCAGGTTGTCCATTTTATTAGCATAGAGTTGCTTGTAGTAATCTCTTATGATCGTTTGTATTTCTGCAGTGTCAGTGGTTACTTCTCCTTTTTCATTTCTAATTCTATTAATTTGAGTCTTCTCCTTTTTTCTCTTGATGAGTCTGGCTAATGGTTTATCAATTTTGTTTATCTTCTCAAAGAACCAGCTTTTAGTTTCATTGATTTTTGCTATTGTTTCCTTCATTTCTTTTTCATTTATTTCTGATCTGATCTTTATGATTTCTTTCCTTCTGCTAGCTTTGGGGTTTTTTTGTTCTTCTTTCTCTAATTGCTTTAGGTGCAAGGTTAGGTTGTTTATTCGAGATGTTTCCTGTTTCTTGATGTAGGCTTGTATTGCTATAAACTTCCCTCTTAGAACTGCTTTTGCTGCATCCCATAGGTTTTGGATCGTCGTGTCTCCATTGTCATTTGTTTCTAGGTATTTTTTGATTTCCCCTTTGATTTCTTCAGTGATCACTTCGTTATTAAGTAGTGTATTGTGTAGCCTCCATGTGTTTGTATTTTTTACAGATCTTTTCCTGTAATTGATATCTAGTCTCATAGCGTTGTGGTCGGAAAAGATACTTGATACGATTTCAATTTTTTTAAATTTACCAAGGCTTGATTTGTGACCCAAGATATGATCTATCCTGGAGAATGTTCCATGAGCACTTGAGAAAAATGTGTATTCTGTTGTTTTTGGGTGGAATGTCCTATAAATATCGATTAAGTCCATCTTGTTTAATGTATCATTTAAAGCTTGTGTTTCCTTATTTATTTTCATTTTGGATGATCTGTCCATTGGTGAAAGTGGGGTGTTAAAGTCCCCTACTATGATTGTGTTACTGTCGATTTCCCCTTTTATGGCTGTTAGTATTTGCCTTATGTATTGAGGTGCTCCTATGTTGGGTGCATAAATATTTACAATTGTTATACCTTCCTCTTGGATCGATCCCTTGATCATTATATAGTGTCCGTCTTTGTCTCTTGTAATTGTCTTTATTTTAAAGTCTATTTTGTCTGATATGAGAATTGCTACTCCAGCTTTCTTTTGATTTCCATTTGCATGGAATATCTTTTTCCATCCCCTCACTTTCAGTCTGTATGTGTCTCTAGGTCTGAAGTGGGTCTCTTGTAGACAGCATATATATGGGTCTTGTTTTTGTATCCATTCAGCCAGTCTGTGTCTTTTGGTGGGAGCATTTAATCCATTTACATTTAAGGTAATTACCGATATGTATGTTCCTATTCCCATTTTCTTAAATGTTTTGGGTTTGTTATTGTAGGTGTTTTCCTTCTCTTGTGTTTCTTGCCTAGAGAAGTTCCTTTAGCATTTGTTGTAAAGCTGGTTTGGTGGTGCTGAACTCTCTCAGCTTTTGCTTGTCTGTAAAGGTTTTAATTTCTCCATCAAATCTGAATGAGATCCTTGCTGGGTAGAGTAATCTTGGTTGTAGGTTTTTCTCCTTCATCACTTTAAGTATATCCTGCCACTCCCTTCTGGCTTGCAGCGTTTCTGCTGAAAGATCAGCTGTTAACCTTATGGGGATGCCCTTGTGTGTTATCTGTTGTTTTTCCCTTGCTGCTTTTAATATGTTTTCTTTATATTTAATTTTTGATAGTTTGATTAATATGTGTCTTGGTGTGTTTCTCCTTGGATTTATCCTGTATGGGACTCTCTGTGCTTCCAGGACTTGATTAACTATTTCCTTTCCCATATTAGGGAAGTTTTCAACTATAATCTCTTCAAATATTTTCTCAGTCCCTTTCTTTTTCTCTTCTTCTTCTGGGACCCCTATAATTCGAATGTTGGTGCGTTTAATGTTGTCCCAGAGGTCTCTGAGACTGTCCTCAGTTCTTTTCATTCTTTTTTCTTTATTCTGGTCTGCAGTAGTTATTTCCACCATTTTATCTTCCAGGTCACTTATCCGTTCTTCTGCCTCAGTTATTCTGCTATTGATCCCATCTAGAGTATTTTTAATTTCATTTATTGTGCTTGTCATCGTTTCTTGGTTCCTCTTTAGTTCTTCTACGTCCTTGTTAAATGTTTCTTGCATTTTGTCTATTCTATTTCCAAGACTTTGGATCATCCTTACTATCATTATTCTGAATTCTTTTTCCGGTAGACTACCTATTTCCTCTTCATTTGTTAGGTCTGGTGTGTTTTGACCCTGCTCCTTCATCTGCTGTGTGTTTTTCTGTCTTCTCATTTTGCTTATCTTACTGTGTTTGGGGTCTCCTTTTCACAGGCTGCAGGTTCGTAGTTCCCGTTGTTTTTGGTATCTGTCCCCAGTGGCTAAGGTTGGTTCAGTGGGTTGTGTAGGTTTCCTGGTGGAGGGAACTAGTGCCTGTGTTCTGGTGGATGAGGCTGGATGTTGTCTTTCTGGTGGGTTCGTCCACGTCTGGTGGTGTGTTTTGGGGTGTCTGTGGCCTTACTATGATTTTAGGCAGCCTCTCTGTTAATGGATGGGGCTGTGTTCCTCTCTTGCTAGTTGTTTGGCATAGGGTGTCCAGCACTGTAGCTTGCTGGTCGTTGAGTGAAGCTGGGTCTTGATGTTGAGATGGAGATCTGTGAGAGATTTTCGCCGTTTGGTATTACGTAGAGCTGGGAGGTCTCTTGTGGACCAGTGTCCTGAAGTTGGCTCTCCCACCTCAGAGGCACAGCCCTGATGCCTGGCTGGAGCACCAAGAGCCTTTCATCCACACGGCTCAGAATAAAAGGGAGAAAAAATGGAAAGAAAGAAAAAAAGAGGATAAAATAAAATAAAATAAAGCAATTATAATAAAAAATAAGAAAAAAAATTATTAAGAGTAAATTTATTAAGAAAAAAAATTTTTTTTAATTTTTAAAAATAGATTTATTAATTTTTTATACTAAAAATAAGAAAAAATTATTTAGAAAAAATTTATTAAGAAAAAAATTTTTTAATGTTTTAAAATAAAAAATATGAAAAAACTTATTAAAAATTTTTTTTAAAAATAGAAAATAAGGAAAAAATTATTAAGAAAACATTTATTAGGGAAAAAAAAAATTTTTTAAGCCAAAAAAAAAAAAAAAAAAAACGGACGGACCTAGCCCTAGGACTAACGGTGAGAGCAAAGCTATACAGACAAAATCTCACCCAGAAGCATACACATCTACACTCACAAAAAAAAGGAAAAGGGGAGAAGTTAATATATCCTGCTCCCAAAGTCCATCTCCTAAATTTGGGATGATTCGTTGTCTATTCAGGTATTCAACAGATGCAGGCACATCAAGTTGTTTGTGGAGCTTTAATCCGCTGCTTCTGAGGCTGCTGGGAGAGATTTCCCTTTCTCTTCTTTGTTCGTACAGCTCCCGGGGTTCAGCTTTCGATTTGGACCCGCCTCTGCATGTAGGTCCCCTGAGGGCGTCTGTTCCCCGCCCAGACAGAACGGGGTTAAAGGAGCAGCTGATTCAGGGGCTCTGGCTCAGTCAGGCCGGGGGGAGGGAGCGGTACGGAGGAGGCGGGGCGAGCCTGCGGCGGCAGAAGCCGGCGTGACGTTGCAGCAGCCTGAGGCGCGCCGTGCGCTCTCCCGGGGAAGTTGTCCTCGGATTACGGGAGCCTGGCCGTGGCGGGCTGCACAGGCTCCCGGGAGGGGCGGTGTGGAGAATGACCTGTGCTCGCCCACAGGCTGTTTGGTGGCGGCAGCAGCAGCCTTAGCGTCTCATGCCCGTCTCTGGGGTCCGCGCTGATAGCCGCGGCTCGCGCCCGTCTCTGGAGTTCGTTTAAGTGGCACTCTGAATCCCCTCTCCTTGCACGCCGCGAAACAAAGAGGCAAGAAAAAGTCTCCTGCCTCTTCGGCAGCTGCAGACTTTTTCTCGTGCACCCTCCCGGCTAGTTGTGGTGCGCTAGACCCTTCAGGCTGTGTTCACGCAGCCAACCCCAGTCCTCTCCCTGGGATCCGACCGAAGCCCGCGCCTCAGCTCCCAGCCCCCGCCCGCCCCGGCGGGTGAGCAGACAAGCCTCTCGGGCTGGTGAGTGCTGCTCGGCGCCGAGCCTCTGTGCGGGAATCTCTCCGTTTTTCCCTCTGCGTCCCTGTTGCTGTGGGATCCGCGCTGATAGCCGCGGCTCGCGCCCGTCTCTGGAGCTCGTTTAGGCGGCGCTCTGAATCCCCTCTCCTTGCGCGCCGCGAAACAAAGAGGCAAGAAAAATTCTCTTGCCTCTTTGGCAGCTGCAGTCTTTTTCCCGGACTCCCTCCCGGCTAGCACCGAAGCCCGAGCCCCAGCTCCCAGGCCCCGCCTGCCCCGGCGGCTGAGCAGACAAGCCTCTTGGGCTGGTGAGTGCTGGTCGGCACCGCTCCTCTGTGCGGGAATCTCCGCTTTGCCCTCCGCACCACTGTGGCTGCGCTCTCCTCCGTGGCTCCGAAGCTTGCCCCCTCTGCCACCCGCAGTCTCTGCCCGCGAAGGGGCTTCCTAGTGTGTGGAAACCTTTCCTCCTTCACAGCTCCCTCCCACTGGTGCAGGTCCCGTCCCTATTCTTTTGTCTCTGTTATTTCTTTTTTCTTTTGCCCTACCCAAGTACGTGGGGAGTTTCTTGCCTTTTGGGAGGTCTGACGTCTTCTGCCAGCGTTCAGTGGGTGTTCTGTAGGAGCAGTTCCACGTGTAGATGTATTTCTCATGTATCTGTGGGGAGGAAGGTGATCTCCGCGTCTTACTCTTCCGCCATCTTGCCCCTCCCTCGCACTGGCAGGCGTATTCTTAACCACTGTGCCACCAGGGAAGTCCCCTTAGTAAATCTTTTGATTCATTTTTTTCTAGTGTTTATTTGCTAAACATTAATTATTCATTCTGAGTCCATAGATCACACTTACATGCTATGAACTTAGTCTGCAAATCAATCAAACTTCATAATTCCACACAAATGCATGTTCTAATATTCCAGGCACTACACAATCCAATTCATATACCATAAAAAAAATTATTCTCAAATTGATCTCACCAAACTAAGTTAAAAAGTGCTAAACTTCTCTTTTTCTAGAATGTATAGTGTATTCAACTTAAGAGTTGACTTTCATTTAAACATTAGCTCAGGAATTAAAACTTAATGTTTGATTCCTATGTGCATTCATTAAAAGTCCAAACAAATACTCTATTTTTATGGTATGCAAGCAGATGCAGATTAAACCTTTCAAAGATAATCAGCCATTTGGGCCAAAAGGCAAAAATCTCTAGGTCTTCCCCATGATAACATATGCCTTTCACAGGGCAACAATTAAGTGTACCTGGTTTGTTTAAATGTAAACACATGTAGGAGTAGTGTAGGCTTTCTGAATTGAAAAGTACTAACAAGGAGCAGTATAATGAGTGATCCTTGAGGATAAAATAACAGAAAAGGGGATGCACTTATGCCACACCAGAATTGCTAATACAAAAGCCTCCATCCTTATAGCATACAGAAAGTGCTCTTTCACTTAAACAGCTTTCTGTGTATATAGCAAAAGAACAGAAGTAAGAAAATGTCCTTGGTTTCTCCTCTGTTAGCTGATGGTAAAAAACAATTACTTCGGGGGTTGGAGAAAAGGAGAGGAATGTACCTCTTGTTTCTGTAAACAGCTCGACACTAACAAAATCTCAGATCTTGCTTCTCAATCAATACCAAGCTCTGTGCTTAAAAGAGCGGCATCAAACCAGGGTTTCATCTGGTTAATGATATCAGTAAAGGTTATCTCTATACAGAATGAAAAGGTCACTAATCAAATTGCAGTGCCTCCCTCACATTATTGTTGCTTGGGAATGTGTTTCATTGATTGTTTAAGTATCCCTGCATAGCATCTCCTCCCTTTTAATGCATTGATTATTGCAGGGGAGAACAAATATAAAATGTTGCCTCGTAAAGCCCTCACATCATAGTAAATAGAAAAGTGGATTTCTTCAGCATATCTATGATAATGCTCTAAAATAAAGTGTGAGGAGGTACAAATTAAAGGAAAGCTGGAGAAAAGAATATTTGGCTTAGAGTTTCTTGGCAGGGAAAAAACCCCCAAAAAAACCGTCATTAAATTTTTCAAGAAACCCTCAGTGTTGTGAACTCCATGGCATTCAGCATTGCATTCGATGCTGAATTCTATACTGAATTCTATACTTCGAAAATTTGCAAATCTATTTCCTCACAGACCTTAACATTTATTAGAAGAGACAGAAAATGAACATTGAAAAAAATGAAGTGTGATATATACTCTGATAAGGAAAATATAGAATGCTGACTTTTGGAGTTTACATGCAATGTTAATGTAAGTATCAATCCTGTTTACTTCTGCTTTTGCATTTTGTAAAAAGGCCTTTCATGTGAAAGACGCTTTCTCAATCCTGGTAAGAAGGCATGCTTGTGATAGCTTAGATGATACGTATATCATAGACTTCTGAAAATTTAGAGACTGTAATAATTCAGGAGGGTAAAGAGAAGTATTTAACACATATTCTCCCTTTAAAATACAGAAATCAATGAACAGACAGACAAACCAAGAATAAATGACTAAGTAATCCTGGACTCCTCCCTCTGACACTTGAAGGCTCTGGGCTCCTCTCCTTTCTTCCCAGCTGGTAGGTGGTTAGACACTGACCCTCTCTCCCAGGCCTCTTCCCTGGTTCCCACCCTCCACCTCTTGTTGTTGGTAGATGTACCCTGCCAAAGGGGCATCAGTTATTCCAGTGGCACTGAGATGGATCTATGGCTTTTCTATAAATTGCCAAACTAATAGGTTTATCACCTGGAAAATACAAGAAACAGCGGTTTATGCAAGTGCCCTAGGCACCTTAGTTATCGTTCTTGCAAATAATATGACATGGGCTATAATTCTGGTTTGCTGCACTCAGTGTTTTTCTTAATATAAGAAAATAATGGTCTGGCCACCATAGCAGAATGTCAGTGATTTATCACAAGCCAGTGCTATACTGTGTGCTTTTTCAGAACAAAATAACGACACCAAATCATTCCACTTGGAATACTGACTTCCTGCAATTATAAAATACCGGAATGTGGCAGTGGATATATACTCAAAATACTGATACAATGTTTGCAAGGTGCAAAATTTATACTTTAAAAAATATTTTACTTTAGATATTAATAGGAAAATCAGTCATTTAAAAGAAGATAAGCTATTGTCATTAAATTTTAAACATGTGCTTAAAAAATCATAGCTACTCCAAGTTTTATGCCATGTCATCTTGGTTTTCCTTTCTTAAAAAAAAAGCATTTCTGAACTCATTGATCTTCACAGTTACGCTAATTAAACCAATGGTGTAGAGTAAATCCTTTTATTTTAGGCACACAGGAATTCTTTGCATAAGTGTAACAGGAAATTGTTTCCCTTTCTTTCGGTGGGCCTGCTGTTGGAGGAGTTTCTGGCTGTAAGGGAAGGCAGCAGACCCTAAATACTAAAGCGTGGGCCAGACAGACCTGGACCAATCCCAGCTCATTCCCTCATGGGCTACATGATGTCAGGTATTTGTTTTTTAACCTTTTGGTTCCCCTCACTTTCCTAATTTGTAAAATAGAAAATAATAATCTATCTCACAGAATTGTCTGAAGGAATAATTCAGATAAAATATTAGAAAAAGTAATTAGATTGCCACCTTTAAAGGAACCATAGTTTTATTAATAATAATACCTGCTAATTTATGTTAATTAGGTTTGGTACAGAGAAGTTTAGAAAAGTAGAAGGCTGGCAGTAGGTCATCACATTTTCTCTCTCGGATCCGTCTCTGACAACCTTCTTTCCTTCTCATTCTCTTAGAAAATGTACCCTACGATCTTCTGGACATGAGACAAATGCTCAAAGTCAAATACTTTCCTTAAATGTAATTGCATGCTATAGTTTTTATACAAAAATAGAAGCAAATTACTTAATGATACCGATAATTGTTCCATAATGTAGCTTAGTATTTGGACACTATTTTGAGCAAATCATTTTTTCTTAAATACTGTTCTCTAGTCACCTATAACTATATGACATTTCAAATGGAAAGCTGAGTTTAAGCAGAATACTGAAAGATGCATCCACTGATGGGATGTATTCATGTTCACTAGCAACGAAAATTTTACCATGGCCACTGGCCAACTGGCTCAGTTCTCGAAAAGACAATATAAAGGCTGTGAGACACAAACAAAGAAACAAAGTAGCACTGTTGATCATAATACAGCCGTTACTATGGACTCAGTCTTTCCTCTTTACAAACACCTTCAATCCATTTGTTGGTTCACTGAAACTTATGCTCTCCCCAAGAAAGGCAGAGTCGGCATCCAGAAGGTTAAGTCTTCTGTAATGCCGAGGTGGAAAGAGGTCATCTCTGTTGTCTGCTCCTTGGGGTGCTCTCTGCTTCTGAAACTCTCAACGTCATTCCATCCCACAGAGAGAACGCATAACGTATTTTAGGCATATTTTTTGCTTCATCTGAAACTCCACCCCTTTCTCATACCATATTCATTCTTAATTTGACCCATGCATCAGGGCTTTATTTTCTGTTCCTTTAAAAATATCCTCTTTCAGTCTACTCAGTTTTCTAAATATAATTTCCATTGTTTTCCCTTTAACTCCTTTCTCTCAGTTCTGTGATTCACCTTCTTTTGATTACAACTTCCAGCTTAGAGGAAATAACGCGAGAATTCACTCATATAAACAAAAGACCAATGAAAACCCAAGTGTTCCCAGCAGGGCTCTTTTAGGGTGGGATGCAAGTGACCGCTGAGGAGTTCTGTTGAGGAGAGCATTCTCAGCTATTCAGAGGTGTCAGCACATGCTGCGACTAAAGAGAAATCATCCCCAGGCTTGGAGAAAAAAACTCTAGAATTATCTTGGGTGCACTGGTAAGATTTGGGTGCACATTTCTCTAACTTTGATAAAGCACAGAATAACAAGAGAGAATCAAATTACGAAGAACTTCAGCACTCTCCAAGCTGTTGTGACCTGACGCTCTGGGGGGAGGTAATTACAGCTTCTACACAACCACGAAAGCATGAGAATGTATCTCTCCTAAAATAATCAGACTAATGTTTTCCTCATTACCATGTCTTCATTTTTCCTGTTGACAGTGCAATGCCTACAGAGATCTCATTGCTCCAGATTTTTGTTTTAAATTATTGATAAGCTGTTAGCAATACTGATCCATGACTGAAAACAGGCAGAGGCAGGCAGCTAAGAAATATATTTTAGAGAGCAACTGGAACACAACAAGTATGCATCTGTCATAACTGGAAAGCAGAAAATGTACATAAGATACAGTTGGACTGCTCAATTTGTGAACTGTTTGGGGCAAGTCAGATCTCTTCTGAGTACAATTTGTAAGAATCACTAATGTGATGGGCCTTGAACTCTTCCAAGTTCTGTCCTTTTTGGCTGCAGGGCCTTCTGTTCTTCCTGCATCTCATTGCGATAGCAATTATAGTCCAAACAAAATCATATGGATATGATTTAATTGGCTTCAAATCTTGCTCCAAAGGTAATTGTCACAGGCGTTTGGTCCTATTCCCCGTTTTTCCTGTTTGGAAGCAGATTACTCAAATAGCAGAAAGAAAATGTCATTTCTGTTGGCATACGGGAAGCTCCATGCTACAGTCAAGAAAAGTTCAAATAGGAAATTCTAAGTTTCTTAGACCTGCCTGTAAGATTCCATCACAATATAAAAGAATGGTGTTTCCTAGGATTGAAAAATTTACTAAATAAGAAGTATAAAAGCAAAATTCAGGTTACTGAGCTCATTGTGACTGCTGAATACTATTCTAGCAGTACTACTGAATATTAAAATAATGCAATCCTGAACCAGGTAAATTCGATTTGACTTCAATTATCTCAAAGTTTAAATTTTGTTTATTATTATTTGGGGTTAAAATTAGATATCTCCTCATTGAAATAACCTTGTGATATTTAATTTAACAAGTACATTGAATTAAAACATGTTAACATGTAATTCAGTAAACCCAAACCGAGGAAGTAAGAAAGAAAAGTTTATCTTCATTTGGCTAAATGAAGCCCCATCTATCTGCAACACTTCACAGCATTCAGGTAACAAGACATATTTTCCTCTTGTCGTTACCTCTTCATTGTCTCCCTCTCTGAGTCAATTGCGGAACCTTGAAGATAGAGTTGGATTGTCTTTGGCCACATCCCAACTGATCCACGGTTGTAACACACAAAGTTTTTGAAGACAAAGCTCCTCCCTCATTCCAAGAATTGATGAAGCACATTTAAAAAATTTCAGGTTAAACAACCAACTTCTTCCCTCCTTAATGCTTGTTTTGTTCATTCCCTTCTTCCATTCCCACAGCCATAGCTCTACTTCACAGAGTCATTTCCTCAGACCTGGACAGTCTCTTCTACTTCCTAACATGCCTTTGCCTTCAGTCTCTGCCCCAGCCCTACAGAAAGAGAAGCTGTCCTCAAGTGCCATTCTGATTACATAGCTCTGTGCAGACACCTGCTGAAGTGACCACAGACTACATTTCAAACTTCTTAGCACTCTGCATAAAGCCTTTTACAAGCTGGGTTCAACCTCTGTGCCAATATTTCAGTCATCAATCTCTCTTCACTAGCCAAGCAGGTATAGAACAGGTAACTGTTCCTTTGTGCGAGAATGTTATTCCCACTACTTTCCTTGTAAAAAAATCTTACCTATATTTTAGGAATCTTTTCAAATGCCATTTTTCCCATTAAATCTTCCCAGAGTCTTCTGGCAGAAAGTAATTTCCCCCTTCTTTATGTTCCCTTGACGTTTGGTTATATCTTTCTTTTAGAGTTCTTAATAAATTCTTCCTCCTAAAATTATTAATGTATAAGAATCAATTCATCCCGTGTGATTCTAATGCAAAGGGTCCCCAGCTGACATAGAGAAAAACAGAGATGGGGATTAATATTTTCCCAGTGGTATTCAAATTAAAAACAAAACTGTACACTGGTATGTTATATTTATCCACAATGAACCTCGGAGAGTGAAATGTGGGGATGAAAGTGCAATTATTTCTGTTAATTGAGAACTAAGTTGTCCAGTTCATGCCATCCTATAGGATGCCCTGGAAGGAGTGTGGTAACAATAAAAAGGATAAGAAAAATAATTTTTATATTCAAGTCTCACTAGCAAGATTATAGAACCTTTGGTACCTTAATCCTCTCCTTTGCTTAGAAGGGTCCTGGGGTGGCTCATGCATCATATTCCTTGACAGCCTTTACTGTTGTCTTCCACAGACCGTGGTCTCTGCATTTCACGCTCACTGCACAGTGCACAATGACTCAAATTCTTCTTCTCTTTTGTCTCCCCCTCGTCCTTGCCACCTTCCACAAAGTTAGTTGTTCCCCCTCATGACGTTTCATAAAGTCATTCCCTTGTCAACCTGCTCACTTCCCTCCTTCTAATGTGCCATGTGCGCAGAGTGGCTGGGCTCCCCTCTCACAGCATAAAACTGCAAAATGAGATGCCCACGTCCCTTTCCCCAATTTCCTTAGGGGGCTGCATCGGAAAATAGTGCGAGTGATATTCCTTCCTGAAAACACACCGCCTGGGTGGAGCTGGAGGATATGGTTCATTATTGAATGGAGGGAATACCTCTTCACCTGCCACCCCTTTTCCCCCTGTCACCCCAGCTTATTGGAGAGGTCCAGTCATTTTCCCTCATTTCTCACTCCTGGACTTTAGGCCTCCTCCCTCACAATCTACTCAACTGTGGCTTGATTCCTATCATGGACACAGAGACCAGTCCTTCAGGGACCCACACTCTCACAGGTGTAGCTGATGAATGCCTTGCAATTGATAGACTTCTTGCATTAAAATAGCTAGGTTATATGTGTCCTTTATTCCAGGTTTTTGTGAAACAAACACACCCACATGAATAGATTCTTGATGCCACTGCATTTTGTAATGGAAGTGGCAGTGAATAAACTTTTAAAAACTGTTAGGCATTTTTCAAAGCACATAATACAGTCTAGCAAGTTACTAAATAATTGGTTCCACTGACCCCCTGCTGCCCTCTAGTGAGTGTCTGGTATATCCCCCTAGGGTTACAATCAGGAAGAAACTAGTCCTGGGAGAAAGAGAGAGGTAGCCTGACTCAAATGTTCTGTAACTGATTCATTCTAGGCTCAGAAAGGTCATCTGACCTCAGAGAAGAGCCTGATTCCAGGGACCTTCAGACAACTGTTCTGGTCAGAAGACAAACAAGAGAACACACAAAAATAACTTTGGAACATAGTTAAGATTTCTCAGGGCCCCAGTAATACCCTGAAATGAATTTATTCCTTCATCGTTGCTATAGAATTAGAGCCAGTGCAGCCACTGAGGGATCCCCCTATTCCAGTCTTAACTCCAACCCCCGTGTTCAACAAGGGCTTTGGAATTATACTGCCGTTCAGTAAACAGATCTTGAGTCCTGGAGGTCAACAAAATACAGCCAACTTCAGGAAATAAAATGCTTTCCATAGCAAGCCACAAACGAACAATAGGATGCAAAGGGGTTGGCCCTGCCTTACGTGTGATTTATGAGACTTTTCCTCTGTAAACAGTATAAACACTTTCTTTACTCAAAAGTTATTTGTTTTTGAAAAATTTCAAGTCATTGAAGAAATAAAAGATACTAAGAAAAGAGCTTATTCAGTACCTTGAAATATTTGTTCAAAACACTTCCCCTCTTTTTTTACTGTGAGACTCTGATTCTTACAAATTTTGGAAATGAGGAACTAGGCTCTGTAAGTTCTTTTCCAATAAAAATAAGGGAATATTTGTAATACCCTAAAATTGTAGTATAATTAAAAAGTTTTGAGATTGGAATTTCAACATTTGAAGTTAGGTATGAAATGTTAAGGCTCTAATTTTTAGAAGGTGAGTTAAGTGTGGGTCATAATGTTCAATCCCTAAAAATGCATCTTATTGATTAAATGTATAGAATAGCTTAAATACTTGCAATCATTTCAGTTTAATCAGTTCATCTATTAACTATTAAAAAAGAATTTGATGGGTATGGATATATTGTATCATCTGTTGGCTCTTGCAGTCTCAAACATTATTGCATTTCTTTGTATTTTATCTTTTGCTAGAAGGGGCCATGAACAATACTCAACTCAGTGTTACAAGTCATAATTGATATAAAATAATGGAAGTTTCCCAGAGCACTAACTTTTTCCCCATAGGTCAGTAGTTGAAGCAGTGGTACCCCATGAAGGAATATGTTTACTTTCTAATAAAATTAAACATGCTATTTAATCGATGAAGAATTCAGGGTTATTTCATGTGTTGTAACACTCAGTACCATACAAGCTTTGACATGTCTGCATTCTGATCTCTGACATCAGATACACTTAGAAATACAATGCCCTGAGATTAGGAATGGACTTCTCCACAAGAAACATTTACTTGCTAAGTTTAAAGGTTCTTACCAGGTAAGAGAGTTAGTTCAAATAAAGGGAGAATTTTCCCCATAAGTATGCTGAGATGGTAAACAAAAAAAGTTATACTTTGTGATTCTGGAAAAAATGCAAAATAAACAACCTCACAGAAAATTGCAGAGGGGGAATCACCTCCTTTCATTCACTTGTTCAGGACAATATAGTGCTCATGACTCAGAGATACAATCTTTGTCCTCAAAAAGCTTACAGAACTTAAACTAGAGGCAACCTATACCAAAGACTTACATCTGAAGAGCACTGTATAGCTACAAAGCTCTTTCACATGCATCTTCTAATCTGATTCTTGTGACAACCATAGGAGGTGAACAGGACAGGAATAATCATCCCAGTTTTACAGACTTGTAAACAGAGGAACTGAAAATTTAAGTGGGTTGCTCAGTGTTGCATGATTCACAAATGTTTGAGCCAGGACTAAATACAGTTCTTAGTTCAGTGCCCTTTCTCGTATTTTCTGGCTGCTTTCAGTATCTGGCAGACATTAAAGTCTCTTAAAATTGCTCTTCCTTATCTTTATAATTTTTCAAGAGGCAAACCTAGACATTACTTGCTCACGAGAACTTAGAATTCAATGTCTACCCAACTAGGTAGTATTAAATTCTTCATGAATTCACTGAATTTTAAGTTGGACTTTTAAAGTTGTGTTGCCTACCATATAACTCCTCAGAGGACTATTCCAATCTGAGCCTTTCTAGGGAATATGATAAGAACCTAAACATCACTGAAGTTATTCTAATAAGGATAATACATGAGAAAAATCTGCTGTGTACTGTCAATGGAGGTTATAATTTGAAAGTTAAAATGAAGTGAAAGATAATGCTTAATCAGAAAGATATCGGTAAATAGGCATATTTCCAGGAAAACTATTGTTTGTTCAGAAGGATGATGCTAATCTGAAAATAAGCCAGAAAAGGGAACATTCCTCTTTTCAAAACCAATTTAACAGTCAAGTATCTGAAACAGCCATCAGCTAGTGCATAAAGGCTTATGTGTGTGGCCCACAAATTGCTTTATAGAAATGTTGTCTTCTAAACACTATTCTGAAACATGCACAGATTCAAAGGCTAGGATGATACCCTGGCATTAAGAGAAAGATTTCTTAGCAATTGAAGCAAAGGCAGGGCTTATTACAGTCTGATGTGTGCATGAGGCTTTGAAGTAAAGATCCCACAGAATGATTACCTTACTATCCGCGAAATATATCTCTAAGTCCCCTCCCCTTCCTAGGTTTAACCCCTATGGAAAGCGGTAACATTTCTAATCACACCAAGTCCACTATGACAATAAGACAGAATAAGAAGAAAAAAGAAGAAAAAAAAAACAACCTGACAATTATCAGAATGTACTCCTACCATTGGAACATCTCTATATAACTCAAATCTGTGGTCGTCATTATGTAAGGGGCTTTGTAATCAGTATAACAATCGCTTCAAAAAGACACATTCTTTCTCTTCTTCTACACCAGTGACAAGGAGGTGTCAGAAGATACCTTATTTGCTCATTCTCTCATCCTCTTATACCCATTTAAAAACTTTTCCCAGGTTAAACATCAACCAGATAACTGAAAGAACTTCAGTTCCTATTCCTGAAAAAAATATTTTAATCAATGCTGCCAAAATTTACATTGCCTTATTCCTGGCAACACAAATCCTCTATGGTCCTGAAATTCTGGCAGTGAATAGAGGCAAGTATCTCTAGTGGCAGATCAATACAGAGAATCATAAGTCAAGGTGAACCTTTATTTAGGGCTTCCTTGTGCTGTGCAAGGTGTTAGGTACTTAGCATACATTTTCTCAAGTAATACATGAGAAACACAACCCAGCAATTTTAATGAGAGTTATTAACCCGTTTTACAGGAAATGAAACTGATGCTCAGAAATGTAGAGCAGTTTGCTCACAGAATAAATATACTAAGTGCCAGTGTCAGGTCTGGAACTCAGGTCTGTCCCTTTCCAACTCCCATGGAAATCCCTCCACAATTTCAAAACATAAGCACAATGTCTCTCTTTTCTCATCTGTAAAAAAGTGATGGGCCCTCATATTTAATACCAAGTGATTAACACTGAATGAGGGACTTCCCTGGTGGCGCAGTGGTTAAGGATCCACCTGCCAATGCAGGGGACGCAGGTTCGATCCCTGGTCCAGGAAGATCCCACATGCCGTGGAGCAACTGAGCCCGCGTGCCACAACTACTGAAGTTCACGCGCCTAGAGCCCGTGCTCCGCAACAAGAGAAGCCACCACAATGAGAAGCCCGTGCACCGCAAGAAAAAGTAGCCCCCGCTCACCGCAACTAGAGAAAGCCCGCACGCAGCAACGAAGACCCAATGCAGCCAAAAATAAATAAAATTAAAAATAACAAAAACAAAAACACTGAATGAGAGCCAAGTCAGAGTCTGGAACAGTATCTGAGTTTCTTGAGTTATCGAAGAGAATAAAGCCTGTTGCCATTTTTGTCTTTTATGAAATTTTTGTTACCAAGAAAGGCAGGATTACATTTTTTTCCTTCCAGATTGAGTTGGTGGAGTGTATTCTTGGTTATCAAAATACTCATAGCTTTGGGACTTTGAAATGGTAAATATTCATGATGTGTGAAAAAGCATAATACATAACTGTATGATCTTAATTACATAAAAATGGATTCTTAGTTGTGTAGATACAAAAAGGAGAACTAGAAGGACACATCAAATGGTAAACTGCTTGTGATTATGGATGACTTTTTTTTTTGCTTTTTGTGTTTTTTGGTTTCCTATTATGCACATGTTAACTTTTAGGAAATAAATGTTATTGTAAAAACCTTAAAAAAAGAGAGAATAAACACAAAGGCAGTTCAGCAGACACAAATGACACTGAAGTAGAAATCTGTGCTTCTCGGAGTTGAAGTTGAGGGTGGCTCTGAGAGAAGCCTGTGAAACAGGGGAGTGATGCTTCCTGGTGGGCACAGTGTTTTGCAAGCGACGGACAGTAATATGGAAGAAGTTGTGTTTATCCACTGAGCTCCCCAGTAACTGCACACACAGATTGGGCCCCAATTAGGACGTATCCAGACCCTGTGGTGCCAGGCTTTGTGCGCTGTGCCCAGGCCATTGACCTATAAGATAGCAGTGAGCACCTATCGGATGACTGAAGTAGCTCAGTGCCTATCTTTGGGGCAGAAATGGCTTCCGAATGCCTGTCGATGCTTGTGTGGCTATGTGGCCCAGAGAGGCCCTCTCTTCCTTGCCATCTCCCTGTAGTGTGGAGATTCAGAGCATAGATGTGAAGGAGAGAGAAAGGGAAGGAGAGAAGGGGGAAGGGAAGGAGGAAGGAAGATGTGATTTATTAAGCAAGAATTTAGGGTCAAATACTGTGCTAGGGAGTGCTGTAGGAATGATTTCATTTATTTTTAAGGTAGATGTTATCTGTATTTATTACTGGAATCAAGCTAGAAAGGTTAATGATTTACCAAATGTCATTCTAGAGCCAGCCTGGTCCATATTTTCTCCTTTCCGCTATTCAGCTACCTGATTCCTACTATAAAGGACTCCCTCTGGCACTAGAGGATGGGAAGGCAGTCTCCTGGGAACATTCCCAAATGGAAATGTAGGTCTAGTTAAAAGGAAACTATGATTTTGTAGTGATAATAATCCATATAGTTTTTTCACTTGATCCAACAGAGCTTAGCCTCTAAGATATTGCCTCTCTGTTTCAACAGCTGTTAGAAATTAAAAACGAACAAAGTTGGGCTTAGAGCCTTGGAGAGGAATTTTACAATTAGGTTAAACCACATAAAATTGCCAATATTTGACCATTTTTTTACTTATAGACTCCAGAATTTATTTTGTTAACCTAATATATAAATAAATTTAATATATACACACTCACACACACAGAACATTTGACATAGCTAGTATGCCGATATATATATATATATATATATATATATATATATATATACACACACACACACACACACATATATATATTTATTGGAGTATAGCTGATTTACAATATTGTGTTAGTTTCAGGTGTACAGCACAGTGATTCAGTTATATATATATAATTTTTTGAAGACTATTTTCCATTATAGGTTATTACAAGATATTGAATATAGTTCCCCATGCTGTACAGTAAATCCTTGTTACTTATCTATATTATGTACAGTAGTTTGTATCTGTTAATCCCATACTCCTAATTTATACCTCCCACACTCCCTTTCCCTTTCATAACCATTAGTTTGTTTTCTATGTCTGTGGGTCTGTTTCTGTTTTGTATGTAGATTCATTTGTATTATTTCTTAGATTTCACGTAAAGTGATACCATATAATATTTGCCAAGACATACACGAAAAGATGCTCAACATTGGTAATTATCAGAGAAATGCAAATCAAAACTACAGTGAGGTATCACCTCACCCGGTCACAGTGGCCATTATCAAAAGGTCCACAATAATAAATGCTGGAGAGGGTGTGGAAAAAAAGGAACCCCCCTACACTGTTGGTGGGAATGCAAATTGATGCAGCCACTTCGGAGAACAGTATGGAGGTTCCTTAAAAAACTAAAAATAGAACTACCATATGACCTAGCAATTCCATTCCTGGGCATATATCTGGAAAAGATGAAAATTCTAATTCGAAAAGATACATGAACCCCAATGTTCACAGTGACACTATTTACAATAGCCAAGACCTGGAAACAACCTAAGTGTCCACTGACAGATGAATGGATAAAGAAGATGTGGTGTATATATATACACAACTGACTATTACTCAGCCATAATAAAGAATAAAATAATGCCATTTGTAGCAACATGGATGGACCTAGAGATTATCATACTAAGTGAAGTCAGACAGAGAAAGACAAATATCATATGATATCACTTATATATGAAATCTAAAATATGATACAAAAGAACTTATTTACAAAGCAGAAACAGACTCACAGACATAGAGAACAAACTTATGGTTACCAAAGGGGAAAAAGGAGGGGGGCAGGGATAAATTAGGAATTTGGGATTAGCAGATACAAACTACTATATATAAAATAAACAACAAGGTCCTACTGTATAGCACAGGAAATCAATATCTTGTAATAACCTACAATGGAAAAGAATATGAAAAAGAATATATATATAGGGCTTCCCTGGTGGCGCAGTGGTTGAGAATCTGCCTGCCAATGCAGGGGACACGGGTTCGAGCCCTGGTCTGGGAAGATCCCACATGCTGCGGAGCAACTGGGCCCGTGAGCCACAACTACTGAGCCTGCGCGTCTGGACCCTGTGCTCCGCAACAGGGGAGGCCGCGATAGTGAGAGGCCCGTGCATCGTGATGAAGAGTGGCCCCCGCTTGCCGCAACTAGAGAAAGCCCTCGCACAGAAACAAAGACCCAACACAGCCAAAAATAAATTAAAAAAAAAAAAGAATATATATATATTTGAATCATTTTGCTATACACTAGAAAATAACACAACATTGTAAATCAACTATACTTCAAAAAAAAATTTTTTTTGCCAAGACATAAGTTATGAGATTGCAGTTTTGTTTACAATAAGAAATACTGTAACAACCTAAATATCTATTAAGAGCTGGATGAAAATTTTAATTATTTTGCATCTGTACAATGAAATACTATGCAGCTATTAAAAAGAACAAAGTAAATCTATGTGTGCTGATATAAAAAGATATCTAAAATAAATTATTAAGTTAAAAAAAGATACAGAACAAGAACGAACACTACATCCAATAAGTTCATAAGTGAATATATGTATTGAATTATTTTATTTACAAGTAAACACATACATATATTACTTGCACACACACATTCATGTTTATAAATCTAGGCAGGGAGATTGATGATTTGAAATCCATAATTCAGGAAAACATATGTTCATGTAGTACTTTAAAAATGATTATAAAAAGGGAAAGAAAACATACTTTGAGAACCACAAGAAAACTGTGTAGAAGGGAGGAGAGTTCTCTGAGATTTCGGCTCTGCAGTAGAACAGGGAAGGGGGAAATCTCTGAATGGAAAAAAGAAGGAAGAGATAGTAAGGAGCCAAGTTAATTCCCTGGGCTCTAGAAAGAGGGTGAGCAAGAGCGATTTTGGTATTAAGTACCTCTGATGGGGCACGGTAACAAGGCTGTCTTGGCCTTCTCAATCTCCTGGATCCCTCACCCTTCTGCTGGATGCCCCTGTCCTAGCTCTAGAACCACAGCTGCTAAATTAAAGTTTAGCAATCTCTGATCTCATTGCCCAGTTAAAGAGACTTCCCAGTCACTCCACATCACAATTCCCTGATTTGCTTTATTTTTCTTAGAAACCATAGTACTTATCATTACCTGATACTTATACATTAACTGATACTTTATTGTTTATACATTTGCTTACTTGTTTGTTTTATCTTACCAAAAAACAAGTTCCAGAAGAGATGACACTTTGGCTTTAATACTGTCACCCTAAGTGTCTACAATAGTGCCAGGCACATATATGGATGGATGGATGGATATAAGAGGGAGTTCTAGCTTCAGTTGCCAAGACCACGGAGAGGAGCTCTGAACTCATTTTTTTTTTTTTAAACTAACACGATACACTATGGTTAAAACTACATTCTTAAAAACATGGTGGGACCATGTTTCCAAACAACAATAGAATGGAATGCATAGTTTGATAATCTGACAAAATCGTATGAAAATAGAATAGTCTTAAAACATCTTTAGTGTGTGATTCCTATGGAAATTAGTGATTATTTTTCAGACACATAGTGAGTTAAGCAATTTTTTATTTGCAACTTTTTCTTTGGGGGAGGGATGGAGTGAGATTCTCCTAAGGCTGTAACAATACTGTATAACAGAGTTGACACAGGAAATTATTTTGGAATTCCAAACAACAACCAAGAGGCAACCATTTAAATGTAAAGGTTGGTGAACTGGAGATTGCTTATAGAGCACGAATTAAAGGAATCTCTTAAAGTCTACATTTAGAAAATGACATAAAGACAACATGTTAGCTCTATATTTCTCCTGATGGCCATAGCTGGTTAGTCACAATTGAGCATCTCATCCATGTTGAATTAGAGTCCTGTTCTTAGGAATTTGGGATTGGAGCTAAGAAAAAAGTCATTCAGTATCTTAGTGTGACTAGAAGTGTAACAACATCTTTAGAGCTGTGACTGGCCATATTCTGACATGTTGAAGGAGAGGCAGTCTGACAAGAGAGAGAGGAATAATGCAGACGTAACAGAATATCCAAGGACAAGCAAGAGCAGAGAAAAATACTGCTTGCCAGACTTTCAAGTTAAGTGCTTTTGTTTATCCTGAGAGTTGGTGGTGATTTTTCCTTGAGCTCTGGAAAATAATCCCTGAATTCTTATAATATTACCCCCTCTGTTTAATTTAAACTAATATGAGTTGCATTCTGCTACTTACAACTAACATCCTAAAGAAGGCAACGGTTGAGCCCTCAATCTCCCCACAACCTACATATGCTCATAAGCAAATTTATACAAATACTTAACTCTGAGAATAGTAATATATTAGCAGCAAATATTATATAGTACTTATATAGTTACCATTTAATTTCACAAGTGAGTCACAGAGAGTTTTAGCAACGTGCCAAAGCTCATACAGTATGTAACAACACTGAGATTTGAATTAATTCTGATTTTGCAATTATGTACCAGGAAATACTGCCTTTCTGCAACATATTTGGGGGATAAAACATATTTCTTCCTTTAGACATTTTTATTTTCATGTCTTTTTGCAAAGCTTTTATATATTACATCATGTGACTACTAGTTTCTTATGGTGTCTCATTTGCACCTATAATTAAAGAGATATATACATCTCATTTAAACACCAAAATTTTTGGAAGCTGAAGAAGCTAGTTTGGATCACATATTCTTTCTACTTTTTACTTTTAATTACTGAGGACAACAGAGTTTAATCTACTAACTTTCCTCTGCTACAAATAAAAAATGTGACTATAAGGCAGCATCATTATTTTTAATCTTAAACACTTTCCACAGATTTTATATATTCCACTGTCTTTCTGGCATATCAGACTACTTACCTAATTCCAGTATGGCATATGTATGAGAAAAGGGGGTATGTATTGCCAATTGTACCACAGAGTGAAAAGCTTTTAAGAACTGTGGATATCGTATATTCATAGAAATAAGACGGATCATGTAACTATTTTAGGGGATTTGACTTCTCTAAGTGTTCATCATGCAAAGAGGCGGGGGATGGCCGCAGCTGTTTACTGCTAAGACTAACATCAGAGCTAAACACACCAGAAATCATCCATGTAAGTTAGGTTCATTTAAAACTAGGCATTTACACACTTGAAGACAAGTGACTGTCTTACAGGGGAACTGTAGAGGGCAGTATTGCTGTGTATTTTGTACATATTTATTAAGAAACTATAACTACAGAGCCAAACAACCCAGGCAGGAACAAAAATAGGCCTGTTAGGTTAAAAGTCTAATCAGCTTTTTTTTTTTTAATTGTACATGGTTTATTACTCTTATTTTAAAATAACTCACAAAATTTTAAAGCATTAGAAGTCTACCCTCCCACCCACACCCAAATCCTCTTAATTTATTTACAACACAATTTTTATTGACTATTCTGTTCTAATGATTATATTTTTAAAAAATTAAAAATTATTCTGTTTCAGACTCTAAATATAAAAGATGATCACGTTTTGACTATTTTAATGTCATGTTGTAGTTGGTTTTCATTTTTGTTTGTTTCACGCTCGGTGCTTCTTTTTGCACAATAGAAGTTCAAAAATTACGTCCCAAACAAGACTTTTTCAAAAGCTGTACTGGATCTTTTATATTTTGGAAATATTTTAATATTGTCACATTTAAAAAACATAACCAAAACCCAAACTGATGTGAAAAGATAAAAAGCAAAAAATGGAAGCGCTTATATTTTAAAAAAGCTTTGCTCATGTTGCTTCAAGCATTTACTTAAAAGTGGAAAAAAATGTTCTTTCTAATGCAGTTCATAATGATTTTACGTGACAGAAAGAAGCAGCTATTCTCAATACATATTGGTACTGACTGGCAATGGGGTGAAAGCCATTGCTGCATCACACACAAAGAAGGACCCTGGCATTCTGTGTGCTAGCCACTCAAGCAACCCAAGTGCCTCTCCTAACCAGGCATGTGGCTAAGGGATACACAAAGACAAAAAATATAGCCCCTGCCCCAAGGAATTCACTCTTTATTATGAAAGGTCGGGGTATGAGAAAATGTTTAAAAAATTGAAATTATAGCGAGGAAAAAATAACAAACAAATATAAGAAATATCATACGAAAAAAATGTATCTTTCATGATTTAGTGGTTTAGTGTTCCGGATTGGTCATTGTGAGGTTTATTAGAAGAGGACCTGAGAGAACATGTAGAATTTGAAAACATACAAATTCCATTCTCCAATCTAGTGCAACTGATGGGAACTCTCCCCTCAGTGGACTCCTCCAGTACTTTCTCTTGCACAGAGAACATTCTTCCATGCAATACACATTTTTTGGTGGGGGAGAGGTGGGTACTCTGCAGCCAATTAGATTAAAAATGTCTTGAGTTTATGTCATCAACTATTTTATCCATTTTTTTTAATGTCTTCCATACTGTGTAGTGTGTGAGTAGGTACACGATAAGTACTTGTTGAATTTAGAAGATTTTCCTCTTTTCACCTTCTTCTGGCACCAATTTACCCATATCTGATAATGACAACTGCTTTGAAGATAAAAGCACCTTGCTTTAACCTCACACCCATATTTAAACATTGTTTAGAATGAATAATGGAGAGTATTGAGACTAGATTAAGGTCCAGGAGGCTTCTGAAAATAGAGGGCATATTTCGACTTGTCTGGCTGTGTACGGAGCCTTGCATATGATACTCTGTACTACCTGGCTAATTCCCTCTAGTGACTGGAATACCTATTAAGAATTCTCTGAAATATGGGCTTAACAAAGAACATTTATGGAGATGGATATATTTTTAAAAGACTCAAGAACCATTAAAATATGCTAATACATATATATGGAATCTAAAAAAAAAAAAGGTTCTGAAGAACCTAGGGGCAGGACAGGAATAAAGACGCAGACGTAGAGAATGGACTTGAGGACACGGGGAGGGGGAAGGGTAAGCTGGGACGAAGTGAGAGAGTGGCATGGACATATATACACTACCAAATGTAAAGTAAATAGCTAGTGGGAAGCAGCTGCATAGCACAGGGAGATCAGCTCGGTGCTTTGTGTCCACCTAGAGGGGTGGGATAGGGAGGGTGGGACGGAGACGCAAGAGGGAGGCGATATGGGGATATATGTATACGTATAGCTGATTCACTTTGTTATACAGCAGCAACTAACACAACAATACAAAGCAATTACATTCCAATAAAGATGTTAAAAAAATAAATAAATGAAAAATATAAATAAAAGCAGCTTTACCTAATGGAAAATATCCCTGAACTAATATGAAAGATGAATCAACACAGGCATGCCCCTTGTGTAACGAGTTGTTCTGGAGTCCTGTTAGTCAGGAATGTCATAGCTATAAGCAACTGCCTCGTTTGCCTCTAACTACATGGCGAGGGTTTACTAGAAACCTTGGTCAATCTCAGTCTCAAGCAATCTGTCTCTCTCACCCTCTCTTTCTCTTCTTAAAAAGTGGAGTAGCATTTAATAACCAAGATGCCAAAGGTGCTTTCTCATTACATTCTCACTCAGAGGACTAATTTTCACTCTCATTTAGGAAATTCTACTCAGTCATTCAGCGATTTGGGCCTTGTATCTTTCTCACACATACCAAGTGAGGATGTGACTGAGACTAAAAGCAGAATTCTAAAAATTCATAGATTCAGGGGCCATGGGATTTGAAATCAAGCAAATAAGCATTCCAAGGAATAGAAGCCAGGTCCCCTCCCGCTCTAAGGTTGAAGCTTAATGCCAAACATGTTTGAATTGTCATGTTACCAGTAAAGGACTCTGGAGTCTTACAATATGAAAAGCATTTTTTGAGTGGAAAATGGCTTCCATTTTTTTTATGAATATTTGGAAAAAGCTGAATTCCTGTGTGATAATCGAAACAAACACAGCAGAACCACTGGAAATAGATACTTTTACAAATAGATGGATTCCTTAAAAGAGATGCTTTTTTTTTAAAGATCCTGAGGATAAACATCACCTACTGAACAACAATTCAATAGTTCTTAGTAAACTCATCAGTAAATCATGGGATTTGAGATCTAGAAAGTACCTAGAAGTTAAATACTCAAGTAGTTTTCAGGCTCGATGTCACGCTGCTGTGCTATGAGCTACGTTGCAATCTAGGAGTAGCTAATGACAATTAACATAGTGACGTTGGCAAGAGATTTGCTTATTTATAATTAAAGTTGATTTAAGGTTACTTTCACTTGAGTTTCGGGTGATTCCTTGAGAAGGAGAGCAAGGGGTAGAATTAGAGTCACTGCACTCTTGGGCTAACCTGCAGTGTCTCAGCTGGCCTGGGGGTCTCAGTGGAATGATTGGGAACTGCCCCTCCAGGGCGACACCAGTGCTTCTCTTCTCTGTGTGTTTGGTTTCTTTGATTCTTTCAAACATTTGACATCCCTTAGTCTTCTTCTCTATTTCTCCTCCAAGGTCCCAGACATCTTTTATTCTCCTAAATATCTAATGACAGTGATGTATTTAAGCTTCCGTGACTGTTTTTTTCCCTTTTCCAGCCAGGTAACTGTATACAGTAATTTAACAACATGGTCTTCCTTTGGCTTTCAATTTCTTCCTGGTGAATCTGAATTTCAGAATCATTCATTATTGCTCAGAGATTCAGATTCTCTCGCTTTAACTGATATCCAGGGGTCCTGATGACGCATGGAGACTTCACATAAGCTGCAATTATCTAAGACTTCAGTCTCTGGGTCTCATGTAAACCATGAGGTTTACAACACTTTAACTAAAGTACTCCGTATGAAATTTCAAATACATTTTACCATAAAATATCTACATTCTAACAAGTTTAAACAGTATGCTAAAGGTCATAAAAATGATTATTTGTTGCCTATAAACTATGTGCAAAATGGCACTGAGATATAACAAAGGTAGGACAATGTTTTGGCCCCCTGAGAAACCTATACGCTAGCTAGTGATATTAAAAAAACTTGAAACCATTAATAATGGAGAATATATAAACACTAGATAACTTCACATACTTTAGAGTCATACAAACCAGAGACTAAACCTTGTCACAAACCTCAGTTTCCACATTTGTAAATTGGACTCAAAGAACCTACCTTAATGGCATCATTGTGAAATTTACATAATATGTCTTTGCCTGGTATAGAGTAGGCAACAATGAATTAATTCAACATGCATTTATATATATATCTATCTATATCTACATATATTTATATGTATACAAACTCCTACACTTTTCATTCTCATCTTTTCTCCTACACTTGTAATTTGGTAATTCTGTTATTTATTCAATTCAGAAATGCAGGTTAGACTTTCCTGGTGCGGCACTGGTTAAGAATCTGCCTGCCAATGCAGGGGACACAGGTTCGAGTCCTGGTCCAGGAAGATCCCACATGCCGCGGAGCAGCTAAGCCCATGTGCCACATCTACTGAAGCCCGTGTGCCTAGCGCCTGTGCTCTGACACAAGAGAAGCCACCTCAATGAGAAGCCTGCATGCTGCAACGAAGAGTAGCCCCCACTCGCCACAACTAGAGAAAGCCCGCATGCAGCAACAAAGACCCAACACAGCCAAAAATAAATAAAATAAAATTAATTAATTAAAAAAAAAAAGAAATGCTGGTTTCCTGTTCTATTCAGTGAGCAAAATCAATCTCAAGCTAAGCTGAATAGACATGCAGAGTTAATCAGTATTCTTTTTCTTTATTTTCCTCCTCCTTCCACTCTCTTGGGCCCGCCTTCATTTTCTCCAGTTTCCAGGTTGCACGATAGGAGACAAACACCATCACTATCTCAGCTCGATGACTGTCTATCTCTCTAGGAGAAAGCAGACTATTGGGTCAGCTGCCGGCTTCTGCCTCCAAAGCCGAGGACAATTGCTCACTCTGTGCCCTGATGACCAAATCCTACCAACTGGTGGCAGCTGGCGTCTTCCCCACAGGCCCTCTAGGAGTCACATGGCAACTGGCCTGTTTACTCCACCCAACTTTTCCACTCCCTCCTCCACTTTTTGGCAAATAGAACATAGACTTTTAAACACAGTCGTGTTTTCCATAATCCCCTCAGTGGAAATGAGAGTTTTTAAAGAGCAGATCTTTTTAGTTGGATTGGTCTTTGAACTACATAATCATACCACGTGAGGTGGTGTCTGCTGCCCTTGTAACATTTGACTATCACATAAAACATGAAGGAAAAACAGCAGGGCCTGCAAAAGAAGTTATCTCCTTGGGACACTTCTTTCCTCTCCTACACTCATGGAATGGTGCTGTGAGTTTGTAAAACCATGCACCAAAATGTCACTAGGCGCTGCAACAAATCCAGTTTCGCTCTCAACTTTCAGTCAGTTTCTCTATCATGGCTCTTCTTCCAGTTCCAAGGGAGGTAAATGGCCCACATCCAGGTAACAGAGACAGTTCCTTGCCACAGTCCTTGCAACCATTTACCAGGTATTGGGCGTCCCTGCCTGTCTCTGAGCCATGCACATGCCCGACTGAACTAAACTGAATCTAAAAATAAATAAGTAGCATTTAGACAGCAAGAAGCTTCACACGTTTAATGACAAACTATTTGCATTCAGAGATATTTCTGAAGATGAAAACAAAAACCTGTTTTTTTTTAAACGTTCCTTTTTCTTTACTTCTGAGTCATTTAACAAGATATCACCATAGACATTCTCCAAGAAGTCCCCATCTTTTTCCTAATAACAAAAGCCATTCGAGCACCATCTTCCCTCTGATACCAATATTGTTTTCTATAGTGTCTTTTCTCTCTTGCGTAGAGGGAGGCACATATCTACCTGTCTGATGCTGAAGGGAGAAAAACCTCCTGTTAACATCTAGCCTCCTCAGATCCTTCTGAAAGAATCGCAAAATGGTTAATGAAAGGGACCCTGCATCTGCCATTTTACCTGCTGGTGACCTTGGACAAGTGACTTCACCTTGAGCTTTCTCTTCTTGGTAAAATCATGATAAAAATAGCAGCTACCTTACAGCATTGTTAAGTTAAACAAGAATCCAAACATAATGAACAGAATAAGTGTTCAAAAAAGTTAGCAGTTACTCTTGCTCTTTTGTGCCCCAGGGATCTGTGTTTTTGGGAGAGTGTGGTATTGGTGAGGAGAAGACACAGGTGGTATTATATTTGAACATATCTGGTGGTGAGGCGGGGGCTTATCTCATGATAAAGCCATCAGCTAAAATATGCAAAGAATGACATCTTCTTCCACTCACTTGACATGAAGGAAATAGGAGCAAGAGGAGGGAAGAAAGACAGTGATAAGAAAGTGTGCTTATATTTGATTGTTTATTGTCTGCCAACTATGAGCTGAACACAGAATACAATGGTGAATAAAACAGATGAAAAAAGTTAACAAGTCATTAAATTCAGAGTGTAAAGCCTTGTGACAGATATGAACAAGATGACTAATAAAGAATACTATTATGGGAGAAAATATTTGCAAATGATATGACTGATAAGGGGTTAATAGCCAACATATATAAACAGCTTATACAACTCAACATCAAAAAAAAAAAATAACCCAATTAAAAATGGGTAGAAAAACTGAACAGACATTTTTTCAAAAAGGAAATACAGAAAGCCAACAGGCACATGAAAAGATGCTCAACATCGCTAATCCTCAGGGAAATACAAATGAAAACCACAATGAGATATCACCTCACACCTGTCAGAATGGCTATCATCAAAAAGAACACAAATAACTAATGTTGGCGAGGATGTGGAGAAAAGGGAACCCTCCTACACTATTGGTGGGAATGTAAATTGGTGTAGCCACTGTGGAAAACAGTACGGTCGTTCTAAAAATAGAACCACCACATGACCCAGCATTTCCACTCCTGGGTACATATTCGAAAAAAACAAAAACACAAATTCGAAAAGATACATGCACCCCAGTGTTCATAGCAGTATTATTTCTAATTATCAAGGTATGGAAGCAACCTAAGTGTCCACCAACAGATGAATGGATAAAGAAGATGAGGTATATGCACACACACACACACACACACACACACACACACAATGGAATACTACTCAGCCATAAAAAAGAACAAAATTTTGCCATTTGCAGCAACATGGATGGACTTAGAGGACATTATGTTAAGTGAAATAAGTCAAACAGAGAAAGACAAATACTATATGATGTCACTTATATGTGGAATCTAAAAAAAATACAAGAAACAAATATAACAGACTCACAGATACAGAGAACAAACTAGTGGTTACCAACGGGGAGAGGAAGGAGGGAGGATCAGTATAGGGGTAGAGAATTATGAGGTACAAACTATTAGGTATAAGATAAGCTACAAGGACACTTTGTACAACATGGGGAATATAGTCAATATTTTCTAATAACTATAAATGGAGTATAGTCTTTAAAAATTGTGAATCACTATATTGTAATCTGTAACATATAATATTGTACAGCAACTATACTTCAATACAAAAAAAAGAATATTAGATTGGAGGTAGTTACTTTCATTAGGAAGTCTCCTCTGAGGAGAAGACATTTAAATTGAGATTCAGATGATAAGAAATAGAGACAAACAAACAAAAAACTGAGCCAAGAGCATTATAAGGAGAGTGTCCAACATGCACAAAAGGCTTTACATTTGAAAAGTCGGGGGGCTCTCATGAACTCTAAGGCAAGCCAGTGTGGCTGGAGCTTGGTGAGCAAGGGGTGACAGGTGGAGGTCCGATCCTGCTGGGCTGTGGGCAGGACCTGGAGTTTGGATGATATACTAAGGGCGGTGGGAAGCTGTTGAAGCCTTCATACAGCCAGTGACTTGGTTTAGCTTATTTTAAAATGATCTTTCTGGAATTTTGGAGGAAAATAGAGTTGAGAAACCTAGGAGAGAGATGATATGGCCTAGATAAAAATGAGAAAGAGGTGATGGAGAGAAGAGGACAGAGTGGAGGTATATTTTGGAAGTTTAGTCAGCATCCCTGACTGATGAACTGGATGTCAAGGGTGAGCAAGACAGAGGAGTTAAGGATCATACCCTGAGTGATGGAAAAGTCCAGAGTTTTTCATTCAGTGAAATGCATATTGGCAACCTGGGGAAGAATATATGAGGAGAAGTCCAGGCAGACTCAAACTATCAAGACGTAGGGTGATGGCAAGGCAGGAGGGAAGGAGGCAGGCAAGTGGGGAGCCAGGCGGGGAGCCCAGGCAGTTCCTCCAGCCCGAAGCTAGAAAAGGACCAGTGGCCCCATTAAGAGAAGAAGTCAACAGAGCAAGCCAGGTGAGGCATAGTCTCTAAATGCTCCTTTTATTTTCAAGGTTTTGATAACATCACAAGGCAATCCATGGTGATCCCACACTAGAAGTTGAGCATCCTCCCTGGGGCTAAAGTAGATGGCAAGTGGCAGACAAGAGAATTATTGGAAGTTAAAGAATGAGGCTTTTTAAAAAAACATGCCTGGAATTGTGCTATCTGCAGCTGACTCAACCAGAGGGAGAAAACCTCATAACTTAAAAAATAAAAAAGAGTGCCAAGACAATCCAGTGGGAAAAAATGCCCCTTTCAACACATGGTGCTAGAAAAATAGGATATCCACATGCAAAAAAAAGGTTGGGCCTCTTTCTTACACCTTACACAAAAAAATTAACTCAAAATGAATCTTAGACCTAAATGTAAGAGTAAACTATAATAAACTCTTAGAAGAATAAAACTTCATGACCTTGTTTTAGGCAAAGTCTTCTTTGATATGATACCAAGTGACCAAAAACAAAAATAGAGAAGTTGGACTTCATCAAAATTAAAAACTCTTGTACTTCAAGAACACTATCAAGAAAGTAAAAGGACAACCAATGGAATGGGAGAAAATATTTGCAAATCATATATCCGATAAGAAACTTGTATACAGACTATGTAAAAACTCTTACAACTCGACAACGACAAAAACCAAAACAAATAACTCCATTGAAAATAGGCAAAAGATTTGAACAGATATTTCTCCAAAGAAGATATACAAACGGCCAAAAGCACATGAACTGATGTTCAACATCATTAGCCATTAGGGAAATGTGAATCAACCACAAAAAGATACCATTCCATACCCACCAGGATGGCTATAACCTAAAAAGTGGTGAGGATATGCAGCAATTGAAACTCTCCAATATTGCTGGTAGGAATGTAAAAATCATGCAGTCACTTTGGAAAACTGTTTGGCAATCCCTCAAAATGTTAAACATAGAGTTATAATATGACTTAGCAATTCCACTCCTAGGTATATACCCAAAAGAACTGAAAATATATGTCCACACAAAAACTTGTACATGAATGCCCATAGCAGCATTATTCAAAATAGCCAAAATGTGGAAGAAAAGCAAAATATTCACCAACAGATTAAGGATAAATAAAAGTGTGGTATGTCCATACAATGAAATATTATTCATCAATAAAAAGGAATAGATGCTACAATATGGATAAACCTTGAAAATGTGCTAAGTGAAAGAAGGCAGTTATAAAGACCACATATTGTATAACTCCATTCATGTGAAATGTCCCAAATAGGGAAATCTATACAGATAGAAAATTGATTAATGGTTGCCTGATGTTTGAAGCTTGGGTGAAATGGAAGTGAGGTAATGGGTATGAGATTTCTTTCTTGGGGCAATGAACATGTTCTAAAATTGTTTGTGGTGATGGCTGCACATCTCTCTGAATATACGAAAAACTATTGAATTGTACACTTTAAAGGGGTGAATTGTATGGTACATGAATTCTATCTGAGTAAAGTTGTTAAGATCAAACTTTTTCTGATAGAATAGTTATGAAACTAGAAGTTAACATGTTTGCCCACACAGAACTTAATATCAAATAATATACTGCCTTTAAACAAGCCCTAAATTTTGTCAATTTATACTGATTTGCTTACTTTCAAGGTAAATATTCAAGAAACATTGTCCTCCACACTGAAATTTTCCTGATGATAGCTGACATAACAAGATGGTTCAGTATCACATGGTTGGATAAATGCAATCTCTTCATCTTCCCTCCTTCCATATGGCATTTTAATGACTTTTGGTTAGTTTCTTGAGTTAATTTTCCATGAAATTACTTACCATCTTATTTTTAATACATTTATGTATGTGGCCTTAACAAACTACTGAAAAGACCACAAAGTTTTCCCATCCCTCCACACCTTGCCTCCCCATTGACACTGAACAGCACTCTGACAACATACGTATATAGGGCAGGTTACGGGAAGGAAGGCTTCCTAATTCTCTGTCTTGAGACACAGGTATAACCACTACAGTACTGGCCACTCGACAGGTGTGCAGGGGTGTGGCCACCATCCTCCACGGAAGATGCACAACAGATAAGAGCAACAGACAAACTGACTCAAATCCTGCTGTTGAGAGGAAGCATCTCTTCAAAATCTAGCCCAATTATCAAATATTAATTAAGCCAGGAAAAATTTTGTTGTCAAATATGCCAACAGTTTCCTATTAACATGATATATAAAATATAACAGAAATTTTCATCAATAAAATATATTGATAGTTAACTACAGACACCATGTTCTAGAGATCTAATAAAATCTCACAATATTTTGACTAGAGGACAAAATTTTAATTTCTCTGATCATTTTCTATTTCTCATCCTAAGTAAACCAACTTAGAAAAGAAAACTTGGATCTGAACTCTGTGTCACAAACTTAGTTCTGTGATCTTGGAAAGCTCCTTAATCTTTTGAACCTAACTTCACCATATGAGAAAACAATATTTAACTCATAATAATGGTAAAAAATAAATAAAATAATGCATAAAAAGGGCCTAACACTATACTTAGCACTTAAAGTACATCAAATAGTATCTATTATGATGATCACTATATTGTCATCACTGCACTACTAGAATCAAGCAGACTAGGAGTAGTCTTGCTACTTAAACTTGAGAAACCAAGGAACTTTAATATTAATACAATCAAACAGAATGTGGAAGAGTAGAAAGACTACTCAACTGAGAACATGGGCATTTATACAAGGTTGGCCACAATAACCTCTCTGGGAACCATAATCCTCACTGCAAAATGAACACAACAATCTTTGAGGTTCCTTACAACTTCCACAAAATAAGAGAAAGGGATTTATTAAATTTCATTTTCCTTACAATATTCTTTTTGTCTTAATTTCAGACTCAAACTGATTTCTTTAAAAGCCAATTCATGTTTGGAATAGAAGGATGGAAACAATAATAGCAAATCTCACAAACACTAGTGAACATTATCTTTTAATGGATTTAAATCTATAATCTTGGGAATATAAAAAAGCCACAACCACTCATCCCTTGGTTACAAGAAACACTTTAAAACTATCTGGAGTTTACATGAATGAACAAACTTGTAAAGCCTTAAAAAGCAAGGGATCTTACCTGATCCAGATTCCATATTTCTCAAAAATGGAAATAAATATGTTAGTCTTCCTATTGCTGTTCTAGCCACATCTAAGTATATAGATACTCATCCCTCACTGAGGAGGTGGATCTTTATAATTTCTGCTATGTGAGATAGTTTCTATCTAATGTATGTGACAGGTACTGAGAAATGTCAAGAAGCTGCTTCTTTACTGTTATTTTTTTTAATAGAAAAATATTAACTCTAATTTGGAACACATTTTTTAGTTCAAACAATCCTTTCAAAAATAGCATATGTCATGTATATTGTAAGGAGACATTTATTTTAAATCTTGTTGAGATTCTAAAACAAAATTATATTCCCCCATTTGATTTTGGGTTTTTCTTTTCTCTTTTTTTTTTTGCAGTTAAAGATAAAATCTAATGTTATTAGGTGAATCTTAGGTCTTATTTAAAAGTAATTTTCAATATTAATTTGGCCAAGGAATCCTAAAGATTCAAGATTTGCTGGAAGGGTGGGACTCATTAGTTGCTTCAAAGATAAAGCAAATGTCATGAAAGTGAGAGCATGTAAAAGCTTCAAATTTAAATATTTTAAAATGAGACCTCCAATTAGTTTGAAGAGCAAGGAGATAGTAATACCGTGCTTTGAATAAGGTAGTGTTTTCAGCCACTATTAACTTACCAAGCCATTGTGCCTGGATCTTTCTGCATAATTCAGTCAGTAACCAATCAACTGAGCATACAACCCATTTCCTATGCATGATCAGTCTCATCACTAGTACTCCCATCAGTAGTATCATGTATGCCCTTGAGGCTTTGTGTTTCAGAAAACTAATGAACAGGCACCCTTAACTCCCAGGAAGTGCAGGAGGAAACATTCATCTCAAAGGAAGCAGCAATCAAATCTACTGGGGTCCACAGGTTAACAACAAGGGGCTGAGCAGAATGGGTGGGTTTAACGTTCCATTGTCAGTTCATATTGACTGAGGACAGGAGTCATTTATGGCTCAGATCTGGATTTTTCAGCATTTTGAGAGGGAAGGGAACACAACCGCATAAAAGAAATCCATTTTTTTACACAGGCACATAGATCATCCCATTCTTTTTCCAGTGAGTCCTTTCACACAATTTGATTTTTACACATCACATCAACTAGGGGAGAAAATGATGGAGAATGATGTTACTAAGACTTATCACTGGATTCCAACACATTAGAAATAATGAGGTGCCCCTAAAGAGAGGAGAGTTGAGGACAAGTTAGACACGCATATGATGGTAGACTAATGGGACTAAATTATGCTCATTTGGGTGACACCATGTTGCAGACATTGACATACACAGTCTCATCTGGTATTCTATGATGTAATGTCTATGTCACCGATGAGGAAATGGATACCACAGGGATTAGAGGACTTGCCTAAGAGATACAGCAGGAGCAGGAGTCCCATTTCACCGATGTACTAGTTCTGTGAGTGCTAGACTTCTTCATAAATGGATTTAATCAGTGTTTTTCAGAGGGTTCAGTGGAACTCTACCTCTAAGGGATGTTCTCTGGGATGACAAACCATAGCTGCCTGAGAATAAGAACTTGGTACATAATATCTGGATCATAGCTGATTCTTACTAATATTTGTTGAACTAACCAAACCTTGAGTGTGAATTGAGTAACAGAATTAGTGTTACACTCAAGGCTCCTGATTATCAACCCCAGAATCTACCCATTTCTAGATTACACTGACTTCCTTTACACTGATTTCCTATGTCTCCCTCCCCCCTTCTTTTTCACCCTTCCTTCCAAGTTCCTCCCTCTCTCCCTTCCACAAATATTAATTAAATGGCCATGACATGTTGGGTAGTTGGCTATGTGCTATAAATAAGATAATGAGCAAAAAACAGAGATCTAGCTCTCGTGGAACTTAGATTTTTGTGAGGGAGAGATACATTATTTATACAAGAAAAATGGGTCATGGGCCTTCAATAGTGGGTTAAGACAGACTGGGAGGGAGAATCACGTGCAGGTTTCACTGAAGAAGTAACAAATGAGGTACTATCTGAGAAATGAGTAGGAGTTATCTTATGAATCTTGGAATGATGGGGAGGACCAATTTTTTAAAAAGGGAACAGCATATGTACAGGTTCTGTGGCTACAGTGAAGCGTGACACATTTGAGAAACTGAAGGAAAGCCAGTGTGGTTAGAGAGCAAAGAAGGAAGATGAAACACACTGGATAGTCTATGTGGGGGCCTGTGGGCTGTGATAAGGTTATGTTTTTAAAAAAATAGGAGACGACTTGATTGGATTTGAATATCAAAAACATGACTCTATATAAGGAAACTCTCTGTACTTTCTGCACAATTTTTTTTTATAAATCTAAAACTTCTCTAAAGAATAAACTTTATTAAAAACTATCACTCTGGCTACAGTGTATGGGATAAAACAGAGTGACGGGAAGAGTAGAGTCTATACATGAGCTAGGAGAATATACTACAGATCTCTGGGACAAAGATGACCAGACACAGAGCCCAAGTTCCCTCCAACATGAGGAGGTTAAGGAGACAAGGAGGAAGAAGCAGTGGTGACTGAGAAGACATGGGCAGTGAAGTAGGAAGAAAACCAGTTAAGTGTGGTGTCCTTGAAGCCAAGTGAAGAATGTGTGTCAAGAAAGAGGCAGTGGGGACTTCCTTGGTGGCACAGTGGTTAAGAATCTGCCTGCCAGTGCAGGGGACACAGGTTCAATCCCTGGTCCGGGAAGATTCCACATGCCGCGGAGCAACTAAGCCTGTGCGCCACAACTACTGAGCCTGCGCTCTAGAGCCCTCGAGCCACAACTACTGAAGCCTGCATGCCTAGAGCCTGTGTTCCGCAACAAGAGAAGCCACCACAATGAGAAGCCCGCACACTGCAATGAAGAGTAGCCCCTGCTCGACACAGCTAGAGAAAGCCCACACACAGCAACAAAGACCCAATGCAACCAAAAATAAATAAATAAATAAATAAATAAATTTTTAAAAAAAGAAAGAGGCAGTGGTGGACTGGGTCAAATGGTCTTATTGGCAATTATTATTATGAGAGCTGAAACGTAATTGTTGCATTTGGGAAAATTAGAGGCCATTGATGACAATAATAAGAAAAAGTCAGGTGGAGTGTGGTGGGCGACAAACGGATTGAGCCAAAGAAAGGAACTGGAGAGAGTGTAGTATAGAGCATAGAGCAGTTTTATTGCGAAAAGAAGCAAAACACAAAACACAGGAGGTGATGGATAGTGGGAGGAGAGTGGCCAAGAGATCATTTTTTTTAAATCAGAGGAATAATAGCATGTTGTACGCTCATATTTTTAAAACTTTAGTATACATGAGATTAATTTACTTTTTTTGCATAAAAATTCCAGTTCCCAGGCTACCCCTGTGAACCTATGGGGATAATCCAATATAGTAAACAAAGCTACATAACCAGGTGGAAACAGCGCAATCAGTAGATTATGGCTGGCTTCTGAAAAGGTGGGCGTGCATGGAATTCCACGACAGATGCAAGACTGGATTTAGGGAGGAAAAGGGACCACTGCTCTGTTGTAATAGAGGGAAAGAGGACCAAATGGCAGATGTAAGCAGTTTTGTATATTTGGTATCAGGCAATTGAGGTAATTTCCATAAAATTAAGTTGGCAGTAAGGTTATCTGTGGGAAAGAAAGGCTGAACAAAAATAAAAAAAACAAAATAAATCAACTATTTAAATGAGAATTGATTTGCATCAATTATATCCATATCGGAATGAGTTATCTTTCAATCAAAGAACACATTATGACAAATCACAGACCCTACATTAGAGCCAAACAGCCCCCAAGCACAGATCTGTCATTATCTCCCCTGTGATTCCTGTAAGCAAGTGACACATCAGAAATAGTGAGTCATGAGAAAGACAGTGTGATTGGTGCTGGAGAAATGAACCCCACATCATGTCATGCCCCTGCACTAATCGTTTTCCAGAAGCCTTAATTGCCTGTCTTGATATTGTGCTCCTCCACACACAGAATGACAAGTTGGTAATTCACTACGGAAGGCCTGGGCAACTGGATGAGATCTATCAAGGGTTCCGTTTGGCTTTTTCCCCCTGACTAGACACATGACAGTAGTATTTAAGGCATTAATGTACCACTTTTGGAAAGGAGTTTGTTCCCAAATAAAATTTAGCCTGGACTTAAAAAAAAAAAGCCCAAAGACACTAACTACTAACAATGACACAAGGCTAGATGTCTAATCTATTTCCTTTAGGCAAAGTGATAAAAACAAAGAACAAGACCAACAAAAAAAACCTAGGAACAAAATTAAGGAGAATTTTAAATCCAAGGACAATTTGCAGAAAAGAGTAGCTAGATATGAAATATTTGGTCTTTCTCTGGGCAGCCTCCATTTCTATTTCACATGTTTTTTAGTTAATCCTTTGGTAGGTTAATCACTCAGGCTTTCCAACCTTTATGAAAGAACTGAGCAGAATTCTGGATTGTGGCTTGGTGTACATACAGCAAGGAAGGTGTACATACCTTCCTTGAAGAGTAGGATAGGGCTCAAGTAGTAAGTAGTAAACATGAGGAAGAGTTTGCCCCATAAAAAGAGAAGCTTCTGGAAGTACAGTGATGTCTCATCTTTTTTACTCTGTTATGGTCTGAGTTGTGTTCTTCCAAAATACATATGTTGACAAAGTAACCCTTTGCACCTCAGAAGCTGACCCTATTTGGAAATAGGGTTTAAAAGAGGTATTTACGTTAAAATGAGGTCATCAGGGTAGGTCCTAATCCAATATTACTGGTGTCCTTATAGAGAGAAAAATTAGGACACAGACACACACGGAAGGAAGACCATGTGAAGACACAGGGAGAAGGCAGCAATCTACAAGGCAAAGAAAGAGCTCTCAGAAGAAACCAATCTTGCTAACACCTTGATCTTGGACTTCTAGCCTCCAGACTGTGAGAAAATGAATTTCTCTTGTTTAAGCCTGTGGTTTAAGTCTGTGGTACTTTGTAATGGCAGCCCTAGCAGTCTAATAGACTAATAAGCACTCTTTCTACTCGTCCCTATTTCTTGTCGCAGGCACACAAAAGTTTAGTTTAGAAATACTGCTGGTCAAGTTAGAAGTTCATGGGAAAACCTTCCGTGTGGGACCAGCAGATCCTTAAACCAATGTCACTGCATGATGACAACCTAGTGACAGTCCTCTAAAGTTGGGGAGGCCTATTAGACCCAGAGCTGGCTGATGCAATTTGAACGTACTAAGTTTGAATTTTGTTTTTCTACTCTAATATTTGAAATATAAACATTTGATTAGCATTTATCTTGCTGTATTTTCACAAAATTAGCTGATTGCCTATGTGAGGGCAGCCTGGTGTCTGAATGCTACCAAGTTCCCTAAGAATCAGGGCTCTTCCGAGTTGGCCCTATAGAAGGAACAGCCAAATGGCGGCCTCTCCAGGACTGTGTAGAACAGCAGGACACACATGAATCACACTACATGTCCTTGGTACATCCCCCCTTCTTACTCCATTAGTACTCCTTTCTGGCTTCAGAGCTTTCTCTGTGCTTCATCAATATTTAAAAAAAAAAAAATTCTTAACACTATAGTCATCTAATCAAAATCCTGTCGTTTCTTTACATTCCAGTTGCAGATTCACTGCCTCTAGGAAGTCTTCCTTGATTACTCCAGCCCACAATGACCTATGTCTTCCTAAATTTCCACTGCATCTATAATGCCATCTAAGACTGTTCAATATCCAGGCCAGTGCTTATTTATACATGGTACTATATGGACAATAGTTCCAAATCTTGCTACTTTTCAGTAAGCCATTCTCTGGGCCAGGCAGAGTGCTGACTGCTCCTCATACCCTTATCTCCTTCCATCCTCACCACAACCTTACAAGGGAGGTATTCTTACTTCACATTCACTAAGAGGACGCTGTGGTTTAGCAAGACTAAGCAACTAGCTCCAGTGGCAGAGCTGGGATTTGATTCTAGTACTGTCTGACAGAGAGGTCTGATACCTCTCTCCTCTTCCTACACTGGTCTCCAGGGCGGGCTTCGTGGCTTTCCTTCCTCACCATCAATGCCTAGTTTTTTCCCCTTAGGCATCTCTCCTCCTAGGTCCTAGGTCTTTTTCTACTCTTGTATACCTAAAGCAAAGAGTTTTATAGTTAACAAAGTACTTAGCAAATCACCCAGAATAAATTGGGGTTTTATAAATCCTAGGTGGCTTTACCTCAAGTCGCCAGTTGTGTTTTTTTTTAATAAATTTATTTATTTAATTTATTTATTTTTGGCTGCATTGGGTCTTCGTTCCTGTGCGCGGGCTTTCTCTAGTTGCAGTGAGCAGGGGCTACTCTTCGTTGCAGTGCGCGGGCTTCTCATTGCGGTGGCTTCTCTTGTTGCAGAGCACAGGCTCTAGGTGCATGGGCTTCAGTAGTTGTGGCTCGCGGGCTCAGTAGTTGTGGCTCACAGGCTCTAGAGCGCAGGCTCAGTAGCTGTGGCACACGGGCTTAGTTGCTCCGCAGCATGTAGGATCTTCCCGGACCAGGGCTTGAACCCGTGTCTCCTGCATTGGCAGGCGGATTCTTAACCACTGCACCACCAGGAAAGCCCAAGTCGCCAGTTTTCTTAATTGGGGTGTAGGGATTTTAGCAGGTAGGACCATACATTTCTGCCAAATCAAGACCTCTCAGGACTTCAATTTGGGCCTTTCTAGGCCTGATGGCACAGGGCTGTGAAGATGAACAGTTCTCAAGAAAGGCAGCATTTGAAAAACAGACACAGGGCAAATGAACCCACAGATCAATAGACAAAGATAACAATCGTTTTAAAGTCAGGATGTCCAACAGGCCCAAGGGTGCATTATTGGGTTGCAGATGGTCCCTAAGGTTTCACTTTTGGAAACATTCAGGACCAGTTCAGCTCAGTTTTATATTAAAAATGAAAAGGAAAAAAAAAGGAAAATGAAAAAGGCTACCCTGGTTCCCTGAGAGTTAGCACAGGACTTGGTGACATGCTGGTTTCATCCTTGCTGCAAGCTTGTTTCCTACAACCTAACTACCAGCAGCTGCTCTGCAGCACTCACCCTCCTTCTTCTGATACATTGCGTTTCCTGTGAAGTATGTTTTCTCTTTCTCACTCCCATATCACTTCTAACCTATGGTTGTTCTCCTCACTGGCCATTGCCTCATTCAGACACACTCTTTCCCTGGCTAAGATACAGCTCAAAGAAGCCCTGCCACAGAAAAAGAACTGCCTGGAGAAATACTCTTTTCCTAGTAACAGCCACTGACATTTGTTTAGCACAGTACTGTCTGTTTTCTGAGCTTGATTGGATTGCAAAGCCCTTTTCAACTACTGGATAAAAAAGGTGAATGCAAACAGCCCATGAGTACATAATTAAAACCAGGCCACAGAGAACAATGAGGGGGAGGGGATCACATTTATTCCAGCAGATAACTTGTTAATAAACAGCTTCTATCATCAAAGTACTAAATGACACAATTGGTGTTAGTGGTCATGAAGGAGTGAAGGATGAGGCAATGCGGACTGCTTTTTAAAGAGCGTAGAGTCTGTGAAGTTAATGAACTTCTCCAGTCTCTTAAGGCATTGAGACAAAGAGCTATGATCAAATTAAATAGCTCAGAGATGCAAGGCTCATTTCATTTTGGTTAATCCAATACAATCATTCCCTGGATGATAAAACTGAGGTCTAGTCTATTCATTAATTCAACGAATGTGCATTGAGCATATACTACATGACAGTCACTCTGCTAGGTACTAGGGATGGAAGGTATCATTTCTGTTCTCAAGAGCATCAAATCTGATGGAGAAGGAAGAGAATACAGACAACACAAGAAATGCGAGTCTTGCGGAGAGAGGAAGGAAATGCAGAGTACGCTAACTTTTATTTTTAATTTTTTTTTTTTGAAGTATAGTTGATTTACAATGTTGTGCCCATCTCTGCTGTGCAGCGAAGTGACTCAGTTATACACATATAGACATTCTTTTTTATATTCTTTTCCATTATGGTTTATCACAGGATACTGACTATAGTTCCCTGTGCTATATACATTAGGACCTTGTTGTGTATCCATTCTAAATGTAATAGTTCGCATCAACCAACCCCCAAACTCCCAGTCCATCCCTCTCCCTTCCCCCTCCCCCTTGGGAACCACAAGTCTGTTCTCTACGGAGTACACTAACTTTTAAATCCATAACCTCATTTCTTCATTTGTTGTCCTTATTTTCCTTAACTCTTGGATATTTGGCCTCTGTGGGATCTAGAAAATTAACCTATCCATATTCTCATTGGTATAAGGAAGCTGTAGCATTTGGTGGTTTTGTGGGCTCAGATGAGTGTGAAGCCTGGTTTTAGCATTTATTAGGAATGTGAATTTTATCACTGTTGACGAGTGAGGAGAATGGCATCTATCACAAGTGTATTCATGTTAAATGAACTGTTGTATTTAAAATCTGACATTCATTAGTACAGGCCTCACACAGTTCAGTGAACGTTAGCTCTAAAAATTATGGAAGTGTTTCTCATACTGATGCTAAAGGAAAACTGGTGGGTTAGGAGTAGAGATATGTTCATAAATGAGTGGTGGGGGGAATAAACTACTCCTCTGAGAAAATAAGTTTGTTAGTTTTACGAGCAAACAAAGTACTGACATTTGGTGTGAGATACTTAGAGCTTTAAGACGCTAATGTACATTGTAAAAAGGAGAGTTTAGAAGAAACTTCAATCTTACTTGATCTTGCAAGGGATGCTTCCATCTCAGAATACTTATGAATATCTCCCTGAACTTGTGTGGACTGAACAAAGTATGGGAAATGTTTCTCATGCTAGGCACACCCAATCTCCTATTAATGGTATTCATTGCTTTAAAAGTCACATCACAGATTTCAGCTCTGGTCAGATTCTAGAGTTCTAAATGAGCTAAGACAAAATTTAAAGTGAGAGTTTCGGTTTGGTCACTAAAACATTTTAGATTCATCATGATTGGGGGAAAAAAAGAGATATTATTCAGAGATGGAGCTTCTAAATAAAAATGTTGGCAAACAGGTCCTGAATCATGATGTTGAGGCAGTGGGTAATGCCATGGCCTGGGGAGACACTCTGTCTCAGAATTCTAATTTTGTCTCTGGTGGCACCAGTGGGGATTAGTGATTTATAATAGTATCCTCAGACTCCTTTTCATAAGTTTGCTTTTTTTAATCTAGCACAAGGGTTGGCTAGCTATGGCACATGGGCCAAATCTGGCTTACTGTCTATTTTTTACATTTTTAAGTGATTGGAAAAAAATCAAAAGAAGAATAATATTTCTTGATATTTGAAAATTATATAAAACCCAGATTTCAGTATTCATTAATAAAGTTTTATTGGAACACAGCCATACCCACTTGTTTTATGCTACAACAGCAGAGTTCAGCAGTTGTAGCAGATACTTTATGGCCAGCAAAGCCTACAGTATTTGCTCTCTTGTTCTTTCTGGAAAATGTTTTCTGACCCCTGATCTAGGATATAGAATGAATGATAGAAATGAATATGAGTAGGTCAACATGTCTACAAATACTGTGAGAGAGCCCTTCTCATATGGACACGTCTCAAAAGTGGGATCTTATGATCGGTTTATAAATGCTCCAAATGTCTTTTGGTTGACATGGCAGTAGTCAGAATTTCAAGAGATTAAAAACATTTTTAAATGCCCTTTGTGACATTTTAATAGCCTCTTTTAAATGTATATTTTAAGGCATTTTAAGTAGGAAGGGAATTTTGACGCAAATATCTCAAATACTTTTTTTATATAGAAGAATACAGAGTAGCTAAAGCATGCTGATTTTCAATGCATTTATTTAAGTCATGTTCAGAACTACTTGTGTATACAGAATTATGTTTTCATACCGTAACAATTCCTACTCACATTCTCTAAATGATTTGCACATATTAACTAAGCAAAGAAAAAAAATACAAGCTTCACAGCTGCCTACAGACATAGGCAGACAAAAAAAGAGATTGTCCTAGTTGCCTTTGGGTAACAAATATAATTACATGGCTTTCAACTTACAGTACTAACACAAAAGGGAAAAATTAAGATAAAGAGTGTGTTGTAAAATTAAATGCCCTAGCAATATATTTAACCAGTGATCAAGAAAATGACCAACTTCTATACTAAAACACTATTAAAACATCCCCGAATTTTCCTATAAAGTAGATACCAAATTTAAATGACAGCACATTAAGTTACCCAATAACATTATTTGATCACCCTAGAAGGAGTTGCAAATACAGACTTGGATGATAAACTTTCATTGCTGATGTCACATAATCATCTCAAAAACTCAAAAATTGGCTACATGTTTTTCTTTCTCAGAGACACCCATGAATGTGTCTCAGATGGCCTCATATAGCACAGCTGCACTGACCATCTAAGTAGGTTCAAGTTTTGGTAAATTAAAAATTTTATAGCCTCCAGAGCCATGAAATGTTCTCCAGAAAGTTTTTTTGTAAATGCATAAAATAGGTCTGTAGAGTTACATAATCATAGAACCAGCGGGGGAAAAGAACACAACTGAATCAGGGCAGTAAAAGTCAAAAACTGATTACTAGTACCACATAGTTACTAACAATAAAAAAAATTGTCATGTTTATGCACATATGTATATAGATGAAATAGATGATGTACAGGAACACAGAGATGAATAGCTAAATATAGAGATGGAGATAGAAAGATAGAGACTAATTACGTCTCTTGTCCCTAAATTTAAATTACAGTTCTAAAGCTGGAGTCCACAATTGGGTTTCAGGGAATCTCTGAAGCCCCCATAAGTGTCTGCAATTTTGGTAGGTAAATGCATTTTTTTTTTTTTTAGCAAAAAGATCCATAATGCATTAATTGGATTCTCTCGGCACCCATGTTTTCTAATTTTTCAATTACCCCTGAAAATCCTTCTGGAAAGTAGTTAGAATGGAAACATTTTTTATTAAAATTTACATAAGTAATATGTAATTGTCTAAGGATATTATTAATAATTAGTATATTCCTGGCTAAAGTTGGGATAAATGACACCTTCTCCTTTGTTGAAGGGTTTACTTTCATTTCCAGGCAGATGAAAATCACTTTAAATTACCTTTTAAATTTTCTCTTTTTTCTTTGTTCCCATAGCTGCCTCTTCATCTCTCATCCCCTTTTTTTCCCTGTGTTCACCTCTTCTATTCTTTTTCTGGGGGAAGGACGAGAAGAAGAAAACCTCTACTTTCTACTTATTATTGATTTGGGACACTGGGCTGAGATGGGGCTTTGGGGGTCTGAAATATTGGTAATTGCCCTTAAAACTCATAATGGGTCTCTGCTTGAATAATACCTGTGCAGGTCACTGGACTGATTCCCAATAAAGTATTAGGTGTGCTTGTTGGTGGCTAGACAGTGGTGATAACTTGGCTAGTGTGCGGAGGAAGTTAGTGAAGAAGTGAGGCCAATTTCAGCAGTGTGAGTTCTGCCATGAAGAGAACTGAACTCCAGCGTGTAATAGTTTTCTGTAAGAAAAAATTACGGGTGCAGATTGTTCCTTTCACATAGCTATTCACATATAAGAAAGTCCACTGCAGACAAGTGTGGTTTTCTCCCCACTTTTTCATGACAGTATAGTTGTGGCCTTATAACTCTAAGTGAACATCTTTAGCCAGTGCATATCTTTATGATAGGCTTACACATATAAATAACTGCATGTAAATGAAAATGCCTATTCTCACTTCAAGTGCCCAAATTGTCATCCTTAATGGATGAGCTAAGAAGAGATACAAGTCTATCCACTTCAATTACTACTAATAAAAACTGTTCGCAAGTTCATATTTCAAAAACTAGGCTCCATCCTCTAATACTCTGATATCTCATATTTTAAGCCAGAATACATGCATATATAAATAAAGTCAGTGATAAGTAATATATATATTTATATTTATATTTACACATGCATTTACTAGCTAGTGTTAGCTGTTTGACCTTGATCAAACTACTTTTCTGTGCCTCAGTTTCTTTATCTGGAAATGGATATAGTAATAGAGGTGAGGATTAAATAATAATGTAGTAAGGATTAAATTAAGTGATACATTTAAAAAGTCTGAAACATTGTCTGGGATACAGAAAGCTAGATACAGATAAAGCTATAAATACTCTAATGGATACTGTGATGCTCTGTCTAGATCCCAGAGGCCGGTATATTGGCTGATGGCTCATAGAGGCCCTCATGGAAACTGTTCTCCATTGCAACCTGGAGCCGCTTCACATGAGTTTACTTGTCTCACCTCCCCCCAGTCAATGACTAGACTAGCTGATGCCAGGAAACAAAGGCTTGGTCCCTCAGGTTAGAGCAACTCTAAGAAGCATCCAAGCTCCAGAGCTCCCCATAGCATCAGCTGAGACATTAACTGCAATGGTGTTTGGGGCCAGCTTCTCCTTCTGTCTGATCCTGCTTTCCTCAATTCCTTAGAGGTGAAGTATCTCCAGAGAGCACTCCCCAGTAAATGTTCTAACATAACTCTCCATCAGAGTGTGTTTCCCTGGAATCCAATCTAAGATTATAGATAGATATAGATAAAAAGTCATTTTTCCATTATCCTGAAATTGCTAAGATCTGAATCTGAAGAGGAAAGCTACTCACACTCTAAGTTTAAAAAAAAAAAAAAAAATGAAGGTTGTGCCTGGCCACTTCCTTATAGGGCTTATGGAGAAAACACATTTCAGAGAAGGAACCCAAATGCCATCCCTCTGCCCCTGACGATTACAAGAGGAAGACTAGAAAAGAGGAAGTGCTACTTGGATATAACAGTTTTCAAGATAAACACTATTTTTTTGAGGAGAAAGAAGAAAATTCTCTGAACCATCAGAACAAGTCAGGTGAGCACAAGAGAGTTGCTCAGCAATTTTGAAGCTCAAACTGTCACCTAGCCCTTCTCCAAGTTGCAGACTCACATGATGTGTGAAACCACTGAACTGCTGGTTGTGAAGCTCATGCTTCATGGAGAAGGGGGCAAGACGGCAGGGTTGAGGTGGGCAGTGACAGTGAAACAGCCTGTATATCCGCTACTTGGCATACCAGGGTCCATGAGTTTCCAGGTAGCTGAATAAGCACAAAGCAAGCAGCTGGCCTTTGAGCCATTTTGTTGGTATCCCATCTACCAGGACCATGCCCAAGGTAGAGACTCCTATCACATGACATGCATTTCCAATTCTAGGGACATTATAAAATCTGCAAAGGCACCTCATGAGAGAGTCAGCATTTGAAGAGGTGTGTAATAACCAGTCAATGTTAAGACGCTACACCCCAGCGGTAGCTTCTCTGCAGGAAGATCTCTACCTCCTTCCATCTTTCTCTTGGTATCATTACCAGAGAGGAAGGCAGAGGAGTAAGAAAGAGGATGTGAGGAGTTTCCCTCCACTTGAACCACTAGAGCAGCAGAAAGGTCTTTGCTGTACCATGAGGCGGAAAGATCCTACACAGGAGGGAATAAGCCTTCAACATAGCCAAGTCGGGAGTAGTTACTGCCAACAATAAACCCATTTCATATGGTTGACTTTCCTCCATAAACCTGGTAAATATATACACTTCAATAAGTACACGGCACCTTGCATTATACTGTACTAGGTGTTACGGATATAGTAATGAGAAGATAGACGTGGTTCCTAACTATATGAAGTACATACTTCCTCATCTCTTTTTACCTGTCTCTGTCTCTGCATCACTACTTCTTCTCCCTCTGGCAGGCTATTCTTCTAAGAAAGCTAAGACATCAGCATTCCATTAATTACTTTATTTTATTTTAACATCACAAGGGAAACATGCACAGAAAACATTTTGAGAAGCAAAGAAACCAACTGCTTTTTCCCTCTTCGAGGACTATGCATTAAAGGTCTGCCAACATTTCTCCCTAAACCACATTTCCCCAAAGCTTAGTACTTGGCCATAAAAGCTCACTCCAGTCTAAAATTTGGCATGTCTGACAGCAAAGTCTGCAAATTTGCCAATTTGGATCACATCTCCTTTTTGAATAACAAGCAGATAAATAGGAAAAAATTGTAGTGAAATGCTATAAATCATGACATTATTCAGAGAGGCAATTCGTTTCATGGGATAGTACTCTATAAGAAATTAACCCTAAATTATGGTAATTTTTTTCAGATAGATTTTTACAAAAGCCTAAAATCTGCAGAGAAATGTTATACAAAAACAAATGTAATTAAGTACTATACAAAGACCTGAAACCCTCAATTCTATTGGAAAATTTTGAGTTTTCTTTCAAATTTACACATGATTATTACTTAATTTCATAGGACATTTCAGACTAAAGCAAAACCAAAAATGGAACAAAACAAAGTAGCATACATGGAAAAATTATAAAGATATATAGTTGCTAAAGATATATACATATAATGTGTATATAAATATACATTATATATTTTGTTATATATATATATATATATATATATATATATATATATACACACACAAGTCTACACACTCATACACAAATGTGTGTGTATGTATATAGTGCTAGGGTATTTGGTAAAGAGCTTTCTGGAGGTATTTGCCATTTTTGCTAGAAATCATTATAGGTAGATATGATTAAAGAATTTAATCCTATTCATCGTTTTTCATTGATTATACCTTGGGTAGCTGGGCTTGAGGTATTTGTCCATAAAGACAGAATCGTGTTGGATATGTAAGTATCATTTGCAGGATGAGATTTCAGAAGTTGTGATCGACAGAATTCCACAGAGAAAGTCAGTGTAGAATAAGTACGTGTTACAAGGATCTGCAGACAGGCAGTCCCGCAGAAGGTTCTATACAAGGCATTGACCACATTTCTCCAATCCTTCCTGTTTCCTGCATTTTCTGACAAGTGAAAACACTCTTGGACTTTCCAGATTCTCTATGTCAAACTATCACACAATTGGAATAATTAGAAAATATTATCTTGTCATTCTCATTTGCAAAGATAAATCAAGTGTCATGCTATCCCTAAGTAATCTTTTTTTTTTAACATCTTTATTGGAGTATAATTGCTTTATGATGTTGTGTTGGTTTCTGTTGTATAACAAAGTGAATCAGCTATATGTATACATATATCCACATACCCCCTCCCTCTTATGTCTCCCTCCCACCCTGCCTATCTCACCCCTCTAGGTGGTCACAAAGCACTGAGCTGATCCCCCTGTGAGATGGAACTGTTTCTCACTAGCTATCTATTTTACATTTAGTAGTGTATACAGGTCAGTGCTATTCTCTCACTTCATCCCAGCTTACCCTTCCCCTTCCTGATGTCCTCAAGTGCATTCTCTACATCTGTGTCTTTATTCCTGCCCTGCCCCTAGGTTCATCAGAACCTTTTTTTTTTTTTTTTTAAGATTCCATATATATGAGTTAGCATACGGTATTTGTTTTTCTCTTTCTGACTTACTTCACTCTGTATGACAGACTCTAGGTCCATCCACCTCACTACAAATAACTCAATTTCGTTTATTTTTCTAGCTGAGTACTATTTCATTGTATATATATGCCACATCTCCTTTATCCATTCATCTGTCGATGGACACTTAGGCTGCTTCCATGTCCTGGCTATTGCAAATAGTTATGCAATGAACATTGTGGGACATGACTCTTTTTGAATTATGGTTTTCTCAGGGTATGAGCCCAGTAGTGGGATTGCTAGGTCGTATGGTAGTTCTATTTTTAGTTTTTTAAGGAACCTCCATACTGTTTTCCAGAGTCGCTGTATCAATTTACATTCCCACCAACAGTGCAAGAGGGTTCCCTTTTCTCCACACCCTCTCCAGCATTTATTGTTTGTAGATTTTTTGATGATGGCCATTCTGACCGGTGTGAGGTGATACCTCATTGTAGTTTTGATTTGCATTTCTCTAATGATTAGTGACGTTGAGCATCCTTTCATGTGTTTGTTGGCAATCTGTATATCTTCTTTGGAGAAATGTCTATTTAAGTCTTCTGCCTAGTTTTGGATTTGGTTGTTTTTTTTTTTTTTTTCTGATATTGAGTAGCATGTGCTACTTGTATATTTTTAGATTGTTTGTCAGCTGCTTTGCAAATATTTTCTCCCATTCTCAGGGTTGTCTTTTTGTCTTGTTTATGGTTTCCTTTGCTATGCAAAAGATTTTAAGTTTCATTGGGTCCAATTTGTTTATTTTTGTTTTTATTTCCATTTCTCTAGGAGGTGGGTCAAAAAGGATCTTGCTGTGATTTACATCATAGAGTGTTCTGCCTATGGTTTCCTCTAAGAGTTTTATAGTATCTGGCCTTATATTTAGGTCTTTAATCCATTTTGAGTTTATTTTTGTGTATGGAGTTAGGGAGTGTTCTAATTTCACTCTTTTACATGTAGCTGTCCAGTTTTCCCAGCACCACTTATTGAAGAGGCTGTCTTTTCTCCATTGTATATTCTTGCCTCCTTTATCAAAGATGAGGTGACCACATGTGCGTGGGTTTATCTCTGGGCTTTCTATCCTGTTCCATTGATCTATTTCTATTTTTGTGACAGTACCATACTGTCTTGATTACTGTAGCTTTGTAGTATAGTCCGAAGTCAGGGAGCCTGATTCCTCCTGCTCCATTTTTCTTTCTCAAGATTGCTTTGGCTACTCGGGGTCTTTTGTGTTTCCATACAAATTGTGAAATTTTTTGTTCTAGTTCTGTGAAAAATGCCATTGGTAGTTTGATAGGGATTTTGTTGAATCTGTAGATTGCTTTAAGTAGTATAGTCACTTTCACAATGTTGATTCTTCCAATCCAAGAACATGGTATATCTCTCCATCTGTTTGTATCATCTTTAATTTCTTTCATCAGTGTCTTATAGTTTTCTGCATACAGGTCTCCTTAAGTAGGTTTATTCCTAGGTATTTTATTCTTTTCGTTGCAATGGTAAAAGGGAGTGTTCCCTTAATTTGTCTTTCTGATTTTCCATTGTTAGTGTATAGGAACACAAGAGATTTCTGTGCATTAATTTTGTATCCTGCTACCTTACCAAATTCACTGATTAGCTCTAGTAGTTTTCTGGTAGCATCTTTAGGATTCTCTATGTATAGTATCATGTCATCTGCAAAGAGTGACAGTTTTACGTCTTATTTTCCGATTTGGACCCTTTTATTTCTTTTTCTTTTCTGATTGCTGTGGCTAAAACTTCAAAATCTATGTTGAATAATAGCTGTGAGAGTGCGCAACCTTGTCTTGTTCCTGATCTTAGAGGAAATAGTTTCAGTTTTTCACCACTGAGAATGATGTTTGCTGTGGGTTTGTCATATGTGGCCTTTATTATGTTGAGGTAGGTTCCCTCTATGCCTACTTTCTGTAAGTTTTTATCATAAATGGGTGTTGAATTTTGTCAAAAGCTTTTTCTGCATCTATTAGGATGATCATATGGTTTTTCTCCTTCAATTTGTTAATATGGTGTATCACATTGATTGATATGAATATATTGAAGAATTCTTGCATTCCTGGGATAAACCCCACTTAATCATGGTGTATGATCCTTTTAATGTGCTGTTGGATTCTGTTTGCTAGTATTTTGTTGAGGATTTTTGCATCTATGTTCATCAATGATATTGCCCTGTAGTTTTCTTTTTTTGTGACATCTTTTCTGATTTTGGTATCAGGGTGATGGTGGCCTCCTAGAATGAGTCTGGGAGTGTTCCTCTCTCTGCTATATTTTGGATGAGTTTGAGAAGGATAGGTGTTAGCTCTTCTCTAAATGTTTGATAGAATTCACTTGTGAAGCCATCTGGTCCTGGGCTTTTGTTTGTTGGAAGATTTTTAATCACAGCTTCAGTTTCAGTGCTTATGATTGGTTGTTTATATTTTCTATTTCTTCCTGGTTCTGTCTTGGAAGGTTGTGCTTTTCTAAGAATTTGTTCATTCTTCCACGTTGTGCATTTTATTGGCATATAGTTGCTTGTAGTAATCTCTTATGATCCTTTGTATTTCTGCAGTGTCAGTTGTTACTTCTCCACTTTCATTTCTAATTCTGTTGATTTGAGTCTTCTCCCTTTTTTTCTTGATGAGTCTGGCTAATGGTTTATCAATTTTGTTTATCTTCTCAAAGAACCAGCTTTTAGTTTTATTGATCTTTGTTATTGTTTCCTTCTTTTCTTTTTCATTTATTTCTGATCTGATATTTATGATTCCTTTCCTTTTGCTAACTTTGGATTTTTTTGTTCTTCTTTCTGTAATTGCTTTAAGTGTAAGGTTAGGTTGTTTATTTGAGATGTTTCTTGTTTCTTAAGGTAGGATTGTATTGCTATAAACTCCCCTCTTAGAACTGCTTTTGCTGCATCCCATAGGTTTTGGGTCGTCGTGTTTTCATTGTCATTTTTTTCTAGGCGTTTTTTGATTTCCTCTTTGATTTCTTCAGTGATCTCTTGGTTATATAATAGTGTATTGTTTAGCCTCCATGTGTTTGTATTTTTTACAGTTTTTTTTCCTGTAATTGATATCTAGTCTCATCGCGTTGTGGTCAGAAAAGATACTTGATACGATTTCAATTTTCTTAAATTTACCAAGGCTTGATTTGTGGCCCAAGATATGATCTATCCTGGAGAATGTTCCATGAGCACTTGAGAAGAAAGTGTATTCTGTTGTTTTTGGATGGAATGTCCTATAAATATCAATTAAATCCATCTTGTCTAATGTGTCATTTAAAGCTTGTGTTTCCTTATTTATTTTCATTTTGGATGATTTGTCCATTGGTGAAAGTGGGGTGTTAAAGTCCCCTACTATGATTTTGCTACTGTCTATTTCCCCTTTTACAGATGTTAGCATTTGCCTTATGTACTGAGATGCTCCTATGTTGGGTGCATAAATATTTACAATTGTTATATCTTCTTCTTGGATTGATCCCTTGATCATTATGTAGTGTCCTTCTTTGTGTCTTGTAATAGTCTTTATTTTAAAGTCTGTTTTGTCTGATATGAGAATTGCTACTCCAGCTTTCTTTTGATTTCCATTTGCAATGGAATATCTTTTTCGATCCCCTAACTTTCAATCTGTATGTGTCCCTAGGTCTGAAGCTGGTCTCTTGTAGACAGCATGTATACAGGTCTTGTTTTTGTATCCATCAGCCAGTCTATGTCTTTTGGTTGGAGCACTTAATCCATTTACATTTAAGGTAATTATCAATATGTATGTTCCTATTACCATTTTCTAATTGTTTTGGGTTTGTTTTTGTAGGTCTTTTCCTTCTCTTGTGTTTCCTGCCTAGAGAAGTTCCTTTAGCATTTGTTGTAAAGCTGGTTTGTCGGTGCTGAATTCTCTTAGCTTTTGCTTGTCTGTAAGGTTTTTAATTTCTCCATCGAATCTGAATGAGATCCTTGCTGGGTAGAGTAATCTTGGTTGTAGGTTTTTCCCTTTCATCACTTTAAATATGTCCTGCCACTCCCTTCTCTCTTGCAGAGTTTTTGCTGAAAAATCAGCTGTTAACCTTATGGGGATTCCCTTGTATGTTATTTGTTGCTTTTCCCTCACTGCTTTTAATAGTTTTTCTTTGTATTTAATTTTTCATAGTTTGATTAATATGTTTCTTGGCATGCTTCTCCTTGGATTTAACCTTTATGGGACTCTGCACATCCTGGACTTGGTTGACTATTTCCTTTCCCATGTTAGGTAAGTTGTTTTTTTAAAAAAATTATTTATTTATTTATTTATTTATGGCTGTGTTGGGTCTTCATTTCTGTGCGAGGGCTTTCTCCAGTTGTGGCAAGTGGGGGCCACCATTTGTTGCGGTGCGCAGTCCTCTCATTATTGCGGCCTCTCTTGTTGCGGACCACAGGGTCCAGATGCGCAGGCTCAGTAATTGTGGCTCACGGGCCTAGTTGCTCCGCGGCATGTGGGATCTTCCCAGACCAGGGCTCGAACCTGTGTCCCCTGCATTGGCAGGCAGATTCTCAACCACTGTGCTACCAGGGAAGCCTTAGGTAAGTTTTGAACTATAATCTCTTCAAATATTTTCTCAGACCCTTTCTTTTTCTCTTCTTCTTCTGGGACCCCTATAATTCGAATGTTGGTGCATTTAATGTTCTTCCAGAAGTCTCTGAGACTGTACTTAATTCTTTTCATTCTTTTTTCTTTATTCAGCTCTGTGGTAGTTATTTCCACTATTTTATCTTCCAGGTCACTTACCCATTCTTCTTCCTCAATTATTCTGCTATTGATTCCTTCTAGAGAATTTTTAATTTCATTTATTGTGTTGTTCATCATTTTATGTTTGCTCTTTAGTTCTCCTAGGTCTTTGTTAAACATTTCTTGTATTTTCTCCATTCTATTTCCAAGATTTTGGATCATCTTACTATCATTACTCTGAATTCTTTTTCAGGTAGACTGCCTATTTCCTCTTCATTTGTTTGGTCTGGTGGGTTTTTACCTCGCTCCTTCATCTGCTGCATATTTCTCTGTCTTCTCATTTTGTTTCACTTACTGTGTTTGGGGTCTCCTTTTTGCAGGCTGCAGGTTTGTAGTTCCCGTTGTTTGGTGTCTGCCCCCAGTGGGTGAGGTTGTTTCAGTGGCTTGTGTAGGCTTCCTGGTGGAGGGGACTGTTGCCTGTGTTCTGGTGGGTGGGGCTGGATCTTGTCTTTATGGTGGGCAGGGCTGCCTCGGGTGGTGTGTTTTGGGGTGTCTGTGAACTTATTATGACTTTAGGCAGCCTCTCTGCTAACAGGTGGGGTTGTGTTCCTGTCTTGCTAGTCGTTTGGCATGGGGCATCTGGCACTGGAGCTTGCTGGCCGTTGGGTGGAGCTGGGTCTTAGTGTTGAGATGGTGATCTCTGTGAGAGGTCTCGCTGATTGATATTACACGGGGCTGGGATGTCTCTGGTGGTCCAATGTCCTGAACTCGGCTCTCCCACTTCAGAGGCTCAGGCCTGATACCAGGCCAGAGCACCAAGACCCTGTCAGCCACATGGCTGGTGCTTCCGGAAGGATGAGTGTTTCTTTCTAGTTCTGCTGCACAACACGAGTTCACCTACGTATACAGGTGAAGCAGGGCCAGGAATGAAAAGTCATATTTTCCATTGTGCTTAGTTTAGCTTCACTTGCTCACAGGGTGCCGCATGCAGATGCCTTGCCCCAGCCTTTCCGACCAGAGTTTCTGGTGCAAAAAGCCCTAAGTAATCTTGATTTTGCAAAAATTGGTTAAAATCATGTGATACCAATCCTCACATCCTCATACAAATACAGAAACATTTGCCTGGAAATTCCATCCTAATGTTAGGGACACACCAAAAACCCCGATGACCAAGATTCATGGCACAAACACTGGATTCTCAATGCAGCCATTGTTTTTCCAATTCTCTCTTTAAAGAAGCATTTGGCACAGTTCTCTTGTCACTCCATAAGATGATTCAGAATTATAAAACCTAATTTAGAAGCTACTACATATTGTATTAATGATTCAGAAAGCATCTTTTCAAATGAGCTATGGGCATAGTATTGATATGTTTATTTCCATAATTATTGCAGCCAACCTGAACTTCCTTGAGAAAAAAGAAATTCTTTTTGGAATGACAGTCTTCAGATTCTACAGCACAAGGTCATAAACCCCTTAAGCTTTGCTCATTAAAAGCCATTATATCATATGCATTGCACTCGAAACACATACCCAAGAACTGTAACCTTGGAGGGGAGGTTTTGTGATTTCATGGGCTTGAAGACACAGCTCTTCTGAGAACAGTCTTGACAATATCTACCTACAGTATATCAGAACATCTTCCCCAAAATGTGAAATCTCTACACATTTAGTAGACTGCATGGGAAAGTAGACCTTTAGTGTTATTGAAGATACAGAATCAAAGCTGTCAGTTTAATACCATGCTCATTTCAAAGCCCACAGGCCTAATATCTGAGAATAAACAGTGAAAGAAATTTCCTCTACTGATACTTCAAAGACTTTGCAACATCTGGAATTTGGTTCCATATAGGGTATTCCACTAAGAAGTAAGTATAAAAAGATTTTAATAGAGCAAACAAGATTCAGGTTTCCTACAATATGTTCTCCCTGGGGGGAAACAACACAATGCATCCGACTAAGCTTTCTGCACTTCAGCTGCATTAATTAACATTTAGTCATGGATTCCATTGTGAGCCAGATGAACCCAGAGCTACAGCTGTTTTCATTGAGGGGAAAAAATATGCTTTCACATTTTAGATTCTTAGCACTTATAAATCTGGGGAAAATGTTTTATTGACTGCCTTTGTACTGGCATTGTTGATATGCATTACATATTAGTCACCCAAATAAATTCACACTCACCCTAGGCTGTGATTAAATCAATGTTAATATCACATTAACTGGGTCAGTCAGAGCCAAAGCCATGAAAACCACGTTCCTAACTCCCTTTTTCTTACACCAAGTGTTAAAGAAGGGCTAATGAACTGATCAAAGAAGTAGATCACAGCCTTGAAAAGAGTGTTGCTGGGTGAGTCAAAGACTTAAGTGGAGATCAGGTATTCTGAGAGGGGTGGATGCAGATGACTAAAAAAAATGAACAGATGTTGAAGAAATGTAACTGCAGGATCTGATGACTTGGCAGAGACATCCTCAATGCTACCAGCCAAACATGTGGAAGTGGTTGGTTGTGAATGAAGATGAGGTACAGAACTGCAATCCTTGGTCAGTCATCGAAGGAGGGTTTTTGTTTTGTTTTGTTTTTATAGCAAAGACTCCTTAAAGACGCAGTTTTGTAAGAAAATATGACAGTGAATCAGCTGGACAAGGCATTCTACCTGGAACACCTGGTCAAATTTCATACCACAAGAGCACTGTAAAATCACCTTTGTCTCCAATAGTCCCTAACAAGTGCTGTGTCATGACTTCTGGTCAGCTCTGGAGTCTCATGGACAAATGGAAATCCAATAGTCATGTGGCCACGTGTATGTGTGTACATGTGTTCATTTGTACCAGTGTACAAACCTGGAATCATTATCTGTGTAAATACTTACCAACGTTGACCCTTGCCTCGTCAAATTAATGTTCTTAGCCATGACTCAAGAAAAATAAAGGCTGTCTGACCTGTCTTCACCTTTACCAACATGGAATGGCAATAGTTGAATCAAACCAGAAAAATATCTTACCTGGAACTACTTCAAAAAGGAATTTCCCTGGGCTCTCTTCATTGCAGGGATGTTCAAGGACTTTATTTCCAGGCAGAAAAATAGTACCCTGTGAACACAAATGCCCCAAACGTCAATATCAGATGGCAAATATTGAATATCAGCATCATCAGTGAATATCCAAGTTTATATCCAATATAAACTTAGTTAAATCTGTAACCCAGGATACAGTAACCAGTACAGTAATATGATACAGTAATATGCATCAGACTCATTTATATTCCCATCTAGTCCAAAATCATGTAACAGCATCATATTCATTCAACATTTAACAAATATTTGTTGAGCACCTAATATATACAAAACACTGTGTTAGATGCTGAGTTCATTTTAAGCACCAATTTATTAAATGTATTCTGTGTGCTGAAAATTTTTACTGACCATTCAACCAACATAATATTATTTGTTAGAATAATCTTATAAGGTAGGTATTATTTTTCCCCATTTTATAGCTGTGAAAACCAAGGCAGAGACATTCAATAACTTAGCCAATGCTGCCATAGCCTTCTCTTGATTATCCCCTCTCTTTTCGGTTGGATTTTCTTCTCTTTAGTGCATCATTTTCATCAGCACAGAGACATACTTAAAAGTTGATCCTATTTAAAAAGTTACTTTGACTCCACCTCCCACTCCAGTTCTCGTTTCATTTTTTTTTTCCTTCCCTAGCAAAGAGTTGTCTACACTGAATATATTTCCTCATATAGATCCACTGCAGCGTGGTTTGTGCAATCATAATTCCAATTACATGACTCTCACAAGCTGTTTGCTTGACAATTTTCAGTCCTCAATCAACATGGCTTCTCAGGAGCATCCAGCACTATTAACTACTCTTTCTTGAAGTGCCTTCTTTCCTTGGTGTCTTGGTTTTTTCCAGGTTTTCCTCTTACTGTTCTGTTGGCTGAGTCACTTTTGCTGGCTCTAATTAGCCTTTAGATATTGGAGTTTTTCAGAGATTTATTCAATGATTCCTTCTCTTATGACTTTATACATTCTTTCTCCAAGCTATCTCATCCATGACTGTGACTTTATTAAACCATAAGGCAAAGAATATCAGATTAATATTTCAAACCCAGGACTCTCGGACTTCCAGACCTCTATATCCAAGAGCTTATTTGACATTTCCATTTGGATATCTCAAAAGCATCTTAAACTAAACTTAGTCAAATTAAAATGCAATTAATTCAGGTCCTATTTATGTATTCCCTAACTCAGCACCATCTTGCAATCAGTTGCAAAAGCCAGAAACGTAGCAGTCATTATCTCTATTCTACTGTATCTTTACTATCACCACGCCCTAGTCCAAGAGACTGTTGTCTCCTTATCTGGAATGTTTCAAATACCCATTCATTAAATTCCCCTCAATACTGGAACATCTTTTAATCCATTCTTTTTCCTTAAGGTGGTCAGAGTGATCTTTAAAAACAGAAATTTGATCTTTCAACTTTCCTGCTTAAAAATCTCCAATGGCTTTCCTTTGTCTTAGAATAAAGCTCTGAGAGGTCTGGCTCCACCTACACCTCTAAACTAATTTTTCCAGTCTTACACTTTCAATGCTTTCTATGATCTGGTCAATTGCCCTTCTATAAATGGCATCATGCTCTCATTTACCTTAGGACTACATTCTTTCTCTGGTTGTTTTATACCAATTTTTCAGATTGACTACATCTAAAATATACTTGCATAGCTTCCTGAATTTTCCTTAGACTGATTTACCAGTATATGCAATTATGTTATTTGTAAGATTATTTAATTAATGTTTATCTCTACCATTAAACTATAAAAGAGCAAATATAATGCGTGTTTTTTACCCTAAGCTACCGCCAAAGCCTAGCACTTCACCTGGCATAAGGTTAATGTTTAAAAAAAGGGTATTGTTGAGTGAATGAGTACTGTTATACAGTAAACCTAGTATTCAAAACCAAGCACGCTGGATTCAAAAGCCTATACTCTTGTCCACTGTATTATATTGTCCATTTTCCCAGCTTGAAGCAATATTTAGCTCAAATAATATTTTACACAGCTTTCATTCTACCTGGTTTGGCAGAGAATATTATCGTCATTATATTTGTCCCTCCTTCTGGCCTTAGAGTGATAAAGCATAGCACTCCCTAACTAAAACCTAAGGAATTAGAGGTTAGAAGGGTACCTCCCCATCTGTCTGCACCTTACAAGGTGAGGTGTTGGAAGTACTGCCTTTGTTTTCCTCCTCCAGGAAGTAAAATTTCCTACTTCTCATCATATCTAGTGTCCTCTTGCCTATGGATTCCATTCTACTTACTGGTGGTTTTTTAATAAGTTAAGAGATTACTAAGACTTTGAAAATATTCATTATAATTAAGACCATTTATAGAGAGGTTTATATAGAGTAATAAAATCAGTTGTTTCAATTACTAGTTTATTTTATTTCCTGAAATGCTTTTGTGAAATAATTAAATGTGTGATTTAGCTCAGTTTTAGAACATACAATCTAACCTTCTAGATAGACACAACATTCATTTCTGCATGCATGTATGTATGTATACACGTATGACTCATATTTAATTCTATGTCTTCAGGCTCTGTTTAGGATCTTAAACTGTACATATGTCCTATAAGTTGAATTCAAGCCACTCTTCTACATAAACTATTCCCCTCTATGAAATCCCAATCAACTTCACTTGATAATTAAAAGACAGAGTAATGCTATCCTTTGTTGTCTTTTTTGTAGATGAGAAATAGCTACTTCTGGCTGAAATTTTCATTTTCATTTTCAAATTTGGCATTATATTTATATTTTGACAGTTTTCCAAACAAATTGTGATGTAAAAATAATAGTTTACTTATCAGTAGGCAATGTTTAGGGCAGGGTATACTGCAATTGCCAAACCTTTCCTGTGGTTAGTTCATTAAGTCATTCAGTAAGTAAAATAAAGTCATTTAATTGAAACAACTAACTTGATCACCTTGTATAGAAACAAAGCAGTTAATATCTATAACTAAGAGAAGGGTGTTAATTGTGATAGTTATCTTCTAAGTATTTTGCAGTGTATACATTGTCAGAAAATGCACATAAACAAACAAAAATCTATAATTTACCCATCACCATAGATTACCAATATTAACACCATATACACCTATCCATATTTGTATGTATTTATGTATATGTATGTATTAACATACACAGTAATTTTTACAAAAATAGTAGTCAAAATATTTATTATTTGCTTCAAAACTTAAGTCATATATTGTTATTATGTCAATTTAATAATCTGCATCATTTAAAAAAGCTGAATAGCATAGTACATTACTTGCTCGAATATGCATACTCTCACATCCTTTATTATTGTAAAGTGTTTATGATTTTTTGTAACTGTTATTACATATAACATTTCCATGAACATCCATGAAGTTAAACCTTTGCGCTTCTCCTTAACTTATTCTTTAGGACAAATACCTACAAGAGAAATTAGTAGTCAAAAAATATGCACTGTTTGTGTGGGTTTGGTTAATTCTTCCAGAGTTGCCCTAAACTAACTAACCAAACAAACAACTAATAAACAAATATAATTCAAGTACCTCATCTGATTAAAACATAATGTATTGAGACACTACCATATGTCAGATAATATTTCTAGAACTATCTCAGGTGATGTGAGGTATTTGAAAGAAATAAACTCTACTCTCAATAGAAGAATAACAGTATATAACTATTGAACAAGTGAGTGTCAAAGTAGGTTGAAAACAAAAAAATATATATATAATAAAAGTTTAAGAAGAGAGTGCCATAAGGGCAGTCTGATTAGTTAGAAAGATAATATGAAGGAAATGGTTTTTAAAGGAGGTTAAGGTTTTAAGATTTAGTGAGCTAGGGGTAATCTTCCCAAATGGAGGACGTAGTATCAGCAAAACAGTAATTAGAACCATAAGTGCACAGCACGTAAGACTAAGGAGAAGATTCATGTGGAGGAATAATTAGGAAGTAAGGCTTCTTGGTGATGTTGAGGACATGCTGTGGGAAGTCGAACCCTAGGCTGAGGACGTTGCACTTGATGTCCATGACAGCTGAGAACCAGAATAGGTTCTTGAGCAAAGCAGGAGATTTAAAAATACCACCTCTTAGAAGTTTGTTACCACAAAGCAATTAATTTGACATGAGAGCAAAGTCAAGACATAAAGGTGTCAGCAGTAGAAATGGCATAAATTTGCATTAGAGGTGAATTATTAGAGATCTATTTTGAGGAAATATGAAAGAAACTGGTCATATCTTTAACTCAGGGAATGAAGAAGGAAGAGTCAAGATGACTTCCTTGACTCTTCTGTTTTTCTCTTCTGTATATCTGAAAGAAAGGTGATGCCTCTTGTTAGAAATGGGAAATTAGGAAGATTCAAGCTCCATGAGGCCCATGCTCTTGAGCCCAAACTCAATTCTTTAATTTTTCTGTTAGTAGCTATGCTGGGTATTCCCTATTTGCCCTCCAGATCTTCTATCCACCCATCACTCTATTCTGTACCCTAGGAGACTAAGCTCTACAAATTGCATAAACCAGGCTCTCTTGACCTCTGGCTTCAGGTTGGTTTCGAGGCCACAGCAGGAAGTCAGAAAGCCACCAGAGTCAAGCCAAGATAACTCTCCCTCCATGCTAGGCAGCAATTTGACCCTAGTTGCATTGCTTATCTTAGTCTACAACTCCTAGACCTTCAGGCTTCTGCAGGTTCCAGTAGACCAGAGTGGTAATGGGTTCCTCCCTGTTTTTAGCCCCAGAGCTTTTTCACTATCCTTTTGGTTTCCAGTAACCTTTCCAAGAAATTGTAAATAATTTCTTTACCACACACTCTTCAATTACACCTTTTGAGGTAGAGCCATCAATTTCTTGCTGGGGCTCTTTAGTGACAAAATATCCAGGGTGCAAATATTCTTGAGTTTTTTAACAAAGGGCATATTAACCCATGATGTTCAATATACCTCACTGCAAATTTTGGATGGTCAGAGAGAAGAGGCTCAAGTACAAGAAAGGAGATGTACTCTTTTTGACAGGAGTTCACTACATATGGCAATCATTATATGGCAATAGTTAATCAGCATATTCAGAATGGAATTACACTTATTTTTCTCCCCTATAGGGAATATCCCTTTTATAAAGCATCTTTAAAACTTCAAAATGGAATAATATGCTAAATTCTTTTTACAGTTGACAACTAAGAGTTGGCAAAAGAAACATAATTCAGAACCATACTAGTATTTTGCTTTCAGCTAAAATTGCTATTAGAAAAGCAGCTCCTCTCTAGTTAATATCCGATCATTGAGCCAAAACCACAAGATATTGGGGCAAGACTAGATGCTGTTGAAAGTAAGCACGGTGATCTTATTCTCTGGGATTTGGATTGGGAAAATGTATGCATATGCAGTAGCTTTGTTAGTTTCATAAGCACAATGACGAGATTTTTTTTCCAGCATGAACAATGGTCATGAGCATCACAAGGAACAAGGCAAAGTCTCAGCTTGACAATATATGTGTATTTTTAATGTGACCAGACAGAGGTTTGAAAATGATATCAAGGTGAAATAAATATTACTCAACAATGTTTATTAGAGTAAAATAGATTAGGTTTTAATAGTGTAGATCGGTGTGATTTTCTTCTTTGTAGCAAGTAACTTCATTAATTCATTCAACAAATAGTTATTAAATAACACCCAGCATGTGCCAGGCCCTGTCTTAGGCACAGAGAATGTAATGGTTAGAAAGTCCAATAATGTCTCTGTACTCCTGGATCTGAGAATCACTCAGGGTAGGCAGAAAATTGAAAAAAAAAAAACCCAAAAAACCCAACCTATTACAGATAAGCCCCTGTTATGAAAAGGAAACAGGATACTGTATGCTTATAAAGGACATAAAATTGTATCCACAAGTGCTCCAGCCATATCCCAATCTACCAATGACAATGAAGTCAGTGGTTAAGAAAATTTATTCTGGAGTCAAACTGCCTAGGTTCAGATACCCACTCTCCCACCGATTAACCAAGTGACTTCAGGCAAGATATTTATCCTTTCTATTCTTCATGTTCATCCTTAAAATGGGATAAAAATAGAACCTACTTCATAACTGTGAACTAATATATGTGTAGTTTGTAGAAAAATGCTGGGTACATAGTATTTTTAGTTGCTTTTAATATTTTAAAAAGTCTTTCTTATATCCCAGAAGTCTGCAAGATATTTTGGGTCCATATTTTGCTAATCCCCAAATAATGGGATGATTCTAGTAAAGGTTCAAAATACATCTGCTAGTATTATCATCTAGTTGAGTGAACAAGGAAGTAAACCAATTAGAAAATTTGAAGTCAGTTTTTACTATCATGTCCGTAAGACTAGATTAAAACAAATAAACCTCTAATTAGCAATCATAATAACAAACAGCAAAGCAAAATGATATTGATAATGATGATTGCTAACATTTCTTGACCATATATTACTTTGCTAAGCAAATGTGTATTCTACTTATACAGTATCATTAATTTGCCTCGTGACTCTGTGTCATGTCTCTCATTTTATACATGAGGGAAATAGAGCTCAGGAAGCACCTAGCAAAGAGACTGGCACAGTAGATTCCAAATACTTATTTGTATTAATTATTATCCGAATTCATGTTCTTATTTCTAATCAATTACTGTTACTTAAAGCATTTTGAAGAATGTTTATAAATAGTTATCGAGTTTCTTCTTAGCCCCCGAAATAGTTATACTGATTTCTGGGGTGCTTCTAGGGAGATAAGAGAAGGGGAGACTTGCAAATTGGTTCAAATTTAGGATCTACCAAAATAATTCTGCAGTGCAAACTGCTTGGGGAACACTGACCTAAGCAGTGTTATGAGTTATAGAAAAAAATGGCATAATATTAATGAAGTGTACACTCTGTAAAATGTACTATTTTTTTTAGCTAATGAAACACATCAGAGCAAGTAATACATGTAATATTTCCAAACTATTATTTAAATTAACAATGATAAACATAATAGCATAACTGTTTTATAAGTACTGAATAAATAGAAATAAATTCTCTATACAGATGTCTCATCTTGATGCTTTATATTCTAAACTGCAAATTAAGAACTTGAGAAGCATTGTCATTCTGGGTTCACTCTAATTTTAAAACAGCATTTGCATAACATTATTACATATGTTCAGATCCTAGGAGGCTAACAGGATAGCAATATTTGTGATAGAAAAAAAATATGTGCAGTGTTTTGATGTAGTTTATTTAAAAGCTTTTAAATCTTTCTTTTCAGACACAAGGATCCCTTGCCCCATGTGAACTCCCCCTCTGGACAGAACAGAGGAAGTTCTTGAATTTCTTCTCTGATGGGGTCCTTCTAAATGAACATTCTCCCTGGAAACACAGACATTATCGTCCTAGCTACATGTTTTTAATTAATTGGACAATGGAGAAATTCCTTGACTACAGGGGAAAAAACAGCCTGAAAATGTGGAAAAAGGAAGACATTATTCTAAAACCAAAATTCTATAATTACACTCTCAAAATTGGTAGAGACCTTAGAAATTACTTTTTTCACGCTTTTCTAATACATGAATCCCTTTGCAATACCACAGGCATCCAGAATTTTCCCACAACACCTATCTCACAACCTTTCTTAAGGTGTCCCATGCCATTTTTGAAAGATTGTAATTGGAAGGAAAAAAATCCAACTGTGACACAAACTCTATCCCCCAACAATTTCTACTCCAAATTCTTCCCTTCAGAGTGAAATCCCCCTTTTCCATCTTGAATCATTACAGCTAACCATCTGCTGAGACTTACTGTGTGCCAGCACTCTGATGTACATTTTAATCTTCTAGAATACCATGTGTGGAGGTACAATTACCACTGTCCATTTTACAGAAGGAAGGTTGAAGCATAAATAAGTTGAGTAGCATGCAGCTGGTGAAGTGCAGAGATGCAATTTGACCTTCTGTAAATCCAAGCTCCACTTCCTTAGCTAGTTTTTTTTATATGATAGAAAGCTGCAGTGTGATTTATTCATTCATTCACTTACCTGTTTATTCATTAAACATATATTTAGTATGTACTATGTGTTGAGAATGCCAAAATGCTTAGAAAAAATGGAATGTTAGTATAGATTATCTTCAGATAGCCAGGTCATAAATAATTTTTATTTTGCTAAGTTTTTCTTATATTTTTAAAAAGTAAAAATAATGAGCACGTATTACTGTGTACTAAGGAAAAATATACAAACATATTTTTAAAGCAAAGAAAAATGACAGTAGAAGGCAGGGTTGAATAGAAGCATTTTGGAGTCTCAAAGTTATACTGCCTTGCGGTAAGGACTGTGGAAGATAGTTCTAGAACATATCTAAATATAGTACAATACTCTGAATATTGGCCACTAGAAGATATCAGGTCCTAATCCCTGGAACCTGGGAATGTTATTCTATTGGGAAAACGGTCTCTGCAGATATGATTAAGTTAAGGATCCTAACAGAGAATTATCCTGAATTATCTGTGTGGACCTTAAGTACAATGCCAAGTGCCTTTACAAGAGCTCGACACAGTGAGATCTGTTGCACACACAGAGGAGAGGGTGATGAGAAAAGGGAGGCAAAGGTTGGAATGACACAGTCACAAACCAAGAAATGCTGTCACCAGAAGCTGGAAAGTTCCATCCTAGAGCCTCTGAAGGGAGTTTGGCCCTGCCTACGCCTTGAGTTTGGACTTTCTGGACTCCAGAACTGTGAGAGAATAAATTTCTGTTGTTTTAAGCCAACAAGTTTGTGGTAACTTGTTACAGCAGCCAAAGGAAAAAAATACATATAAAGACTCTGAAATAAGCTTTCTAATGACCCCTAGGGAGCAGCTTATAAACAGCTGACATTTTGAAAGGAGTCCACTGCTAATTCTCAGGTGCGGGTAAGTGGTGCCTAAATTTTAATTAGCCAGTGATTTGAGGGGAGAATCCACAGTGTGCAAGACATTCAAATAGCTGGTAGCTAAAGAAAATCCCTCCTCATCCAACCCTCTGCTCTCAATAGGAGGAACTGATTAAACCAGTGTCACTTCATGTCCTGGGATTCCAGGACAGAATATCTGTGGCAAGGTTAAGTAAGAGTCCTTATTCAGAAATGACTGAATTCAACAGCTAACCCCTCTCAACTGGTTACTAGGACCTTGACCTTTTACTTCATGTCCAACAGTATATGCTATTTTACCACATTTATTATTATTTCTCAATTAGAAAAATAAATGTCAGCTGCTCAGGGGGTGATAAATGCCAAAGGTTTGAAGCAAAGTCTATGGGAGGAGAAGAGAAAAGAAAAAAACATGTTTTTGAGTTTATGTCTTATTATGAAAGAAATATAAAGAGCAAAAACAGTGATAGCTGTATAATGTTTATTATGGGAAAATCTGGAACCCTAAAGAGAAAGGTCCAATAAGCCATTATCAATGGACCAGAAAGTTGTTAATAATTAAAACTTTCATTTAACCCTTTATCTTAATCAACTAATAAACCCTTTGTGTGTTTAAAAAGTAAAGCGGAAAAGACCTAGGTTTAACCTTGGAAGAAATGGTATAATAGCTAAATTTATAATACCAAAATAATCTGGGATGCTGAATTAAGTGATCATGCTAATTTTTTAACAACCAAGTAAAATTATTTTATAGTTGGTTTAATAACTTTCCATATATTTGAATCTTAAAACTGAGAAGTACAACTAAGAGGAAAAAAGTCATTAACAGGAAAAAGGCAAAGTAGGACTTAATCACACAGCTCCTTTTTACATTTTGAACTTTAAAATGAAAAATCTCCTTTGGCTTATTGGACACCTATTTTTATTGGCATGCTTCTACTTCTTTGACCTACAATTAATTATGTTCTATGTAATCCTTAAAATACAGTGCTGAAATTGTAAATACAGTGTGATATTTATTTCTGTAAAGATAATATGCTTTTGCAAAATTACAAAAGTTTGACGACATAGTCTGTTGCTAAGGAAAACATTACTCTCATCCACCGGTGGTAGGAGGGCAAAATGGTAAAATTTATACAGAGGGCACACTGGTACTATTTATCACACCCACACACATAAGAAATGGCTTATTTGCAAGGTCACTTGTTTTACAAACAGCATTGTTTGTAATAACAGGATTTGAAACAACTCAAGTGTCCATCAATGAAAAATTGGTTAAATAAATGATGATATATCTGGGTAATGGAATATTATGCAGCCACAAAAAATAAAATAAGCTATATCTATTAAAGAATATATATGAGAATACATATATTAATTGTTCTCTATGGGATGTATTATAAAGAGAAAGAAGGATAGCTCGATTTAGAAATAAGCATTCAGTATGCTATGTTTTAAATAATAAAGAAATAATAACAAGAACATATATATGTATTTGGCTTTATTCACATAAAAAATCATGGGAAGAATATACATGACACTAATCAAAGTAGTTATCTGTATATATGCACCCCAGTGTTCACAGCATCATTATTTACAATAGCCAAGATATGGAAGCAACCTAAGTGCCCATCAGCAGATAAATGGATAAAAAAGATGTTGCATATATACACAGACACACAGAGACACACACACAATGGAGTACTACTCAGCCATAGAAAAGAATGAAATTTTGCCGTTTGCAACAACATGGATGGACCTGGAGGGTAATGCTTAGTGAAATAAATGAGACAGAGAAAGACAAAACTGCATGTTATCACTTATATGTGGACTCCAAAAAATAAAACACATGAATGAATATAACAAAACAGAAGCAGACTCATAGATACAGAGAACAAATCAGCGGCTATCAGTGGGGAGAGGGCAGGGGAGAGGAGCAGCACAGGGGTAGGGGACTAAGTGGTACCAACTACTATGTATAAAATAAATAAGCTATGAAGATATATTGCACAGCACAGGAAACATAGCCAATATTTATAATAACTTTAAATGGAGTATAATCTATAAAATATTGAATCACCATGCTGTACACCTGAAAACTAATATAATATTGTAAATCAACTATATTTCAGTTACGAAAAGTAGTTATCTATAGGGAGAGTGTGTGTGTGGAGTGGAGAATAAGGATGGATGGGAAGTAAGACTTTCAATGTAAACATTTAATACAGTTTTGATTTTGAAAGTAAATGAATGTTTTATCTACTCAGAAATTAAATTTAAAATGAAAATAATACGCAAAGAAAAAGTTTCACAAAAATACTAACACTGGGGCTTCCCTGGTGGCGCAGTGGTTGAGAATCTGCCTGCTAATGCAGGGGACACGGGTTCGAGCCCTGGTCTGGGACGATCCCACATGCCGCAGAGCAACTGGGCCCGTGAGCCACAGCTACTGAGCCTGCGCTTCTGGAGCCTGTGCTCCGCAACAAGAGAGGCCGCGACAGTGAGAGGCCCGCGCAGCGCGATGAAGAGTGGCCCCCACTTGCCACAACTGGAGAAAGCCCTCGCACAGAAACGAAGACCCAACACAGCCAAAAAAAAAAAAAAAAAACCAAAAACTAACACTATATACAGTTAAAACTTTAAATATTCTTTATACTGTTTTTTCTCTAGAATTTCTACATTGCAAGGATATTACTTTTTTGATATAAAAATAAACCTTTTTATGTTTGAGTTTGAGTTAATTCACTCAAAGTGTTAAAGATATATCTGGTGGGCTCTACACATGTTATTCTAGATGTGCTAAGACAACCTGGAACTAAGAACCTGAAGGGAGTATGAGCATAGGCACAATTTTAAAACATTTTTGCTTCATATCCAAATTTCTTTGATAATGTGTGTGTGAATATTTTTAATTTAATTTTGTCCTTCCTTGGCAAACAACTACTCTTCTTGCTTAGCAAAATAATCTCAAGGGAAAATATTAGTGACTAAACTTTTGGATTTAATAGTCTAATATTTTTAACCTCAGAAGTTCTATTGATTTCATAGTTGTTCTCACACAATATCATACAATGTGTTTTCCTGGCTCCTGCCCCAAGCTACTCAAATGTCATTGATTTCTTTCTCTATCTTAAAAATTTTGACTTGGCTTTATGATTAAGAAGCAAAGTGCTTCAATTCTAAGTATTCATTTTCACCATGCCTCTGTCAGATCGACTAGAGACAAAGTAGTAATCCAATTAAAATCTAATTTACTTTGCAATAGATAAAATTAATATAACAGCCTTTCTACTTCTAAAATACATTAAGTAGAAATTGTTGTTGTTTTTTTGATAGCTGTTTTAACATGCATTGATTTCCTACACAAAGAAAGCACTGTAACAAAACACAAGTATGCAGCAAACCAGATAGCTTGACAATGATACAATCATAATGCAACATGAATTGTTGTTGCATTTCCTCTCTAGGTCAGATGATGTTTTGCATGCTGAAGATACAGCAGCATTGAAAGTAGACAATGTCCCTCTTCTCATGAAGCTTACGTTTTTTTTTTTTTTTTTTTTTTTTAAGATTTATTTATTTATTTATTTATTTATTTATTTTTGGCTGTATTGGGTCTTCGTTTCTGTGCGAGTGCTTTCTCCAGTTGCGGCGAGCGGGGGCCACTCTTCATCGCGGTGCGCGGGCCTCTCACTATCGCGGCCTCTCTTGTTGCGGAGCACAGGCTCCAGATGCGCAGGCTCAGTAGTTGTGGTTCACGGGCCTAGCCGCTCCGCGGCATGTGGTATCTTCCCGGACCGGGGCATGAACCCGTGTCCCCTGCATTGGCAGGCGGACTCTTAACCACTGCGCCACCAGGGAAGCCTCGAAGCTTACGTTTTAATGAAGGAAGAAATACATACATCCACCCATACATAAATACATTTTAAATAACAAGGGAATTATTAAATGATGTAAAGTACTGTGTAGTTAATTAAAATAGGGTGTTACCTGTGAAAGTGCCTGGGTGGGTACTTTGGAATGACTGTTCAGAGAAGACCTCTTTGAGCAGGTGACATTTTAGCTGAGATCTAAATGCTAAGATCATTTGCCTTCCTACAATATTAAATTATGTAATATTAATAGAGGTTTTACAGGGTTAAGACTTCCAATTTAAAAGATGCAGACCTACTAGAGAATGGACTTGAGGATATGGGGAGGGGGAAGGGTAAGCGGGAACAAAGTGAGAGAGTGGCATGGACATATATACACTACCAAATGTAAAATAGATAGCTAGTGGGAAGCAACTGCATAGCACAGGGAGATCAGCTCAGTGCTTTGTGACCACCTAGAGGGGTGGGATAGGGAAGGTGGGAGGGAGGGAGATGCAAGAGGGAAGAGATATGGAGACATATGTATATGTATAACTGATTCACTTTGTTATAAAGCAGAAACTAACACACCACTGTAAAGCAATTATACTCTAATAAAGATGTTAAAAAAAAAAAGACTTCCAATTCATATGCATGTTATATCCCACCTTTAATACAGGTTTTCTTCATGTCTTTCCACAAATGATTATCATCTGTATATTTTTGTATCTGTATGTATATATATAAATCTGAATTTGTATATATACTGTTGTATATTATATACAGTATATATATTTATATTAGTATATATTTTGATCTACCTTGTATATTTTGATGCTCTTCAAATGGCACCTAAAATATGTTTTTGAACTGTTTACTGCTAGTTTATGAAAATGTATATTGATTTTGTATACATCAACCTTGGTAAATTATCTGTAAGATATTTGGGAGTTTCAAGACATGGATATTGTCTGTAACTAATGGCAGCTGTGTATCTTCTTCTCCAATCCTTAAACATTTTCTTTTATCCTACTGTGTGCTGACAAGGACCCATTAATAAACTGGTGAATTGGTGTTATAATAGCAAATATTCTTAACTTAGTTCTGGTGTTAAAGGGAATGCTTTCAATGTGTCATCATTAGCTATGAGGACAGCTAGATTTTTAATAAGCTATTCTTCATCACTTTCAGGGGCTTCTCTTTTATTCCTAATTTGTTAAGAAATGTTTTGCTTTTTTAAATCACGAATGGGTGTTAAATTTTATTAACTCTTTTTTGTATTTATAGAAATAATCAGATGATTTCTCCCCTGTAACCTATTAGAATATTAATAATTAGTTTTTAAATCTTAAGTGAAACAGAGCCGGTACTATAGTTACACAACAATTCCATTTCCTTCCTGAGCACACTGCAAGATTTCATTTCCCAATCACTCCTGTGTCTAGGTGAGATCATGTGACTAAGTTCTGACCAATAGGCAAAAGTGATGTACTTCCAAACTTGGCTATAAAATATCCTGTGTGATCTTCCTCTCTGTCTCTTCCCACTTGTATGCTGAAAAAAGGTGTTCTTAAATTGCAAAGCTACAAACTAAGTGCTTAATTCCAGAAATAATTGTGTGTAGTGAATATGCATACACACACATATATATGTATGCATGTATGTATATGTATATATGTGTATGTGTGTGTGTAGCAATCTCCTAGGACACTCTTCCTACAAATGTTTGGAGAATACCACCATTTTATGAGCGCTTTGAAACCTTTAGGAAATCATAATATCACAATGGGTACTACTTGAATTTTTCTGGTGATGACAATTCAGTACTAAGAAAGGAAGCAGAGTAGCTACACTGAAGGAATCTGAGTCCCTAAAATGTCATGGTCTCTAAAGACCTCAAGAGTAGAGCTATATATTATTTATTTTTCTATCCCCAATAGTTTAGAAGGTAACAGGCATATAGAAGGTACAGATAAAAGTTTATTGAATGGCTGAATGCATGAAGCCACCGAATCTTTTGGTGAGTTCCATTATCTATAAAATAGGGATAATTATAATATAGTACATACATGAACTAACACAGAGGATGATTTGGAGATTAAAATCAAATCAGGCATGTGGCATTTTTAAATTGTGACACACTTTGGAAAAGATGATTTTTTTTCTTTTATTCTCCCAAGATGACTCATTTTGTCTAATAATAATAGATACTCAAGGATAAAACTGGTTTTCTTAGGTGAATTGAGCTCCCTTTTATCAGAGGAATTCAAACATAGCCTGAGAAATCACATGGTGGAGTTGATAGGAAGAATGTGTGCCCTTTGACTTCCTGACTTTTAGCCTCCTTTCCAATGAAGACACCATGATGTAAGGAAGCAGAAAGGTAGGGAACATATACATTCACTAGGATTATTTTAAGTAGAGAAAGACAGTAAAGTAAGAGCACAGGCTTGAGATTCTGACAAACTGGTTTTAAATTCTGACTTTCACATCCTAGACATATGACTTGGAGAGAATTATTATTAACATTTGTACTTCTGTTTCCTCATTAGCAAAATGGGTCTAAAAAAGAGCTTTCTATAGAGGATTGTTTATAGGTTTAAATAAAATTATGCATATGAAGTGTTTAGCATAGTAACTGATATATGGTTAGACATCAGTAAATAGTAGCCATTATTAAGACTGTTTTTCATCTAAGTCTAATTTGGTAATTCTCTGGGTACAGAACAGAGTTTTAGCTCAATAAATGTTACTTATTATTATTTATATTTATAGTCTAGTAGAACAATACATGTTGAAAAGTGATCACAACACATACATATATAATGTTACTCAAAATAACATATGTTGAAGAATAAATGAGATCTGAGCAAGATACTGCTTGCTATATCTGTGAGTTTTCAGGTTCATCTTCCCAGGAGTTTCTCTTTGACAAATTAGGAAATGAAAACCAGCAAGCTTCTGTCCTGGAATAGTCAGAGTGCTAAACAATAATTTCCTCAGCTCATTCAGACCATTATGCCACATACTAACAACAGGCAGGTGGAGATTAGGAAAAAAAATGACTATTTCCTTTTTTTTTCTCTAAAAATATATAAAATTAACAATTAATTTAGACATAAATCAGATACTCAGAACTCAGGGTGCAATAGTCATGCTGGTCTCCTTTTCATTCCAGGTTGAGTTAATCCACTTTCATTCTTGTACCAGAGGCATTGGCGACCTAATTTTTGGATAAGACAATAAACTGTCCAACTTTACTAATGTTCTTTAGATTTTCTTGTTTTTCAAGAAAATATAGCTTGTGTCCTACACATATGTTCAAAGGGTAGAAACTATTTTTCAACGATTTCTATTTTTAATGAAAAATAAAAACCTGTAGGGGATCAGTTTGGGATTACTTATGCGTTCATCAAGTACCTTCTGAGGATCTAAAATCTGAATTTAAATCTAGTGGTATTTTATGATTATTATAACCATCAATGTATTAAGAATCTCAGTGGAAATATTTTTCTAGACATAGCGAAAATAAAAGTTAAAGAGATAACAGTTATCTCTTAGATAGTCAAAATAAAACACTAATTCAGGAAGCATAAGGAAAGGTTCCAAATTTCTCTGGTGAGGAAAATAAAAAAGTCCAAACAAATCATTTGTATTTCTGCATTCTCCTTAACCACAAACTCTGCTAAAAATATTTACTTGCATGGATTATAGTAATGGTATTAAGAAAGAAATTTGAATTTTAAAAATATAAACAATAAGAGGTACTCCTAATATATCTCAAAAAGACATGTTTTTGAAGAGCACATGCTTCAGTGAAACATATGTTTCATGTCTAGTGAAAATCTTTTTTTACTCGATTTTTAAAAATAAATTAATGATTGTTAGTCATAGAAAAATATTAAATTAAAAGTAGACTCTATATTAAAGTTCTTCACTATGACAGGTGAATTTTAGTAAGCAAGGTGAAATTTTATGTTAGCATTTATTCTTAACTAGAAAATTTCACAGTATATTCGGCCATTTTTATTTAATAATCAAGAAAATACATTTTATTAAATTGTCATTAAAATATACCCAATGATTCAACAGATGCAGTATTTGACAGATTTGGCATCCATCAGGGAAAAAAATTTTTTAATGGGAATTTGAGAGGTAATCTGCCCCTAAACTGATTTTATGTCTACATATCACATAATATTAGAGCTGGAAAGTACTTTAAAGTTACTCAGCTCATTCCTCTACAAAATACCTCAATTCTGTCTTCATCCATCTTCTGTTGAACACTCCAGTGGAAAGACACTTACTGCCTCTTGAGGAAGTTCATTCCACAATGGTAGCCACTGGTCTTTTCTAAGATTTACATGATAGCCAACTAAAATCTGACACTTGAGAATCTCTGCTGCCCCCGCCAAACATTTGATTGATAATGCTCTCTGGTTCTTGACATCTTTGAAGACAGCTACTATGCCCACACTAAGTCCTATATTTTGTTCATCCATTCAGAAAAATTAGTGTCCAAGCCCTCATCATCCATACAGACAGCTCTGAAACCAAGCTTGTTTGTCATTAACTGTTCAAGCATGGTGCCCGAACTCAGTGCTCCACATGAAGAGCCACTGAATAGAAGTTAAGAGCTTAAGTTCTGGAGTCAGACTGACTTTGTTTACAGCTAAGCTCTGCTCCTTGTTAGAAAAATCTTGGGCAAGTTCCTGACCCTCTCTGTGCCTCCGTCTCTCCATCTATAATACTAGCAATTGACTTATAGAACTGTTAACAGCTTAACACAATGCCTGCACATGGTAAGTAGACAAAAAAATGTTAATTTTTAAAAATACTGGACTATAATCTTTTATACCTGGACAATGTAATTCAATTAAAAGGGTCTAAAATTCTGCTAACCCTGCAGGTGTTCTGATCACGTTGTTGCTTCCAGAGAGTATATGGTCACTTTTCACATGAACTTCTATATACACACAAGTAATAATTTTATATTCATTCAAGTAATGATTTACCCTAAATGTATATATGTCTTTTTTGTATATTATATGTATATTCATACATTTTCTTTGCTAAATTTTTGTGTTAATTTGGGTCAAGGCACTAAATTTTGGGGTAAAGTATAGTATCTATCATTTATATAAATTTTTATAGCTTACAAGGGATTTTTAAATATATCATCTTACTTAAACTGGGCAAAAATTTTATGTTTAATTAATTTTATAATTAGAAATTTTTGCATTTAATGTCTTTTAACTGGGATACCTTTTATAGACAATAGAAGATTATAATTTATATTACAGTCTTTAATTCTACTTAGTGATACACAAACTAATTGTACATTTTATATCTGATGTGGTCTCATATTAATTGAAGTATGGTTTACATGTGAAGAATAGGTACATTCACCATAAGAAGCAACAAAATCTAAAGAAAACTCTTCAGCAAACTTCTCCACTTTCCTATTTAGTAATTATTTGAGAAATATTTAATAACTATTTAGGAACTATTTAATAGTAGTCTATTTAACGCTGCCCACACACTCCAAACTTTTAACACTTATTGGTCACCCCCATTGTCAATCAAATTAACTTATGATGTCTTCTTAGTTTCTTATAATGTTTTATCTCCTTGTTTATACTTTCAAAAATATATGCTAAGCTCCACTATATGCCAGATATTTTTCTAGGTGTTGAAAATACAGTGCTTAAAAACAAACATAAAGAAAATACAAAATAACAAAACAAAAAGCACATCTTGTCTGTAGAGTTTACTTTGTAATGAGGAAGAGACATAAATATATGTGTAATATAGTGTCAGGTATTAATGAAAGTTTTAAAAATATTTTTAAAGAACTGAGGATAAAGAACTGAGTATCATACTTTGAATCCCTCCACACATCACAGCACATTGCCTTATGCATAGTACATGGACAGTACATTCAGCATTTTGTGATGGCCCATTTGGCAAAAGTTACTTTTGAATACTGCCAACTTCCCCTGTCACTGCCTTATTTTCTTTTATTTTTCTTATGGCTTCCATTCCATAGGTATCTTATAAAACATTTTCTCACTGCCATTAATAAATTTTAACTCATAAATAAGGGGTTTGATAATACTAATTTAATCCATTCACATATGCATTTTTAAAAACCTGAACTTGAAGAAGAAATGGTTTTATTGACTCCAAGGCTAGAAGCTAAACCAGTGGGAAGAAGATATATTAAAGTACATTATTAAAAACCTGTATGCAAATGTATATAGTGGATTTACTCATAATCACCCCCAAACTGGAAATAACCCAAATGTCCTTCAGCAGGTGAATGGATAAACAATCTATGGTATATCCATGCAATTGAATATTACTCAGCAGTAAGAAGGAAGGAGCTACTGAAAACAGAACAGCATGGATGAATTTCAAATGCATTATGTTTAATGAAAGAAGCCAGGCTCAAAGGCTACATGCTGTAGATTGCATTTATATTTGGAAAAGTTAAGACTATAGGAACAGAAAAAATATCATTTGTTACCAGGGGCTGAGGTTGAGGGAGGGAAAGATTATGAAGGGGCATGAGGGAAATTTTTGTGCCATGATGTAACAACCCTATATCTGGATTGTGGTGGTGATTACATAACCATATGTAAACCCCAATAAGCCTGACTTTTAAAAAATTCAGTGTCACTGATACTCTGGGGGCTTGGAGGGCTTCTCACTGCTGCCAGCCCAGTCAACCGAAAACACTACTTCATCTTTATCCTGGTGTTCAGGCTCACCTACAATCTCACCCCACTGACCCTGAGCTCCTTGTCCTGTGGCATCCTCTCCACACATTACTCTAGGCAGACTGATCTACCCCATCCCCATGCAATAATCCTGTGAATTTCTCCTAACAAGAATGCCCAATTCCTCTTTTACTCTTTATCCTCATCTACATAACACGCTCAAAGATCTGAGTTATGAGCATGATGCGTTTTTGCAAGCCTCTCCACAATATCTATCACACTCCACGCAGAGAAAATAGCAGTATCTTTCAGATATAAGTACTCAAAACTATTTGTAGAATGAGTAAATGAATAAATAAATAAATAAATAAGCATGTGAATGAATTCCTTATATAACGAAGGCTCCTGGTGAGCAGGCAACTTTCATTTTAATTATTCAAATAGAATAATGCCTTGATAGGATCTGTTTTTAACATAAACAAAAGATTAAATTTCCTTCTTCACAGCTTCATTTTTGTCAACAATGACCTGATTGTCTCAGTTATAATCTTGGTTGGATCTTTATTTTTTATTCATTTTTCTCTCTCATCCTGTAAATATGCAGATTTTTCTATTCTTTCCCACATGTGACCTTTCCTTTCACATGGGTCTCTGTGATGCTCTCACTGGCAGCTTCTGACCCGTACTTCTGTCCATCCACAACCAAATCAAGCTTACACAGAGCAAAGAATGGTCTTCTTCATCATCACACTGAACACATACACTTTTCAGACCCAAAGTGTAAATTTTGCTTATGCTTACTCACAGGCTGTTAATGAAGGTGGGTGGGCGTGGGATTGGAGATACCTGAACTTCAATACACAAATACACAAACTAAAGTCACATTAAAGTAAGCATTGTCTACATTTTCACAATAATGAAAGATGAGTTTAAATGTTTAAAACTGTGTACAAATGATGCTGTAGATTAAACATGAACTTAATCTTGACAATCTAGTCATGTATGCTGAAAACAATCTCAATTACAGTACATCAAAGCTCACAAACCCCCAAGGGAAACAAAACAAAACAAAAAGCAAACATTTGGGTTTTTGCTTTTTGTGTTACACTGAATAACTCAGTGACAATTTGTGTAGGGAAAAAATTACAAAATTGAAAGGGACTAGTTATTTTTATTGTGTCTTAAAAATATATCTTTTCCTATAATAATTTAAAATCTATAAAACACTAATATGTGAATGAATATTGAAGCATTTCAGCTAAAATACATTCAAGAAATATATATTATTAAACAGATATCAATAAATTATTAATTATTAATAAGATTGACATCTATTTACTATTGTGCTAGGAAGCAATCTGAAATAATCATTTTATTGTATGCATTATTCTAATTTTAAGAAAACTGCATTTGTGCAAATGTAATGTACATCTGTTCCTCTTAGCCAAGAAAAAGAGAAGTACATGTTAAAAACTTGTTTCACTTCTCTATTTCATTCTGCCTTTTCACCAAAATATAAAAGTACACTTCCCTTTTTAAGTTCCTCCTCAACCTTCATCTTATCTATATCCTCATGTATAATAGAGTCATAAAGAGAGAAGCCTTATTACACATGGGTGTGTACATTTTACACACACCTATGTTATAACCAGAGAGAGAAAGAGAAAAAAGAGAGAGACACAGGCCGACTGGAGTTGAGTAGAGATGAAATAACCTTTTAGAAGGAGAAATATGCACCATGGGACTGATAGACTTTTGAATGGCCTTCTTTAGACAGAGGAACTAGATCCAAATCTTGGTTATTTTGTCCTCTCAGATGAGACATGAAGGAAGTGTGATCTTACCACATTGCAGATGGTTTGGATGATCAGCTTTCAAAACAGAATTTTATTGAATCCACTTACTACGTGGTTTCAGTCAGCTGGAGTCCTCATTTTATTATACCCGTACATATAGTACACATCTGTGTGTACATGTCTCTATATGGATCTTGATGTCACTGACTCTATAGTTTGTGCTAATGTGAGAGTTTACAAGGTTCCTGAATATCTGTCAGGACCACCTAAGAAATTCTCAATCTTAAAAAGAGAAAATTGCAATCAACCAAAATCTGACCAGATAAGATATGAAGTATAAGGACAGACTTTTCCTTTTATGACAGCTGTTTTAAATCCAATAAATTTATTGGTGTTATTTATTTTATAGTAGGATGCAGCCAGGCAGAAAGTACAACTTTTTTGAAAGATGCAAACAAAGACAACATAAAAGTAGCTGGTGGTTATTAGGTAATGAACACAACAGATAGATATTGTGGTCATGAAGAAAAACAGGGTTTCAAGTCTAGTGTGGCAGTATATAAGAAGAAATATAAGTAGTGATGGAGGCAGAGATAGCAGAAGTGGTTATCACCTTAGCACCTCTTTCTACAAAACTTTTATTTAATATGCCTGTAATTATAGTGACAGACTAATAAAATACCCCAAAGATTTTCACTTTATTACTTACAATGAAATATTTCTTCCTCTTGAAGATCAACTTAACTAATTAATTTCCAGGAAAAAAAACTCTCAAGAAATAAATATTGCTAATTATATCTGCATAAAAATAGAACAGTTTGGAATAATTAAGGGAAAATATTTTATTTGTCTTTTGCCAGCTGGAAGAGAGACTATAAAAGGGGAATGCTCATATAGGGTGTATTTCAAAAACAATGAGAATGATTTTCCATTTTTTTCCTCAGTGGTATCTTAAAGTGAGCACAGATGCATAATTACAGATATCAAACTCAACAATAATACAAGTATTTTTTAATGGAATCCATATAAATTTGCATAAGTGTTAAGAATAGAAGCTCAGACTTTTATCCTTCATTTGATATTCACATATTCAAGTACTTACTCTATCTCCACCTGAATGTCTGACTAATAAGCATCTTAAACTCAACACTTCCAGGACAGAGCTCCTCATCTCATCTCCCAACCATCATCACCACCATCAATAAACCTGCTCTCCCTGTTATCCTTCCTATCTTAGTTGATGTCAAATTTGTCCTTCAGGTTGTTCAGCCAAAATTCTTGAAGTTACCCTTGACTTCCCTCTTTTATATCCACACCTAGTGCATGAGCAACTCCTGTTGGCTCTATCTTCAAAATACATCCAATATTGGTCCACTTCTTATTACTTCAACCATATGACCTCTTCAGGAAAGTAAAGATCGTTGCTAGGTCTGAGTTTTGAAATCTTAATTCAGTTTGTACAACATAGTGTTTTTCTTAAAATTATCAATGGTCAATAGATAATATATCCTTTTCATCTAGTTAACTTAGTGGTTGTCCATTTATTCATTCAGTAATATAATATATTGCCTTCTAAAGGCCAGGCACTGTCCTAGGTACTTTGGATAGATCAGGGAGTAAAATAAAGATCTCTCTGTCCTAGTGAATTTTCCATTTAATGATGGAAGATAGACAATAAACAATACATAAAATAAGAACAGTATGTAGTATCTTAGAAGATGATAATGACTATGAAGACAAAAATACAGCAGAATAAGTAGAGATCAGGAGTTGTGGGGAGGTGAGGAAGGTGTCAGGTTACAGTATTAAATAGGATGGTCAGGATACACCTCTTGGAAAAGTAAAATTTGTAATAAAAACTTGTCAGTTTGATTCCCTTCTATATATCTGGACAGAGAATTAACAAGAGAGTGCCCACAATGGGATGGCATATCCTGCCCTAGTCTCTGATTCAAACCTTTCTCTATACCAACCAAAGGGTCAGTTAGAAAGGAAAAAAGCAAAGAATAGATGGAATGGGAATAGAGGAGGCAACCAAAAAATATCCTCTTGTTATGGACAGGATATTTGTGTCCCCCCTAAATTCATACTTGAAGCCCAGGCCCCAATGGGAAAGTATTTGGAGATGAGGCTTTGAGAGATAATTAAGTCATGAGGGTGGGGCCCTGGTCTGATGGAATTAGTGCCAGAAGAGATACCACAGTGGAACCTCTCCACGTTGGCACCCTGATCTCAGATTTCCGTCCTCCAGAACTGTGAGAGAATAAATGTCCATTGTTTAGGCCACCCAGTCGATGGTATTATGTTACGGCAGTCCCAGCAGACTAAGACACCTCCATAGTGTTAACTGTTGAAACTTTGAGCTTATGACATCAGAAAGAATATTATTACATAGAGAAGTGTCATGTTCCAGTACAGTTTATAGCACCTCACAAATGCTGAGACATTTAACATTCAATTAATTCCACAAAATCTTGTTAATTCTCCCTTGGAAAAATTTCTGGCATCTGCCTACTTTTCTGTCTTCTACAGCTATGCCTCTATAATAGCCTCCTACATGGTCTCCCAGCTGCTCCTCCTGTGTCCTCAGGCAGTCAGTCACAGAAGCCCTACTATCCCTCTCCACGGCCATCAGTTCACCAAAGATGAAACACGAAGATTCCCTGGTAAGAATCCTAGTTCCAAACGGACAAAGGTTTGAAGCATCTGTATACCTGAAATAATTGAGTTTTATTAAAACTGTCACAATGGGCGGAACCATAAGGAAGTTTTAGTGAGCGCTTTGTTATGTAGACACTTCTGGCTGGCTTCCCTTCCCACTTTTCTGTTCCTTACCCATACTCCCCTCAAACACACACCTCTTGTTTAATCATGCTTTGTAAATAATAATATATGTGTGACTAAGAAAAAACATTAAGATGTAAACATTAAAAATAAAACAAAAAAAAGGACTTAGCCTTTCTATCGAGTTGCGTAGTTATTTCAACTTGGACTCTCCAAACTTTGATTTTAATTTCTCTTCAACATCTACTATCATCTCTGGTCAAGGCACCCATCCTTTTTCTGCTAGTCTCCACTTTCTCCACCCCCCTACCTAGAACATTTTCATGTCTACCTTCTGTGCTTTACTCATGCTCTTCTCTCAACCTGGGAGGCCCTTCCTCTCATCTATTGTCAACATTTGACCCAATCTTAAAGCTCAAACTTTAGCTTCTTCGCCATTCCTTTCCTCAGAAACTAAGCCCAGATGGTTCCCATTTTACCTAATTTGTTAACCTCTCTTCTAGAAAATTTGAACATATTTATATTATCTCATCTGCTATCTATTGTACAACTGAGCTTATTGCCATAGCAGTGTGTTATGTTATCTAAGGAATGTTCACTGGTTTCATGCATGTCTTTTTTTTCTGCACACAACTAGATATTTAAGCTCCTTGAATACAGACACAGGGGGACATTATTCTTCATAACTTCTTTAGAGTGTAGCCCAATGCTAAGGACAAAGTAATTCTCTGTATACAATAGTCAATAAATGTTTGTTAATAGTGCAAATGCATGGCGGCTGATTACCTGAGTTGGAAAACAACATAAAACTATAAGACCCTTTCCTCACTAGTTGATCTTGATTTATCTTCCAATGACCTTCTATGGCTCAAAGGGGCCTTTTCTTATGCTTCCAACTGTAGTACATTCATTATCCATTGATAATATCATCCTAGACTACATCCAAACTGCACTCCAAATACATCCTACTAGGAAAGTTCTTCTGTCATTACCCATCCCTCTCACTGCTGAGGACAAGGAGGTCCTCAACAACTTGATAAATGCTCTGTTTGTGTCATCCTTTCTGCACAGTATCCTTTTATATAAGTCAACAAGGGACTCAGGCAGCTCCTGCTTCTGCCCAACTGACAGAGCAGCCCCTGCCTTAGTCATGAAGATGACTGGTTGAGTACTTTTATTCACAATGAGTACAATCCAGTTGTGAGTTCAGTTGAAAAAAATTGCTTAAGAAATAAAGAGCTTGCACATGTGATGTCAGTGAACCCTTTCCAACAAACTAAGTTGCCATTTAATGCAAACTTTAAAAATGTATAAAAGGATACCTAACTTAAAATAACACAAAACCATTATAGGCATTAAAAGTGGAGATGAAAATGTGTTAGCAAAGGAATGGAAACAAACCATGAATCTGAAATGATTCAGATAAATCATTCAGCTTATTGGGTTCTGAATAAGGTTGATATTTCTTGAATATACATCGGCCTTTTCCTTATTCAATTGGTAAAAATATTGTGTAAATGTATTTCTTCCTATTAAGTTACCAATCTGAATGCTAGACTCTAGTAAAAGCTGATGATGGGGCAGAAAAAAGCAAATCTATTCAGTGTGTATTCTCTTTTAGGAACCTTAAAATAAGGCATTTTAGCACTCATGTTCAATAAAAATAAGAAGATGTTGGGCCCCAAATGAGATCCATCACTCTCAACTTAATTCATGTATTCTGAAAAATTAAAATCACCCTAATATCTGGCAATGCTAGTTTTTCTCCAAAATGCTACATCATCCTTTATCTGTATATGTCTAAACATAGATGAAAAGGAAACTGTCCATTCTTCTGGTTGACAAACTATTTGTAACTTTGTCAGTATATTTCCTTCAGGAAGATAAATTCAAGTTATACTCTGTCAGTATATTTCCTCTATGGAACTGTATTTGCTTTTGAGTACCATATATGTTGGAGATGGGCGGTAGGGAGTAGTAAACACTGCATAATATATTATGCCAATTAATTTGCTCCCTTTCAAATAAAACTAAGAGGAAATTAAATGGATTTACTCTAATGAATATTAAGTTATATCAGTTAATTTGAAAACATTCATCTCTAATTTATTTGACTTCCTGCTGTTACAGACCATCAAATGACTTAGGTGTGATTTACTTAGCTTCAGAATTTTAATATATTAATTTCAATATTTCAGGGTCAGTGATAATCAAAGAGACTACAAATCCTTCACTAATTTCCACACTTGCTATTGTAATGGGGTTTTAGCTCAAAATAGAAGGTTGCCAGTTTATAAAGAGATACTTCAGACAAGAACTTGATTTTTTTTATCCATGGTACAAATAAGATAAGTTTACCTGATAACACTAAGGTACGTTTCAGTTTTTAACCTTTCTCAAGTGGATAAATGAACCAGAAGTAGCTAAATTCTTTCCGTGCCCATGTTATAGACAAACATCTTAGGTGAAGACAAACCCTGTCTTTACTATGCATCTCCCATGGCCTAGGAGAATATGAGCCATGGTCTTTTGAGGGAGGCAGAGAAATAGCACAGTCTTGTATCAGCATCATTTCACCTTTTATGTAGAGATGGATAAAGGCAGAACCAAAATATTGTTTTGCTTTACTTTTCACTGTAGGAAGTACAAAATAAGCCAAAAAATGCATATATAATATTAAGAGCTTACGGTGGAGATGATGTCTGGGGGTTTGGATTCTCTGCTAAAATCCCGAATAAAAACCTATAGGTTTGGCTTAAAATACATCTTGGGGTATTAGGCAATCATTTTACCTTCACAGTAATTGTTGTTTTCCTTACTGAGCTAAACACTGGCTTTGTATTTAGTTACCTACCTTTAATACCTTGTAAAAAACCTGACCACTCAGTGTATGATGTGTGGGGTTACTTCATTACTTGAGGAGATTTATTTAAGACAAGAATCATAGCTGAATATCAATGTTGAGATAAAGATGCATCTCTGTAATTAGGAAAGGGAAGAAAATTCTCTAATATTTACGTATACTTGTCTAACATAGTCTTTCTTTGTAGCCTGAAAGCGAAACTGAAAAAAAATGCATAGTTATATATATGTAAATGTATTTATGCATGTATACATTTAGTATGTAAAACACATATACACACATGCGCTCACACAGTAGGAGCAGGAGAAAAAGGCAGAGACAGATATAGTTTTTTTTTAAGGCTAAGGAGGAGCCTTTTCGCCATGTATCCAAACAGTACGTTTTCTAGTCCTTTACAGATTACAGAAATCAATACCAGCAGTACTATAATCGTCAATCACAATACGAAAACCTTAATTCAAAAAGCAGTTGCACTGCTCTAGCCACCTGACACCCCACTGGTGAAAAAGATGGATAGACCTCCTGTTCCACTGAGCTTATGTTCGGCAGAATCGGTGGGTTCTGACTTGTGCTCCTGACAAGCCTTGATTCCAGGTGCCCTGTTCTTCCAGCACTGCCTCGTTGATCTCTAAGTCCCTCCTGCAATAACAGCTGATGAGTCTCTCCTATGTGAGCAATCCTGTAGTTTCCCAGAACTTAAAGAAAAGCAAAAGCCATGTATAAATAAACAAATAAGCCAGGTAGTGCACCAACCTGTTTCCCAAACTAAGTAACTTCTCTGCAAAATTTCAAAACTTCTTCCTACTGATTTCTCCCTAAACAAAAATTTTCATTAAAATTATCAATCTCTCTATCTATCCACCAATCATCTATCTACCTAATAAGAATTTGGGAAATTGTTCTAGAAGTTGATAAATGTATGGCCCTTTCCCCCAGTCCCATCTCTACACTGACAAGGAGCAACACCTGGCGAGAATGCGAAGAGGTTAGTGGAAAAATTTCTACATTGGACAAGGACTCTTTCACCTACTTCCTAGTAAAAAATCTTTCTGAAAAAATTTGCAATGCCCATATCTGGTGGCCAAATGTCTGAAGCAGAGAAGACTAATTGACTGATACAATAACTTTGGTAAAAACTGTTATCCTCTTCTTTTAAAGCATTCCCCACACTCCCTGCTGGGTGTAGCCTTATAATTTAACATACTAGAGAATAGAAGTGTGCTCCAATTTCACAAGTATATTTGGATTTTAAAGTTAGGCTCTCTTTTTCAATAAGCAACCAGGCTTAAGGACTTGTTTAATGTATGCAGAGGATTCTTCACAAAGTGAAGAATGAGAGGGCAGCGCACACACACACACATAGCTCTCTAGCCTGTCAGTATTGTTTGTTGCAAGATATTCTGAGTAAGCTTTCCAATACTATATACCTCCCTAGAAGTTAATTTGGGAGCTTTCATTAAAAGTCACATCAATACAAGCAGTCACCAGGGGCTCAATTTTCTTGGTAAACACTTCTTTGTCATGACCTGCTCTGGAAAACTACAAGTTCCTAAGCTTATATGTATTTGTTGCCTCAGAGAAGTTTGATAATAGAGCATGTTCACTTCACACACTGAATTTAATAAATTTTTGGATTATAATCTAATAGTGCCTTTTTCTCTAGTAAATATTTGCTCCATTTTCTTTATTCCTTACTGACTCATTATTATTTCTTATACCATCATTTGGTGTGATAAATATGGGTACAAATTCTTTGGCACTCTTCCCATCAAGAGATGAAGTGTTTGGCTTTTCCCTTAAATATAGGTGGGCTCTATGGCCGCTTTGAATCTGTGAAAAGATTGTCTATTGGGACCCTCTCTGGGAGCCCTGATCCTCTATAAAAACCTACCAGGTATCCTGAGACCTCTATGCTAGAGAGCTCACACCAGGTGCTCCAATCAACAGACATGACTGAGCCCAGCTGTCTGCACCTAGGTGTCAGACATGTGAAGGAAGCTGTCTCGAACACTCCAGACCAGAGCATCCACCAATGAGTACCACCAAGTGACTTTGGTTGCTGTCAATGGGGGCAAAAGAATTGTTCAGCCAAACTGTCCAAATTTCTGACCCAGGAAAACATGGGTATAGTAAAATGGCTATTGTCTTGAGCTTCAGAATTCTGGGATAGTTTGCAGTGATCCATAACAGAAGCATAAAGCGGTACCTGGAATTCAATGGCTACTGTAACAAAAACCTAAAATATGTAGCATTGACTTTGGCAGAAGCCAGAAGGGCTTCAAAGAGACTTCTGTTGGGGTTTGGGGGCATGAAAGACAGTGAGGAAATTGGAAGGTGGAGAAAAGATAACCCTAGTTATGCAGTGGCAGAGTATTTGGCAACACTGTACCATTGATAAGGCATAAAAAAAATATACCTAATGAACTGGTGGATTTCACTAAGATTTTCAGGCACAGTGTTGAAAGTGCCAACTGTTTTCTTTTATCTACATATGATAATGTATGGCTAGAAAAAGATAAGCTAAAAAAACTACTATAAAGAAGACTTAGAGAGAATATAAAGAAGGCAAGACCTACAAGTAAAACTGTTTTTGTAATCCCCAGTTTCTCTAGGCAACAAAAGCTCACAAAGTGAGAAATAGTCTCAGGGCAAACAGCAAATCCAGAACACCACCAGTCAAGTAGTAAACATCTCAAAAGTGTGGTCGAAAGACCCTTCGCTGAGACCTCAGAAGGATTCAAGGGTGTGCGATAGAGCATCTGAGGAATCTCAGGGACATGACACTCAGACCCTTTTTTCTAGTTAAGAGAGCCTCTAAGAATCTTAAGGGTTTACCTTGTAGACCATTAACTAAACAAAAAGTCTTCTAAGATGCTTAGGGCCTTGTCTGTCAGCACTCTGATTCTCCATCCAAGGTATAGAAGGGCCTAGCTCAGAAAGAAATGTGAGTGTAGCTTTTGTCTAATCAAATGAATTATAACATGATACACTGAAGGCCCACAACATTTTAGAAGAAATTATAGCAGCTTGGACACACAGGGAGAAGCTACAGCATGAAATGAAATGGTACCTGTGATTCTCAACCTTCTACAGCACAGGAAGCAGGATAGAAGGCCATTTCAAGGAGCACAGACCATTTCTCATGTCAAAGAATGAATGACGTTGGAGAGTAGAGATATATAGATACAGGATTTGTTCTCTGGATGTAATTACAATTTTTAAAAATTAAAATGTAATGTTTTATCACTAATCATCAGGGAAATGCAAATCAAAACCACAATGAGCTATCATCTCACACCTGTTAGGATAGCCATTATTAAAAAACAAAAAACAAACAAATGAACAAACGAAAACAAGTATTGGTGAGGAAGTGGAGAAATGAGAACCCTTGTGCACTTGCACTGTTGGTAAAATGGAAAATGGTATAGTCACTGCGGAAACAGTACAAAGATTTCTCAAAAATTAAAAGGAGAGCTACCGAATGATCCAACAACTCCAATTCTGGGTATTTATTCAAAAGAATTGAAAACAGTATCTCAAAGAGATACTTGTACTCCCATGTTTATTGCAGCATTATGTACAATAGCCAGGAGGTGGAAATAACCTAAATGTCCATCAAGGGCTAAATGGATAAAGAAATATGATATATATGTACAATGGAGTATTACTCAGCCTTAGAAAATAGAAAATTTATACATATGCTTCAACATGAACGAACTTTGAGGACATTATGCTAAGTGAAATAAGCCAATCACAGAAGGACAAGCACTGCATGATTCCACTTATATGAGGTATGTAAAGTAGTCAAACTTATAGAAGCAGAAAGTAGAACGGTGGTTGCCAGGGGCTGGGAAGAGGGGGAATTGGGGAGTTGCTGTTTAATGGGTGTAGTGTTTCAGTTACGCAAGAGGAGAAAGTTCAAGAAATCTACTGTGTAATACTGTGCATAGAGTGAACAATACTGTCCTGTACACTTCAAAATTTATTGAGAGTAGCTCTCATCTTATGTGTTTTTATCACAATAAAAAGTATTTAAAAAGGTAATATGTTCGAATATTACTAAGTGTGACAACCTTAAAAGATTTTATAAGAATCCAGGGCCCCTATTCTAACAGAGGCCATGTTTTAATTAAAAATTAGCTCAAATATTTTTTTTGAATAAGTGGATGAGTTAAGAGTTAAATGAGCAAACAATTGGAAGATCATGGTCTAGACCTGCCTATAAAATGAGGTTTTTAAGAGCAGATTTTTTTACCTTCATGGACAAGGATAGAATTGCATAATTCTACATCATTACAATTGTATGAGAATTTATGTAAGCATGTACTGACAGACAGGAAGTTTTCTAATGGACATAATATAGATTTCCTCCCCTGTCATCCTCCTTAACATACCCCAAGTTATATCTATACGAACTGCCATTTTTTATTATCGAGACTCACTGCTTCCTATTTACCCCAACCTCTGTCTCTGTCTCTGTCTCTCTCTCTTTGCCCTTTACACACAAACACACACACAGTTGAGGGAGGTGAGAATTGGTAACAAAGTCAAGGGAAGTGAGGGGTAGTGGGCTTAGCTCGTCTAAGCTCTGAACCCCAATTTGTGGATCAGCATAGCTACAGAAACCTAGAATTCCCTCATTTCTTGGAATGTAGCAGGCAGAGAAGGGAAAGAGATTTTTCTGGCAATGGGAGATTCATGAGCAAATACATATTATGTGTCTTTAAAATGCTTAACATATTAGATAAGCATGAGATCCACTGGCTACATTGGTGAGAAGCACGAGCAATGCTACTTCTTGAAGGAGTAGTTGTTGAAGGAAAAGGTTCTCTCTATCTTGTCTCCTTTGCCCAAAGTCCAATACTGTTAAGGTAATCGATGTAGTTTTCATAGTGCCTGCTCCTGAAGGTCTATCAAGAGGAGGTAAATGTGCTATGCAAGCAAGGTTCAAAGAACCACATAAAGTGGCAGGAATATTTTTCTCTCGACTATTCAACTCCAACCCTGAACTTTTGCAGTCCTTGAAGGCAATATCTTGAGTTCTGTTTCTGGAGGCTAAACTGATGATTGTGCATTTCCATCACACCTCTAACATCTCTCTTCTTGCTGGTTCCCAAAACAATGCAGTTTGGTCTGCATCGTGGCCAGTGAGAAGTCCACTAGAGCTGGAAGAGTCAGAATGGCTGCCTTTGATTTCCCTCAGCTTATTCTATAGGGTTCACAGGATGAAGCCTTGTTGCCTCTGTTCTGTAAAAATCCGTAAGTCTGAGGCAATGCAAACCACTGCTATTCCCATTCAGGTAACATACTAAGGCTCTCTGGTAATATGGTAAACTAGCATATCTTTTCAAATTAGAGCACTCTGTTGGATTAACTGTAAAGTCACACAATATAAGTAATCAGGGATACTTTGTGGCTGTTACCTTTCTGTACATTGTTGATTTTAATGTAGTGACAGTGGACCATTGATACTGGTACTTAGAGGACACTGTCCTACTCAGCTTGGTGAATGCTTCCTGAAGAAGATCCTCTTTTAGGGTAGAGGGAAACATTGTGGTTAAGAGTCCAGACTTGAATCAGACAGACTGATTTTTAGGCTCTATAGCAGTTCCTGACCCTGAGCAAGTCTCTTAACTTTGCCCTAGTTTCTCACATATAAAATGAGAATCACAGTAGTACCTACAATCTACAGGTATTTTAAGTATTAAAATATATACTCCGTTTAAATTCTTTTGAACAGCACCCAACCCATAGTAAGTGCTCAATAAGTCTTAGCTACAATATTTCATTTATTTTTCCTTATTCTTCTACAAGAAAGCTTTTTGTTATTGAATTGAAAGTACCGTTAAGATGGAAATAAAGGCATGAATAGTAAACACATACCAACAAGGCTGATCTATAACTTCTCCCCAACTTGGAGTGTTCAATTTTCTCCACGAAGATCATGTAGGAGCTGTTACTTGTTGTTACTTTGCATATGGGATCTGAACACACAGATTTTAAAAAAATTATTACATATAGGTTTCATACATACAAATTCCTTGGCCTCCTTCCTACCTTCCTAGAAAAGGTGGGCACTGTCTGGGGTGAGCTTGTCATTTCCAGATGCATTCAGAGAGCTCAGTGAAGCTGTTATCTCCTACTGACCAGCCATGTCTGGCTCCAATGTTCCAAACAGGAAAAAGGCCTGGGAGGGAAGTGGAGCGCTGAATGTCACATGAGTTAGCAAAGGCTTTCTTGCACTTACATCATATTTAATTGTATCAAGTGCTGTTCATTATGTGGTTGGGTTTGTGGTACTTCCTGGAGGAAGGAACATGGTAGAAACTTACTGGCATCTGAAACAAAACCAGAAATCTCTGTTCAGTGGGAACCTCAAATTAGACTTGAGTCACAGGATTGTCAAGTAGCTCAGGCTGCTTAGAGCACAATTCACATACTCGCATCCCATCTCATTGTCTAATACAAAAGGGGAAAGACACTCTCAGAAAGCAAGATTTGGGAAGAGTTAGGACATCATTTTAGTTTCAAGTCTTAAAATTATCATGGAAGTTCTTCTACATATTTGAAGGCTGTCTGTTGAGTTTAGAGAAAATTCTATGGTAAGTCTTACATAAAAGTTCTGGTGTATTCATGCAAGACACACTCCTGGATGCCAGCACCATCCTTTAAACAAGATGCGCTCTGAGAGTCCTCCCTAGAGTATTTATGCTTCACTTTATCTTTAGGAAAGCATCAGGAAAATACAAAGAGGAAGGCTTATCACTGAGATTTTTTTCATGGCTGTTAGAGGGGACTGTTAAACTGTGGGGAGCTTATGAGACTCAAAATATACATCCTAACTCATGATATATGCAATGTTATAGCCATCCAAACAATGAGGAAGAGAGAGCTATCCATGCACACAGGTTCAGAATCCTTCAATTTTATTTCACCCCTGCCACGTGACTACCTGTGTGACTCTGAGTTGGTCACTTAACCCCTCTGAATCTCAATTTACTCTGAAACATGTCAAAACAACACTTATCTCACAAATTTCAAATACTGTGCAAGTACATACTAGGAGTAGGATGCTATGTGTTGGAATGAAGAAGCCATAGTCCCTATCCCCAGGAACTCACAGTCTAGGACCATCAAAATTTGAATGAGAGAAGATACATGAGGCTTCTTTGGTACATTTTTGGCTCTCAGTATTAATTGGTTTCAATTTAGTGATAAAATTCCAAATCTGTAGTTTACTTTGGCAGTATGGTATTCAATTAAATGTTGACTATGCATTGGGTGGTAGGTAGGGCTTTTTAAAAAACATTTTTAACTGCCTTTCAGTTTCAGTTAATTAGTGTTGGGCCATGGATAGGCAAGGAGGAAAAAAAGGAGCATCCACAGGGAAGGAGAGAAAGGGAAACTACTGGATGTCAGTAGTTTCTTGTCAATGGGACTGTTTAAACAGAGGCCAGACAGTCATCTGGTACTGCTCATGTCAACGAGATTCATAGTATTGGAGATCACTGTGCCTGGATGATATAGGTGTTGATGATGCACTTTTCCTGAGCTCCCTCATTTGGGCCACTAGAAGGACTCTTTCATCTCCTTGGAGGGGAGTAGAATCAGAGAGAGAAAACTTCACATGAGTAGCAAGGTTTAAAAGCTTCAGGCCAAGAATATGACAGAAAGTTCAATTAGGCAGAATCCATATATTTCCTCTTATCTACTCCCTATTTCCACTTACAGCTAGATTAAAAAGAATACAAACTTGGACCTGTAATGGGAGAAAAGAACTGAAGGAAAAACAAGAGAGATAGATACTGGTAAGACTCTCAGAGAAAGGACCCTGTGTCCTGACATCCTTGAGCTTAGGCTCAAGGTCAGTTTGTCTGGAAAGCAAGTGGTAGGGTTTCTCACCCCATCCCAGCATGGTGCAGCGTCTGCAGAGGGTGGGATTCAGGGAGCATGGAGCAACATGCTTGAGTTAGCTAAGAGTGAAGAGGGTTTGAAATGTGGGTGAGAAAGACAGAAAATTCAAGGACTGAGGACCAGAGACCAGGAAGACACAGGACATTATCACAGCACATACAAGTATGCAGAGGCGATTTCTCTGAAGGAATGATTTCCATTGCGGTGGATGCCAACAGGGTCTGGGCACCTCTCTAGATGCTACGGTGCCATGTACATGAAAATCCTGTCTCAATTGATTGTAAATCTAAAAATAGCTAAGAATTGTGTGATTCATGCCTTGACTATCAGTCAGAATAGGAATTTGACATTTAGATTAATATGAATTATATAAAAATGTAGTTACATTTTATTTAACACTGCGTTTGTGGTCTGAGAAATTGATACTACCCAATTTCACAGTCCTTTGCAACCCAGAGTATCTATAGTTACAGACTAACTAAGCCTAAGCTTTCAGGTATTAATTGTACTCCTCCAACTGCCTTTATTATTTGCCTCTTGCTTTAATGTTTTGTTTGTGCTTTTTATTATATGACTCTTCTAAATTCTTTTTGTAACTATTATCAATAAAAACAAATTCGGGCACTGGACCTAGATCTCTTGCTGATTATGCTGAACTCTGATACTGCTTTTCACATGAAAATAACCCCTTCAAAATAATTTAGTGAAAAATAGCCTACAAAATTGAAAAATAATACATAAAACCAACACATGATTGTCCCATGTTTGTTTTCCTGACAGTTGATAAAACGTGTCTCCCTGACTTAAACAGACTACGTGTACCTGTGCCATCACTTGTTGGCTAGTGAACCTGGGCTTTATTCCTTTTGAGGGATCTCTATTGAAATGAGAAGATCAAAGGGATTTTACCCTTGAAATGTTATCAGAGGACTCACAACAGTTCATGGTTAAAAACTCACTTCACCATCAACAGCAGCAGCAGGAATGGATACATCCTTAATGGCCTGCCAGGACCAAAGGCTAGCTGTAAAATATATTCTGAATGTGAAATAGGCTAATTAAGCCCATTGTTCCCTGGCTGTCACCCCAAGGGACAGCAGGGAGGCATAGGCTGTGTGCCTAACTAGGTTGAGTGGCAAACTTGAATCCCCTCCGCCCCACAAGTGTGCATATAAAACACGGGCTGTCTGCCAAGGTCAGGGGTACAAGATAAACCTCTGTGTATAAACATGCTAACATAAAAATGGAGGATTAAAAGCTCATTAAGATGTTGTGAGGAGGATAAAGAGAAAAGACCAGAGTAGAAGGAAAAGCAATGACCCACACATGTGTCTTTTGCTAATGCCCTTTATTTAATCAAAGCTCTGGATTCAGAGGTTATCCGTGCTGCTCAGCAGCAAAATTGCTTGGTGTAAAAAGCCTGCACAAAGTCACCATGTCCCCACAGCGTGAGTGCTCTGCTCTGCCCCAGGAAGGGTCCTTCCACCTGTGTGGCTGAGCCTCCCTTCTTCGAGCCCCCAGGAGGCGGAGGTTCTGTTTGCTTCTTTCACGTGCTGCCCTTTCTCGGAGTGCTGGCACCTGTGCCATTTAAGGACCCTGGGATAGGAAATATGGGAATCCTTCCCTTAACATGCTATTATACCTCAAAACAACTGCTTCACCTGACAGAATTAAAGGGCAGTACATTTAGGGAACAAGATGACATTGCTCTGTTTGCTTTGGTAAGACTTTCACAGATGAATAGGCGAGCTTGGCCCCGTCCGGCACTATGCTGTCTGGTCTTTCCCCATAACTCTGCTCCTCACTCTCTCCAACTCCAGACCCAGGACATGCACTGCCCATGCCAACAGTGGATCCTCAGGACCCAAAAGTTCACCAGCTAACCACCAGCTAACAGTCGGAAAACCAAGACAAACGCTTAGGTTTCCTGGCTCCTTGTCCAGTGCTCTTTTTCCACTTTCCTGGAGTTCTAACTCTCCACTCACCCAACACTCTTAACTTTGCCCGTGACCCCCCCAAGTCCCAATCGAACTGCAGATGTAACCACGAATCTGGGGGAGCTGGCTTAACAGTTGTTGCTGAATTCTAATGAAAAAATCAGTCCTCCATTTAGAGGATTTTGCAAGATGATCTCTCAGGGTTCTGGGAATATGAAAGGCAGGAGCAAAGCAAAATGTCAGCACTAATTTGATATGGCTTTTTGTTGAATGCAGAAGCGTTCATTAAAACCTTAAACAGGTGGCAGGTTTGGCAGCTCACTGTGTGCGTGCTCTGGACAGATTTATTATGCCTTTCATTTTAAAATGTTTATGCAATAACAGACTCGGTGAGATAAATGATCTTGTTCACAAGAGCATTCTGTTCAAGGCTGCTATGATAACTGCCATATCAATCAAATTATGCAGTGAAAACTTACCATCAATTTTATAATCATCATCAATTATTTGTAACTTAGGAAACTCTTCATTACTTCTCCATTTTAATTTTGCAGTCTTCCAGGCAGCTTTGACCTAGCAGTGGGAGACAGGGCCACAAAATGGGGACTATATGCAGGATATCACCCCAGATGCTGAGGTTGAGAGTGGGAGTCAGATATGCATTTCAAAGCAAACATAATTCCGTGTGAATAGTATTGGCTAACTATCCTGTGTAATGACTGAAGGTAGAAAGGAACATGTAAACATTAGGGGCATGTTCAAACATTAAGGCAGCTTCGCTTCATCAAATGAGGTGAGCCACGGGCCAAGTGAAGCTCAACATAATATCAAGTGAGGCAAAGTACACACTTCAGAGTCACTAGTGAGTCCTTAAATAATTGCAATTCCCCCTTAGCCTCACTGTCATCACCTTTCCAGGAGCTGGTAGTTTCTACTGGTGGCTTCTGCCATTTGCGGAAGGTTGGTCTCATCAACTTTAAATCTTACAGGAAATTTTCTGCTAGAAGGATATCCAGAAATGATTCCCCACAAACCAGACTTTCACAAAACTTTCCAGATTCTTTTGGCCAGTGCAGTGTCTGGAATTTCACACGCACTGACCAATGCGACATACTGCCAGCTACTTTCTAGTCATCTTGATCTGCTAATGTCACTTCTCACAACTGCAGGATACATGCCAATTCTCCCTATAAACACACTTTCCTATAGAAAACATTCAGAGAGGACTAGGAAGTGGGGGGGGAGGGTGTGATACAATTTGCATTTCTTATTTGAATTTTTGACTCACTTCCATTAGGAAAGCCCTGATTATATTCACTGTTTTAGCTGAGTATCTCAGGGAAAGGTGCATCTTGGTTTTTCAGCTGGCTTCTAAGATACAATTGCATCTTTTGGTCTTCACTCCTGCCAAGGAAGGAGGCTTACCAACCTTTACTTTCTTTTTTCTCACCAGAAGTGCTCTTTCTTCCTCTATTGCAAACCATATCACGGTATCTTCTTTTCAAAACACTGCTCAAGAATAACCTCCATGCAGATTTTTCAGCCTTAACTCTGATTGCAAATTGTTACAGCTCCCCTCTTAGCACTTGTGAATAGGTCGGTACAACTAATTGGCTAGATGCCAATTTATTTGTGGCTATTTTTGGCTTATTTTTGTCCCCATCATCTATTAGGAATTCTCAAACAGTAACAAAAAGCCTATGTCAAGGCAGATCCTTCAGGTTAATTCAAGAGTCTTGAAATGTTAATAATTAGTTCAAGGTTCACAGTGTTAATAGGCATGTATGCTGCAGAGCCAATATTATGCAAACTGATGCATCTTTTATGACAGTGAAGGGTGTCATTAGCTCATCAGTTTTCACTATTAGGCTGTCAGAAGAATGTCAGAAAAACTGAGTTCAAATCCCTGCCATCTCTGCACTTACTAGCTTTGTGATTTCAAGTCACATATGGTCGTAGACGAGGTACAGCTTTTTAATCTGCAGAATGTGCAAAATAACATTTGCTATGGCCACTTTTAAAGGGAGGTTGACTTAGGTAAGGTATATATGCATTTATTTAGTAAAGTATAAAGGAAAATATAATATTGTTACAACCACATACCGAAGAGATTTTGCTTATTCTGGGATAGGTGATAAAATGGCACAATTGACATAATAGTCTTAAAAGGATGAGTACACCTTTGACAGTGGACGGTAAATAATCTTAGTTTAATATTGAGAGAGGTCGTTCAGCAAGACGAGTTGAATTTGCCTGCTTAATCCCTTATAATTCGTCTGGTGATAACAGAAATAAAACCTGCTACTTCTGCTAGAGCAGTGGTTCTTAAAGCATGACCACTGGTCCTGCAGCAGCAACAGCATCTAGGAACAGTATTAGAAATGCAAATTATCGGGATCTACCCCAGACCTACTGAATCCGGTTTCCAGCAGATGAATGCTAAAGATGAGAACCACTGTCCCAATCTGTAGACTGGGGTTTTACTTCAGATGCTGCTAAATTATTGGGTAAACTTGGAGGCCAGGCTATGACAGGACCTCATGAGATTCTGTGCATTACCATCAACTCACTTTTTCAGATTTTCAATCAATGCAGATTTCTTGTGCTATTATTTCCATTAAATATAAGCTGTGAAACAAAATGTGCCTTTGTTAACCTCCATTAAGTCCTTTTTGTACAAGTAAATTCACATATTTTTTAAAAAGAGCATGGCCGGATCAGGGAACCAGATTTAAGGGTTCTAAAAGCATGGCTCCTGCAGTTACAAGGGAAAAGTCTCTGACTTTAGGTGACTAAGTGCACGAGACCAAGTTTAGCCATCAACGGTAGAGTAACTCAAGACACTGCTTAGATGCCCCTGCTTGTAAAGTGAAATGGTTGTAATAAAATGTTCTCTAAGCACTTTTCCAGCTCTCCCTGTTTGAACTGGAGCCTTCTTTCTAATTTCTTTCTCTTTCACCCACATCCTGAAAATTGCACTCAGAATAGAACAGAAGGCATAAAAGAAAGGCCAGAGAGAGAAACACTGAGAAGTTTCATTTCCCACACCATGAAGTAATTGAAATAAAATCATAAAAAGTAATTAAAATTCAGCTGTGAAATAAATGTGAAACAGTACCAAATTTTAAGAATTATACAATAAATTACGTCTGTCCTTTAAAAGGAACCTGCACATAGGTGAGTGCAGATGCCTTGCAGGCTTTCTGTATCCTTATACAGGGGGAGGAAGAACTGTCCCAAATAAGGACAGTACAAGTGCAGGTGTACAGAAGAGAATATTCCAATCCAGGCCACCAAAGGGAGGAAGAACTTAAGCAAAAGGAAGGGCAGAGGTCAACACAGCTGCTACAGACTGAACATGTTTCGTGTATAAGCTCATCTTTATCTCATTAAAGGAAAATATCTTCTCCAGCTTCCTCTATCAAAAACACACTACAGGCCAGTTGGCAAGCTTTGCAAAGGTGAAACTCACACTCCTCTGAGTCCAGAAAGGAGAAATTAACTAAATGTCTACAAAAAACTCCAGTGCCCTTAGAGAAAGGATGACATAAATTCAATGTATTATTAAACTAGCATGCTATTACACCATTATGGCTGCAGAACATCAAACTATCAGACATGAAGAAAATAAGCACTCAGTAGGGGAGATATTTAATTACACAAAGAGACACAGCTGTCCTCTGAATGCTCGAATTCAGTATTTTCCATTTCCACTTTCCAAGTGTCTTTTAAATAAAGTTTTCCAACAATTCTCATCCTGATTGAGACTCAGCAGCAAATGCTTCCTTGCCATGGAGATATCCACACAGCCAGCTACTTCCTGGAATTCTTTGCATTTGTTCAGTGATATACGCAGCACATTCTGCCTTTCAGTAGAGGCCTCAGCAGGTATTCATTTTTACAGGCAATGCTAGTCTTCAAATAATTTCCCAACCTCAGAAGTCAGCATCAGAAAAGTTTTACAGAAAGGTCTACTTTCAACCACATAAACGTACGGAAGCATGGAAAAAGTGTTTTCCAGAAGAAAAAGAAGTGTCTTCTTAACAGAAATAGATGCCCTGTACTCACAGATCCACCATAAAAGGCTGTAGCAAAACCTCTGTTTATATATAGCTCCCAGCTTCCTCATTCTCAAGCTTTGTTGGATCATTTCTATTCATTCACATATTCATTGGCTTACTCATATTTTCATTTGACAAATATTTATTTCACTGCCTACTTGGAGCCAAGTTATTGGAATATGGAAGTGTAGTATCATTTTTGATTTCTTGGAAGGAAAGAAAGAAAGAAGCAAATATAATATGATAATTTTTATAATGGATCTGTGGACAAAATACAGAGGGAATACAGAAAACAGACCATTTAATTTTGCTGGGAGGGGCAGAAAGGCTTAGGGAAAGCAAAGCTTAGAAAGATAGGTAGGACGATTCAAGGAAAGGGCAGTCTAGTCAGAGGGAATGTCAGTGCAAAGGCACTAAGATAAAAGAAAAATGTATTCCCCAAACTAAAAGGAGTTCAGTATTGATGAAGCAAAAATATAAAGTGACATCTGAGATGTCCGAGGCAGGGGACAAATAATGAAGGGCTCTGTATGTCATGCAAAGAAATTTAGATTTTATTTTGTAGGACAGTTGTTCTTAACTGGGTATATCCTAGAGATCCTTTTCCAAACACATGCCTGGGCCTTAACTCAAGAGATTCCAATTTCATAGGTCTTGGGTGAAGCCTTTCATCTGTATTTTCTTCAACATTCACAAATCATGTGCATGTCCCTCTTTTAGAACTGCTTTAGGTCCTAGGAACCACTAAAGGATTGTGAACATGGGAAAGCCATGATCTGCTTGAGTGTTTGTAACTCCCTTTGTGGGGAACGTGGAGGAAATTTTGCAAGTGATACAAAGAAATTCCAGGCGAGGAATGGTTTGAGAGGCAATGCAAACTTTCAGGCAAGAATGAAATAAGCCCTGAGTTAGGATGTGGCAGGAGGTAAGGCAAGTGGATTTGAAAGAAATGACGGGAATTAGATCAGTAGGAATTGATGATCTAAAATTACATTTGCTCCCTACTTTATGCTTTGGTGACACCATTCTCCAAGAAAGGAGACATAGGGTAGAAGAGAGGAGGAGGAAGTGAGCTCAAGTTCTCATCTGCTTTGTTGATTGGGTTCAGAATGTAAATTATATAGGAGATGGAGAATGTATTAATTTAATATTCCCTGGCACTTTCTCCTCTGTTTGCAGTGCTGGTGATTTGGGAGTGGTTTTATTTGAGTTGGCTGACACAGCACTTATTAAGATTTCACAATTCCAAACACCATGGGCAAGTGGGCAATTCTAACAATTTATGGCAAGTAAATGTCAAATAGAATCACTCTATCTCCCTGTAAAGGTTGGGAGGATACTAGGTAGGCAACCTCAGAGAATTTTCCCCACCTCCCAATCTTCTCTCCCTCTGCTGGAACAACGAGGCACCCTTGTCCATGTTCAGCTTCTTTATGCATCCAAACAAGCTTAACAGTTTATTGGATAAAAAAGTGGAGGAGTTACATAACATTCAAGTAGGAGAAATTATTCTTGGGATAGAATCAGATTTGCAGTCACCTCATCCGAACCCAGACAAAAATTACTTTCCACAGCTTCACATTCCTTCTCTCCTCCTTCTAATTTTCCTGGCTCCCTTCTAAGAGGCAGTGCTCTGGGGATCCGTACTGAAGCCCCAATAAAGGGTGCTGACATATTTTCCTATACAAGTGAAGAACCTAGCTTGCAAACATCCTGGGTTTATTTTTCCTGAATTACTGAAAAGATCTACTTATTTGATTGTGTTTTTTGTTATAATTTTGTGTGCAGGAGTAGATGCATTAAAAATTTTTTCTGTCACTATCTTCTGTGCAAAGTTCAGTCCACTAAAATATATGATTAGATTGAAATGTCTGATATATCACATAGAACCTATGTTCTGTATGTTTGAAAGTACAGAGCCAATGCAGTCTACATTTTTACCTTTTAATCCAGATATATGTATATATATGTATATATGTATGTGTGTGTGTGTGTGTGTGTATATATATATACACACACACACACACATATATCTTTGCAGTGTCAGTGACTTGGGAGTGTTTTTATTTGAATTGGCTAAGATTGGGACTTCCCTGGAGGTCCAGTGGTTAAGACTCCGCGCTTCCACTGCAGGGGGCATGGGTTTGATCCCTGGTCGGGGAATGAAGATCCTGCATACATGCCCCACAGCGTGGACAAAAAAAAGGCACATAATCTATCTGAATTGTCTAAGATAGCACTTATTAAGATTTCATAATTCCACACACCATGGACAAGTTGCAAATCTAACAAGTTATAGCAAGTAACTTAAACACACACACACACATACACACACACACACACACACACACACACACACACACACATATATATATATATATATATAAAACATGTTACATATATATAAATATTTTTATTGGTGGTCATTTCTTCTTTTTCTAATGGCACTTCCTGCTATCAAACACTGTCTCTGCATTTCTCTTTCTTACTTCCTCTTCTCATATGATGTCTAGCAAAACATAAAGTGTGACTGTCCTGGAGAGATTAGGATGGGCCTATTTACCTGCTACCATAACCCATCCTCCAAATAATGTGTTATGAATTTTTAACTATATGTGTTGCCACAATATATTGACAGTATGGCCCTGAAATCTGAATCAGGTGAAACATCAGATTAGGGTCAGACTTCCTCAATTAAATAAAATCATGTTGTTTCTCTAGGTAATTTGCCTTGAAGTGAAGATTGAATTTTGAGGCACTTCTCCCTGGGTGCCAGTATAACAGGTGGATTTTGAAGGCTCAACGTTCCTGAATTTTTTTCACCCAGTTGTGAACTGGGAGCATGGTCACTGAGCCAGAAGCTACGACCACCAAGCTATCCAAAGCAAATCCTGTCACTTGGTGATGAAATGGCTGCTAAGAGAACCATAGGAAAGGCATGATACAAATGGCAATGCTAGAAATTCTAACATGACGTAAAATTTAGATCTATCCACTTTCAGCCCTCACCTTGGTTCAGACCATGACATCTCTCTCCTTGGTTACTTCACAGCCTCCTAACTGATGGCCTTTACTTTGGTCTTCCCTCCTCCCATCTCTTCTCCAAAACCAGAGCCAAAGTAATTCTTCTGAAGTGTATATCCAACAGTTTAGTTTACAGCTTAAAACCCCACATTGTTCTCCGGATCAGTTTCCAGTTCTTTAATGTGGATTAGATCACAAGGCCCATCATGAAGGACCATTTTCCCTATACCCATAGTATCACTTCCTGAGGCTTCCCTCTCTTAAACTCAGACAAAGCAAGATATGCAAAATCTCAGGCTCTTTGCAAGGACAATCACATCTTCTCTCTTTCTAGCTAACTCTCGCTCATCTTTTGATCTCAGATTAGAGGTTATTCTTCTAGGAAGATGCCTTTAGTCCCGTCTATGTGCGCCTATCGTAATCTGTATTTGTCTGTATTTATATAGCATTTTGCAAATGCACTGTAATTGTCTATCAACTTCCCTGCTCCCTTTCATTTTCCCCATCAGCTCTTGTGGGTCTTACTTTCCTAGTAGTCCCTGTGGCTAGCTCAGTGCCTGCACATAGTAAGTTCTTAGTTACCAGCTGTGGCATAGATGAATGAATGGAGTAAAACTGTACGCTGTTTTCTGTTTTGTTTTAATCGTCTTTGATCTGACAACAGAGAAAGTTACAAATTGCAAGTCTGGTGAAAGTCTCTGAACAAAGGATTAGGATCAGCCATCTAAAACACTGAGGAGAAAATGGGCCAAGTGTGCTTTAATGAGACACTATACGCTGAATTCTGTTTCTTTTTACTATCGGGCTGTCAAGGAGTACTACAAAAAGGGCACTTTGAGAGATCATGCCAACTAGCAACTAAATAAGCCTCCAGATGCATAAATTTTCCACATTTAAAAGATCTTTAGGGTATTTTACTTAATCACTTAAGGAAAGCTTTATATTTGTTTATCCTTACTACAAATACTTTTTTGGTGTTTCCAAACTCTAACTGCAATTTAAGTGTTTTCCTATTCTTTGTTTCTAGACACAGATGAGAAAAAAACAGTAGTTACACAGTTGTTGTTAACCTCAAGAAATCAGACAACAAGCCAATAAGTGATTTAAGAAATTCTTTTCTAGAATTCTAAAAATCTAGTCGATTTTTATCCATCTTTTGTGGTAACCTTTGATTCTTTAGGACACTGGATACAGAAAAACACAAATATTAACTTACTGATACAGAATTCGGTAATATAATTTATGGATGTTAGGAGAAGAACATAAAATAAATGCAAAGTTAGACAGAACATGTACATTTGATAAATCAAACTTTCATGCAACTTGTAGTTTCTGAAAGTCTGCAAGTCTAGAGAAACAAAGTAAAAGAAGACCACGTGATGATTTGATTAGCAAGGTATAGTAGATTAGAGCCTATGGGCTATTTCCTTTTGACCACCAAAGAAAAAGTTAAACCAGAAGAGTCTGGAAATTGGGTTGCCCTGCTCCTTCACTGGTTCTTCAGAAAGATTCATTCCCCAATTACTCAATTTTAGTTAATTGTACTAGTTTCCCTCCTTGCTGATTATTGACTAGTCACAATCTGTATTTCATATTTTTGACATTATCTATTCACTACATTCAATTTCAGGAAGATGTACCCACACATCAATTTTGTTATAAAACATATTTACAGCAAAATCTGTGCATGTTCCTAATGAAGATTCTAGGTTTGTAACATGCATCAATCATCTTTGTAATGTTTCTGATCAAATGTCTGTATTTAGATATCTTAGTAAGAAATAAGAAAATAGAAGCCACATGCATCACAGCATTTGTCCATGACTGTTTCTATTTCTGAAGTCTTAATAAAGGTGTTATAAGTGAAGATGAATCAAAACTCTCAAAATACCAAATGGACTAGAAATTGAAACTCTAAAAATAACAGAGAAAATTATGCCTAACAACAGCTTTCTAAAGAATCCCCATGTACAGATTTTCTTTTAAATTAATTCAGTGAAGTCCCCTCCCCTTGCTGAGTTTCACCATTTCACTCCTTGCAGCCCTGGACATCTGAGTTATAAAAACCAGTAGCTGTGAACTAATTATTCTGGCTGCTTTGTTATATTTACATGCAAGATGCATTTCAAAGATACTTTAACAGTATTTGAAGAGAAAAAATGACATTTTGGAAACAAAAAAAAAATGAGAAATATTGAGCATCATTAACTAAAGTGTGAGAATTAATTCAATCACTAGCATCTACCTTTTCTCTGCTTCATGGCTGGTGGGCAGGTCTAAGGTATTCACTGATTGGCTTCTTCCTCTAGAGAAAGGAATGCACGTAGGGGGAGGATGAGAGGAATAGAAATGCAACTAAGTTAATTACAAAATTCAATTTTAGGCAGTCAACTGCAAAGTTAAAAGACTTTAAAATCTTAGGCTAAGCAGATTCCATTTTTTCCACATAATCCACCAAGGCTGGCTGAGAAGTAATAAGGCAAACTTCCCCACAACAAGTCAGACTGCCTGTGTAGCTGCTTGTTCAGCTGCGAGCATTCTGAACTTAGGGGAAAAAGGAAGCTATTTTGAAGGACTAATAGGTGAAAAGAAACCAATTATTCTTAGGGATGGCCTAAAAATATAAGAATATCTTCTAAGCTATCAGAAATGCTGCTCAGAGAAGTGTGTGGTACTAGGGATCCAAAATAGGGAAAGAATGTAAATGGGAAAGATCCCTTTTCTAAATTCCTAAATTCTATAGGAATTTAATCTCTAAAGAAACCATTTAAAAATAATTTAAAATCACAGGGAGATCAGCTCGGTGCTTTGTGACCACCTAGAGGGGTGGGATAGGGAGGGTGGGAGGGAGGGAGATGCAAGAGGGAAGAGATATGGGAACATATGTATATGTATAACTGATTCACTTTGTTATAAAGCAGAAACTAACACACCATTGTAAAGCAATTATACTCCAATAAAGATGTTAAAAAATAATTTAAAATCAGATAAACTTTTTCATTTTTACTTTGTGACATTGTAATATTTGAAATTGGTCTCTTGAAAATCTAATAGGCACCTCAAAAAGACAGAATTCCTGGTCTCACTTCCCAAACCACTACACTAGCAGCCTCCTCCTCGTGTTACTGGAAACTCCATCCATCCAGTTGCTCAGGCCAAAAACCTTAGTCCAGAGTTTCTCCACTTCAGCATCATTGACATTTGGGACTGGATCATTCTTTTTTGGAGAGAGCTCTTCTGTACATCATAGGATGTTTAGCAGCATCTCTGACCCCTGTTCACTAGACACATATAGCATACTCCCCAATTGTGATACCCAATATTTCACCAGACATTTTGCCAAATGTTCCCTGGGGGGCAAAATTATCCACAGTTAAGAACCACTGCCTTAGAGTCATGACTGACTTGGTTCTCTCTCACGCCCCATATAAATCTCCTAGCAAATCCTATTGGCTCTGCTTCAGAACATACAGAAAATACAAGCATTCTTCACACCTCCACTGCTCCTGCCTTGATCCAAGCTGCCATCATCCAAATCCTGGATGACTCCAAGGGCCTCCTAATCTGTCTGTTTGCTTCCACCGTTGTTCACTTTTATTCCCAACACACCAGTCAGACAGATACTATTTTTTTTTTTTTTTAATAAATTTATTTATTTATTTATTTATTTATGGCTGTGTTGGGTCTTCGTTTCTGTGCGAGGGCTTTCTCTAGTTGCGGCGAGCGGGGGCCACTCTTCATCGCGGTGCGCGGGCCTCTCACTGTCGCGGCCTCTCTTGTTGCGGAGCACAAGCTCCAGACGCGCAGGCTCAGTAGCTGTGGCTCACGGGCCCAATTGCTTCGCGGCATGTGGGATCTTCCCAGACCAGGGCTCGAACCCGTGTCCCCTGCATTGGCAGGCAGACTCTCAACCACTGCGCCACCAGGGAAGCCCCAGACAGATACTATTAAATTGTTATAAACTTCTCTGCACAAAATCTTCCAATGGTTTTTCTCTCTCACAAAAAGTAAAGCCTAAGTTCTTAAAATGGCTTTTCTGATGTTGTCTCATTCTACTCCAATCACACTGGCCTTCTTGCTCTTTCTGGCATGTTTCAGGCAGGATGCTGCCTCAGGGATCCACTGTTTCCTCTGCCTGGCAGGCTTATCCCCTCAAGTCTTTGCTCAAATGTCACCCCCCTCGGTGAGGCCATCCCTGACAACTAGATTTGAAAAGGCACTTCTCTCTGCCCCTACTCTCTTTCCCTTTTCTTGGTTAATTTTCCTCCAAAGTACTTATCATCTTACTGTATCATTCACTTATTTTGTTCATTATCTGGTTTTTCCACTAGGTTGTATGCTTCATGATGACAGGATTTTTTACTTTTTTCACTGATTTATCCTCAGGGCCAAGAATAGCTCCCGGCACATTATTGACAGGCTCTGAATCAACGTGAATTGAATGGATGGCCTCTCTAGGATTACTATTAGAGACTCTCAAAGGGATTTTGGGGGATTTTCAAAACCATTTATTTACACTTGGTTATCCAGTTTAGAGAATGAAAATGTGAATATTTTGTTTGTGATAGTTTCAAAATTTTGAAACTATTTTCAGGTCTCAGAATAACTTTTCTTACAGTGCCCTTGAATTTGACAAGCAAGGTGATACAAATTTTTGCCCTCACACTTACAGAACTTCAAGGAAATATTTTCAGATTTTCTTATGCTTATTAGTTAAAACTTCACAAATTTTTAGCAAAAATCACTTACTCAGAATTGAATCAATATTTTTAATGCAACCTAGAGCCACAAATTTCTTCATTACTTCATTCAACCTACATCAATTTTTAAATCTCAACTATGTGTAAAATATAATGCTTGATTTTACCAAATAATTCATCTTACAATGGAAGAAAATTCAACTTGAGGGAACTGTACTCAATATCTTGTAATAACTTATAATGGAAAAGAATCTGAAAAAGATTATCTCTGAAAAAGAATATATATATATATATATATATATATATATATATATATATATAAACACAACTGAATCACTTTCCTGTACACTTGAAATGAACACAACATTGTAAATTAACTATACTTCAATTAAAAAAGAAAGAAATAAGGAAAATTCAACTTCATTTTCTACTAGGAAGTTTCTTCCCTTGCTTTGTCTTGGATGACCTCAGCTGATAGCAATGCTATTGTCTACCTTGGGACCATTCTTCCCCTGTTAATTCTTTTTCTAAATCAAAATATCCTCAATTGCTTGAATGTTTAAAGCACTTGGGAACAGTTTAATTTTTCATGTGGTTTGTTTATGAGGGAATTTATTTAATTTTGATTACTTTTATTCTTAATTTTCTTTTGTGTCAAATATGAGAGGCTGGAGGGCTTGACTTTCTCTGCTTACCTCACTGGCCGGATGAGCCTGTCTTTCTCACGTGTGTTTGCCAACACCATATTCACAGAGCCAGTTAAAAGGAGCTCTAAGACTTGGCCAACCACAGAGAAGAAAAATGTCTTCAAAGATTCCCCATGGCCCATATTTATGACTAAACTATGTGCGAACATGCTAATATTACTATGAAGATGGTCCTGGGAAAATTAGTCTACATGTTATGACGCTGAACCAAATTTAGAACCAAATTAAGTCTCACATAATGGGATACTTTTACATTCAGAAAACCAATGCAAAGCAAGTATTTTTTGAGTGCTTATTGTGTGCTTAATTCTATATTGGAGTGGCATTTCACTATAACTTGGGATTCAAATAATATTTATAAAAATGTATCTATTTTGTCCAAAAAACAACAGAATGACAATAGCAGTTTTCACTAGAATAATTTTCTACCAAAAGGTTAAGAAAAACTTTCTGAGAAGCTCGTTTAATTGGTTTTGATGGCAAGAACCCTATGAGTGCTGAACTTTGTCTCAGGGTCCCAGATAATAAATTTCAAAGAAAGATCAGCTACATATTCCTTCAAACTTAATAATTTTGCTTTACTGATGAAAAAGGGATTAGTAGATCCCAGAGTCCCAATATTGATAGCTTGAAGTTTTTTATAATTATTTAAAATATACTCTATAGACACTTTATGCAAGAGCAATGGAAAGGAAAAGAATTTGCTCCTTCTTTTGTCAGTGGCAAAAAGAAAGTCTTGACAAATTGGCCAGTGAGAATGCAATTGTAAATGAAGAATAATTAGAGCTGTGACATTTTGTAAAACTTGTATTTTGTAGTTATTATCTACCCCTGAAGTATTTATACTTTGCCAACCAAATGAGAATATTATTTCCTTGTGAAAGTGCCTGGAGTCATTAATTTCTCTAATACCCTGTCCCCGCGGGAGAGCAGGCAGACATGAAGTGTTCGAAAGATTACTCTGTTTTGACCGTTTTCCGTCCCAGATTTCTTGAGATACTTATGGAGAGTTTCATTGCTGGCTAGATATTAAAGATTCACTGTTAATTTCAGCACACAAGTTCTGAGAAGGAAAGGTTAAAAGAGAAGAAGGTATTTCTCCTTTTCTAGCAGAGTTCCTTCTTACATCTTATGGAACTCTAAAGGAAGAACAAAAGTAAGCCATTTAGAACGCATTACTGGGACTTCCCTGGTGGTGCAGTGGTTAAGAATCCGCCTGCCAACACAGGGGACATGGGTTTGATCCCTGGTCCAGGAAGATCCCACATGCCACAGAGCAACTAAGCTCGTGCACCACAACTACTGAGCCTGCACTCTAGAGCCCGCGAGCCACAACTACTGAGTCCGTGTGCCACAACTACTGAAGCCCGCGTGCCTAGAGCCCGTGCTCCGCAACAAAGAGAAGCCACCACAATGAGAAGCCCGCACGCTGCAACTAGTAGTAGTCCCCGCTCGCCACAACTAGAGAAAGCCCGCGTGCAGAAACAAAGACCCAACGCAGCCAAAAAATAAATTAATTACTTAAACAAAAAAACTGCATTACCTTTCCTCCAAAGGTTTCAGTATGCCTGACAGCAATTTATTAAAACACAATCATGAGTAGGTTCTAAGAAATTATTTTTCCAATTATACAGTTACATAAGTTGAGGCTTGGAAAGATGGAGAAATTTAGCCATGGCCCAGAAAAAAATGAAAAGCTTAAGGAGCAAACAAAATACAGCCAAACTCATGTCAAAAAACAATGAGGATAAAATAAAAACAAGACAAAAATTCTCTCCTTTTATTCAGTAGAAAATTGTTCTAAAACACCATTAAAGTGTTAGATTTGTATTACTTATATCCTTTTCAATATTGACCTTATTTTGCACTACTCTACATAAGTTGCTGTAAACTTTTTTACCAACCTATACTTTGGCCAAGAATAAGTCTCAATGAACTATGAAAGGAGCAAGGTTTATTCAATACTAGGACTATTAGCTAGGTCACTATTGTGTGAAACACATGACAGCTGTGGTTAAATATGGCCACAGGTCATGATTATCATGCTTGCGTTTTAAAAAAGCTGATTACTTAAAATCAAGATTAATAAATCATTCATATGAGATAAACTAATTGAATCTAAAATATTGTTATCTTTCTGTTGTTTTGTGTGGTGAAGTATTTTTATGCTTAAAATATTTTAGGCAAAAGTAACAATTCTCACTTTCTTAAAGTGTCATTGAATTTTTAATTATAATTTCAAATTCAGTGGTTGCACAGAGTGTTTTTTGTTCTCATTTTATAACAGACAGTGTTTTAGAATACATTTCAGAATTGCCTCTAAAGAATATTAAGTAGTCTTCGGCTTACGGTTACCACCTTTTATTACTAAAAGTAAATAATTCACAAAACATGCTTTGACCCAAGAATATAGGATTATAAGTGTCCATGCAGGATGCAATAGCTGTAGGCAAATTCTAAAACTGCAATTTGCAATCTGAATTTATCCAGCAGTTAAGGAAACAGCATATTTACTCTATTGGGAAGCAACTAAATAAGAGGAGACTTCTCATCAGCTACTGAGTGAAATTGTTTTATTTTATTCTGATAAAAAATTTCAAATATTTTCTTCAAGTGTACAGTACACTTATTCTTTCAAGGCACGGTTTAACGAAACTTCATTTTAAAGTTTCAATGTCTGTGATCAAGAGTTATGCATAAAATTTCCTTTGGCAGTTAAAGTGAATAAGTTATTAAAATGAATATGAATTAAAATTTCCTATTCAGCTCATTTTATATGAAACTTATTTTGCAGTAGCATGTCCCTAAAGGGCATTACTCAATAACAATACTAAAATCATACAATTGTATAATAAACCTGGTGAAATGTCCATCAGATACAAGAGTATTTATGGAAAACAGTACCTAATTGTGAGGCTATTTATCACCCTACACCCCTGAACATAGATAGCTCTTACAATCCAACTGTAAGTAACCTAGACTGAATACTGTGTTCTAGCAAAGAACGTTCATATCTCCATTTAGGGCTAAAAACATCTGCCAAAAAAAGTTACATGCTATTAATGAAAAGTATCTAAAATAAAAGAAATATTTTAAGAATAAGCATTCTTAATTGAGTGACAAACTCTTTTGTGCCAGGAAATGGGAGAAAAATCTTTAAAACAGAGTATCTTATAAAACTATAGCTAATTTTCTATATATTCAATTTATTACTGACCCTATATGAATTATAATGTATGCAGATTTTTCTTATATTCAGAACTATGTCTTCTGGTCTTCAGTTATTAATTCTAAGGTAACATAAGAAGTACACATGTATACATGTACATGTTTACATAATGTTATATAATATCAATTCTCATGAATCTGACTATATATTAATATAATTTTTTTAATTAATTAATTTATTTTTGGCTGTGTTGGATCTTTGTTGCTGTGCGTGGGCTTTCTCTAGTTGCAGCGAGCAGGGGCTATTCTTAGTTGCGGTGCGCGGGCTTCTCATTGAGGTGGCTTCTCTTGTTATGGAGCACGGGCTCTAGGCGCACGGGCTTCAGTAGTTGTGATGCGCGGGCTCTAGAGCTCAGGCTCAGTAGTTGCGGTGCATGGGCCTAGTTGCTCCCCGGCACGTGGGATGGAATCTGTGTCCCCTGAATTGGCAGGTGGATTCTTAACCACTGCACTACCAGGGAAGTCCCTAATATAAATTTTTTAAGTGTCAGTAACTAGGATAGGATCTGTTGGCCAAGTACCTCTCAATCCTTCTCTTGTTCTGTAGAATATAGATTTCCATCAGTTACATAAATACCTCAGATTTTCTGTTTGCAAAATGTAGATAAATGCATTTATTTTTATTCATGAATCCATTTATAATAAAAATGTATGCATAAGAAAGATCATGGTATACAGCATGAGAGAGGCCTGGATTTGAATCCTATCTCTATCAACCACTAACTTTTCCATAATGGTCATGGTTTCCTCATGTGTAAAGCAGAGTAATAAGATTGACATTGTAGGACTGTTTTAACCATCCATAAAATATATATATTAAAACTCACATTTTCTGATATATACTCTAGTACCAAAATGTTACTTCTACTTCTATTATAATTATAATTATTATTAATAATAAAATAAAAGATGAGGGGACATGTATAAGTTGCACCTAGAGCATCAGTGTCCAATAGAATGTTCTGCCATGATGGAAATATTCTATAATCTGTGTTGTCCAATATGGTAGTCCCTAGGCATATGTGGCTACTGAGCATTCGAAATGCAGATAGTGCAACTGGGAAACTGAATTCTTAATTTAAATTAACTTATGTTTCAATAACCACATGTGGCCAGTGGTTACTGTATTGGACAGCACAAATCTAAAGTACCTACATCTACTCAAGTAACTTTCATCTTGTTTAGACTTTTCTAAGCTTTTCTACCACATAATACATAGAGAGACTTCTCAAAGCCCTTTCACCAAATTACATAATTAGTATAGAAAATCCTCCAATGATTCTGTCAGTATTCATATGCAGAAAATATTGGGCTGGCCAAAATGTTCGTTCGGGTTTTGCGTAAGAAGTTATGGAAAAACCCGAATGAACTTTTTGGCCAACCAAATATAAATGACTTCTCTGTCTACAACAGTAATGTATTCCTGTTTAATCCAGTTCTGTGTAATCAAAGGTCACATATTTAATGTTTCATTGCATATTATTATTTGGGGTTGTAAATTTTACCAGACTCTCCCTTGACTTTTGGACATAACTTAGCCTTGTCTTGAAGTCACGGGTTCATCATTATGAGTATCATTTTAGGGGAAAAATATATGTTACTATTGTAAGTTTATAATACGTCTCAAGAGGTCTTAGCATCTTGAGGAAAAATTAAAATTCAAGGAAAATCAATACAAAAATAAAAAGTAACAAGGAAAGCAAACTTATGCCCAACTATAAAATAAAAAATAAAAAAATCCTTAATTACAATTATCACATAAATATATGAATTTTTTCAAAGTTCCTCCTTTGGTACTTTTTCAAAGTACCAACCAGTCAGGACACCAACTGCGCAACAATTGCCTCATGTAATGGAAGTGCACCAAACACACCACCTCCACTTGGCCTTCCTAAAATCTACAGTTTCTGCATTCCTCAAACAGTGGCGTATCTTCTCTTTCCCTTGTATTACATTATTGACTGGGGGAAAGAATTATCCCTCATATCTACAAGAATTGGTGCTAGAATGACTCAGGAAGTTCTTATTACAAAGCTTGAAATTTCTCCTTCTTCGTTTTCGTCATCATTAAATACTGCAGGTATGAGAATTTTTGCTATGCTTTAAAAAAAGTTTGCCTTAATAAAAATTCTAGGCACAAGAAACACACATGCTAATATTAATGGGAATGCTAATATTAATGTCCTTGAAAACCCTAACTTGTATCCTAATGATGGATCAGCTTCTCATGGATTTCTTCGATAAATAGAATTTTATCTTCTGAATTATATCCCATATCACAGGCTGAGTCAGTAAAGTAATATTGTGAGACAATAAGATAGCACAACTATTACTAATTAGTAACTGTCTTTCCTTATGTGGAGTATTCTCTCTGTCCTTTTTGATTAAGTGACATTTCAGTAAAGGTATCAAAAAGTAAACAAGTTGAAATCATGGAATCACTCATTATCTCCATATGAAATAACAAATAAATGTAGAACACTTTTTAAATGTCTAATATGAACATTAGTCATTAATTTTTTATTGTAATATATCATGAAGCATAAAGCCGTGTTTTGCTCTACCACTGAAAAACACTTGTTGACGTTGATGTGAGCAAGCAAAACAATAGACCAGTTTCACCAGCATTTTAAAATTCTCAGACTATAAGCTGTGCTAAGAAATGAGTTTTTTGAGAAAGACATTAAATTGTTCACTATCAGAGTTTTCTGAATGATTTTCAGATCTCTAAGTCCACCTGTTAATATTATGTCATTTTGAAAGATCAAAAACATCCTTTTAAAAATCAGATCTGGTTTAGTCAATGATATTTTTCATTGAACTTATGAAATAACTAATAATGGAAGATGGTTAATTTAATTAAAAATATGACCTGGAGAGAATATGTATGCATGTACTCATCAAAATTATTAAATTATATAAAGATGCAAAATAATGTAAGACCACTTATGACCTATTAAGTGAAAACAGAAAAAAATTCAACATGTGTACTATGTTTACAGTTATTAAAACTATATATGTTTGGATAAAGGCTGGGAACAAATATTTAAAAATGAAATATTGGTAATCATGAGGAATTTTTAAAATTACATTTTAAGTCTAAATATTATTTTTATAATTATTGAAAACTGGATCACAAATCGCATGTTGTTTCCATTTAGGTGAGTATAGGAAACAAAAAACTGGGGGAAAACCTAAGTTTTCCTGATTCCTCTGTGGCCCTTGCATCTCATATCCAATTCAAACCATCAGCAAGTTCTGTCATTTCTATTACAAAACCTTCACAAATCCATCCACATTTTCCACCCCTGGACTTCTCCTAGGGTGATACTGAGTGTAGCTCAGAGGATGAGGATTCAGAACCTCCGAGGAAGAACCCTCACACTGCAACAATCACCAATGAGCATCTCCTGACTGGCCCTTGCTCAGTGGATGATTAATGGCTCAAAATTACAAGTCCTGAACAAAGTGAAATATTTGTTCCTAGAAGTCTTTAATAAGTTGCAAAAGCAGTTCCTTTCATAATATCTCAGCCCCAGAAACAAAAATTAGGATTATAAAGCATTTTGAATAGTGCACTGCCATATGTCCTGTGAGTGAAGAATTACCATTCTTTGTATGCAGGCATGCTGCATGCAATTGACACAAGGGAACAGTATTTGCATTTGTACTGTCTTAGAATATTATTTAGGTTTTATGTTGTTTGTAAATCTGTGGACAAAAGAGGGTTTCCTTACTCCTTTTACTCTCTGGGTTCATGACAGGGAAGGGGGCACTCCATCTGCTTCTATCCCTTTCTATTGCTGTAACCCAGTCTGCTAGGAGCATCAGCTTAATCTGTCACTTAGAGCAAGCAAAACCCAATGCAAGATTCTCGTACAGCTCTAAGGTTTGCTTTCTTTGTGCCACGGTGTCCATTTTGAAAATGCCTAATTTCGTTCTTTTTTATAGCTGAGCAATATTCCACTGTATATATGTACCACATCTTCTCGAAATTGGGTCATTTGTAGAGACGTGGATGGATCTAGAGACTGTCATAGAGTGAAGTTAAGTCAGAAAGAGAAAAACAAATATCGTATATTAACGCATATATGTGGAACCTAGAAAAATGGTACAGATGAACCGGTTTGCAGGGCAGAAATAGAGACACAGATGTAGAGAACAAACGTATGGACACCAAGCGGATAAAGTGGCGGGGGTGTGGTGGTGGGATGAATTGGGAGATTGGGATTGACATATATACACTAATATGTATAAAATGGATAGCTAATAAGAAACTGCTATATAAAAAATAAATAAAATAAAATTCAAAAAATAGAAAAAAGAAAATGCCTATACAGTCTCAGTGACCATTCTCCCAGTATAAAGTTCAAATAGGATCAACTAGGTTTTATAATTGTCATTCCTCATGGTCAAATAGCAGTTCAAATAGAAGAGGATGGTTATTGAGCAAAAAGAAAACGACACTCTTATACCTACACCCTAAGGTTTCCCTATCCCCCAAGTCTTCTCTACTCAACAGCAGGCTACTCTTTTGCTTAAAATCTTTTAATATATTTTCCATTACTTTTAGAGAAGACCCAAATTCTTTCCAGAAACATCCAAGAAGCTGTATGTTCCCAGGCCTGTCTCTCTCTCCATCTTCCTCTCCTGTCACTTTCCCTCTTACTCACTAAGCTCCAAGTTCACTAAACTTTTTTCACCTCAGGGCCTTTGTATATGCTGTTCCCTCCACCTAGAACATTCTCTGCACATAGATGCTCCTACAAGGGTAGCTTCTGCTTAACCTTCAAGTGGTTAATGGTCACCCTAGCTAAAGTCAGTCCAGAGAACCATGTTATCTAGAAATTTAGAATTCTTATTTAGATTCTCTGAGGGAATTCTTAACTTCACAGGCTAATTGTAAATGCTCAATTTGCACTTGACAAAGGAGCTTGACCTAGGAATATGTATTATTAGTAGAAAAGGGCTCCTTAAGGATCAACTCTTTCATAGTATTCATCTTCTCAGTTGGAACCTTTTCTCCTTCATGTAGTCCTCTCTGACATATGATGGACTCCTTCACCTGATTATCATTATACAGCTTGTGGGGACTACTTATTCATTGTTGTATTTCCATAATTCACTGTGTATAGTATTAACAATAATGATTATTATGTTACAATAATATAATCATAACAAGTGCTTATATAAGGTTTACTACAGGAGCCAGGCACTGTTCTAAGTACTTGATGTATATTAACTCATTGATTGATGTGAGGATTGGCCACATCAACCCAGTAAGGTGGGCACTCCTATTATCCCCATGGTACAGATGAGAAAACTAGAAGCTCAGAAATTGTTGACCAAGTTTTCATTCAGCTAGTGATGAAACTGGGTCTCAAACCCAAGGATTCTGCTATTAGCAACATACTAAATACATATTCCATACTGAAAGAGCAAAAGAATGAAATAATTGATCATTTCTTTGAGGGGATTCTATTGTCTTCTGATGATTTTGCATGAAAATTGTTGGACTGATTTTTCTAAGCCTTTGCCTAAGTCTGTCCTAGATTCCTTTGGTGACACTAAATAACCTATAAATTGTGTTGATTATTCTGCTAAATGGTTCATTTCTAAAATCCATCATCTTTTGCTTTATGGGTAAAAACTTCTCTTATGGCACAACCTTCCAAGGGAAAGTGTGGATTATTTTATCCCAAATCTGGATAGCATTATGGAAAAACTGTATACTTCTTTTATTTACACTATATAGTTGAGTATAATGTCTCTGATTGATAAGTAAGAAACATGGGAATTAGTGTAGTGGAAAGACTATAAGATTTGGAGCCAAAAAGTCTGGATTTTTCTGTCCTTTTTTCTCCATTGCTAGCCACATGACCTTCAATGACTGCCTTGATATCTTTAAGCTTCAATTTTCTCACATGTAAAGAGAGGAAAACAATGCCTAACATTTAAGGCATTATGAAGTGTAATGACTATCAAAGAAATACAAAGAAAATATTTTCCTTGTCAAGGCTACCTAAAGTCAGTCCAGAGAACCATGTTATCTAGAAACTTAGAATTCTTATTCCGATTCTCTGAGGGAATTCTTAACTTCACACAGCAAGACACCACACAGCGCTGGAAGATAGTCCACATGTACTTTATTTCTTGTCCAGTGAATGATGGAGGAAGAAAGATGAATAGACTCTCAGAAAATTTGTTCTGGTTTTTTTGAATTGGTCTTGTTTCACAATTAGAATATATCAAATTCTGAGAATAAGTCTCAAGTTCTATGGATTAGGCATGTCTATGACAGACCACTATGAGTCAATGATTTCTTAACTACGAATGAAAGCAAATGGATACCAAGTGACAAAAGAATACTTTACAATTATATTAAAGAATACCAAGTCATTAAGGAAAGGGGGTGTGCTTTAGTAGAATAAGCCCTAGTCTTAGAATTGGAATGCCTGGGTTTGAATTCTGGTTGTGCAATTAATAGCTGTGAGAATTTCATCTAAAAATTGAACACCTCTGAAACTGTTTCCTTAGCTCTAACATGGTCATATTTACCCACAAGACTGTTATGACTATTAAATATGATAGTGAATTTAAAAACACAATACCTGGTTAATATGCTAAATGAGTCAGCCAAGATTAGGGGAATTGGCTGCTGAATTGAAGCCATTTTATGACTAAGGAATTGGATTGTTCTCATAAAATGTAGAATGTCAGTCATGGCTTAGATGTTTAGTAAATACCGTGGAATTAAAGTGTCCCACACAGAAAGTCACTTCCATGATATCTGCCAATTACCTAGTTCATTTGTAGCCATTTTTAGCATTTTAATTTCAGAAATAGAATATAAACTTATAATATTTTTCATAATCCAGTGTTCTGAATGCACATGTGTGACATAGTTGTAAACTCCTTTTAGGAAGGTTAATTTCTATTGGCAATTTTTTTAAAAACAAAGAATTTTAATATGTTCTATTTTAGGACATTGTAACTCGGTGTACTGTTAAAAACCAACATGACTGAAAGAAGGAAATTGGGTGACAGATATTGGGAAGCTCCCCCAAGGACACAATAATTAAGTTCTAGGAGGCAAGGGTGACTACATTTCCAGCAAGAAAAATAAAACTAATTTTTTGAAAATAATTAAAATATATCAAACCAGCAGGAATTTTGCAAGCTGAGACATAATTATCTTTCTAGTTCATAAATCTCAAGTTATATCCTTCTTATTAAAATCTCAGAGGACAAAAATAACAGTTTTCACTTCCAAAATGTATTTGGTTTTAGGATTTATGATAGTAAATGCAATGTTACATCTTTGGTCTTGATTGCTTTAAAGTTGTTCATTCTGCCATTGGTTTTGAATCTAGTGTATCTATTTGCAAAACTCCAATGTAAAACACATACTTAGATATTCCTGTCATCTGTGTTCTCAAAGGACATGCACTGCAATTCATTTTACCTGTGTGAATCTTTTCATTTGTTCCTAAGCTAGTTTTAAGCGACTAATGTGCCCATGTACCTCAAACTCAGTGCAAAATATATTAAACTAACTTTAAACTATAATTGAGTATCTGAGAATAACATGCACTATACAATAAGAGGTCAGAGTGACAGAGGGAAAGGTACCTTGTTCAGGACTTTTCAGGGACCTCTGTAAGACACAACCGACAAAAGTTTACCTATCCTTCTTCTACATGGCATAGGATCAGGAGTTTCTACCTTTAGAATAACTAGCTTAAAGTTCTGTTTCTGGAGATAATCTGTAAATGCATACATATTGCCTAGGATAGGTACTAACAAATCAGCATAAAGCATATTTAGCTGACGTCCCTAGGGGAATTTAGGCATTCATGCTATCAAAAAATATTCAAACATCAGTCACTTTTCTATGCATTAATGATACAACAGTGAACAAAGTACAGTTACATCCCTTCCCTCGTAGAGCTTACATTCCAGTTGGGGAAAACATATGAAATAAATAAGTAAAATGTATAGTATTACAGATGGCAATAAGTTCCACGGACAAAAATAAAGCAGAAATGGACGAAGTGTAGTTGCAGGAAGAGGACTGTAATTTTTTAAAAGGTTGGTCTGATCAGGTTCACTGAGAAGATGACATTTGATCAAAGATCTCTGACATCTGACATCTGAGTATTCAGTGCATCATCATCGTACCAACCACTGCCACTATGGCAGGTAACATCTTCATTATCAGCTTTTGTATAGTCATTACAAGTAAAACACATTTTTATAACTAATATTGGATTTATTCTTTGAGGTAAGTATTTTTTCCTATTAATTTTATATGTGAAATAATGAAGTGACAAGTATTTAAACAACCTATTCAATGTCACTCTCTTGTGAGAGGTTAGCTAGGATTGGACTTCAACTCCAGGTCATTTGACCTTCAAACTTGCACAGTTATTACTATACCATGGTGAATATGGTGGTGTGTCACCACAGCCGAATGTGGGTATTAGGTGTCAAACTCAGCTAAGGGACACCAAAAGGAAAAGCAAAAGAATGTTGGGTAATTTTGCCCAATTTGCTATTTTGCTATGATTTGGTTGTATTTGACTTCATGAATGTCTCAATAATTCAGTAGAGATTATGCAAAGTACACTTTATAAAATGCTTATTATAATAATTAAATCCAATTTCACAGTTATTTCTTACCCTGTTTACCCAGCCTTGTGAACTTGGACCTAACTAGACTGCTTGTCTCCTCCCACCCCACCCCTACTTCATTTTTAAGAGAAATGTCCTTCAAATGTAAATGTCTAGCTCTAATCCCACTATCATGAAATTTCTTCCCAATTTCTCAGTTGCAGTTAGAATTTATTTCTCCCACCCTTATACTCTCAACCCAGTTGCTTAACTTAATCAGATTTTAATGTATGTCTATCTCTTCCATTGAGTTACAAATATTTATATGGCAGGTTCAATTATTTTTCATCTTTGCATGCTATATATATCTGCATAAAAAGCTTTACTAATAATGGTATATTTTAAACAAATGTTGGTTGAATTGAAATCCAATCACAACTATAGAAAACAACCTCATTTCACCACCTAGACTCTAAACTGCATAGCAGTATGGCCAGATCACTGTCTACTTGTTTCTCGTATATTTTTGCAGCAACTAACTAGCATACAAAGAGGATGAATAAATCAGAGATTAACAAAAAATTCATGATATTTAAAATTATAAACTAGTCAAATAGTGGCATTTGCAGATAGCTTATACAATGAAGGTCTATGAATTTATAATTATTTAATCCTAAAATGATGCATCTTTGAAAAATGACTTTTGAAGTAAAGAGAAATATAGACTGTAGCTCTAAGTTGAACTACTATAAGAAATAATGGTACAGACTTTTTTTCCAAATTCATATTATCAAAAAGAAGTGAAAACTGAACAAAAGGTACGAATTAGTGGTACATCATTTTTCTACAACTTAATGACTTTGCATCAATTAAATGGAAATCTTTGAAAATCTGTGTTTTAGAATAGAATTAACATCTATTAATAGAATATAATTAACATCTATGAAATAAAATTAACATCTATGGTTTAATATATTATATAAACAATCAAACATTAACACACTCTCCTATAACACAGATTCATAATATATTTTGAAATCTCCATAGAACTAGGCTGATAATTTCAAAGCCATTTAAAATCTGTCTTCATTCTCAATGGTGAAAAACCGAAAGCATTTCTTCTAAGACCAGGAACAAGACAAGGGTGACCATTCTAACCACTATTATTCAACATAGCTTTGGAAGTTTTTGCCACATAAATCAGAGAAGAAAAAGAAATAAAAGGAATCCAAATCAGAAAAGAAGAAGTAAAACTGTCACTGTTTGCAGATGACATGATACTATACATAGAGAATCCTAAAGATGTCACCAGAAAATTACTAGAGCTAATCAATGAATTTGGTAAAGTAGCCGTATACAAATTTAATGCACAGAAATCTCTTGCATTCCTATACACTAACAATGGAAAATCAGAAAGACAAATTAAGGAAACACTCCCATTTACCACTGCAACAAAAAGAATAAAATACCTAGGAATAGACCTACATAGGGAGGCAAAAGACCTGTATGCAGAAAACTATAAGACACTGAGGAAAGAAATTAAAGATGATACAAATAGATGGAGAGATATACCATGTTCTTGGATTGGAAGAATCAACATTGTGAAAATGACTATATTACCCAAAGCAATCTACAGATTCAATGCAATCCCTATCAAATTATCAATGGCATTTTTCACAGAACTAGAACAAAAAAATCTTAAAATTTGTATGGAAACACAAAAGACCCCAAATAGCCAAAGCAATCTTGAGAAAGAAAAACATAGCTGGAGGAATCAGGCTCCCTGTCTTCAGACTATACTACAAAGCTACAGTAATCAAGACAGTATGGTACTGGCACAAAAACAGAAATATAGAGCAATGGAACAGGATAGAAAGCTCAGAGATAAACCCACGCATATACTGTCACCTTATCTCTGACAAAGGAGGCAAGAATATACAATGGAGAAAAGACAGCTTCTTCAATAAGTGGTGCTGGGAAAACTGGACAGCTACATGTAAAAGTATGAAATTAGAACACTTCCTAACACCATACACAAAAATAAACTCAAAATGGATTAAAGACCTAAATGTAAGGCCAGACACTATCAAACTCTTAGAGGAAAATATAGGCAGAACACTCTATGACGTAAATCACAGCAAGATCCTTTTGACCCACCTCCTAGAGAAACAGAAATAAAAACAAAAATAAACAAATAGGACCTAATGAAACTTAAAAGCTTTTGCACAGCAAAGGAAACTATAAATAAGATGAAAAACAGCCCTTAGAATGGGAGAAAATATTTGCAAATGAAGCAACTGACAAAGGATTAATCTCCAAAATATACAAGCAGCACATGCAGCTCAATATCAAAAACACAAACAGCCCAATTCAAAAATGGGCAGAAGACCTAAATAAACATTTCCCCAAAGAAGACATACAGATTGCCAAGAAACACATGAAAATATGCTCAACATCACTAATCATTAGAGAAATGCAAATCAAAACCACAATGAAGTATCACCTCACACTGGTCAGAATGGTCATCACCAAAAAATCTACGAACAGTAAATGCTGGAGAAGGTGTGGAGAAAAGGGAACCCTCCTGCACTGTTGGTGGGAATGTAAATTGATACAGCCATTATAGATAACAGTATGGAGGTTCCTTAAAAAACTAAACATAGAACTACCATACGACCTAGCAATCCCACTACTGGGCATATACCCTGAGAAAAATCATAATTCAAAAAGATACATGTACCATAATGTTCATTACAGCACTATTTATAATAGCCAGGACATGGAAGCAACCTGAATGTCCATCGACAGATGAATGGATAAAGAAGATGTGACACATATATACAATGGAATATTACTCAGCCATAAAAAGGAATGAAACTGAGTTTTTTGTAATGAGGTGGATGGACCTAGAGTCTGTCATACAGAGTGAAGTAAGTCAGAATGAGAAAAAATAAATAGCGTATGCTAACGCATATATATGGAACCTAAAAAAACAGTACTGATGAACCTAGTGGCAGGGCAGGAATAAAAACGTAGACATAGAGAATGGACTTGAGGACACAGCGGGGGAAGGGATAGCTGGGACGTAGGGAGAGAGTAGCACTGACATATATACACTACCAAATGTGAAATAGCTAGTGGGAAGCAGCAGCATAGCACATGTAGATCAGCTCGGTGCTTTGTGACCACCTAGAGGGGTGGGATAGGGAGGATGGGAAGGAGGTGCAAGAGGGAGGGGATATGTGGATATATGTATACATATAGCTGTTTCACTTTGCTGTACAGCAGAAACATTGCAAAGCTATTACACTCCAATAAAGATGTTAAAAAAAAAAAAAAAAAAAAAGACCATTGGGAGCCTCTAGAAGCTATAAGAGGCCAGCCTTGCTGATACCTTGATTTTAGCTCTTTAATACTCATTTTGGACTTCTGACCTCCAGAACTGTAAGAAAATAAATTCGTGCTGTTTTAAACCAAAAAATAGATAAAATAAGATAAAATTTGTTTTGTACACTTTCTTCAAAAATCTCTCAGTGGGATTATCAGTTTCTTCTCGTGGGCCTGAAAATTCTGCTATTTAAAAAAAAAAGTTCGTATGAGAAATACTGACAGTCAACAGGTGTTCTCCAACATGTGCTTTTTTTCAGTTAAAATGAAATTTACTATGTAAGGATATTTAGCACACAGTTTTGATGTCCATTTCCCAGTGCCAACAGGATAGGTACCTGTTTTTTAGAAGTCAGTCTACCTTAAAAAGATTACTTTCATACAGAAAGCATTTTCTAGTATTAAGGTAAATCTTCATATATTCCTATCTATGGTATAATTTCTTTATAACCAAAACCTGCCCTTCACTGTTTCTCTTGATTATCATGCAGACTCCCTCATTATTACCCCTAGAGCAATGATATAAATATTGCATGTAATCAAGACTTTAAAAAAAAATCAGAGCCTAAAGAAAGTGCTTTAGGACCAAATTCTATTACTAAAACCATAATGATTCTGTTCTATTTATCCTGGAAGTTTATTTTATGAAAAAGTGTTTAAATTAAATGTGCCAATGACCAGAGCATGAAAATAATTTCGTTATATGGAAATTTTGATTAAGTCATTCATTTTAAATGATAGACTTACTCTTTATTATTAAACTGTCTGGAATTTTAATCTTGAGCTACAAAGAAAACAAACACTAAAGTATAAAAATGAGCAGATGTCCACTGACCATAGCTAGAATTTATCCAAGAGAGATCTGTTTAAATATAATTTTATTATCTAGGTTATTTTCACTTCTAATGGTAAATTTTTTTAAAGTAACAGATCACTTTCATGACTGTCATTATGAGACCTGATCTTTACAAAAAGTGTAGGAAATGAGTTTCTCACTCCTTTTGCCATTGTCTAGTTTGGTACCTCATGAGTTCCTATTTATCAAACGGAACTTTGACAATTTAATGAGATTTTGCCAGATCTTGCAAAATCCATATATAATTGTCATATAGAGTAAAACGAATGCTACACACAGGCCTGCAGTATTCCTTCAAAGAAAAGTTAACTACAAAAGAGCAAGAGTAGGTGCTTATGTATATTATTCAAAAGCTTACATCGTTTATCTGTGAAATGCCATATGCATGTGTCACCATCATTAATTACTATTTCTTGAAGCCCCATATTGCCCTAGCAATGCCAAAAGTTATTTTAATAGCAAATAAAAATTAAGATAATAAATTCTATTGGTTTAGTCATCTCTAATTTATCTAGAGAATAAATTTCCTGCAGAAATAAGTTACTCATTTGATAAATGACTCTAAGGAACTATGCCATTATCGTCATTATCAGAGAATTACAGCTGTTAGAGCCAGAATAGGTATTAGATGCAATCTGGTACTATTTTTTGTTTTCAAATACAGGCAGAGTCATTAAAAGACTTGCTTAACCCATGCAACTCATTAGCTATGAAGTCAAACTTAGATCTCTCATTTAATCTCACAATAACTTATCAGGTAAGTACTCTGAGTTTCGCTATTTTATAGATGAGAAAACTCAGACAGCAAAGTTTCAGTCACTCACCCTTCACATAACTAGTAAGATATTGAGCTGTTTTGGTTCCAGAGCCCTTGTTCTAAATCATGCTATAGTATTGCAGGTACTTTACATATAGACACCTTTCTCCTTATGGACTGTACCAAGAGTGAAGTCAAAAGGTTTCATCTTTAACTTAGACTAACTTCTAATCTAAGATGAATAATAACATACCTAAAGATAATTAAAGCAACCTTCAAGCTAATCTTTCCTGGACTTGGGAGATTTAACCCCACAGCTCTCAGTGACATTTTGCATATACTCCTACAAATAATAACGTGAGTTCACATTCATTAATTCATTCACTTGTCCATTCCTTCAACAAATATTTACCAAGAGCCTACTATCAACCAGACACTCTTCTAGACAATAAAAGAAAAATCTTTGCTTTCATAAACCCACACTCTTGTGGAGGAAATAGACAACAAAGAACAAGCATAATAAAAGTACATTTTATAGTATATTAGAAGTTGGTAAATACAGTGAACAACAATAAATAAATAAAAGGAAAGTAGAAGCAGGTTGGGTAGTATTTGAAGTGTGGAGGGGATGGCAATTTGTGATTTTAAGTAGTGTGATCCAGATAAGCCTCCTTGAGAAAGTAACATTTGAACAAGACTTAATGAAGAAAAGAGAGTTAGCCATGGAGCTGTTTGAAAAGGCATTTTAAGATGAGGGAAGAGGTACTGCAAAGGCCACAAGTGAGATTATGACTGGGGTTTTGATTCCAGGTTAGGGAGAGTGATCAACGAAGAGAGAAGTGGGAAACAGAGAGAGATACCGAGGGGCCAGATGGTTAAGGGTCTTGAAGACCACTACAAGTGCCCTGGATTTTGTTCTAAGTACCGCGGGGAGCATTGCAGGGTTCTAAGCAAAGGAGTGATGTGATCTCACTTAAGTTCTAGAAGAATCACTCTGGCAGTTATGTTGAAAATGGACTGTCATGAAACAAAAATAGAAACAGGGAGAGAAGCAAAAAGGGATTGGGAGTAAATTAGGTAAGAAATAACAGTGGCTCAGACCACGGTGATAGCAGTAGAGGTGTAAAAAGTGGTAAAGAAGTAAACACTGAGAAAACCAACAGCCTGTGTGACCTGAATACCAAGTGAAGAAAATTTATCAATTGTCTCAAATTATGCTCAAAGTTCTAGTAAGATAAGGAATGAAAATTGACCACTGGACTTAGTTAGCATCATGGACGCATGGGTCACCTTGACCATTAGTGGAATGGCAATAGGTAGAAGTGAAAAAAGCTGGATTCTAGTATGAAATATCTTATTCTAGTTATTCGCATTATTAATTTCTTTTATATTCCTCCTCATCAGTTTTTGGGCTTATGGAGTAAGAGGTCATATGTTATTTATCTTGATATTCTGCAGACTTGATAGTTTCTGATCAATATCAAGTGTTCAAGAATTTTTTTCTGTTCAATGAATGAATACAAATATTTATATGTAGGACATAGTTTTATCTTTAGTGTAACTTAACTATATAGTTGGAGAAACAAAAGTCTGGTTAAGACCAAAACTGTTGTAGCTGCTCAGAGGAAGGAGTGCTCACTGAGGGCTGGGTGACCAATTAGAAAAATAGTGGGGTTTCAGATGG